>NC_134778.1:60594802-60829802 GCF_046742065.1 Oratosquilla oratoria | reverse complement strand
CTTGAATAAAAAATAAATAAGTGTATGAAACAAAAGTCCAGAACATTTGAAATTACTTTAGACGAAGCCGGACTGCAGGTTGCTGCCTGCTGAATGTGGAGGTTTTAAAGACATTCACATGACGTTTGCCACCATTCCATTGATTCGTAGGTTAGAGGTTTCTTCTCACAAGTGTGGCTTGTTAACTATATAAAAGGAGTGACAGGTTGGAGTTACTGTTTCTGTCCCTCAATAAAAGGATACAATTTCACATCATGAAATGAAAACCGATAGATATTAACCAATGTTTTGGAATTAGAATTACTTCTTTCTAAACCGTTATTGCTCCTCCTTAGACTGTGCAGATCCTCCTTTCGTTTCCCGTTCAGCCTTTCCTACTCCATTTTTACATATGTCTATACTTTTTTTGTTTTCACTATCCATGCTTTTCACTTTGATGTGCCCCTTCCTTTTACTAATTAAATCCGACTGTTTCTCTGCTGCTGTGTTCCCCCTTGATGTTTCTTCCACGTTCTTTTAGTCCCCACATCACTGCCCTCTTCGACTCTTTTTGGTCGCCTTACATTCCCTGATACCCTTACTACACTGTCTTCGGTCTCGCCTCCCTTCTCTGTTTATGTTTTTGCACAGTAGAGTTTTCACCATCCTGTTCCCTTTCATTTTTTGTGATGTTCTTATGGACAAGATTACCCCGGTGAATATAAATCATATCAAATGCATTACACAGTAGTAGAACCTGGTTCACATTAATACATTTCAGGAAAGGGACTGAGCCCAATTTAGAATAGTAGCTTCCATTTTGAGAGAAGCTCTTAACACCTTCTTTTACATTTTCACAGGTTTCTTCAGTCGTCTACCTGGAGAAACTTATCGAAAAAACTGAATTGTTAATGGGAGACTCTTTGAGAGTCAGAAAAACAAGCCGCCGAGCTGCCTGGAGTTACAACTAGTCACCGTTCCGGAGCGCCACTTGGTGTGTCAGTGTACGAGCCTCGGCCCGTGATCCCATGGCGCGTGTGATGGCGGTGGTAGTGACTCTGCAGGTGGCTATTGGGACGGCTATAGCTGTGCCACTGTCCATCGACATGGCACTACAGCTGGAGACCAGACTGGACCCTCCCCAGGATGTGACCAAAAGAGGTGAGTAGTGTTACCTGGAAATCTTTCCATGTCGTATTTTTCTCAGCCTTCTGTATTTCTTTGATTTGTGGGTTTTGCCCTTCTGGTGTATTTTGCCAAATGTAGTAGTTCCTCATGCTCTACTACCTTCGCGGATTCTGTAGCTATCCCATGATTCTGTCTTACATCTTGCATTTTCTCCAGATAATACTTGGCTTGGCCTTCGTGCCAAAAATTCCATAAATCAATCAATCAATCAGATAATACTTGTTATCCTCATATTACCTGACCCGTTCATTGTTTGGACATGTTCCAAAAATAAAGTGGTCATCATTTAATGAAGTTGATCACGTACAGTATTTCGCATGCACTTCAATTTAGACCTGGTTTTACATACAGAATTTCTTCTGTATCTTTATATCAGGATTCTGCGTTCCCTGTTACTACCACTACAATGTTTTTGTCATTTCCTCCAGATATCTTCAGTGTTAGTCATTAAATTACCTCGGTGTTCACTGTCACATTTAGTATTCTTTATTAATACAAAGGGTTACAAAGGAGGAGCATGCCGACAGGAGACCTTTTGGTCCATAACTAGGTCGGATGTGAAAAATTAATATATAAATAATGATGAATAATAAGCAAACAAATGGTTAATGATAATTTTTAATCAGTAATAGGTAAATAAGTAGATAAACAGATAGTAATAAGTAAATACATATACCAAGGGTTTTTCCCACCTTACAAAGGAGGTAGCCAAAGTCAAAGGTATAAAATCCACTCCCGCCCATTTCATCCCCACATATTCCACTCCCATTCATCACCCCTCCCTCCCTCCCTCTTTTCTTGGCTCCTCCTGGAGCCAAGATGATGAGATGAAATAAGATAAAGATAAAATAATATAAAATAAATGGCAGACATTACAGCATATTGCTTAAGTGTTTATCTAAAAGTTCGAAGTTTTAAGATTCATTTAGATTCTAAATGAATCTTAAAATTTCGAACTTTACTACATTGCACTGCCTGTGCAGGAAGTTTATTCCATTCATTTACTACAAGGTTGACGAAATTGTTTCTAACCACTTCTAAATTAAATATACTTTTTGACAGTTTGAGACCATTATTTCATGTTTGATTCGCATTCACTGTGAAAATTTCGTCACTTTGATGTTGCCACTTCCCTTTAGAATCTTAAAAACCTGTATCAAATCACACCTGAGTACGTTTTTTTCAGGAAAATATTCATATGTTTTAGTCGATTTTCGTATGATTTATTTATGATATTTTGAATCAATTTTGTGGCTCGCCGTTGTACTTTTTCCCATTCTATCAATGTCTTTAATGTCTTTGTACCTCTGTAGACTACGCATACTATAATTTTACTTACATTGGACATACATCAGTCTTAGCATACAATTGTCTCTGCATTTGCAACAAGGGGCAATCGAGCAACATCATTTGCAATACCACCAGACCAAGCTAAAGAGAGAGTTTATTGTTAACAACACCAGAATAGTCGCACTATATAATCAAGTAAAGGATTTGAAAATGTTGGAAGCCATCTACATGAGGAACGAGCTCCAGTCATCAATATTCAATTAAATGTGACCACAACACTTCCCTTATACAATTTATCCACTATGCATAAAAGTATCACTCCCCGACCTCAACCCCCTCCTCCTCTTCCTCCTCCCTCTTCACCTCCCCCTCCTCCACAGCAGAACGTCCCACTTTGAGACGCTCCCAGAGAGTTAGATCACATGGTTCCCTGACTGCCAGTATATAAGCCGATGTTTCATATGTGATAAATTGTTGATCGAGTTAATTGTTAAGAAATGTACGCTAGGTTGACCTGAATGCCGTCTGGTAAAGTGAGGAAAGTAGGGCCAGTGCACTTTCCACTTTTTTTTCATGTATATCCCAACCCCATTTTGTCCCTCTCTTCCCTTGTTCCTTTTTGATGCGTGTTAAGTAAAAGCACTTATGTTGCAATGGGCATCGTCAGTACACTTTCGTCTGACACAATAACCGCAACTATTCACCGGAGGAGAAACGTTTTCTATTACTCAGACGACGATGAAAGTAGTGTAGTGACACCCTAAGGCACTACCAAGAAAAGAAGGACGACGGCAGGGGCAAGAACTCCCATCCACCAGATTCCGACAACGCAGTGGAGATGATGAATGACACTCGAACCCATTCACGAGACCAGGAAGAGGAGATTTGGCAAGTGGCGAATCGGAAGAAAAGCCCCCACGAAAGTGCGGAGGGACACGCCAGCAAGCCCCTACCAAAGTATTATACAAGTTCCGAAACCTGAAAGACTTCCTAAGACCCTACAGGGCCGTGGTCACAATAGAGAAGGACATTCTGGGCCTAAGGATCACGCTAAGTGCCAACCTCAAGGGTGAGCACTTACCCCTAGGGAAAAAGAGACGGTAAAAAATGATGGAGGTGTAACACACCAAGGCCGTACTCCAGGGATACCCACTGGATTTCCCACTAGAGGCGTTGAAGGCCTACCCACTGCGTGATAACCGCCGATCACCTACAGGCATGTCGGAAAAAAATGGCCATACGGTAGGTACCGGTGGTCATCTGAGGCGACATTCCAGTAAATCTCTGTTTAGGACATTAGGGAAGATATCCCAGCGTCCCTTCACCAGGAAACCGGTGTGGTTCTTCTAGCGCCAAATTTCGGGGCACCTGCAGATGCGCTGCCCATGGAACATCAGGTGTGGTGTATGCCTGTTAAAATTTTTGAAGAGTGACCCTGGAGTCAGTGTGGGTGATCGCCGTTTCCTCGTGGCGGTCAGTGACATTCGGGAGGGTTTACTGGATGGCAACCACTTTCGTTTGGAACGTGAAACAATGGTCCGAGATCCTCCAAGAGAGAACCTCCCTTCCAGTGACCACTGACGCCACGGTCAACGGGACCATCCGTGCAGTAAACCGCACTGTCAGGGCCCCAGGACTATCCAGTGGTTCCTAGGGCAAGCTGGCGTAGCTTCTCCGTAGGACACAAAGCCTTCGCTGCAAGGAAAGGCATGAAAATGAAATCCACAGGCGGTTACTCCCATGGCGATGGTTCCTAATATGCACCGATAGGACAAGGGCGACCGGGCATTTGCAAAAGCTGCTCAATAAACAGTAGGTTGTCGGCTTCTTCAGAGACTGTGTAGATCCAAGTATTGGCAATGAAGAAAGCTCTATCGTTGAGTAGGATTCTTCTAAACCTGGTGCGTGCTGCTACCTCATTGCCTTGTAGGAAAATTTTGGCCACCCTGCAAGCCACGAACTGTTGGGTTCTGATGGCAAGGGGGACCAGACGGGTCTCGCTCTGCAGTACCCAGGCGCTGGTCCATCTGGGCGCCCCCAACATGGTTCTCATGATTACACAGCTGAGCAAGGAAAGGGGCCATAGCTTGGTTGGGTCTATAGGCTCGGACATCGGTTGAACTCCGCCGATTTCATAGCCGAGTACAGGTGTCCGACTGACCACAAGTTTTTCATGAGGACTAGGATTACCTGCACGCCAGCTAGGACTGCATGTGCTACCATGATCCAGAGTGTCATACTGTTGTTGCTAGGAGAAGCTGGCGCACTATTTCAACCATTTGACCTCTTTTACCGGCTGAGACACCTGGCGTGTGTGGGCAACCGCTTCGCGAATTCTCTCCATGATGTCGCTGGTGAGCCTCCTGCAGTAACGTTGACGGTGCATGTTGACCCCCTGGTTCTGTTCCTGGATCTCTACAGTGTAGAACCCTAGTTCTTGTGGCGACGACCTCCCAGGATTTCTCTGGGACAGCTAGAATAAAAGTACAAACCAGTGTGAGGAAAGGATCACCCATACAATCTCTAATTACAGTAGCTGCGGTTGTTGTGATTAATCGAAATACGTACAGAATCTGTATATTTAAGTTTATTATAACAGTGCATTTTGTAAACCGCACAGTCGTCTAATGAAAATGCATGAAAGTAAAAATTCCTTTATGATATATATTTTCTATTATTATTAAGGACAACGACACCACATCTAGTCTATAAATATCACAACCTAGAATTCATGAATTAATTAACAATTTGCACAGAAAAAAAAATCAGGAATATTATGTGGGCGACGCGGTAGCCCTGTTTCGAACTCATAACCAGAGGGTCATGGGTTCGATTCCCCGTACCTGCTGTGAGTTTGCATCGTTGGTTCCCTACAACCCTGATCAGGCGGGGAGGCGACCCATCGGACTAAAAAGCAGTGTCTTGCCGCAACTGATAGTACTAGCCCTACCAGGGGTTTCTTACTTCCCATTGCGTGGGAGTGGGATGGTGAGTTATATATACATATATATATATATATACATATACATATACATATATATATATATACATATACATATACATATATATATATATATATATATATATATATATATATATTGACAAGTATTTTAGACAAATGATTTGGATGATGGAGAATATATACACGGGAAGGCTCGGAACCCTAAACACTAACGTTTCGTTCGCGTAGAACTTCTTCAGAGATCTCTGAAGAAGTTCTACGCGAACGAAACGTTAAAGTGTTTAGGATTCCGTGTCTTCCCCTGTTTTTATGTTCTCCATCATCCAGATCTCTCTCTCTCACACACACACACACACACACACACACACACACACACACACACACACACACACACACACACACATATATATATATATATATATATAAGACTAAATGAAAGAAACATGCGAAGAACAGAATGAAAATACTTCTTGTGTATATGAGGTCTGCTTACATCCTCTTTGGACAAACATCTTCGATTGATAAAAACCCACAGATTAGGCTGTTGAAACAAGAAAGATGTGAATGTTGATCTGCTGCCTGATGATAATATTCTGTTTATCAGACTGTCACGATTGCATGCATATCAACAGCGCATTCATATTTATCTGAACTGATTCAGGCCAGACATTTTTATTCATTAGGTTACGGGCCCGCCGACGTTGGAAAACCCGAAATCAAAATAAAATAAAAAGCCGGCGAATCTTTTCTATTTCCGCCGAAATCCCAACCAGCGCTGGTATGACGATCAAAGTTTTGAAAAAATGGGCCTACTGTTTGTACAAAACATACAAAGCTTAGTACATGTGTGCTCATCAGCCTGTCCAGTGAGGTGTGAATGAAACAAAATTGAAAATATATAATGAATATATCCTCCGACCTGACAACATGGCCTCCGAAAAGCTTTATATAAATAAATGTGTTGAGGGGCTTTTTTTTCGCCCTCCGACCTATGGGGTCCATGGTGCCCATAACCGAGTAAATAAATAAAAATGTCCAGCCTTAAATGCTCGGAACATAAACGAAAGAACAACCAAACACATCTTCCATTATCCATTAGCACAACCATACATACATAGTAGGAGGACAGCTCCATGCATTGGTAATGAACGGTCAGCATTGATAGATGGTTACCTCCCAAAGTGGCGCCGTTATCCATGTCAGTCTTTAACATGCAGCGTGGCTCTTCAGGTGGTGAGGCCGCGGACGAAAAACAACAGGACGTGGACGAGGACATGGACCCCGAGGTGACCCCAGGATTCTACCAGGGTGACATGGCGGGCGTGCTGGGAGAGGTGGGTCTGTATCTTCCCTGTCCAGGACGTCGGGTGTGCAGGGCTAAGTGAGCTGTCTCAGCTCTCTTACTTCATGTGCGTTCCCCTAAGAAAACCCGTTAGATCATTTGTTATCTCTGTTATTATTGTCATTACTATATTATTATCTTAATCATTACCAATGTTATTGTTATTATTATTGTTATTATTATTATTCATTATTATTATTATTTTCATTATTATTACTATTATCATTAATAATAATAATTATAATTTGTTATAGTTATGATTGTTATTATTATCATTATTATTATTATTATTATTATATTATTTCATCATTATCAACGTAATCATTACTATTATAATTATTATTAATAATAATATCATTAATGCTATTACCACAAGGATAGGGTGGACAGGAGGGGGGGGAGCACTTTTCGTCAAAAACACAGCCACTTGTATTATCAACGATTCGATTAAGGAAAAGGAAAGCACGGAATCTATTTGGGTGATTATAAGCAAGAATAAGAAACTTATTATTGGTGTCCTATACAAACCTAACCCAAACATTAAACAGACTGAACCACGGATTCAAAAAACTCGCAGGGCGTCCCAGTACAAAAATGTTGTGATCGTGGGAGATTTTAACTATAGAAACATTGACTGGGAAATTTTAGTAGATCAGGAAGCGCATATATTTTTTTAGAAATGGTACAAAATAACTTCCTAAAACAAATGATTACAGATTCTACGAGGGGAGAATACTCTGGACTTACTCTTAACTGAAAATGAGGATCTAACGAGAAACGTACGAGTGGGTGATAGACTAGGCTGAAGTGATAAACAAGAAATGATTTTTTATATGGGGAAAGTTAAATAGTACGAATAACATTCTAGTACCTGACTTCAGGAGAGCCAATTTTGAAAAGCTGAGAAAATGTTTAGGACAATTGGTGACATACGAGGCTGACCCTGAGAACAATGACAGGGTCAGTTGTCTAGATGAAAAGTATGGCGAGGTCAGGTACGCGGACGTCATTAGTGTAGTCAGGGCTCTAGACCAAGGTCGGGTCACGGACGAAATTATGCAATTCCCAGGTCAGGTCACGTACAACACTGGGGCCAATAGCAGGATCATCGGCCTAGACGAAATGTACAGTAACTTAACCGTTGTGATTTTGTGTGCGCAAAATATTCAAGACCATATGGGAGAATACTAATATTTCCAAATGGATAACGGGCAGAATAAAAATGAGATCTGAGTAGAAAGAGGCTTTACGCCAGAATATAAAATGGGGATACGCACCTTAGGTTTAAATATAACGATATGGCTAGACAAGTTCAAAATAACACGCACACAGCGAAACATAACTACGAAATTAAAGTTGGCAGACAAGCGAAATCTATAGTGTTGTTACCATTAAAGGTCGCACGTGGATATAAGAGTAAAACGCGGGATTCATACAACTATATCACGTAACCACAGATCCAACCCAAAGGACTTCTTTCGTCTCTACAGAACAAAATATAAGGAAAGGATAGGCCTAATTAAAAACGACGAAGATGTCTTGATTGATTCGGAGAGTAAAATGAAGTAGGCGTTTAATAAGTATTTTCTCACGGTATTTACAAAGGAGAAGTTAAGATATGGTACCCATCCTTGTGACAATGCGGATATAAATTCACTAGAGTTAATACAGAGGAGAATAACCAGCATGATAAATGGGCTAAGAAATTTACCTTACGAGAACAGGCATAGGCACTTTAATTTACACTCTAGAAAGACGCAGTGTGCGTGGTGATCTAATAGAGTTGTTAAAGTGGATCAAGGGCTTAAGGGTGATGAAGACAAGGTCATCATATTAAGACTAAGGGGCAGGACTCGCAGTAATGGATTTAGATTGGACAAATTTAGATTTAAGAAGGAAATATGCAAGAACTGGTTTACCATAGAGTGGTAAACGAATGGAACAGATTTCGCTGAAACTATCGGTTGTTTTGAGAGGTTAGATAACTTTATAGATGGGGATGATAAGTAGTAATGGACATGGAACTGCCTAGTATAGTCCTTAAGGTTTCTTGCAGTCTCCTAATTTCTTATGTTTTTATGTTATCGTCATCATCACCATCATCAATTATTCTATCATTGTTATTATTTTTATTATTTTTATTATTTATCAATTTTATAATTATCAGTACTATCATTATTGTTGTTCCTATTATTATTATTATTGTTGTTATTGTTATCAATGTTACTATCAGTCATTACTATTATCATAATTATTATTATTACTATCATTACTATTATCATTATGATTCATTACTATTTATTTTAACTTTTCATTTTCTATTATTTATGATCACGATTATCATTGTTGTTGTTGTTGTTGTTATACAGGGTACGGCCATCCCCTTACAAGAGGGAAAGGGCCTTTTGGTATTCATGTATACAGGATATGCAATGTAATGTATATAAATGCATGGTCCACAAGCCTCGTCGCCGATGTTTACGCCATACTATTTTCGCATCCAATACATTAGTTCCTATTACTACTTATCATAGACCAGGACCCCGTGATATCCTCCAATTTGATGCTTACTACTTGGATCTTGGTTATTTTCATCAACTGCCAGGACTGATTCGTACGTCTGCTCTGTCCAACTTTGTACTCATGTCAATTTGCTTCACTGTTTTTTTTTTTTTCTTCTTCTTTTTTTTTTTTTTTTTTTTTTAACTTTACATCTCCACCAAGTGCCATGGTAAAGTGGTCTGAGGAGAGATCATAGTTTTCCATGTTGTTTGTGATTGGAGGAGAGAGATGTTCCTCATTTGTTGTGTTGGTGAGGATGCCTGTAGAGTTGATTGTTGGAATCTCATGTGAGTCGAAGAATTGTTCTAGAAGATTCGGTTTCCTCTTTGGTCTGCTGTTTGCTAATGTAACCATATCAGGTAGTGTGCATTAATGTCACCTGCCAGTATGCTCTGTTTGTCAGTGTGTTTAGGGGTACGAGTTGGGTGTTGATGTAGTGGATGGTATGTGAATGTTTGTGATGCATATCGTTTGTTTTACCTGTATTCTGATTATTTATCACGTGGTATATGTTAATGGTTGTTTGTTTTGTGGGAGGAGAGCGTGTCCTTGTGTATCAATATGAGAAATTCGCTAGTGAACAGCGACATCAATCAGATAATTTTTATGGCCGTCGCGCATAGGACTCGAACCTACCCGCTGAACGGGTAATGCCTCAGGAGCCTCTTGGCGTCAGAGCGGTAGGTTCGAGTCCTATGCGCGACGGCCATAAAAATCATATTGTGTATTAATGTTATGAGTCCACTTCTGTGGGTGCTCGGACAAAAGGTCCCCGGACAAAAGGTCCCCGGACAAAAGGTCCTGAAATCTGCACCCCTGGGACAAAATGTCCCCAACGGCCTAGGTGGGTGGTCAAAATGTCCCCAATTTTTTTTTTTCTAAAAATTTGTCAGATGTGTTTTACTTTATTCCTTTATACAATTGACATTTATACAATTGACATTTCTGAAACGTTTGCTTACACAATTGGCTCATAGATTTATGGGTTGGGTCGAGTATAAGATATTTAATAAAATATCAAATATTATTGTACTTTGTGTTTATATATAGAGATTCTCCTGAATTTAAGGGTTGTTATAAAACCACAATTAACTATGTCCCAAAATGTATAAACAGTTGATAAAAATCAATATTTGTTGAAAAAAATGGGGACCTTTTGTCCTAAATATCGGGGACATTTTGTCCTAGGGGTGCAGATTTCGGGACCTTTTGTCCGGGGACGTTTTGTCCTACATTCCTTCTGTGTTGGGTTTTCTCTTCCCTCACTGTGGTTGATTTGGTGAATATGGGTAGCGTCGTTTGAGGTGATAGTCTAGTTTCTTGCACAAGTGCTATATAAGTTGTGACTATGTAGGAATTATTCTGCTTTGTGTTTGTTTTCTATGCAGATGGTGTTTATATGCAATATATTTATAGTATGTTTTGTTTTGACGTGTTGCGCTCGCGCGTGTGTGGATGTGTATACTGCAGATCCAATACTTCTGCACTGTTTAATATTTGTGAATGTGGACCATATGAAAGGAACCCATGAGCTGCTTGTGCGGTACTGAATAGATATATGTACATAATTTGTTGGTTTTGCGCATGATAGACATTGGGGAGGGGGGAGTGTGACATTTTCCTCCTCTAGTGGTCATCGATATTGTTGGGACAAGTACTCCTGTTGTAAGCCCTTGTCTTTCTGTATACATTGGCACTCTATCCAACCTAGCATATCCCACCACACCTCTCAAACACTTCATCTCAAACACATTTAAGATTCTCCTTTCTCCCTCTCTTAGATTCAGTCTCCGCCCCCTATACAATGTCGTAGGTAGGATCATCCCTTCAGATAGTCTTCTCTTTGCAGCCATTACCAGATGCCTATATCCCATGACACAGTTCGATCCCCCAAGACGTTTTCTTGCTTCCCTCACCCTACAGTTGACTTGCACCACCACTCCTCCATTTCCTGCCACATACGACATCAAATACTTAAAATTATCCTCTTCCTGCAGCCTCTCTCCTTTATGACTTCCAACTTGCTGCCACCCGCTCCCCTTGTACATCTCATCACCTTGCTTTTACACACATTCACTTCTAACCTCATCCCATCACATACCTTCCCAAACTCCACCACTATCTTAAACCCTCCCCTGACCCCGCCACGAGCTTAGTGTCATCTGTAGACAACAATTGGCTCACTTCCCACTTCTCTCCACTATCTCTGACCATCTCTAATCCCCTGTCCATCAACCTCGCATTTACCTCTCGTATCACCCCACTCATGTACACATTGAATAGCTATGGCGACATGACACAGCCCCACCTTCACCTGAAACCACTTGCTGTCACCCTGCCCAATCCTAACACAAGCCCTATTACTCTCTTGAAAACTCTTGGCTGTCCTGAACAACTTTACCCCAGTCCTTTATATCTGAAATACCTCCCACAGTTAAATTCTGTCTACCTTGCCATTATACTTCTCCAAGTCCATAAAGTCCAAAAACATCCTTACCATTTGAAAAAATCGCAAATCTGCCTTACCACAAAATTATTTTATGGTCAGCTCTTATAATACTGTGGCAAAGTTTTGTATTTTCTTCTCATGTTCTATATAATGTGGCCAGGTTAGAATCTATAAAAAGTGAATATGTTTCATAGGCAGCTGTGATATAAGCTTCTATAGAATAGCTTCTTTAACTGCAGACTAAAGAAACACGCCTTGGAGTACGCTGGGAAATCTTCCCTGAACGGCGATGGGAGAACAACACTGTGCCTTATGTTATCAGCAGCAAATATCGTGAGTATATAGAAAATCACAAGAGTGCAAACATCAAGCCATTTTGTCTTTAGAGGTTCGCTGACAGTCTTGTAGTATCCGTATATGTTATTAATGATGTCACAGAATAATGGTTTTATTTTTGCAACCTTTCGACATATCACTGATCACACTTGCAACATAGCAAAGTCCAGTTATAGCGCGTTCTATCAGTGGTCAGGGATGACACAAGTTTGTCGTAATTGTATGGAATCTGGCTGTACATTTGCTGCATACTTCATTCTGGGGCAACTACTTTACTTTTTTTTTTCGCCCATGTAGTAACTGCCACTCTTATGCCAACAAGTGTGACCCGTGGCGGCCACTGGTCTAATGAAGTCGAGCCTGGCATATAACATATCCTTCTTTTCAAGTTCTTATGCCTCGGTAGGAATATAAAAGAAAGATGAAACCAAAGATGTGCTTTAACCTCACCAGAATCATGTCCTCATCAGCAGGAGTAACCTACAGTATGTAGTAGAGGGCCGTAGACTGTTCGCTATTCCTTAAAAGTGCTCATTGGCAATATCCCCCTTTTATACACTACTATCATTTCCTTTTCCTACAGACTTTTCTTCCCCTCCCAGAAAAACCGATCCCGCACGAGTGGATGGTCTGTCCTAGATAGTCCATAGTCCATTCCTATAGATCCCTCTACCCATCCACTCCAAAGTGCGCCCCATCCCTGTGCCCGGCCAGTAGTAACGTGTAACCCTTGCTACTGACCTCTCCACTGCCCGGTCTCCTTAGCCTTCTCTGCTCAGCCAATAAACAAAGGTAGTCGATCGTCATTGGAAAGGGAAAGAACGTTCTAGGCGTCCACACGGAGAGCCCACGAGAGACTCACCCCAAGCCTAGCTCGACGGGTTTGTGTATTATTTGCATCACTCCGGCTGCCTATGTCGCTGACTCGATGGGTTTGACGGGGGTACGCTGGAAGTCCAGCCCTACCAGAAGCGCTATATCTGGATGTCATATGTTTGTGTATACACAGAAATGTAAATTCCCCTAACAACTCCGCCTACACACACACACACCTATCACGGAGGTCAGCGAGGGTAGACTAAAAGTTAAATTTACAACCCAACAGTCCCACGAATCGTGGAAAGTATATGCATCTTCTTGGCATTGTGGGGAATAGTTTTGGACTATGCCGTGTCGGCCCAGGCAGTAGCTGTTTGGCTTAGGGCGTGCCTGACTCTAAGGTTCAAGTCAAGTAGCTCAGCTGATTTGCTTCTCTAGGACAAGAGTTGAATCAGCGACCAAATAGGCGTTTTGCTGACTTTAGGGAAGGGCGCCTCGGTGCAACACGTGGATTAGTGACCCATTACAGGATCGAATAGCTAATTGACTCGCCGGGAGTTCATCTGCCCCTTGGATGGTCTTATTTTACTTATATCTGGGTTATCCCACAATGCCATGTGTACCTAGAGCGCGACAAACAATAATCTCACACAGGTCTTCAGAGAAGCATTTACTTGTAGTAGACGTTTTTATGCCCAGCGCGACAAACAATAATCCCACACAAGTCTCCAAAGAAACATTTACTTGTAGTAGCCGTTTTTATGCCCAACTGTCTTTTCAATTTTCTACAGACCGATCTTCCTCTCCCACAAAAACTGATCCCGTGAAAGCGGGTGGTCTTACCTAGGTGGGCTTATGTGTTCTTGATAATGTTCTGACAGGCGAAACGTTGCAGTACTATTAAAATTTTCATTGTTACATGGTGTTTCCTCCTTTGCATTTCCTCAGGTTTCCTGCCAGACTCTATTTGCAACCTAAGCGTATTTGAGTTGGCGTGGAGCACTTGCTCGCATTTTCATTGTCTTCAAATAGTGGCCTACCTTACCTTTTTCCCACAACTTTCTTATGTGTAAACTCCTCATCCAACCACTGTCATGCCCCATCATAAGATACATGAGCCTATCTGTTATCAGTTCTTCGTTTATGAACGATCAAAACACGCGCGTCTGCGCACCTACTGCCTCCCTCTTACGCACTCATGTTTTCCATGTCTCATGACTTTCAAACCTCAACCGTCACTGCCTCCTCCACTGACAGTTCCGGCCGAGCGGCGTGTCATCGAGACTGCCATCGCTACCCTGAACTTCATGACTTGCGTCCGCTTTATACCGTGGGACGGCAAGGTAGAGGACTATCTCCTCATCTGTCCCTCCGAGAAACCTTCCGGGTAGGCGGCGTTCCTGTTAATTGCATCGTAACTGAATAAATTAGATTTAGTGCTAAGCATTATGAAACCTTCCAATAATTGCTGGTTTATAACATGCCAAGGAATTTCAGTTACTTTGAATAATCGGTGATAGTTAAATACACGTAAGATGTTACCGTGCAATATGTTACTATCCTTCTTGCCTTCGCAATTCACTCATTACAGGCACTCTTTCTTTCCTCTCTGCAAGGTGTTGGTCCTTTGTTGGCAAGCAAGGCGGTAAGCAGCTGCTGTCCTTACAGCGTCCCACCCGTAGAAGCCATCGTTGCCTGGGTACTGTGGGCAAACCGATACACGAACTCCTACACGCCATTGGAATATTCCACGAGCAGTCCAGGAGCGACCGTGACGATCACGTCATTATCATCGAAGAAAATATAAATACAGGTGAGTTTCCTGATTGATACTTCGCAGTCTTGTTATTTCTCAGTCCGTCGAGTAGCAGGCACTGTCTGTTGCTCATCAAACCAATCATTTGAAAGAATGGAAATGTTTATTATCTTGGCCTACGCACTAAAACTAATCATGGTGATATATGACTATGCTTTATGGGGTGAACACAAGTTCCGGCGATGCCAGTCGCCAATAAGAATTTTAACATTTTAGAAATACCCGCCTGTAGGAATTCCCATAATATCTTGCATATTCGCAAACTCCGGCCCATGAAATTAGTCTTTCATAAAGGACTCTCGCTTTCCTAATTTCTTTTCAGAAATATATCTAACTGTGAGATTAATTTATTTCTGAAATAATGTTTAGATAATTTGTGGTTAACTTATAATACTGGTAAATGGTTAATAAGTATACTATCCGGTAAACAAAACAGGAATATAAAATTATTGTGATAAGAAATGTTTATCATCGCAGCTAAGTTATGATAAGAGGCAGGAATTCTTTCTCGTAGAGAAGGGAATTGATAAGATATAAATTAATGTAATGTAAATATATCTAAACAGTGAGTAGGATATCCTGCCATTACTACGGAGATTTTTTTATGACTACGAGTTGACTGAGACTGTCAGCAATGGCGGAAATTACAGATCTCATCAATCTAAGGCAGCAGCAGATGCAACAGCAACAAAAGCAATGTTCGAAAGGATGGAGAGCCAACGAAACGAGGACCTGGTTCGTTTACGATGACGGCTTGACCAGGTAACGTTGCAAAGGATGTGGCGGCGTCTGCTACAAGCTTTGCGTCCTTCTATTTAACTGCAGAATTATACACGGATTACTACGCCATGTTCTGCACATTTCTTGGTGCCAATTCCGTTCCAGACAACAAAAATGCACAAGTATTTTTTGACAAACCAATCAGCTACTACATACTGGTAAATCTTGCGTCATAACAGCCACCATCAAAAGACATCGTTGGACGAAATGGTGACGTTCGATAAAGAACAGTTTGACCCGAAGTAATTTCTCGTCCGCGAATGTTTCGAATTCTGGAGTGGCATGCACCGCATACACCCTGACATTGCAACAAATTTCAATCAAGGACCCTCAGGAACACTACGTATACACTTCGTCTGGTCGGCAAACATTGGTTCTAGGACAAAACCCCAACGAAAAAAAAAAAATGTTCTAGAAGCCTTGTTCAGGATCAAAGACGACGAGCTGGATTTCGCCTGTGCGATTGAGATCGATATCAAAACCGAGATAAGGATTGATAAAGATAGAAATGACAATAGAGTAGGAGACAAACGAAATGTTAGTGAAAGGGAGAAAAAATATACATGGACAATGAAAGTAGAGGGAAGAAAAGAAGGTGACAGAGATAAGCTTTATATATTTGATCAAGCTAATACGAATATGCTGTTGCAGATTTCCTTCACAACTTTGATAAGCAGAGCGACGAGAATACGACCTACTCCTACGACTACGATTACAACTCGGTAATGCATTATGGCAGTCATTTTTTCAGGTGAGTCTTGTTAGTTTGCCGTTCTGTGGGTCTTCATCTGTTAAAAAGATTAATTATATCTGCTAGGCTGGGAATCAGTGTGGTTGCTCAAGTTTGTATTCTCTCGATCTTGCTGATGTTCTTCACTCTGTGTGGGAATCATACCACACATGCATATTCCAGTCTTAAGGGGATAATTATTTATCTATTTATTTTATTTATTTATTTATTTATTTATTTTTTTTTATTTTTTTATTTTTTGCGCGCGCACGCAAAAGAATGTATATAAGGGTGTGTATATGCCTGTATGTGCACATCCGCCGTGTGGCCGGATGAGGAAGGCAAGACCGAGTGACCTTCCGTCTCGAGATGTATGGAATATCTGGCGTACCCACCGACTCGGGGTGGCCGGTGGTCCGACCAGTTGATCTCCTGCAGGGGGCTATGTCGAAGTCTCTCGTTCTCAGGGCAACCTATAGGACGTGGACCTGGCTACCAAGGCCGTTGATGTTCCACTGCAGAAGCTTTAGCTCTTGCAGGGACGTTGGGTGGGGGCGTATCCATGCAGACGGTGACACACTGAATTTTGGTTCCAGAAGATGGGTCGGCGTCTCTAGATATGACTATACTGTGTCCGTATCGAATACTAATCCTCACCTTTTTCTCCATCCTTAGCAAGGCCAGGAACTCTGCCACCATCGTGCCCCGCGTGCCAGGGGTCCGTATAGGACAGAGACTTATGCTCAGCTCGACTGACTGCCTAAAGGTCAACCTCTTGTATGGCTGCTTGGACCAGGACGTAGACTCGCGTACCAAATATGAAGCCTTCTGCAATTTTCTTGGATTATAGCATTAAGTGCGTTCGCGTATCTTACTTACGAATGTATGATAATATACGTAAACTTCTGAGTTCCTCATAAACTTTATATTGTTTAGTGTTATTTATTCTAGTTATATTTGTTCGTGACTGTTGTTTCGATTGTGATGCATGCGTCTCTGTTGGTTTGGTCTGTGTGTACTGTTTTCTTTAAGACTGACAGAAAAGAATGATGATCGAAGCCTGAAATCCGAACGTACTTAAATGTGTGTATTACTTACTACCTTATCACATGAAATTTGAACCAACACTTACGATATTTTTAAAGGAGCACTAAAGTGCAGCATTTAAACTATTACAGTGCCATTTTAATGACGGTGCCTTGAATTACGACGCTGAATTAAAAATTTATGCACTTTAAGAGAAAGATGTAACCTTCTACAGTTGTACGAGTATATGAAATAAAGCACAGTAGCATACTTTAACCCTTGAGGGGCTGTTGTTTTATTTAAGAATTTTATGATTCCTAACGCCTCAGGACCTGAAATATCAACTCGATTAACCCGTTACCTCTCTCACTACTGTCGTCAGCTTACAAGTAAGTATTTAATTTACGTTATCTATTTGTGTACCAAAAATCTTTTCTTTCCCCATATAAAGAAGGTAGTTGTCCAAGGCATGCACCCACTCTCAATTATCCCCCATCCATCACCCATCTGTTTCCTTTCTACCTCAGCTTCTTGTGGATGAGGAGTTATCCCTATCCTCTACCCCCTGTTCACTGACCGGCTCAGAAGCAATGCGCAAGACACAACACATCCACAACAGGGAACGACAACCTAAGCTGGTTTACACCCACCTCTTCATTTACATAACGACCCTCCCTCCTTGTCCCCTGATGCGAAAATAAAGAAAACGGGGAGGAATCCCATCGGATACGTCAGTTTATCGTCCATTCTCCCCTCACACCAATATCTTGCCTTCTCTTTTTCCTGTTCAATAAACTGTTCCCCTTTGCTAAAGGCACCCTTCAGATCATCCATCCATCTCATTTACGGTCTGCCCCTCAAGTTCACCCCCATCCACCTCTTCTCTCAACATTATTTTTGGTTGTCTTTCTTCGCCCATTCCATGTACCTTAACCATCCCAGCATTCTTTCACCAACCCTATCTGCCAACTCACTTTCCGCCCTGCTTTCCTCTTCACCTCCCCATTTCTCAATCTATCAATCCTCGTAACCCCCACCATATTTCTCAAACACTTAATTTCTAACACGTTTATATTTCTCCTTCCAGCCTTCCTTTGATTCCAAGACTGTCCCATACAGTCACAACCACCTCTTCATATAGTCTTTTCATTGCATTCATCCTTATATACCTATTCCTCATTACACTCTGCATTGCCCTAAGACATTTACTTGCTTCCCTAGCTCTACTGTTTACCTCCACCCTCAATCCCCCATTCCCTGCTACATGTGCCCCTAAATATTTAAAACTAATCTTTCTCCAATAAAACTTACTTCGAACTCACTGCCACCCTCACCCCTTGTATATCTCATCGTCCTACTTTAAGCTACATTTACGTTCAACTTCTTCCTATCTCGTGCCTTCCTAAAATTCATTACTAACTGCCTTAGATTCTCTAACCCAGCCACAAGTGTAGTGTTAAAGACCACCCTCACAGGAGGGTGTGGCGCGGCTTTTGGAACCGCCGATGGAGAGTGAGTGACAGACACTCCACACGGAGCGTCATACAGAGCTTGTTGCCATCTCTAAGGCTTTGGATCACACCCTCTCTACTGGGCAAGGGGCAATCGTGATCCACACAGACTCAAGAAGTCCCACTGATGTCATCCGGTCGGGAAAAAAACAACGGGTGGCGTCTACTTAACGACGTCAATCCAGCACTCGCTGAACCTCTTACACTAGCAAGAGAGGTCTGCAAAGTTTCACTGGATCCCCAGTCGTACTGGGATTCTAAGGAACACTATTGGGGATGACGCTGCTTAGACAGCGATGAGGTTCAACAAGATCACACAGCCCCTGGCGCCCACAATCACAAAGATCTAGGGCGTCACCGTCAAGGTCATATATTGATTGCAAGGTCTCACCATAGCAGCCTCATTGTTATTTCGGCCTCAGCACGATGATACTCCCTCGTCACTAGGTGCGAGGCCATCCATCTGCCTCCAGGTAGAAGAGTGAGATCTATCTTCCACGGTATATCGTTCTGGATGGCAAGCGATACACACAAGGAGAATCACGGACACGGCAAACTTCGTGGAGCTGCGTTGTAACAACCCTTCCACTATTACCTCCTTGAGGGCAGAGCTACTGCCACCGTATCCCCCTCATGTAGGCACACCCCTATGGTCTAGAGGTGTTGCCCTTCCTTCCTGACCAGGTTAACCCCTCCCTTGTCCCGCCGCTCCTAACAGTGGCGCGTGGACAACTCCCGGGGATTATGTATTTTTCCATGTTCATGTCCGAGTTCCGAACTACCACAAGATAATTAGATAAATTAATACAATAAATAAATGAATAGATATAAATAAATTAATAAATAAAATATATCGTTGATAATAATATTACACACTTCACAATTTTTGTTGAATCAAAACCGTTTTCTCTGGCATTCAATATATACATTTGGACGTGGCATGTTACGTGATGGATGAAAGTTGCATTAAATATACTTATTTGAGTTAGTTTCCATAGAGGAAAATCACACAGTTACACTGTATTGCCTGTGTAAACGCAAATGTACGAGAGAAGCGAAGATGATAATAATGATAACCGTCCTCAGACTCATTCTGAAAATAAAGAAAAGATATTTATATAAACAGAAATGCACAACAATGATACGAACAGTTGACAAAAATCCTAGTTAGCAGACAATGCAGAATATCCCAAAACTAATACTGAAATAGGCCCCCTTGAAGCAATATTATCTCTAGCATTAAATTGTTTGCACAGAGGATATAGAAATGGCTGAAATTATGAACAAAAATTTCAAATCTGTATTCACAAAAGAAAACGTACACAATTGGGATGAAGGATGGGGAGAAAGGTCACCCCCAATGAGAAAAATAATTGTGACACAGAAAGAAATATGGGGCCAATTAATGAGCATATATGTCAGAAAACCACACGGCCCTGACGGAATTGTAAACTGGATACTAAAAGAATGTATAGATGAACTAACGGACAAGATATATAAGATGATAGATTGCTCACTCGAAGAAGGAAAGGTACCGGAAGGCTGGAAAAATGTCAATAACGTGCCAATATATAAAGGGGGAACAAGGAAGACCCAACAAATTATAGACCGGTCTCCCTTACAAGTACAATAGCTAAAATTTGTGAGAAAGTTATCAAAAGCAGATGGACTAAACATCTGGAGGAGAACGATATACTAAATCCGAGACAATTCGGTTTTAGACAGGGAAGATCATGTGCCACAAATTTGTTCTGTTTCTATTCAAGGTTGATATAATGCAAGAAAGGGATGGATTGGCAGACTGTGCTTTCCTGGGCTTACAAAAGGCGTTTGATAACGTACCACACAAAAAATTATTGAGAAAACTCGAAGCATCAGGAGGCATACACGGAAAACTATTGAAATGGATGGAAGATTTCTTGCATGGGAGAAAAATAAGAGTGGTGCTCAGTTAAAAAAAATCTACTTGGGAAGAAATTGTAAGTAGAATCTCACAGGGTTCAGTACTGACTCCGATAATGTTTGCTATATATGTAAATGACATGGATGAAGGTGTAGAATGTGACTTGAACTTTGAAGACGACGCAAAACTACTAAAGAAAGTACGGACATTTTTGTGAATCGCTACAGAAAGATCTGGACAAGGTGTGGGAATGGAGTCAGAAGTGGGAAGTAAATTTCAACATTAAGAAACTTACTATAATGGAATTTGGAAAAAGGATATAAAAAAGAATATCAGGGCAATATAAAACCAGTGCAAAGGTCGAAAACGACCCAGGAGTAATCATAACCAAAGACATCCCCAGACAAGCAGATAAACAAAATAGTCGGAGAAGCCTACAATTTACAAAGATCAATAAAGGTGGCTTTTAATTACTTGGATGAGGTACTGATAAAGAAAATACTAGTCACAAAGATAAGATCAAGATTGGAGTACGCAGCGACACTATGTACACCCAGTACAAAAAAAATATATAAGGAAAACAGAAATAATCCAAAGAGCAACGACAAAGATGGCTCCAACACTTTCAAAAATGACATACGAGCAGAGATTGTCTAAACTAGAACTACCAACCCTGTAACAAAGAAGAGAAAAAGGCGATCTAATGGGCATTTACAAAATCAATAAAGGCATGGAAGTCCTTGACAGAGAAGACCCATTAAAGTGGGATAGAAGAAAACAAGGGAACATGGAAAGAAACTCAAAAATGTCAGTTATAGACGATATCTGAAAAACAGCTTTCCAAACAGAGTGGTGGATGTCTGTAACAAATTGGACGAAATAATAGTGTGTGCAAACACCATACAAGATGTTGCGAGATACAATGACAGGTTACTACGAGCATAGCTCCCCTTCCCGTATAATACAACTAGGTAAATACCCCCACCACCACCACTAACCTGGAACAAAACATCAAAACTCATAAAGTGACATACAATAAAAAAAAAATCTACAGAACTACAAATTCAGCCTTGACACTCACAACTTTCCTGAAATTGCTAGAATTTTGGCTGGCAATTTTAAATAATTTCATTATTCTCATTGCCTGCACACCTTGTTCTAACACACACACAGATCCCTGCGGAATCAGTAATATGCTGTTGTGTTTGCTCATTATTTCACATGCCTAGTTCTTTGTTTACTTTCCTGTATCTGACCCCGAAAGGTCAGCATTGTCGGTCCTACCCTAACGGTGTTCCAGCATTTATCCGCGCATTCATATGCTGCCTTCCATAGGATAAGATAATGGCACATGCATTACGCAATAACTCAATATAAAGATGTAATAGTGTACATACTGTACCTCTAATTTTAATTATAGTGGTAACGCAATGATATAAACTAATGGTTATCTAGTGTGTGGCAAAACACAATTAATTTTGATATTTTCCAAATCGCTAACTTTACTGAGGTGAAATGACAGTGAAGTTTTGAACATTCCGTTATCACTCACGATAAGTTATGGATAACCGACGAAGATGTTGTAATCAAGGTCAGAGTGCTTATGGTACCCCGGAGATAATCTGAAAAACAAATGATTTTTGGTTGAGCAGGTCGTCTTGGCAAGTGATTGAAATTGCATATAGGAACACGACTGAGAATATATCGTAATTTGAAAAGTTTAACTATAACCATGTCTCCTCAACTTCGTCGTAAGGTGTTTGTAGTAGGTGTTGGAATGACAAAGGTGAGTATTTAAATATGTGAATATTAATATGATTACGAGGTGGTGATATTTTCTTCACTATTTCGGGCTTAAATTGACCAATTAGATATTGTTTTGACCCACCCTAGCAGTCCGGCATTAGGAAAAAACTGTTGTCCTATCCCAAATATGGAAATGCAACCAGGAATGCATGACGAGCAATAATTACTTGCTGTGAAAATAGCGTTTGAAGATCACCGTACGGTGGAAATAATGCCATTCATTCCGAATATTTTCACCGTATTGTAGTCATAGGGTGCCTTGCTAATTTCATCGTATGGTTATGTTAGTAAGAAGTTAAATTATATTTTATAGATCATGATAGAGGTAGGTTAGGGAAGGTTTACTTTGAGTAGGATAGGCTTTGCTTTGGTAAATATGAGCTGATTTCCAAAATCTTACATTTATTATTTCTCTATACCAGTGAAGCTACTGATGCACAGATACTAAGCAGTGATGTTATCAGAGGAACAAGGCATATTGTTAGTAATGTTTCTGACATTTTTTTTATTCAAAGCCTCCACAACCATAGGGATATTTTCAGAAACTGCCATAACAATGGCAATATATCTATATTTCTGGCTGATAATGAATAGTCAGATTTTATTCTATCCAACTCGACAGTATAAAAATAAAAAATTAAAATCTGCTGCCCGATGATTTTAGGGAGACAACACTACTCAAGGTTGCCTGATGAGTTCTTTCTTGGACTTGGTTATACTGTAAAAATAGTAAACAATTCCAGAATCACCTTATTTATATATATATATATTTTTTGTAAGGAGTTGAATGAGGGTGACAAGGCAGCTGGCAGATAGGGTAGATGAAAGAATAATGGGATGGTTTGGGCACATGGAAAGAATGAGTGAAGAAAGACTTAACAGTAAGAGTGCAGAAGGCAGAGGTAGATGAAATGAACCCAAGGCATAAACCAAGAATGAGATGGATGGATGGGGTGAAGGGGGCTTTGAGTAAAAGTGGAATGCCTGTTGAACATGGAAGGGAGAGGGCAAGAGGTAGGTGTATGTGTCACATACCATCACACGGAGGTATTGTACCCATCATTGAAGTTTTGTAAAAGGTGATTTGTAATAACAATCTGACAGTAGTTTGATGATGGAGTTCATTTTATACAAACAAATAATATGTATTTTTTCCAGTTCAACAAACCTGGCATAGGTGGAGATTATCCTGAAATGGCCAAGGAAGCAGTGGACAAAGCTCTTTCAGACGCTCACATCACCTATGACCAGGTGCAGCAAGCATGTGTGGGCTATGTGTATGGTAAGGACCACTTCATAGTGTTCTAGTATATATGAAAAGTGCTTGTGACCCCTCAATCATAAGCTCAAGTAAATTCTACCATAAAGAACATCAAGCTCCTCTTGTATCCAAATAATATAGAATTATGGTAAACAGTTCTGATCCCCTTATTTGATTTGTTTACCCTCAGCACTTTTTCTATTTCCCTCCAATTTCCTAATCCTCTACATTTCTTCTGCCCTCAATTTCTCATCTACCAGATAATGATCTGACAATCCCGTTCTCTCCTCATAAAAATTACATCTATATCTCTTCCTATCCTCCCATTAATGTCCTCTCCACCAAAGGAAGAGTACAAGAGTAACAGAAATGAATGTACAATAATTAGAAGAGAAGACAAAAAGAATTTCAAGAGCAGGTGTAAATGACAAATGTAAAAATTAACAGGAGTTGTTCTGTAGGAACAGGGGTGGAAAGGGAGCTGGGAGATAGGGTTGATGAAAGAGTATTCGGATGGTTTGGACACATGGAAAGAATGAGTGAAGAAAGATTAGTAAAAGAAGTGTGGAAGGAGTGAATATGAGGGGGCGTCCTAGGATGAGATGGATGGATGGGGTGAAAGGGGCATTACAAAAGAGAGGAATGTCTGTAGAGGAAGGACGGGAGAGGACAGAAGATAGGGGTGAATGGAGAAGGGTTATGCATAGATGAGGCTGTGATGCATGAGGGAGAGTGGGTGGGGATGGGGGGTGAGGAAGTATGTATGAAAAAAAGGGATTTCTCCCCGCCTTCTCCTTTTTTGCATGAGGGGACGGAGAGGGGGGGTTGCCGAATTTATGAAGTGGCCTTGCTGTGGATGTGCTGTGTCTTGCGACACTGCTTCTGACCCAGAGCAGTGGACAGGATGCAGGGATGACCTGTCATCCAGGAGGTGCCAAGATAGGAGGGAGAGAAGAGGGTGGAGGGGAGTGGAATATATGAGAAATGAAATGGGTGTGAGTGATTTCTATGCTTTTTTTTTTGGCTACCCCCCGTGTAAGGGGGAAAAAGCCTGTGGTATATGTATGTATATATGTTCTGTAGGTCTGTAAATGCCAAACTGAAACTTAAAGAAGGAATATCTAAGGAAAATGTTGAAGGTGTAGTATATGAGGAAACAAAAAACAAGCTAAAATGATTAATGAAAAAATATTTCTATCAGTATTCACCAAGGAAATGGACTTCAAAGAAGAAGAGATAAGAATAATTAAGAAAAATACATTTAACAGTATAAAAGCGAAACAACATGAAGTGAATAAACTTTTTTTTAGCTTAGAAGTAAAAAGGTCCTTAGGGCTAGATGAGATTACAAATTGGATTTTAAAAGGGTTTAGAGATCACTTATTGGATGAGATCCATCAAATTATTGTATTTTCTTTGGAAGAGGGAAGGATACCACAGGACAACAAAGGAATAAGTAATGAGGAACCTCTGAATTATTGGCCAATAGCAAAATGTGTGAAAGAACTGAGAAAGAGAGGCAGATGAAATATTGAGAAAGAAATCCTGGTAAATAATCAATTGAAATTCCGAAAAGGAAGGTTCTCTGTACCAAACCTGGTAAGTTTTTATTCAAGAGCAGAAACAATCAATCAAAATATTATATCCCCCAGACTGGGATATACATTGGTGGTGTGGTCACCACATAAAATGAAAGATATGAGAGAAATAGAGACGAGAGAAAGGGCAGCTACTAGAAGGATTCCAAGTGTGGTTGGTAAATCATCTATTCTATATACCAAAAGGCCTCTTTCCCCCTTGTGAGGGAAATAGTGAGCCATAATATATCTTGTAAAGAGATATTAGAACAACTAGGATTGCCCACATTAGGAGAGTGAAGAAAAGAGGTGATATGATAGCTAGTTTATAATGGAGAAAGGAATGGAAATGATTGACAGAAAGGATCTGTTAACATTGGATAAAAAAAATCAAGAGGACAGCAGAAAATAACACAGTCCAGGAAGAAAGATGTTGAGGAACACAGTTTTCCTGACAGATCCATAAATTTGTATAACAAATTAGAAAAAAATTAATTTAGCCAGACATAAATTAATTGAAGGCAAAGATTAATAAATGGGGATATAGAAACAAGACCCCATGAGGATAACAAACACAGTCCACCATCTACAACATAAAAAACATCCTTTAATTGCTCCAGCTGCTTCATGGGAGGGAGAGAGGTTAATTTTTTAGCTTTAATGGGACTGGGATGATTGATTGATACAAGGATGCTGTAAACATGAGATGACACTCCAAAACAGGTTCAGATATTTTACATTGTACATACATATACCAAAGTCTTTTTCCCCCTTACACGGGAGATAGCCAAAGTCAAAAGCATAAATCTATTCCCACCCACTTCATCCTCATACACTCCCCTCCCATTCACCACCCCTTCCATCTTTTCTCTCTCTCTCTCTCCTCTCTCTTCCTGAATGATGGGTCATCCCTGCATCTTGCCCACTGCCCTAAGTCAGAATAGCCTGGTTAATTCCAGGTGAAACTGTGTGTATACCTTTTCGTGAGGATATGGGTAAAGTTAATGCTGTTGATTCATTTACTTATATATCCTTGATTTACATTAACTAGAATTTTTACTTTTAGCAACAGACTAAATAAATTTTATTTCTTGCTTTGGTGTCAGGTGACTCAACATGTGGCCAGTGTGCACTTTATGAAGTTGGGTTAACTGGGATTCCAATATACAATGTGAACAACAACTGCTCCACTGGCTCAACTGCACTCATGATGGGTAAACAGCTAATTGAAGGTGGCTCTGCTGACTGTGTTCTTGCCCTCGGATTTGAAAAAATGGAGCGAGGATCATTATCATCCAAGGTAGGAATCTTTTGTGTTTATTTGATAGCTGATTGAGAATTATCAGTAATCAGGCACAGGAATGTTGTGAATGCGATTATGTATTGATTTCCTACATATGTAATGCTAGAACCAAGAAAGTATGTTGTATTTAATTTACATAATTATAGTATAAAGGGAAGGAGCAACACTCATTTGGTCATATCTACTCTCAGATTTATCATACTGTTGATTTCTTGGGTGAAGCTTCCATTGTTACTTCTAAGCCAATGTTCCAGTTTGTACAAGTAGGCTTGGGTGTTGTTGTTGTTGTTGTTGTCGTTCCCTAGCCTGTCTGTCCGAGCAGTCCCGTCTCCCCAAGGAATGCCATAGCCGAAACTGGGTTTTCCCACAAATCCTTTATAGAGCGTATGTTGTGTTGTTTGCGTGCATGATTGTGTATAATGCAGTCTTCCATTATGTGTTGTATGGTATGGGGTGAAGTGTTACATCCTGGGCAGCTGTTCACAACGCGGTCATCCAGCCTCTTCTGGTAGTTCAGAAGTGCTGGGTGGTGACCGCACCGCAGTCTGGCCAGGTGGACTCTGTCCTTTCGTGGGAGAGAGGATTCAGAAGGGTGGATATCAGGGGGTCTGGCATGCAGCAGTGTGTTGTTTTTCAGTGTGTTAATGGAGCGGTGAGTGATATGATTATGAATATGTTTCCGGAGGCTGGTATTTGGTGGTTGTGGAGGAAGAGAAGAGAGTATCTGTGCGTGATAAAGGTCTTTGGGTGTTGTTTTAATGTTTCTTGGTGTGTGTGGGTGTTCTGCTATGTAGTGTAGTGGGTGTGATGTGTTTGTGGTGGCTGCGGCAAGTGTTTGTGTGCCTCTCATGTCGAGGTGGTCCTTGACTTTGAGGACTTTTGTTTCATGGTGTAAATGGTCTGTAGGTGTTGTATTTGTGCAGCCTGTAATTGTTTTTAGGGCTTTGTTTTGTATGATTTGAAGGGTGTTGTGGTGTGTCTCACTGAGATTAGGAGCCCATGCAGGACTCGCATAATTCAACACTGAGCGTATGCATTGTTTGTATATTGTTATATTAGTTTCTTTGTTTTGTCCAAATGTTGTTCCAGTGATTGACTTAAGTGCGTTAAGTCTGGGTGTGCATTTGTTTTTTATGTTTGTGATGTGTTGTTTGAAAGACATGGATGTATCGTATGTTACACCAAGAATTTTCGGTGTAGGCTTGGGTGTTCTTTGCTGCTATTCTGTATTTACTGTGCTTGATTATTATTGTCAAGTCCTCTGCATGTAAGAGAATATTGGTGTTCAAGTCTGGTTCAGGAGTTGGTAGGTCACTCACAAAGAGGTTGAACTGTAATGGTAAAAGTATTGCATCTTGAAAGAGACTAAATATTTCTAGATATTTTCATACACCTCAGTTCTTTTCATTGCAATTACTTTTAACAAAAGTCATGCAATTTCCTTTGTATTTCCATCTACTGTGTTGCATAGGAACTCTCCTCTGATGTTTTACCTCCTATCAATGACTTTGATTTCGTTAGAAAGGGAATATCACGACATCTCCCCACAACTGACACTGGGCTTTCAATTAGTGTCATTTTCATTCAATTGTTTTCTAAACAGCTATATTTGGATTTTTCCTGTCTTTCTTTCTCTCTTTTTAAATTTTTTGTTGTTCTTGGTTATATGTAGATGGAAAAAAAAGTATGCTGAATACTTGGAGATCATTAAAGTTAATATTCATCGTGATTAGGAGGCTATTATGTTTTTTTATTCATTACAGTTTGACGACAGAACAAATCCAATGCAGAGGCATGTAATGACCATGGTAGAGGCATCTGGATTGGAATCGGCACCAATGGCACCACAGCTTTTTGGCAATGCTGGGAAGTATCATATGGAGAAGTATGGTACCACAGCCAAACACCTTGCCAAGATTGCTTACAAAAATCACCTTCATTCAACCAGGAATCCGTATGTATTAAATTCAGACCTGACTTTAGGTTCTTAAGTCTTGGGAAGAGTTGGTAGATTTAAGGAGGGACAGCAGTACTAGTATTTCTCTAAGTCAGTATTTTAATTGGAGCCACAGCAAATGAATATGAAGGAGATAGGATTGTGATAGTGGATTTGATTAAGTTCTTGTATTAGCTACCAGTAATTTGTATGATGAAAACAGACCTCGTATGTGCTCATACATATAGGGTACACCTTAACATATGTACTAATGATGATTATCTGCTTTTGGTGATCTTGTGAGATGGACATCTTAGAGACACATTTCTTCCTTGCCCATCTTTATATTTGATAATAAATAATGGCCTCAGGTTATAAACACATAGATTTAACCAAGAAGTCAGCCAAAATAATTTTGCCAGATTTAACCAAGAAGTCAGTCAAAATAATTTTGCCAACCCTTGATTTGGGATTATTTTAGTCATGGTTTTTCCACCTAAAATCACTTTACAGTTAATGTCCCCCCCCCTTTTTTTTTTCTTCTTCTTCTTTAAAAGTTTCTACATATATTTGGGTGCATTTTTCTTCAATATACTATAATTTCTAATTACTGTCATGCACAGGTATTCCCAATTTCAAGATGAGTACAGTTTAGAACAGATTGAGGCCTCACCACAAGTTTTTGGTCCACTCACCAAGCTGCAGTGTTGTCCCACTTCGGATGGGTCTGCTGCAGTAATTCTTGCCAGTGAGGACTTTGTAAAAAATCATAACCTTCAGAATCAAGCTGTGGAGATTGTTGGCATGGAAATGGCTACTGATTTTCCTTCAACATTTGAAGAGAAAAATCCTATGAAAATTGTAAGAGAAATTAATGTAGATTTGTAACTTGATACGTCCTTTGACTTATGGACTGTAAAACATATTTATTTTATGTAAGATTTAGAGGTATCAGATACCTCTTTATTTCTACAGGTGGGTTTTGATATGACAAAAGCAGCTGCAGGAAGGCTTTTTAAAAACGCTGGATATCAACCATCTGACGTAGATGTTGTTGAGCTACATGACTGTTTCTCTGCCAATGAACTCATCACCTATGAGGCTCTTGGTAAGCCTAATTTTTCTTTTCTTTTCTTACCCAAATATCCTCACATTATTCAACTTAATTTAATAGCACCTCTGAATTAGAAATGTTTTTAGTTGCACTGAAACTATTCAAATGCAAATACTGTATGGCAAACAAAGAGTGTGCATTGAACTCATTTATGTGGCATGAATCTGGGGAATGAAATACCAGGATCAAAGCAGGTGAACCAAGATTGCTTACCATATGCCACATATTATATACCATGTACTATAAACCAAAGGCCATTTTCTATTCATAAGGGAATGGCTGACTCAAACTACACACACACATAAACTATTTCTTGGGAAGCAAATTCATTACAAAAGCAAAAGAGGAGAAGAATTTTGGAGTGTTGGTAAAAGACAACCTGTCACCTGGCAGACTTATCAGCAGGATTATGGAAGAGATGTACGGACTACTGCAGAAGATTAAATTGGTTTTTCACTACATGGTTGAAGAGATGATGAAAAAACTCATTGAAACCCTGATCCATCAAAACCTGGATTATGTGTCAGTGGTATGGTCCCCACACAGAGTGAAGGATATAAGCAAGATTGAGAGAATACAAAGATCAGCAGCCAAACTGCTCCCCAGTCTGGCAGATAAACCATACAAGGAAAGACTGGTTCTGCCAACTTTAAAAGATCGAAGAGAAAGAACTGATATGATTACAATATTTAGATCACTATAGGGGATGAATTACATTGACTGAAGAGCTCTCTTAAGGGTAAGAGGACTTTAAGAGGTCATGAGAACAAATTAACCCCTTCGTTACTGACCTGTCAACCTTATGTAAACAAACGTTTCAAACCGTCCCATGAATGGCTGGAGCCTTATGTTTGTAAACACAGACACTTGCCACCACGTGGGTAGAAATAACCCAGAAACCGAGGCCTTGAGAGCCCTCAATACACACAGCTTATAACTGTGACACGTGCGTGTCACGGGGAGCACGCTCGGTTCCTGGCGGGTGCACTCAGCCGTGACACGCAGGTGTCACAAAACACACATCCGGTACTCAAGGGGTTAAGGAAGACTATATGTCTAAAAGATGTGAAGAAATACAGTTTTCCATATAGATGCATAAATACTTGAAATAGCTTAGATGATATAGCCCAAGCTGAAACAATACATGAATTCAAATCAAAGTATGATAATTGGAAATCAAGGATATAGATTAAATTGGAACTGTAGACAGATTTGGGGCTATATATGATAAAAGTGGAGAATAGGAAACTGGACTCGGTGACCAATACTCCTTTCCTGTATACTACAATTAGGTAAATACACACAATAAAGATATGCCAAGAAGTCAAAAACGGAGAAATTACCATCATGATAACAGGATACAACTGATCAGCTTGATGGCATGTTTAGATTAGGTCAGTACAAGAGGAATGATGCATGTCCTATGATAATAAAGTTTAATTTGCAAGCCATAGCAAATGATTAGTAAGCCTTGGAAGTTAGTAGTGAAAGAAAATTTGGAAACTATTTTCATAACTAAGGATGCAACTTAAATGAACATACAAAGACATGGGAACCTGTAAAAGAAACCAATGCCAAAAATTTAATGAGAACAGAAGAAGAAAAACAACAGTATTTCTAGAGTTCTCAATCAAAGCATGAGGAAATGGTTTTGAAAAAGGTCGGAGGACAATATAGTTTAGGAAACACTGTACTGAGGTCTCTAAGTGTTCAATATATGCAATTTCAAAGTTATACAATGACTAAAATTTTGCAAAAAACCTAATTCATGCAAGAGAATTTTGGAGTTCTGTGAAGCAATGCAAGACTTGAGTGTATGTTAGGTGGATGCACAAGATGTATACCCTCCACTTTTAATGCCACCACACACTCCCCTCTGTGTTGTGTGTCAGTCAAGCTTCATGTGTTTAGTTTATTTCCTTTGAAGTTAGTTTACTTTGTACTGTACTTAGTCTGGAAACTTGGAAAGGAAACAAATGTATGATGATTCAAATGTGCACATCTTTTCTAAAGTTATAATCCATTTCAATGTCCTTACTTTTAAATGTACACACGCAGCATCCAGTCATTTCGCCCAATTAGTCAATTCACCACAGGTCAATTCACCCACACAATGGAGTCAAATCACATCCACAGCATAGTCAGTTTGCCCATAATGTAGAATCAATTGCCCCACAATCTAGAGCAGAGTTGCTAACTTTAAAGTGACCTTCTTCTAGCAGCATTTTCAGCAATCTATAACATGATCATGTTTTGTTTTTGTTATTAGTTTTAAGAATTATATTTTCTTTTTTGCAACAGTTTTGGAGATATACAAATGGGTGTGTTTCATATTTGTTATTAATTTTAAGAATCTTTATATTTTGTTTCTGTCCAGCTAATGGCTTAGGTGTTCTGAGTAAGTCTGAAATCATGACAGGGAGTATATATATAACTCCAGAGCTTTCAGAGCTCTCTGAAGGGCCTTGGATCCCAGCTTCAAAGGACCTCACAGTTATGATGTATGATTGGTGGAGATACTCTGAATTCCTTTCCACCAACTGAATTTTTCATGCCATGGAAGAAAGGCCATTATATACAGATGAGATTGTGCCATATCTTCATCATATTCTTTTGCAAGCTCCTATTTGAGTAGTCAGACAGTTTTGGTTGTTCAGACTGCATGATAATGTAACATTTAACATAATACAAAGGAAGTAAAAATATTCCCAGGCAGAACTCTCAAATCATTTACGAAATAATCTGTATGTCAATAGTTTAGAAGGGTGCCATGAAATGCCATTATTGTGTGTTTTGTGCAAAACCTGTATCATTAAGAGACCCTGAGAGATTTTTTTTTTTCCAGATTAGGAACAGTGAACAAAAATAAGAATATATGGACTCAATTCTAGGTTGAAAGAAGTTTTCTCTAAAATTTATATTGGCATAATTAGAAATATTCTTTTCACATTAGGAACAGTGAACAAAAATAAGAATATATGGACTCAATTCTAGGTTGAAAGAAGTTTTCTCTAAAATTTATATTGGCATAATTAGAAATATTTTTTCACATATTAGGAACAGTGAACAAAAATAAGAATATGTGGACTCGATTCTAGGTTGAAAGAAGTTTTCTCAAAAATTTATATTGGCATAATTAGAAATAGTTTTTTCACATATTAGGAACAGTGAACAAAAATAAGAATATATGGACTCAATTCTAGGTTGAAAGAAGTTTTCTCTAAAATTTATATTGGCATAATTAGAAATAGTTTTTTTCACATATTCCAACATGTATTCTATCCAGTTCAAGTCAACGTGTATTTTACCAGTAATTTCAGTTCTTAATACTGGTCCAAAATAGAATGTACTGCTGTTTGTTGGTCCATCCAGAAATTAAGAATTTATAAGTTTCTGAACATAACTATCAGATCCTAGTCAAGAGAAGGAAATGGTTACAAGTCATTATTTATTCATACCCTGAGTAAAATCGTTAGACAACATCACAGATTGAGCAATAGAGTAGAGCAGGTGAGAGAGTGCAACATAAAAGAATGGATGCAAAAATATTGTGAATGGATGACACAAATTAAAGTGATGTTCCCTGCATCTGTTCCCTAGATAAATAGATGTAGAAGGGGGGGGGGGGGGGTCACTATATGGTGAAGTGGTGGGTGTGAACCAGCCTTGGCTGTCAGGCCCTGCAGTGTGGTAGGAGGAGGAGGATCCTTTATGTCCAAGGTGCTCAGATGCGAGGGGTGGAGAAAGTGGGTATTTTGACCTGGTCAGCCTCCAAATAAAGGGGACAGAGCTGTTAGTATATATGTACTGTACATAGTATACATATAGGCCCAAAGTGATTGTGAGATAGGGTGGGAGTTACCTTTATACAAATGTTTTATCAAACCCCAATTAATGACCCTCGCCTCCATTACCAGGATTTAATGCTCTGCACTTTTCCCCACCACTGTAATGAGTTTCCCAATTTTGAACATGATTCTTTGGCATTAGTTATTATAAAATTAATTAACATAGCATAATGATGGGGTTAACTGTATATATGAAGTGTGTCATATGAAATATGTACTTGTACGTTTTACTTTTGTTTTGATGCCATATTTATATCTATTATAGTAATAATATGTGTTGCATCAAATTTCACTAAGTGGAAAACCTGCAGCTCTACAGCATCTGGCAATAGCAATCCCACAGATCTCTCAGGGAAGAAGCTTTGGACTGTTGTCAGTCTTGTATTAGTGTGGAACTTTCTCTGTCACAAGCTATAAGTAATAGGAGGGGAACAGTCCCTGATTGTCAGCTTTCAATGTTTGAAAAGGTATGAGACATAGAGTTGAAGTTGATAGAGAGATATTTTGAGCACAGTCCAGAAACCAAGTGTGAGTCCTACAGGGAGATGAGGGGGGTTGACAGGTTTTGTGTATCAATAGCTTTGCTGTCTATCTTGCAAGACCACCACAATCAGGTACCTGTCATTGGTATATAAGTTTATGAATCCAGTCTAAGTACAATAAATTTGGGATAAGAATCAGGTTACTGAAAAATCCATCCATTCTTTCTTTTTCATCGTTAGGTCTTTGTGGTGATGGTGAAGCAGCTCAGATGGTTGACAGTGGCAACAATACATATGGTGGCAAATATGTAGTGAATCCCTCAGGAGGACTGATTTCAAAAGGACATCCACTTGGAGCAACAGGTAAGTCACACTCGCACACACACACACACTTTCGTCGGATGGACGGCGAAGATTGGAGTTCCGAAGAAAAATCAAATTTTACGTGGATCTCAACGTCAAGGAAGTACCTTATTGTATTTACAGGGAAGGGGAAAGCTCGTGGTGTAGTGGGAAGGTGAGAAAAAAGGAGAAGGGGAGGGATTACTGAGGGAAATGGAAGGAAATGAGGAAGGGGAGGACTTGGTCCAGGAGGCCAGGCGTCTTGTAAACAAACGAAGGACTGAGGATTTTGGAGAAGAAGGGATTAACAAAAATGTAAAGATTAGAAATATAGATAAGAGCAGCACAATGGAAGGTGAAGATAATAATTTCCAGGGATTTAATGAGGGGGGGGATACCAACCTCCCCCGATTAGCAAGACTAGAGGAAAAACTTGAAAAAATGACCGAACATTGGGAGAGTAGGTTCGGTAACATAGCAAAGATTGCGCAGAGAGTTGAAAAATTGGAAGAACTAGAGAAGGTGAACAAAAACTTAACCAAAGAAATAGAAGAATTAAAAAGACAGTTAAAAGAAGTAAAAGAGGAGAATGAGGAATTAAAGAGGAATAATAAAGACAATAAAGAGGCCATAGCAAAAGAAGCACAGGGTTGGAAAAAAATCCAAGAAAACAGTAAAGTTGCATTTACTGACATAATTAAACAGCAAATGAAAGAACAAACTGAAGACTCAGTTATTAAAGTGATGAGACAGAAGGAGAATATAGTAAGAGACTTAGCAGATAAAAAGAAATGTATAATTATATTAGGAATGGAAGAGAAATATAACCTAAATAGAACCACAAGAATCAATGAGGAAAAAGAAAAAATAAGCAGTTTACTAGAATTAGTTCAGGAAGATGAGCCTGAAATCATGAAACAAATTGAAGAGATGTATAGACTCGGAAAGTATAGTACAGATAAGACCAGACCAATTAAGATTAAATTCAGGTCACAAATGACGGCAGAGAATATCTTAGCAAAAACAGGGAAACTAGCAGCAAGTGAACAATATAAAAAGGTATGGATAAAAAGAGAAATTAATAAAGAGGAAAGAGAGGAGGAAAAAATGAAAAGACAAGAAGCTAAGGAAAAAAACGAGAACAGAACAGAGTCAGAAAAAGAGAAGTTCTATTGGAGAGTAGTGAATATGAAAGTAAGGAAATACGACATACTAGAGAAAAACAAAAGGGAAACAGAGAATACAATGGAAGTGGCAGAAAACTAAAAGTGTCTTACACAAATATAGATGGATTAATAACAGGATTGAATGAGCTGAATGATTATCTGAAGGAAAAAGAACCGGACATAATGGGAATTGTAGAAACAAAATTAAAAGGTCCACTACCACCCAACAGTGTAGGACATGATGCATATAATTATTGGATTAGAAACAGAGAGACAAAACAAGGGGGTGGAGTTATGTTCCTGACTAAAAAGATATAAACGTGAGGTGTGTCACATATGGAAAGAATACAGTAGAGATGATTATGATCAAGGTGGAAGACAGAGATAAGAAGAGCAGAAAGTTTGTGATAAATTATGTGCCTCCAAAAACAGCCTTGTGGGAAGAGAGTGAACATAAAAGTAAGTTAGAAGACACAAGGATAACATTAAATAAGATAATGGAAGATGGAGGAAGAATAATTATGATGGGTGACTTTAATTGCAAAGAAGTCTGCTGGGAAGAGATGACAGTAAAGGGTGGAGACAGCTCATGGAGAAATGTTCTACTCGAGATGATTATTGACCATACAATGACACAGTGGATACAGGAGAACACTAGGTATAGAAATGAAGAACCATCGAGACTAGACCTAATAATCACATCTGAACCTAGAATAGTGGAAAAGATTGAATATAAGACACCAATAAGTAAAAGTACCACATATTGATTGAACTGGAACTAAATGAGGAAAAATACATGAAAAGAAATGAACAATATAGAAAAGGAAGAATGTATGAAAAAACAAATTTTGATAAAATAAGAGAATTCTTTCAAAAAGAAAACTGGGAAGGAATATACAAAGAAGAAACAACAGTGGAAGAGAAATGGAATATTTTGACAAAAATTTATAAAAAAAAAAAAAAAAAAAAAAAAAAAAAGGAGTGGAAAAGTATGTCCCAAGACAAAAACAAGAAAAAGAATATGTAAAGTGCTGGTACAACAAAAGTTGTAGGGAGTTAAATGACAAAAGAGATAAAGCTTGGACCAAATGGAAGAAAGACAAAAGACCTGAAAAATGGAAAATATATACTTGTTATAGAAATAAATATGTACAAGTGTGCAGAGAGGAAAAGAGAAAATATGAAAAAGATGTCATAGAAAAATGTAAAGATCAACCAAAATTATTTTACATATTTGTAAACAACAAACTGAAAAACAAACAAGATTTGGAGAAATTAAGACAAGGAGGAGTTGAATACACAGAGGAAATAGAAATGGTGGAAATTATGAACAAGCATTTTAAATCAGTGTTTACAAGGGAGAACATACAACCTGAAGAGATCGAATGGAAAGAGAAAGTCCCCCCTATGAAAGAAATAGAAGTAACAAAGAATGAAATAATGAAACACTTGAGTAATCTTGATGTCAGAAAATCGCATGGACCAGATGAAATAGCAAACTGGATTTTGAAAGAATGCAGGAATGAACTGGCAGACAAAATACATAGCATAATAAACAGTTCCTTGAAAGAAGGAAAAGTTCCAGAAGATTGGAAAAAAGCAATTATAGTACCTATATATAAAGGGGGAAATAAAGAAGACCCTACCAACTATAGACCAGTCTCTCTAACAAGTACAATAGCAAAAATTTGTGAAAGAATTGTCAAAAGTAGATGGGTAAAATATTTAGAAAAAAAACAATGTGCTAAATCCAAGGAAATTTGGATTCAGACAAGGACGATCATGCATCACCAATTTAATGTTTCTATTCAAGGCTAATAGATATAATACAAGAAAGAGATGGATGGGCTGATTGTGTATTTCTAGACCTAAAAAAAGCTTTTGACAATAAGAAGTTGCTTAAGAAATTAGAAACCGAAGGAGGAATACAGGGCAAACTGCTTAAATGGATGGAAGACTTTTTGCAAGAAAGAAAAATGAGAGTAGTGATAAGAGACAAACACTCAAATTGGGATGAAGTAATAAGTGGTGTTCCACAAGGAACAGTTTTGGCCCCAATAATGTTTGCTATATATATTAATGATATGGATGAAGAAATTGAAAGCTATATGAGCTTCTTTGCAGATGATGCAAAACTATTAAAAAAAGTGAACACGGAAGAAGATTGTGAATCACTACAGAGTGATCTAAATAAAGTCTGGGAATGGAGTAGGAAGTGGGAGATGGAATTCAATACTAAAAAGTGTAGTATAATGGAATTTGGAAAAAGCAAAACCAGAATAACAGGATCATATAAATTGGGAAAAGAAAAAAAAAAGTTGAAAATGAGAAGGACCTGGGAGTCATTGTTATGAATAATATGTCACCTGAAAAACAAATAAATAAGATTTTTGGTGAAACTTATAATTTAATAAGAACAATCAAAGTGGCATTTACATACCTGGATGAAGAAAATTCTAATCACTCTGATAAGACCAAGATTGGAATATACAGCAACAATGTGGTCACCAAGTACAAAAAAATGTATAAAAAAAACTTGAAAGAATACAAAGAGCAATTACAAAATTGGTACCAACACTCTCAAAACTATCATATGAAGAGAGACTAGCAAAACTTGAGCTACAGGCACTAGAGCAAAGAAGAGAGGAGATTTGATAACTATTTACAGAATCATGAAAGGCATAGAAATTATTGATAGAGAGGATCTAATAAAATGGGACATGGAAAGGAAATCAAGAAAGACAGCTATAGAAGAGATCTGAAAAAGAACAGCTTTCCTCACAGAGTAATAGACAGTTGGAACAAGTTAGATGAGAAAATAGTGTGTGCAAAAACAATACATGAATTTAAAAATAGTTTAGATCAATTTAGATATGAAGACGGGACACCACGAGCATAGCTCCCCTTCCCATAAAATACAACTAGGTAGATACACACACACACATATATATATATGTATGTATTTACCAAATTGTCACCACACCTAAAGAAGCTATAAGAAAAATAGAATACAAAGGACATCAACTAAAATTCATCCCAAACCAAAATGATAAGACACATGAAAAGAGATTAAGAAAACTGGGGCTTACCACATTGGAGGAGTGAAGAGAGAGAAGTGATATTATCATGATCAGAAAAATGTATGGGGAAAAAATGGACAAAGGATTATTAGTATGACATGAAAGGTAAACAAAAGGTCATAGTAAAAAATTTAAAAGTAGCATTGCTTAAAAAGGTGTTAGGAAGTAAACCTTTCCACATAGAAACAATGTGAAACAATGTGGACAAAAAATAATCAAGGCTAACAACATGAATTAAAGTCAAAGTTTGACAAGTAGAAAATTAGAGACAGGACCCCATGAATACAGCACCAGTCATGTATACTACAACTATGCATATAGAACTACTAGGTACATATTCATGGATGCATTCACTTCAGGTGTGGCTGTTATATATCTCTATCCCAAAAGCCTTTTCCTTATTTTAAGGGAGGTAGCCAGCTAAGGCAAGCATCCACCCACACCTATCCAACACCTGTATGCTTCCCTCATATAGCTCCTTGTGGATGAAGGGCCATCTATACCCCTTGCCCACTACCTAAGTTAGTACCAGTGCAGCAACACACAGCACATCCACAGGAGGGCCCAACAGCCTTAGTTGGTTTACCCCCACTGCTTCATTTACATGGTGATCCTCCCTCCTTGTCTCCACACACCTAGATAAAGAAGACAAGGAGAAATGCCTTGTGGATGCATCAATTTATCATCCATTCACAACCATTTCCCACTCACACTTATCTCTTTCTACATTCCATGCTCAGTAATCTCTGTTTACTCAAGGGCCCCCTTGCTCCACATATACCCATCTCATTCTTGGTCTTCCCTGCAAGTTCACTTCATCCACCTCTGCCTTCTTTTTGCTAGTCTTTCTTCACTAATTCTCTCCACGTGGTAAAACCATCCCCGTGTTCTTTCATCAACCCTATCTACCAGCCATGAGCACAGTGTCATCAGTAAACATCAACTGGCTCACCTTCAACTTTCCCTGCCCACCTCCCTCCCACTTACCTCCCATTCCACCTAATCCATGTACACATTGAACAACCCTGGTGACATTACACAAATCTGGCTTCACCTCAATCCACTCTAACCATTCCCAATCCTAACATGAGCTCTACTACTCAAGTAAAAGCTTTTGACTGCTTATAACAGCTTTCCCCCCATTCAATATACTGCTTATGTATTACCTCCCACAATTCCTTCTTTAGATCTATAAAACAACCCAAAAATCCTTATCTTTTGCAAAAACTTCCTTAGCCTTACAAAAAATTGATCCACAGACCCTCTACCATTCCTAAAGCCACGCTGTTCCTCCCCAATAACTTTCTTGACAGGACTGCTTGGCCAGTCAGTCTAGGAAATGACAACAACAACTCCATTCCTTTTCTTATCCTCTCAGTTACCCTGCCATATGGTTTTCCAACTACACTCAACAAACTGATTCCTCTGAAACTACAACATTCATAATTGTCCCCATTTCCCTTTGTACATACATACATATACCAAGGCTTTTTCCCCCTTCCAAGGGAGGTAGCCAAAAAGGGAAAGGCATAAAAACACTCCCACCCATTTCCCTTTGTAAAATGAGAATATACAAGCACTCTTCCAGTCCTCCGACTCATTCTCTCCTTTGGTACACATTAAACAACCTCACCACATTCACATATTCTTTAAAATTAGCTACCTGACTCCCCCCACACTCTCTTCACCTCTCCCATTTTTTTATTCTTTTCAAAATTCTCTGTCAAACTCCTACCATATTTTATATCTGCCCCCCTCTTTGCCTCCCTTACCTTAAATTTCACTTCTCTCCTCTTGTCCCATATGATTTGCGGTTCCTATTCTTCAAAAGAATAAAACTGGACACCAGTTGTTTAAAAGGTTTTATTTACACATTTACAAATTTACAATAATTTATTTTTCTTTCACCCAATTAATCACTGCAAGCAAATCCTCAGTACCACCTAACCTAATCTAACCATAGGTCAGGTATGTATTGTTCCCCTTACATGGGACCATTATTTTTCAAAAGGTAAAAAAAAAAAAAAAAAAAAAAATGGGACCGCTGTAGTTGAAAAGGGGCAAGTGGGGCCCCAGTTCTTTAAAATCTACATTTTCTTGCCAACATAAATAAATGATGTATGGCTCCGATCCTTTTAAGAATGCCCCAAAACAGTCCCAAAGTTATTGGTTACAAGTTACCATACAGTCCCACAGTACGGGAGTTATCAGTTGTGAAAATAAATGTATTATATATTAGTATCATGTTTATTTTCATGCACTTAGTTGTAGATTTGACCATGTTTATTTTTCAAGTCAATGGTTATGTTTTTTTACACTGGTAACTTACTTTTTTGTATAAGCAAAACTACAATTTTTGCCTTTGCGCATGCGTTGAAGTTCTTTTTCCAATCTGTCACTATCCAAATGATTTGACAAAATTGGAAACGTTTGCCTAAGCGCAAAAGTTTAAAAATATAAATCTAATGACATTCTTGGGGACTGTTATAGACTTCACTGTATTGATTTGAAACCTTGACATGTTACGTAAGAAACACGGGAAGTAAACATTGAATATTTGAGCCACGATCTAATACAACGATAGGAGATAAAATGTTTGGGAATGATCGAAGACTATGAGGTACCTATATGACTAAAAATTCACTTCAGAAAGTATACAGTTAATTAAAAGAAATAAAAAAAACATTGTTTAAAAGATCCTATAATCTAGAACTCAAAATTGTGATTGGTGAACAAGACAAAATAGTAAAAGTGGCGGTCATTAAAGAATAAAGACGAAAGATTTTTATACGCCGTTATCTTGCACGGTAGCAGACAACCCAATCATGTATAACTGAGAAGCTGATAAACACAGATCAGCTGATCGGCGAGTGGTTGGAAGTTGTTGCGGAACATGTAAGTCCCTATGTCTTTATTCGCATGTAAAGAACATTCACATATATATCTTGAAGTATTGTCAGAATTAAGCAAGAGCTATTTCACCTATCGTTTAAAAGATGCTCATAATATTATCTTCTTATGTAATTCGTGAATTTTTATATAAAAACATCACTAGAAATAAATTGGTGAGGCAAGATATTGCCAACGATATGGCTGTAATTTTCTACGTTCATGCATTCATTTAGGAGGAAAATATAGAACTAAAGACGTTTATTAAAGAAAAAAATATAAGTTAAAGTATAGCAGCCATTAGTCTAGCAGAAATAAGCAGTGGGTTTTAGGAAAATAGTTGTAAATGTTCCATAGTAAAACAAGACGCAGCAATGTAAACAATGCGCCATGTTCGCCCGTGTTTGGCTGAAAATCCGCCAAAACCCTGCGCCACGAGTGAGAACAAATTACGATATCTGAGGAGGAGAAGGCTAAAATGGTACAGTCACACGAAAGTAAAACCGTAATAGTTGCATGAAAAGAGTAGTAGAACGGCGGAAATGCATAGCTTGTTAATTAACTGACAGAAATATGGGCTGGCGTATTTCTGCTATTCCAGAAATAGCCAAACCCAATTTTGTGTTTTTCCTGATGCATTTTGTAACGTTGATTATATTTGTCTTATGGATTTCATAGATTAAAGATAATTTCAGATCAGGAAATAATGGTTGTATATGTCTTAACAGCTGAATATTGACTGGGACTTTGAAAAAAACGTGCTTCAGAGAAAAACGCCAGAAACCGCCATACCGGTTGCTATCCTGGGCGTTTAAAGTGACGACGGCAAATAATCGTAATTACCAGCGTTGCGATGTGTTCGTTCAGTGCCACCGTTGATATGGATGGTTTATGTCTATAGTTATATTTTCTTTTTACTAATATCTAACGTTTGTAACACCATCGAACATTAAAACAATATTAGTATAGGATAGGTCTAGCCACAGATGCATACTGCCCGAGGTGTAACTACCACACTGAGAACACAATACCTTATTCTACACTGTCTTACACTAACAATCCCTAGACAACAACATATTTCTTCTCTTGAGTGACTTATGGGCCCACCCATAGGTTGTTGACTGTTACCTGGAAGATGTGAGTCTCCAAAAGAGAGAAGACTGTTTTTGGAGGACTAGAGATAGAGAGAAAACAATCCAGGCCCTTATGCTCCACATGCTCTAAATCCCTAAATTATGCACACAGCCATCAAGTGCAGCACATGTTACTATTGGTTCTTCTTAACATGTGTGACAGTCATCAACATACACCAATACACAAAGAAGTGAAATAGTAATGAAAACATGACAATACTCACACAAACACATAGACACACTCTAAACATACTACTACACAGGTAAACATAAAACGACTCGCCAACAAGCATTCAGAACTGTTCCACTTCCTAGAAGAACACAACATACACTTATACAAGAAACGAGATGGACACTACAAATAGCAATACCCTCATTCACAGCATACCCTTCTCCAACAAAACAGGAGTTACCTGGCAGTCACTCATAGACATTATGACTGAAGAAATCACAATCAAAATACAAATAAATAAGAAAACAACCTACACCATCACAAACATATATATTCCACCAACTACTTAAACCCCCACAAGGCTACCTCCCCCAACCAACATTGATTCAAGGAAGGCAATGCTACCAGCACTCTACTCACAAACATCTCACAACAAATTCTGGGGACCCACATCTTCGGTAGGGCTTGGAGAAGGCCTTCCTTCTTTGAGGGTGGGGTGAGCATCTTCCTTGCTTTGTTGTCTTGATATTTGGTGCTTGAAGGTTAGACACTGCAGTGCATATAACCTTTAACATAGTGCAGGTTGAGTCTGCAGTCTGTGAGTGTAAGGTAGATCAGTCAGACCATCAACTTACTTTGCCCACCTTTATTATACTGATTCCAGTAGTTTTAAATTCCCAAGGAAGCCTAAGTTCCACACAAGAGAAGCAAAATTGAGAATGAGTCAAATGGCCGAGATGGACAAGGTGGACATGAAGTTGGGGGACAGGCAGCCATTGGATTTTACTAAATAAGTTACTATTCCTTCAGCCTTAGCTACAATTAGATTGTTCTTTAATTTAGAACTTACAATGTCACCTTCATCAGTACAGGATGAACAGCTTATGCAAAAAATTATCAAGGAAATACAGTTTTGTGTCTTGACTGGAGAGATGGTGCTCTGTAACAAATGGAAGATGTGCATACTTGCCAGAGGAGAATTTCAACCTCAAGAAGTGGAGGTGCTGGATAACAAGTTGATATTCCTCTACAGCAGTGGTTCCCAAACTAGGGGGCGCGTCCCCCTAGGGAGGCGTGAGGAGGATACAAGGGGGGCGTGAAGTCATCTGCTCAAAGATATTTGTTTAATTAGAATAATAGAATTATTCAAAGAACAAATATCTGCCATTACATACATGCAAAGTATAATTATAGCAGTCACTCCAACTCGTTTTCTATTAAGCTAGTTCTCCTTACACGTTTTGGACACGTCACCGATACCAACCACACTGACGCCACTGAGGGACTCGTCACAAACTCCCAATACTTCAATCCCAGAATTTCTAATTTTGTGAGGAAGAAGCTGCAGCATCCATCTCACTAGATTAGTTCATAAATTGTGCCTAGTCTCATGAGTCTTTCCAAATATTATATGCCATATTTTCAAATTATTTATTCTTAAAATTGCAAGTCAATTTTGCCAATTTGCTAATGTTCAATTTTTTTTCGCTCCCAACCATATTTTTCGTTTTTGGTTACTTAGAAAAATGTCTCTGGAATCTACTATTATTTGTTTGAGTGGCTTTCATTATTAAAATTTAATACAAACAGAAATTTGTTTTCCTGAATAATGCTAAGAATTAAATGCAAGAATCATTTCACATGAACAAGAGAGGGAGTGGGGGCGTGCGGGACTATTGGAAGCAAAAAGGGGGCGTCGGGTAAGATAGATTGGGGAACCTCTGCCCTACAGTTTACCAGATACCCATGGATAATGAAAGTAGTTATTGGAAAAGTACATGTTGAGTTTTATGTCGTTGGCAATCATATTATTTTCCTAGTACACATAAGAATTTCATGTTTGGCTACAGATTAAACAGTAGGGTACAGGGGGTCTTCGAATTACGACGGAGTTCCGTTCCTACGCCGTCTGAAGCTAATCGGAACCAGCCTAAGTAAGCACCTTCTGCGATGATTGCTTGCCTTTTCTTCGATGCATTGCCATCTGAAATCTCCCTTACGCTTGGTAGTCATAATAAATAAAAATAAAAGTCCCCTAAAATAGCAACCCAAAACGAGAGAGCGAATTATAAGTAAAAACCCCAAAATGGCGCTTAACCTTCCGTCTATCGTTGCATGACAACCTATTCCTCCGCCGCGCTCACCAACTATTGTTTTGCATTAATTTTTTAAACAAAAAAAGTAAGCAAATCAACAGTTATACGAGGCAAACACTGCCAGTGTTGTAACCACGGAACGGGGGAAGTCCAGGCCGTCGTAAACCAAGGAATTCCTATATGTGTATGAGTAATAAAATTGTGTTGAAGTTGGTAAAGATAAGCTTACTTAAGATGTATGATATTCATATGATATACGAATTATAAGGCTGTGACATCGTTTCTTACACCCGGAAATCCCCTGGTGTTGGAATACGTGTAACAAAGAATTACAAATTCACCAAACTTATGTATGATTTTATTATCAATAATGGTATGTGGTGTAACTATTAACAGGCTGAACTTCGGATTTCTCCTGCATCGTGGATGATCTATTTCCTTTTATTGAAGGTTGGGTTATATCTGGTGATGGTGAAAAAATTTCAAATTACTGTACCTGAAGGATTTTTTTTATTTGGAAAAATGTTTCAGCGTGTTACTCGAAAGTCATTGGGGAAGGGAGGATACAAATCGAGTGATTTCAGATAGTAAAGAACGTTAGGTTCGTTCAAATCAATATGATTATCTTAAGGGAATTATGTACCAGTTTCGTAGAAGAAAGTGTGGAGCATTTTTCGAGTCTTTATCAATACAAGTCGCGTCACGTCGTCGACAATCCTGTATTCGAATGGCTTTAAACCAACTTTATTTACAATATTGTAGAATGTTCTCATAGTATTATAATAATATATCCAAGTTACACGTTGTTGCATGCTCAATTTACGCGCGAATTATATTATACAAGGAGAATATGAAATGCCTGTTTGAAAAGGAAAATGCATAATAAGTTTTAGCTATATAGAGTACACAATTTCGGAAATCGATGTGACACTAGTGGTGAACAGTCCCCCACGTGTGCTTCTACGCGATATTTCTGATTATGTATCGCCGTTGCAGAAATGCGATGGGTAGGGAATGTATATATTATGTAGAGATAGCTGGCCTTCGGCCTTGTACAGTGTCATTCCAATAAAGTGCCTAAGCTAAACCGACTGTCAGTCTCTTCCAGTGTCACTAGCCCAGTAACAGATCCCTAGTTACACTGTCATCTTGGGTTTTTATGTGAAAAAAGAAAAGTAGACAATATTAGCCAGACCTGATTTTTTTTCCCAAGATGTTCAGATTAAATTTCGCAAGTGTGTAGGAGATCCGACTTAAGATGAATTATTCTATTTCCGTATCGCTTTTGGAAATTTCGTGTGACTCTTATTTAAATCTAAATATTTCCAGATATTTGGCTGTGTTACGTCACTACACAAGACAATTTTATGTTTCCGCTTAAATAAAAAAAAAGATTACACGAAGTCGACGTAAAGTTGAGGAATCGCTAAGATGATAGCATATACGCGATATTGTAAGATGGAAGGTGTGTGTGACTATTTGTTTTATTATTGTGGCAGGTTTGGCCCAATGCAGTGAACTTTGTTGGCAGCTGAGAGGCTTGGCTGATAAGAGACAAGTTCCTGGTGCTCGTCTCGCCCTACAACATAATATTGGACTAGGAGGAGCAGTAGTTGTTGCACTGTACAAAATGGGATTTAGAGGAAACGATCTCAGGTGAGTAACAATCCACATTTGAAAACCTGAAGTGTTAATTGTGTTGCATTGTTACAGTTGAGATTATTGCTTAAATTTATCATTCCTCAGCATTGCTATGAAGGCCACATCAGCAGCCGACGACTTCCAGTCGGCAAGCATCTTTGACATGATTGAAAAGGCGCTGGCAGCTGACGGGGAAGCACTAGTTAAAAAGGTTTGTTGACTTGATTTTAGACTTAGTATATATTAGGCCCGATCGTAACTGCATTTAAACATAAATTCACTTTCCACCACCACCCCTGTCCCTCTTATTCTCTATCTTTATCTTTCTCCGTCTTTCTCTTCCTCCCCCCATGTCCCCCAACTTTTCCTTCTTCCTCTCTTTCATTTTTATTGGTTTTCAACCTTCCTTCACTCCCTCTAGACCCACTCTCCACTTCCCTCCCCTCCCCTCCCCTCCCCTCCCGTCCGTACTTGGATCCCATTATCTCATTTATCTCCCCCCACTCATCTCTCCCAGAGTGCAGTCATTCCTTATCTCTTTTTCTCCTCTCCCTCCCTCTCTCATCTCTCCCCCTTCTCTCCCTCTCTGTCTCTCTCCCTCCCTCACCTCTCTCTCTCCCTCTCTCTCTCTCTCTCTCTCTCTCTCTCTCTCTCTCTATCTCTCTTGTTTTTTCCCACTTTTCCTTTATTTCTCCCTTTCTGTTTAGATATCTTTGTAACAGTTTATATACTTCATTATCTACCTTCTTCATAATTTTTGTATCACTTTCAGACATATAACTGTAGACAGTTTTTCATTCCATCATATCATCTAAGTAATGACGAACATTCAGGCCTCGGTATCAACCATTGTAGGAATTTAGTTGCTCAATTACAGCATTCCATCCTTTACTCCTGTTCTCATGTATTGGATTTTCAAGATGTCTCATCCATTCCAGGTGGCTTTAAGCCCCCCAGTATACTCCCAGCTTTCACATCAGTTGTTTGTGTAGTAATCTGTCAAGAGGTCTTCGTCAGGTCTTGATACACACAATCCACCCAACCATTTGTCCCCTTTTGAGTGAAAGCTCAACAGAACTGAGACAGTAATTTTCCATGTCTTAAGATAAATTGTTTAGCTGCTAAGATGTTGATCTTTAGGTTTTTAATCAGTAGCTTCTCACAATTCATTCACACAATTTAACTATCATACTAGTCAGAGACACTAGTTAGTAATTCAGGAATTTCTTCTTCATTCCTCCTTTATAGATTGATACCACATGAGCCTGTTTGCACGAACAGGGCACTTTCTTCTTCAGATGAATGAACAGTTAGGCCTCGTGTGTCAGTAGTTCTTTGCATTTCTACTTTGTAGGGTTTTCTGTATGTCTCTTCATTTCCTCCAGACAACGAGGAAGTGAGAGTGCAAGATTTTGTAGGGTAATTTGAGGTATATTTGCCCAAGACTTTGTAATGTCTGCTTGTTGCTTTGTTGCATTGCTGATGTCATTTTTATTTTATGATGAATCACAGGTTTTCTATGAGATTAATGTCTGGACTATTTCCAGGCCAGTCATTGATAAAGTTGATGTTGTTTTCTGCAAATTACTTTCTCACTGATTTTGCAGTGTGTTTACCTAATTGTAGTATACTGGAAAGGAGCTATGCTCATTTGGTCCCATCCTCTGCTCTCCAATATCATATTTAGATTTGAATTCCCACCTCCCATCAGAAATTCAAATATAAATATGTTAACTGGAAATCAAGGATATATATTAAGTTGGAACTGTACATGAATTTGAGGCTAGGCATGATAAAGTTGGAGAGTACGAGATAGAACCTAACGAGAAGCTAAGATGAGAGGGAGGGAAGGGTGGTGGATGGGAGTGGAATGGGTATGTGCCCTTTGACTTAGCTGGCTTTCTTATAAGAAGGAAAAAGCCCTTGGTATATAGATAGAGAAATGTTAATTCATGTGTGAGCTGGTGCCCTGTCCTGCTGGAAAATTGTGGCACCAGCACAATCCACAGACTCATGAAGGTTGTCCTCAAGAAGGTCTAATTACACCTTCTGATTCACTCTGACATTTATTGGCAACACATAAAGATTCCCAAAGTCCTTGCCCAAAAAACTACCCCATACCATCAAGGAATGTTGGGGATTTATAGTGCCACACAGATATATTTGGTCAAGTGTGGATCACTGCCTTCACTCTGGTAAACACATTTTTCCAGGATAAAGGTGGTAGTAAAGGTATCATCGCTCCAAAACGCCTCTAACCCACTGAAGGTACTTATTGGTAAAATCAATGCTTTTTTGCTTTTGTGTGCATGAAAGAATGGGCTTTTTCACAGGCCTAGGACTTTTATAACCAAAGGCATAAATGTCACAGTTTGCTGTTAGCACAGAACATTCTCCCAGTATTGCAGGATTTTGTTCCTTTACTTGGTGAGCTGTGAGGTGAGGATTTGACTCCAAAAATCTCTTTAAGACAATAGAGCATTAGTCCCCACCTTTTTTAGGCCTACTAGGGTATTCTTTGTGCTGTAGTGTATTAATGCCATCACCATCCTTGAAACGCTCACACCTTATGAACACTGAATTTGATACATCAGTTTGTTTCACAATTTCTGCTACAGTTTTATTAGTTTTTCCAAGCCCAGTTATCACAGCAATGGTTTATGACTCAAGTGCTTGTTATTTCTCATAGTGAAATAGAAAATGCAAAAGTTAGAAAAGTGACACATCAACACAAGCACTTTAGAGCAAGAGAAGCTTCTTCAATCAAGTACAAACTGCTACTGAATGTATACAGCTGACATACATATAGTGTTGCCAAGTCTTGGGTGAGGTGCAGACTCCTGTGACAGAAATAAAGGCTAGTTCATGGTCTCTCTTTTTCTGCCAGAATATTGTGCACCCCACAGGAAGTAGAGCACACTTTATTGACGAGAACTGTATATCAGGGGACACATTGCGTTATTCACACAAAGTCACCAGTTCCCATGGTTTCTCGCTTTCAACTTAGCAACATCATCATTCCTTGTATTTTTGCCCATATTTACTCTTAATTTTCTACTCACAGCTCTTTCAAACTCAGTCACCAACTGCTTCAGTCACTCCTTAGAATTAGCCTCAAGTGATGTATCATCCTCAAACAACAACTTTTGTGACAATTGTGATCGTATAATGTCTTGATTAATTAAGATTGTAATTTTTTAATGTTTTAATTTGCAGGTGAAGGGTATATTTTGTTTCCAAGTAAAAGGTGGACCAGGAGGCTCAGAAGCAAAATGGATTGTGGATGCCAAGAATGGATCAGGAAAAGTCGTGAGGGATGGAAATAGTAAGCACTATGATATATTTTGGTTATTAGTCCAACTTAAATGTTTATGAATACAGGACTGAATTAAGAATTGCATGAATTTCAAAATAATAATTTTGTAATACATGAACTTGTGCATTTTGATGAAATACTGGCTTTCAAGCTTTATTGGGATCTCTTATGAGGTTATAATGAGGATTTTTACATTTACAGCCAAGCCTGATGTAACCATTACCATGGAAGATTCAGACTTAGTAAACTTGATGAATGGTACATTGAATGCACAAAAAGCATTTTTCCAGGGCAAACTCAAGATCAAAGGAAATATGGGGCTAGCAATGAAACTTCAAGAATTTCAGAGTCAAGCAAATAAATTGAAGGCCAAATTATAATGGTGAAATTACTCTGAAATAGCCACAGACAAGCTTGAGAATATAGAATTTTAAGGCAGTTATAGTTTTTGAATATTACTTGCCGAGATATATTTGCTTCAGTTTTGTAGCTAATAAATATAAATGCAAGTGCCAGTATATACCTTATATTAGTTCCCTTTCCTTATTTTTATGTAATTTGATGAATTGTCACAAAATAGTTGTAAGATTTCTTACTTATGTATACTTTGAATAAAGGTCTTTAGAATCATTTATGTGCTCCATTGCTAGGTAGCGAAGCATAGTTACTTGCTCAAAACCACCTTTGTGGTGCTGGATGGTTTTAACTACAATTTCAGTACAAAAGTGCTAAATAGTAAAGCAGTTATAATTTATTTCCAAGAAACATAAACCTTTGTTTCATACTGTAATTTGATAATGTTTATATGGATGTTGAACATAAGAATGAAGGAGACTAGACCATAAGGCCTACACTAGGCAGATCCATGTCTCTTACTAACTGTCGTCCCTATCCATAAAGGTATCTAATCTTATATTAAAACAACCATTTGTTTCACCGCTCACTACTTGGTTACCAAGTCATTCATTCATTAACCAATCTATGTCATATATCCTGTATCATTACTAGGACACAAGTTAGGTTTATTCTTTCATCACATTGGTGCACTTTTTTACATGGATTGAGAAAGTAATAGAAGGGGAACAGTCACTGGTTGTCAGTTCTCCCATCAAAGGTGACATTAGAACTTGCAGAAAAAACATCAAACCCATCCACAAGAAGAAGTGCTCACCACAAGGTAAATGGGGCCAGAAAACGAGGGAAAAAATTAAAGGATTTAGAAAACTTTGACTTGACTAAGATCTTATCCATAGATATGATATGGTTTAACGTTACAAACTCCTTCCATTGGAAGGCTAGGACAGTGCCCCTTACAGAGGACTTTGTAGCGTGAAATTTAATGAACCATGCCCTTGGATCAACTTCACTGGCGGCAGGATTTGAACTGCCATCCCCTCGACCTTTGCCACAAGTAACGATGTCCAAATCCACTCGGACAGTGAGCCTCTTATACCCATAGACGATATGGTTTAACGTCACAAACCCCCCTATCGGAAGGCTAGGACAGTGCCCTCACAGAGGACCTTGTAGCAATAGATTAAGCCACGAAAAGGTTTACATACAATATACTAAAAGCATCAAAGAAGCATACAGTATCCCCAAAAGATGCTTGAAAAAGTATAACTGATTTAACACGTGAGACTGACTCCCTAATAAAAGACTGAAAATAAATTAGAAGAAATTACAGGGCAAAAGAACAGCTATTTAAATCCAGAAGACTTTTACAGCTATGTAAATAAAAAGAAGGCCATTGGCAAAGAACAGCCATTTCAATCCAAAAGACTTACAGCTATAAATAAAAAGAGCCATTGGCCCCCTTGAATTACAAAATTGCAAATGATGATGTAGATTTAGCATGTATTTACAAAAATGAAGACAGTAGCAGCTATCAGAATAATATTAATGGCTACCTTTTGTGATACTGAAATTGAAATTGCACATGAGATTGATATAGTAAAATTAATATAATGCAGGACCAGGCAAGGTTTTCCCATGGATTTTAAAAAGTAAAGATGAAAATTGTAAACCAATCCTATTCAATAAATATTTTCCTCTGATAAATTATCTCGAGAGTGGAAATTAATCTATGGAACTGCCATATATTAAAAGGTAAAACTCTGCCCAGAAATTATCATTCTAATAGTTTGACATCAGTTCTATAGAAACTATTATTAAAATTGTGGATTTTCTTGAAACAAAATTAAGATTTGCCACATTGTTTTAGAAGAACGTTCATTTTTTACCTTTCATTGGCTTGATCATGTCTGCCAGTCATTCAGAGTTACCAGTATTCTGTGTACTTTTTTTTTTCAGAAATCAAGAGTCATGGGAATGGATGCTAAGAGGAGACTGTATAAAGGAGTGATTGAGTAAATGGCATTGTATGGGGCAGAAACATAGAACATAAGGGAGATGGAGTTTGAATGTATTTACTTTGTTGTATCTTACGGGAAGGGGAGCTATGCTCGTGGTGTCCTGTCTTTGTATCTTGCAGAGACTACTTTGCTCTTAAATTTGTGTATGATTTTTGTACACTATTGTTTTGTCCAGTTTGTTCCCGATGTCGACCATTCTGTGTGGAAAACTTTTTTTTTCAGGTTTCTTCAATAACTCCTTTTTGATTTTTTTTTTTCATGTACTCTTGTGTTTCTCTTGTCCCAATTTAGTAAGTCCTCTCTATCAAGGACATTCGTGCTTTTCATGATTCTGTAGATGGTCAATAGGTCATCTTTTTCTCTTCTGAGATGTATGATATCTAGGCTGGGTAGAGTGAGAAACGAGGTGAGGAGAGTAGGGGTGGAAAGTGAGTTGGGAGATAGGATAGATGAAAGAGTACTGGGATGATTTGGACACATGGAGAAGGATGGGAGAGGACAGAATGGAGAATGGTTGTGTATGGATGATGCTGTGATGCATGAGGGAGAGTTGGGGGGGGTGAGGGAGTATGTATGAAAAATAAATTGATGCAGCCCAAAGGAATTTCTCCCTGTCTTCTCCATTTCTGCATGAGGGGGGTCGCCGATTTAATGAAGCGGCCTTGCTGACCCAGGGCAGTGAGCGTGTAGTGACGTGATGCATCCTACGACCCGTCACACACTAATCAAAGAAATCTTCCAAGTTCCTGTAGTTGGCAAGCGTGGTTTGCAAGGGTGTCCCTGCCAGCCAACGGTCAGCCAATCAGGAACTTGGAAAGCTCCTCACGTTCCCGCCAGCCTCTTTTAAAAGGTCGGCGTTTCGCCGAGATGGGCAGAACAGTACCGACCCGCACACACAACATCTCGTCCAATCTTCTAGCCGTCACATCGAGCCCCGCCGTCATCATCTACCGCCTCGCTAACGTTAGGCTCCACGTCCAGCTACAACCACTAAGCTGTGGCCTTAGTCCGAGCTTCACCTATATTTCTCATGTGACACTTCTAGTGTCGCACCTTGTGGCTAATTACCAAAAGAAAGAGATTAGATATTTTGTGTCGATTTTCATTTGTCCTGCCGTTGTTCCGAACTAAAACTACTACAAGCGAGATTCAGGGATGACCCGTCATCCAGGAGCCGCCCCTCCCCCCCAAAAAAAGGGATGGAATGGGTGGGAGTGTTTTTTATGCCTTTGTTTTTTGGTTACCTCCCTTGTAACGAGGAAACGGTCTTTGATATATGTATGTATGTACGAGTTATGGATAAGTTTGTGAGCCGAACCCGACCTCTGAGAGGAGCAGCGTCAAGTCTGTAAACTGATCAGTGAATGAACAATTTAATATTAATTTATTTAAATCTTATTTTGTCTAAATAATCATATTCTTAATTGCTCTGAATAATGCATGATCCAATTGGGCAATGTGACAATAATATAACAATATAAATTTGTCAAACAATTCCCTTGCAAAGGAACAAGGCCGAAAACTTCGAAAGTTTATATTCATGAAGGGGAACATGGATATCATACAGCATTACATGATGTCCCTGAAAATCCAATGGGGGGAGTGGTTCGCATTTATCAGTGACTTATGATTTTTAACAGGTAATATTTTCATTATTTTATAATTTCAATAAACAGTTTATTACCTACTATTCTTGTTTTATTTATCAATAATTATTTAGCTGTTACAAGTTATTACTTTATGAAATTATTAGAAATAACTTAAAATATGTGTTTCTGGTACTTGTTTTTATAGCTAAGTATAGAATGAGTGATCGGAACAGCAGTACTGAAAAAAAAACTATCCGATGATCGGGATCGGATCAGTAGCCCAAAATGATTGGATGATCGGTGATCGGAACAGAAAAAAGTGGTTGGTGTCAATCACTGCATTTATTTATATTAATTCATCTATACATCTTCTGTACATCAATGTGATAGATATAGTCATCGAATAAGAGAGGTAGAACGAGCAAGTGAGGTTAGGGTGAAAACACTGGAAAGCTATTTGAGAGTAAATACAGTACATGTATTTTTTTTTTTTTTTTTTTTTTTGCGCATGTGGGAGTATACCACGTCAGCGGGGTAGAATCGTTATCTAATATTAGTGACATCTATGGATCGAATATCAATTAACTTAAGTGTTGACAACACACAATTGCCGAACATTCTCATCTTTGTTAAATCGGTTGTGTACATGGTTCAGTGGCAATCGTGGCAACCCTGCCTTGACATCTAAATCTAATAGCAAATCAGCACGATAAGATTAGTCATACTGTGGGATCGACAGGAGTGGACGTCTGGAAGTTGCGTGGAACATAGACGACTTAAACACAATGGCAGCTAAGGTAAAGATGATTAAAGCAAGGTTAATGAAATATATATTTTTTTCCAGAAAGGCAGAATGCTCGTAGGGGGTTAATTAAAACTAGCTCTAATGAGAATTGTAATAGTAACCAAACTTGGGGAAACATTTCGACTGGCGAAAATGTATCATAATATTAATATTGGACAGTTGTAATATATGTGGGTTAAATAAAACCTCGTTTATTTGTTAAGCCTTCTGGCGATTCAGTTTTTTCAATTTGAATTATTTCCTTGTTGGTCTACAGTGATTATCGTAGTTATGGCCCTCATTGCGAATAAATATAAAATTTACCAGTATGATTGCTGATTAGCTTGATTGTACATTGCCATTCTTAGTTCTGTTGAAACCTGTGAAGTGTTTGGAAAATCACTGAGCTAAATCCAACCTACAAAATACTCTATTGGCTTATTGCTGGACACATACAATGAGTGGAAATTCTCTGGAACCCCAATAGTGTATTATGTTGACATTACTTCCTGAGGTGGATACTAATGTTGACCTGCAAGGTAAATTGAACCTAAAACATTTGGACACGGAAAGACTAAGGGAATCCTTATGACATTCATGAGACCACAATGAAAACAAGTTTTAAATGCTTTCTGTGTCATCCTCGCAATTTTATACATTGTATATAATAATATTTGTATCTTTGTATCCTATTGCAAAATAAATAGTAAATTAGCTAAACTAAGACTAAATGTTTACTAGTTTTTGCGAACATTTGTAATTTGTATATATTTTGTCATAACTAATAAATTTTGCCACAAGTGAATAGATCATAAGTGTAAACAAGAAGTCCTTAGGGCATTGTTAATTTTGTAAATTATATCAACATAGTATATGTTTTTCTTGGTGGAAATATAAAAAAAAGTCGTTTAAAGAAAATACACTTACAAATAAAGCTGCGATCATAGGATCGAGACCCCCATATTGTCTGTCCAGTACCACTAAAAGCAAATAGAAGCAGGTACTGAGTCCTGGAATATACCCTCAGTACTTCCGTCAGTACCTCACACAGTACATATTTTCAAAATGGTGCTACAGAGCTGAGATTCATAGCTATGCATCTCCTGTACATCCTGCAATCCAATCAGATACCAAAACCAGCCATCAGCATCCCTTACGATGACAACGATGACCCTGATGACCCATAGAATTACAGGTATCACATTACTAAATGCAAGTTAGGTAGGTTAGGTTCGAATAGACGAAATTATCATAATTTAATTTCTTTGACCACTACAACTATCAAAAAGATGGCATCTCAAGCAGTCCCTGGGACTTTATTTGTAAGTGGATCATGTTTAGTAACCTTTTCTGTTATTGATTTCTGCCAAGAAAAAAGTACATTATATGGATGTATTATAATTTGCAAAATTAATATTAAATTTTCTAATGCTATTTTGCATAGGTGTGCACTTCTGAAAATTTACTGCCCTTTAGCTCCTTATAGATGAAGGGCCATCCTTGTCTGCTGCCCACTGCCTGGGTCAGAAGCAATGCAGGAAGCCACAGCACCTCCACAGTAGGGCTCAACAACTAAGGCTGGTTTACTTCCTCCTCTGCTTTACATGGAACTCACACACACCTTCTATGTCCACTCAAGAAATTGCAGAACAAACAAGAAGAAACTTCTGGCTGCATCAATTTTATCATCCATTCACAACCTCTCCACTTGCATGTATTTCTTGCCCTCTCCCCTCCCTGTTCATCAGACACCCCCTTTCTACATGTGACCCTAAATACCTGAAACTTGTCACTTCCTCTCACCTCTCTTTTGTTTTTAAAACTTGCCTCCAGCTCACTGCCTATCTCACCACTTTTATATCTAAAATTCTGAGCTTCACATTTGATACTCATGACTTGACAGTGAAAAACCTACTTGAATCCATTGCAAGTACTAAATTTGGACATCAAAATAAGCTAATAACAATCTTTAAGTATTTCATAAGAACTGTCTTTGACTATGTCCCCACAGCATAGTTCCTAATAATCAGCAAAATGAACACAAACTACTTATTAACTTTGCAGAGCACTGAGAGTAGTGACAAGATGCCCTTCATTATGGCCTGACGGTTTGGAACCATTATTTCTTGTCTGATTCACATTCAGTGTGAAAATTTAATCAATATTGATGTTTTTCATTTCCCTTTAGAATCTAAGACCTGTGTCAAATCACCCCTGAGTCTTAGAATCTAAGACCTGTGTCAAATCACCCCTGAGTCTATGTTTTTTAAGGAAAATAGATTCTATGTTTGTCAATTTTCATATTTCTGATATTTGGTCTCTCTCTCTCTCTCTCTCTCTCTCTCTCTCTCTCTCTCTCTCTCTCTCTCTCTCTCTCTCTCTCTCTCTCTCTCTCTCTCTCTCTCTCTCTCTCTCTCTCTCTCTCTCTCTCTCTCTCTCTCTCTCTCTCTCTCTCTCTCTCTCTCTCTCTCTCTCTCTCTCTCTCTCTCTCTCTTTGTACTTTTTCCAATCTGTCAATGTCATGAGATTCAGTGACTATATGGAAACAGCATATTCCAAATGTGGATGAAGTAACAATTTATATGGCTTGTTAATGACAGATAGACTTTATAACCAAAAGATCATACAGTCAGTCCTAGAATCTTGTTTGCTTTCTCTGAGGTGGAAATATGTTTTTTTTTTTATTCCATTTACTGTGTAAAAGTTGGTGACTAACTGTTGTGGGTATAGTAATAACTTCCATGCCAGTATTGGTCAAGATTTGGTGGCATGCAACTTGATCCTTTACATAGAGAATTGCAGGCAGTTAACATTATGCACTGTCACCATTCACCCTTGGCATTTTAATGTGCTGTTCATGAAGTTGGAAGGCTGATCACACTGCCTTACCATGCTTGCTGTGGTAGAAGCAGACAACATGGATATGATTTTTGGAAATGCTTCTTGACTTGGTGCCGTTTTGAAGAGCAGCTCTTGGAGTCATGGGGTGACAAACAACTCCAGAAGAGGAAGTATGGCATTTTGGATATAACAGTCACAGAAATGACATCAGGGACTTAGATGAGGCCATACTTATTCATCTGGAATTGTCTGTCACAGCACAGCTCTAAGAACTGCAATTCAAATATCACTTAAGTGAACATTTTTGCTATGATGGTGGTACACTTTACAAATTTTGCTTTGATTTAGCTTGGTGATTTTGTTCTGTCAAATGTCAGATGGAGTTTAGTCTGGTAAATTCTAGGGTTTTTATGTAGCTGAGAGCAGGACTCCATGATGAAAGGGGGTAATATTTCAAGATAGAGACAGGGCACCCATATTGGGAAGCTAAATTTGAGTATGAGTGCATTAGTTGCTGTGCTTCATTCTGATAAGCCATATCTTATCATGTACCTTACTGTCATTGAGTATCTGGAACTTTGGAGTCCAAAGGATTGCATGTGTATATGCACGTATTGTGTGTGTGTATATATATATATATATAGGGGGTATTGACTGCATGGTAACATGCAGCCAATACTTTTGAGACTGTTTTGGGGGTATCCCAACAAACCAGTCATACATTTGTCTGTTTAGATTAAAATCTTCATATAAAAAGATGCTGATACAATTATACCACTGCTGTCCTTTATGTTGTTCCCTTAAACCTGACCTTTACCACTTCCATTATTCTACCTCTTCCTGATACACTTAGGTATCTTAATCCAATACTCGCCAACTTCCTCTTGTGCCAATGTTTGTGCCCAGGACATAAACCGACTTTGGAAATTGGTGTTTTATGTCCTGGGCCAGTTCCTGAACTTGGTTTATGTCTGGGCCCAAATGTCCACACAAATGGCAGTTGGCAAGTGTTGCATTAAGACACCCCCTAAGTGTACCCAGTGGTGGAGGAAAGAATCCTATTATTGTGTTCCCATTCTTGTTACTGTATTGGATGGAGTGAGGGGGACTAGGGATCCTCCATTCTATACTTTCCTCTAACAAATAGCTGAGGCATAAGAGGATCTAGGACAATGGTTGGCAACCCATATAGCTAGAAGAACTTTTTTTTCTTTAAAGTTTGATAGAAAAAAAAATTGTGTTTTCAGAGCTGCAATACAAAAAGAATAACTTTAGATTAGGAGAGACATTTCTACAAATAATAATTTATGGCAAGAAATCTTTTCTAAGTTGAATAAATATATGTATGTATGTTTGTATGTATAAACTTGCATGGAATGTTTTACAAATTCATGATATATGATGTCTTCATTTCAGTGGAATAATTATTTTGTAAGAAACTTCTAGAGCCACACAAGTGGCCTGAAAGAGCTCCATATGGCTCCTGAACCAGAGGTTGCCAACCATTGGTCTAGGAGAAGGGTGTTAACCAAAAGTCTAGTAATTCAGTCATTAAATATGTGCAGATGTGGTGTAGATAAGACTTAAAGAGAAGAGATTGGCATTATGTTTGTGAAAAGAAAGATGGATGTGTTAGTGTTGAATGAAACAAAGTTGGAAGGGAGGGCGTGAGTTTGAATTTAGGATTGTGATGGGGAGGGTGTCAGGAGTGACAAGTTGTCAAGGTTTTAAGTGCAGTCCTAGTAGCGAGAAAAGTGGAGAGGAGAAGGAGGCTTTTTAGATGGATTTAAATGAGGGTTTAGAGAGTTTTGGGAGGAATGTAGATGTAGTGGTATTGGGAGGTTGCAGTGCTAAAGTAGATGAGCCTATAAATGGAGATAACTTGGTGCTGGATGTCAATATGAAATATAGAGGAGAAATTTTGGAGATGTGTTTGGAAAGGGAGTTGATGATAGACGTGGTGTTTAGGAAAAGATGTACATGTATGTGGGTAAGGATAGTGGAAGAGAGGATGGTTGAGAGGACATTAATGGATAATGTAGTGGTATTCAACAGGAGGATTGAAAGGTTTTTGGATGTTATGTTTACAGAGCAGGGGATTGGAAGTTTATTATTTGGTATAAAGGAAATTAAGAGTGGAGGAAAAAGGAAGGAGGTAGAGAAAGGCTGAGAGTGAACAAGTTAAATGAAAAGGGTAAAGAGAAAGAATACCAGGAGAAACCGAAAGATATTGGAGGGAAGGTGAGGGATAGAGGATGAACAACTGGCAGTTGAAGGACAGTTCTATGTAATAATACAATTCTCACTAATACTGAGGGAGACCTTGCTGACAGATGTCAAATAACATTACAGACACCAGTAGACTTGCAAACAACTGTTACAGTATTCAGCTTACTAAAGAGGATGGATTACATTGACAGAAAATATCATGATTAAGGATAGGAGGGCTTTAGGAGGTCATGAGAACAAAGTAAGGAAGATTACATGTTTAATCGATGTGAAGAAATACAGCTTTTCATATAGATGCATAAATACTTAGAATAACTTAGGCAATATGGCCCAAGCTGGGACAATACATGAATTCAAATCTAAATATGATAATTGAAAATCAAGGATATAGATTAAGGTGTAACTGTACATGAACTTAAAGCTAGGCATGATAGATTGGACAAATAGGAGATAGGACCCAGTCAACATAACTCTTTCCCTGTATACTACAGTTAGTAAATACAGCACATTATCCAGACTGCTACTGCCCTGATGCAACTGTGCCCACTCACTTCAGTTAACTGTCCATTAAGAACGTACAAATGTATGTACACACACAACAAACAAGGGCATGCATTACATGTATCCTCTGCTGACTCACAGACATTAAATCACGTAAACACATATCTGCCTACCTAGTTACACTTGTAGCAATATATAGAAGCACTAGCTATGAAATGCAATACATAGTATACTATTCTGAGTATTTGTTTACTTCTTTATCCAACATTTATGTTGTGTTGGTATTCAGCTGATGTAGATATAGATCTGAGATATTCCGTTATTTTATTTACAGGTTCATGACTTCACTGTGGAAATGACATGTGAGGGCTGCTCTGGTGCTGTCAAGAGGGTCTTGGGCAAGCTAGGAGGTGAGCACACTTATGATTTTGGTTATATAATATATTTTATATTTTACAGTGAAGCCCTAATGTACAGTTCAGAGACATGAAACATGACAAAGAAAACAAAATCTAAGATAGGAGCCACAGAGATTAAAGTATTGAGAATTATTATGGGAGTCATCAGAAGAGATAGAATCAGAAACAAGAGAATAAGAAAACATTTGTAAGTAGAACCAATTGTAGAAATCATAGGAAGAAATAACTTGAGATGATATGGGCATGTGAAAAGAATGGAAGAGAATAGATATTCTAAGAAATATATGAAGTGGCAATCAAGAGGAAAGAGGCCGGCTAGGAAGACCTAGAAAGAGATGGTTAGATTGTGTAAAGATGAACTTAGAGAGAAGAAATTTAACACTAGAAGAAATAAATCAAGAGATTATACAAAGATCGTGACGGTGGGATAAATCTGATCAAAAGGCCAATGACTGATAGATGAAATCATCCTCTTGACGTCTGGTGAGAAAGTGAAGCCCCAATGCATCTCAGAGATCTTCCCTCCCACTCATTGAAAATCAGAACAAATCAAATTATTTAAGTTACAGTTGGAGACCAAACAACATAAGAATTTAGTGGATGAATAAGCTCGCACCCTAAATGCCATCTAATACAAGTAACCTATTTGATTCCCCAATACACATGACTTCTTCATCCCAAACCAGTAGCTCAACATAAGGTTCTCACATATGCAAATGACTTAACAATAATTGTGTACCACTGCAACTAAAATATAGCAGCCAGAAACACAAATTCATCTCAGTAAGTCAGAACTGTGGCCATTACAGAACATTGTGCATCCACTCATGAATTCTCAGTGACATTGTTTAATCCTGACTACCATGAATATGAGGCACCCAGTAATCAGATTGAATTGTTGTCAGCCTCTCACTAGTCAACAATCTAAAACTGCTGTCTCAGTTTGTTGCCTTACTTTGACTTGAGGTCAGCAGTATATTTGCCTCCTTATTCCTAGACCAACCTAGAGGATTTAGTATTATTTTGCATTTCTTGCAAGAATTTATTTTAATCATTAGTTAAATTCTGGAAGGCCTGTTTTGTATTAAGCTGTTTCATTTTCCCAACAGACAAGGTAACTAATGTGGACATAGATATGGAACTTAAGAAGGTGTCAGTCACCAGCTCCTTAACATCAGATGAACTTACAGAAACACTCAAGAAGACTGGGAAAGGTGTGACCTTCCTTGAATCAAGAGATGGATGAGCAGAACCAAAGAATTATTAGAAATATAGGAATAAAATAATTTGATTATAAAACTCTCTTTCTCTCTCTCTTTTTTTTTTTTTTTTTAGCTAACTTGAATACACAAAGTTAACTGACATCACTTGGTAGAAATTATCATTGCAATTCTTTATATTGTAACATTAAAGATGAACATTAATGTTTGATTTGATTTAAAGATTGAAATCCTGAAGATAATTTTTTTTGCAATTTTGTATGCATAGAGTTTTTCATTTCTTTAGCATTTTTTTACATCACATAGTTTTAAGAATAAAATTCACTCTGTAATGGAAAACTACAGTTTGGTGTAAACATATACTCGAGAGAAATGTTCTGTTTTTGGATTTATTGAGAGATTCAATAAACTTAATATTATTGAATACATATATAATGTATTTGGGAGCCATATAGACAATAATGGGACCAAACTTGTTTTTTATTTATTGCATGCATTTTTCTCTGTCATTTGAATTCACCCAAAGTATAATTTATAATTCAGTACCGGGTACACTTTTCAGTTGAATAAAATATGTACAGAAGAACCTTGAAATTACAGACACTAAAGCAATAGATTTTGGTAACTAAAGAAATTCTGAAGAATAAAGACATCAACTGAAATATGAAAATTCCTGCAGAAATGTGACAACTACCAACTATACTGACAACTCCGATGATATTAATTGTTTTTAGTTAATATTGGCATAGATTAATTATTTGTGCCATAGGTTAGCATTTCTACAGTTTTTAAATCATTTGGGTGCATCAGTATCAAAATAATCAAGATGTGATACACTACAACTCGGAGCTCAACATGAGCTTTAAGGCTCCTCATGGCTCAGTTGTCAGTCAAGGCAGCATATCCAGGGGATATCAGAAACCTTAAAACCTTAGGTACTAAAGAGGTTACACACCACTGAATGAAATACCCTGGTGGCAGCAGAAAGAATCAAGGAATAAATACCACCTGCTGTTGAAGGGGTCACATACTGCTGTTGCATAGAATAGGATTACAGAAAGGTTAACCCCCAGAAAGAATGTGGAAACCCTGGTGTTCCATGAAATACTTCACATAGTTGTAGGATTCGGTCATTCTACATAACCTTTCTCCTATACAGTATTTGATCTTCACAGGCCCCAGCAACTACCTCAAGGTGCCTGCTGCAGAGCAGTTTAGGACATTGCTTTAGATTTTGATCCTTCTCAGGATTGTTGAGATGGACATAATGAGCACCTTCAATCTCTACAAACTTGGCACTGGCTGCTGTTTTCTGAAGGGCCTCTATGGCATGCTTGTAAATTGGTAAAGGTTCAAAATCCACACCCTGCTTTGCCTTCACATTAAGGACATGACATCTGTAAAGAACAAATTTAGAAATGCACAATAGGATATGTGTCAATACCTATTTGATATCAAGACTTCTTGCTGATGTACAGTTCATGCTTGAAATTGATGTTTATCACAGCAGATGCAAGAGATGCTGTATCTTGTGTATTGTAGGGAACTTTGACTTGTCAGGTTTGGTATAAGTAACTAGTAACATTTTATGATGCATGTGACTTAGTAAGCACAAACTTAGTCATTACTGACCCAGTATCATAATCAGTGGCAATGTAACAAAGTGCAGTTCTTCTCCAGCACAGCCTGACAGCCAAAGTTTGTTTACCCACACAATATGACCCTCTTATATGGGAGAAACAATTTGGTATATAGACAGACAGATTTCACAAGAGATGCCCATTTCAATAATCCTGAGGATTTCTTACCTAATATTTGAAGCGTATTCTAGAACATTCTTGTCTGACTGACCAATGTCGAGATTTGCAAGCTTGGTACGAGGGTCCCTGCTATATATAAACCCCTGACCTGAGGGCGAGGGAGCCAAACCTCGTTTAAGTAGAATCTTGCAAGACTCGGTGGAAATGGCCCCCATGTAACCCCTCACCATCCTCTCTACCGCTTCCTCATAAGTATAGGATCGAGTTGTGTAGCCCTGAAATTGATATAGACAGAGTTGATCAAGAAGCAAATAGATAAGGTGGAAAACAATAGCTGGAAACTAGCCAGTAGTCCAGTTAAATTTCAGCTTTATCCTAAATTTAGATTCCAATCTTCTAGCAGTTAACGGTTATTGAATAACCAAGTGTGGTTTACTCATATATAAATGTGCACTACAGGCTTTGCAAGGTAGAGCAAGAATAATGGTAGGATGCACAAAGGCTACCCCAGTGGAGCATCTGTATACAGATCAGAGTCCTCCCCATGTGATATTGGTACAGGAGTACTGTAGCAATATATATATATATATATATATTATTTTTCTTTTCACAATGTCACCTTGTTCCCCTGTGTGTTATAGAACGCAACTAAATGGGACAGAATGAGGGACTATGGACCCTCTTCTCTTTTCATATTTCCCTCCCATGTGAATGCAAAAAATATGATTGATTCAGACAACCCCTCATAAATGGGATAGGTATTTTTATATGCATATAATGACGTTGGGAACACCCAATCACTCTACAAAAAGTAAAAAAGCTTGAACCACCTCACTGTGACAGTACTCTTCCTGTGCCTGCTTCAAGATGGTTTTATTCAACTAAGATTCCCCACTATCATCCCTAGCAGATTAACAACATCTAATGTAAGTATCCAACCACACCTCAAGTTCCAAGAACTTCTCAATGGTATAGCGATTGCTCTCCTGTTGTAGTTCGACGGGTGTAATCAAGGGTTTGAGTGCCTCAATGCCAATGTAGTGGGTGACTAGCTCTGGAAAGGTGGCACAGTAGATGTAGCCCACCATACTTCCCATGCTGTGAGAGGAAAGTACCATGGTGTAGGAAAACAAGAGTAATGACCAATTAAATGAGAAATCATCTCGCAGAAGATTAATATGGAAATTGTAGTACATAGGAGGATTCAGAGTAAGTTTTCTGGGAATGAATGAAATATTTTAAAGTACAGTCGTACCTCGGTACTCGACCAAATCGGTGCTCGACCAAAAAATTCGAGTAGAAAATGCATCGGATCTCGAACAGATTTTCGGTACTCGACTAGCTTGAACAGCGGGTAAGCGTCGGTTCGACTCAGACAGCCAGCGGAGTAAGACGTACGCAGTTTGTTCGAGTATTTCTTCCCAGATTTAAACTTTTTCGTATTGCTCTAGCCCTTAATAATGGGTCCAAAGAAAGACAGTGATAAGGGGAAAATTGGTTTCGGTGTTCGAACAAATCGGTGCTCGACCACCACCTCAGAACGGATTATGGTCGAGTACCGAGGTACGACTGTATACTCATAAGAACAGTTGAGAGAAATCATCTCGCAGAAGATTAATATGGAAATTGTAGTACATAGGAGGATTCAGAGTAAGTTTTCTGGGAATGAATGAAATATTTTAACGTATACTCATAAGAACAGTTGTGAACAAGAAGTTAGATAGGAATGAACTGATAAGTGGGTTCCTGCAGGGCTGAGTTCTAACACCTGGAATGTTCCTACATAAGAGTACATCAACCACAGGATGGATGGAAAAAAGTAGTTGTGCCAATTTGCAGATGATACCAAGATCATGAAAAGAGTAAGAATTGAAGAAAATTACAAATTGCTAAAGAAGACTTGGACAGGATTAATGATTGGTACCAAAAGTAGAAAATTAATCTCCCCCTCCCCCCCATATTGGTAAGAGAGACTTGTGAGTACAACCAGAAATTAAATGATTACTAATGCAAAGAATGAAAGTACAATAGGAAATGAATTACTAATGCAAAGAATGAAAGTATGGTATCAATAGCCAGTGCCTCTATTCTTGGGGACATTATCACATCAAGAGGTAGTTATAGATGTTGCAGGGGAACAGAATGAAGAAATGGTGCATATTTTTGAGTGAAGATTAGTCTCCAACCATAAAAGAATGCCAAGTGACTATATGGCATTAATCACTAAAATATTGACTTTATGAATTATGCAGTCGATTGCCCATATGGAGCAAAGTAGGAAAAGGACTTGGGGGTGCTTGGTTAGATCATTTGTCACCTAAAAAACGGAAATAACCTATGAAAAATATATACACAGAAACTGTCCCATACTAATACAATATGGACAACATTCCTAAGTTTCTGCGAGTCTGACATACCTGTGGCCAAGGTAGATGAACTGATTCCACTTCAAGTAAGTTACCACCCGATGAAGTGCCACCAGCATATCTGTGTGGTTCATAAAAAGGCCCTGCAGCAAGAAGGATAATGATGGCAACATATAAAAACTTGCAACAAGTTTCACTCAACTAAAAACCTGCAGCCCCTGCAAAGTCAGGAGCAGCCCTGAGGTCCCCCTCTTAAGTTTTTCTAGGATGAGATGTTGGAATGATATCTGTGTTGCATAAGGATATTTTAAGCTTGTCTATGACCAACTTGGCTAAATGAATTGCAATTTTTAGTGCATGTTATGCCGCGTCCACACAGTTGAGCTCTGCCTGGCAGACTTTGCCCTTATTGGCCAAAGTCCGCAGACTCTGCCCGCAAAGTGTCCACATGGCTGACGATGGTGGTTGGAGGTTAGTTGGCCTCAAGCAGGGGTTGGGAGGGAGTGGTTCAGTGCGGTACGGTAACCATGGTTCCCACCATACTTGGAAAGAAGGTAGCACCTTACAGCATTATAATTGCTGCCTGCATTAAAAAGAAAAACAAGAAATCACGGAGACATGTCTGATGCCGGGAGTGGTTACAAAGATGTGATTTAATAGGAAGCTCAGTGACAATCTTATGTGAATTGCAGGATGAAAATGAACAATTGTTTTGCAATTACATGAGAATGAACATAAGCAGCTTTTCTGTTCTCCTATCAAAAGTGGAGCCATATATACAAAGGCAAGAGACAAATATGAGAAAAAGCATAGCACCAATAGCACGTCATGTCGAGACCAGTACACACTAGTACTAGGTGCGGACATGGTGGTAAAGGTAACTTCGGTCTGTACTGAGCGGGTTTGCTAACTTTGCTCACACCTCACCTCATGCGTTTGGCAGCGATGTCAGCCCTCCATCCACTGCCCACAAATGGCGGCGGGAACGGACAGTTTGATGGTTTGCCCGATGAAATTGCCCGTTGTCAAGCAAAGCCCTCGTGCCCGGCGGACAGTGTTTGACCGTGTGGACGTGGCATTAAAGTTATCTCTCCCTGCCCATATTCAGGACCATCTATTGGCTCTGCCTTTATCATCAACTATGACAAACCCAAGTATATTTTGCCCACTTTGGTCGTTGTTTCTGGGTGTCTGCTCATAACAGGATGTGCGGTAAAAAGAAAATCCAGCTTCGTTACCTAACCTCACACAGATGACATCATCATGGGACAACCTACCTGGGGGACATGCGAGGAAAGACCACAGCCAGGTAGGTCAACAGCGAGGACACGGAGGTCCTCCCTCAGGAGAGGACTCAGGGTGTCGAAGGTGCCGGCATTGTCCTGCCAGCCATGGACAGCGAGGACAGGCGTGCCATCCTCAGGGCCCCACTCCTTGCCTGCCAGAGAGGAGGGCCCACAAGGGCAGATGATGTCACGTTAGAGGAGTATTTAGAAGAAGACACGGGTATTTAAGAGTTGAGATACACATGAAGTGTGGATCGCCACCTCCCCAACAGCAGGCGAAGGGAACTGAGACTCACAGGCTTCTTAGCCCTCCAGAAGTGCTAATGGAAATTATGTGAACATAATAATGACTTAGTAAACAAGAATAGGAAATTTTTCAAATCTTAAAAATATGCTCTGTACTATCATATTTTGTATAATAAAACTTAGTCCATTAAATTTTGGTACAAAAAGTCTCGAAGTAGACTTACAAGGAAAAGTACTGATCAAGTAAACACCACCCACTCCCCCAAGGTAGAAGCCCCCCAAGCTGCCAGTATTTACAAAAAGTGTCCTATATATATAGCATAACGTTGGACAGCCGAACCCGGTGATAGATGATGCATCAGTCAGCCCTCCTTTCAGAAGGACAGCACCTCACCTCCACCCGCCCCCGATGCCATAAGAAGTGAATGAAACGGGGAGCCCAGCGCGTCCACGCACCTGCTATGTGGCCCCACGGCATGGGTATGCGGACTTCCTTGGATCCGTCCGGATTCGGAGAAGTGACGTAGCAGCGGGAAGGAGCGAGGCAGGTTCCTGCTGGGGCTTTGGCGGAAGCTGGACAGAGGGCCGGGTATGGGGCGGCCAACTGGGAGAGCCCTCGCCCTCCATACGATAACGCTCGTCGTAACGACTTCATTTATTATCGCTGTTGAAGTAAAAATAAAGATGAATAAAATAGTAGAACAAAAAGAAATTGAAATAATATGCCACGTTTATTTTAATCAAGTTTTTTTTTTTCGATCTGGGTTGCTGTGGGTGTCAGGGACCCGTAGATTTTTATTCGAACTCGTTGCACACTTGGTTGAGACTCCACCGTGATGTGAAATCTTGTTCTCCGACTAACCACCGTCAAGTTGAAGTATGACGCGTGTTCGAAACGAGACGTCTGCACATTTGACTCCACGACAGTTGCAGTGCTTTTGTGTACGCATCTGTTCATTATTCGTTTATTTACTCATTTCTGTTCGTTCATGCACTCGTTTCCGCCAAGCCAGGTGCTGATCACGTTCTCGCTTCTCCAGCTGAGGGGGGGGGGGGTGACCCAGGCTAACAGACAGAAGGTAAGGACTTCTGTGCGTGCGCCTTTCGTTGCGGCAAGGGGACCCAGGTTCGATCCCCACCAGTAACCAGTGAGTGAGAGTGGCCAGCGCCACTCGGCCTGGATGTGCAAGCACAAGAGGCAAAGGTGTGGCGGCCCAGCCCCTCCAGGTGTGAGTCACTCACCTTCGGACGGAGAAGAGGAGGAGGAGGACACACCCAGGCGTCGTCAGCGAAGCACACTAGTAACGTTTGACCCCTGCAGCTGCTGGCGTCCTGGCGATTCCATGTAGTAGTCGAGATTCCACATCCACACCCGCCTCATCCGGTGTGAACGTGACTTGGACCACGACCTCACGTTCGGACCGGACGAACGGATAGAACTCCCGTCCTCTGTCTAGGGGAAGTTAGGCGGGGGGGGGGCTATTTCCCTCCCTCCCCCCTGTTGAATTAAATCGCCTGGCGGCAGCCGGACCAAACGCAGAGGGAGTTTCGGTTGAATAAAATCGCCTGGCGGCAGCCAGAATAACTCACGAAGAGGATTCGTCGAGATGAATCCGAGATTGTGCTCGACCCTTCTGCCACGGAGTTGGTGTATTTGCCCGCAACTGTATAAAATCACCCGGCGGCAGCAAGAGTCGGACGATCTGGTCGTCAGGCGCCACGCGGCGAAATGCTCGACCAAGTGATAGGTCGCGTTTCTTTGGCTCGTTTCACACGTGTGGACTTTTCGCCGTGCGCCGTCGACGACACGACGCCGTGCTTTCAAAGAACCATGGGTGTCTATGGACGCATTCACACTTGGTCGTGGCCGTGACGACGTGTGAAAGCGTCCATAGGTACCCATACTTATTTGAGAACACGACATCGTGTCATGGACGGCGATAAGTCGATACATGTAAAACGAGCGTTTGTCACGGCCAGCGGAGGCGGGCTGTTCTAGTTGGTCTGCAGCTGACGCGAGCCTGAAAACAGGTTTGCTTTGGGTAATTGTCCAGCGATCCCATTCAGGTGACGGTGGGGTGGGGGGGACTTGACCGTGGCCAGGGGGGTCTCGATCTGTCCCGCGTCCGTCACCTGAATGGCATCGTCTCGTCCAAGCCACAACGGACACATCACACCTGTGGGGTAACCCACCACCGTGCTGCTGCAGAAGTCCATGTGGAAACGGTGAGGAGCACCTTGCCTCTCGTGACCCAATGTCCACGCGATCACAAACAGTCTCCCAGTTGTCGTCTTGAGACGCCGTGTGACACGGAGGACCTAAGGAATCTGCTAACCCGGGCATTGGTGGGAAGATCTTTACCTCTGAAGGTCACCAGCGGACTGCGTCAGAAGGCGAGGATCGCGGTAGCACCTGATTCACACCACTGTTGATCTTGTATTGTTCTGGAGTGTCAGGGGAGCCCTCCACGTGAGGTGGTCCCTCATTAGCGTCTGAAGGAAGACTTCGAGCGCGTGCGCCACGGGAAACTCCCGGCAGGTCAGGAGTTGTGTGTGTTCGTGGATGCCGACAGGACTAGCGAGGTAAATGAACACGATCGGTGCGCGTGACGCTCTCCTCGGAGTAAACAAACCAGGGCATAGACGAGGGTCCAAATAAGGTGGTGGGGGGAGACGACAAATTCCACGAGACAAAATTCTAGGGGAGAGAGATGGTTGGGGAGAGGATGACTGAAAGTCCTCTCTGCCTCGTTCTCTCCCTCCCTCCCCCTTCCATCATGGGGCCTGACTGCAAGACGCCCTATCGCTCGGGAACCCCAGACAAGTCGCAGGAAACGTGACACCTGCCCTCCGACAGAACCTCCGTCCAGACGGCGAGGGGCTTGTGTGTCTTTGTTCAGGCGGTATATGCTCATCAACTGAGGGAATGAACTCGGGATTCGATTGAGAGAGATAGACCCACACACACATACACACACTTCCTTGAAATCGTAGGTTCGACCCCGCTCAGCTAAATAAAGTCGCTAGATCTTTGCCTGAAGAAAAAAAAAACGTGTTGAAAAGGTTTGTATGTCTTCTTTCTATGTTCGTTCATTTAGATTTATTAATTCATCTGTTTTCTTTTAGAGCGCTCACATCTACAATTACTGTGCCTTCGTTCACGTAACGCATCACACTAACTTTCATGATTTCCGTTCGTTTAGCAACCCGAGTGCACACTCAATTGGACGTTCGCTTGCTGTTGCGCTGTTCGTTTTTATTTTAAGGACAGAAGCGCTGGTAAACTACAATCTCTAACAAACGTCTTTTATTTTGAGTTTGTAATATCGCAGGATATGGTACTTTGTCTTTTATTTTACCGTAGTAACAAGAAATGGTTAAGAATTGCAAATCCACTCGAGGCTACGATGCGAGGGCGGTGACAATCGATAGCAGCCGTGAGAATCGAACCTGGCTCTGAACGATATATATATATATATATATATATATATATATATATATATATATATATATATATATATATATATATAATTAAAAACTACCCTGAAATAAGAAAGAATGCGTACATTCAATTCCATTTAAAGAATGTGGCAAATCCTATATTGGTCAGATTGGAAAAGAATTAAAAGTGAGATTAATAACATCTGTATAGCGTCAGTAGTCGTTATTGTTCATCAAAGGTATTTCAGTCATTGCATTAATTGTTAAAAATAAGTCATATTTGAATAAAGAGTGTAGGCCCAAACATTCACAGACCAGGAACGGAAGCTGTAGGCCATGGGGGAGATTTCCCCAAACACCTTCCCTAGTCCCTTCTCACCTTCCCGCCTTTGTATGTATGTATGGCACCTTAAGCCCTACACCTCATCCATCCACATTGTTATCAGTCGTCCTCTCAAACTCAATCTACCCACTTCTGCTTTTTACACTGCTATACTTTCTTCATTCTTTCCGTCTGCCCAAACAACCTAAGCACTATGATGTGCCCTTGCCAACCCCATTCCCTGTCTTACTTTCATATCTACCAGGATAGATAAAAAAAAATAAAAAAAAAATAAAAAACATGGGTTAAAACAAATAAATGTGCTGCTTTGGAGGTGCCAATGTGTGTACTGCCTTGTGTAACCCAGTACTGAGTTACCTTACTATAAACTACATGTTACTTATTGGCGTTTTAAAGGGACCTGTGGACGCGGTCACTCGAAAAATTCTGGCACATGAACGAATTTTAGGTAAACATTTCAAAAGAATCTCTATGATGGTGGTAACACTTCGACCAAATATTACAGCTCAATTCCGTTTTTTTTATACAGAATAAAATAGATTATTGGCAACCTCTGGCAACCCCATTGTATATTGAAATAAAGTCAAAATTTCGATAGCCAGTTCTGTTTTGTTTATCTTACAACTCTTCCCACCACTCAGAAGCAAGCTGTGATTCTCTACACCTCTCAGTGCCTTTTCAAAGTTAGAGGAAATGGTATATCGCTTTTCAGCCTCCCAGTTTAAAGTCCTCTCTCCTGAAAAATTAATGTTTTTCTCTTTAATAAGTCATATCTCTGGTTCTATTTTACATATTATTTTGATTGTTGTAGGCTTAACGTGCTCCTTGTTTACGACTAACTATGAATAGGTATACTAAGTGGTAGCTGTGGCCAAGATAATTAGAATAACAAGGAACACGAACAAACGTATATACAAGAAATTATCACTTCACATTTGGTGTTGAAAGAGACTAATGTTTCCTAAGTATATGTGACTTTTTATTATGTGATATTAATTTCAATTCAAAATATATAGTGAATTACTGTGATGTGTGCGGGTGTGGGAGGCTGGTCTTAAACTTACAAAGGATTACAAAGGCGGAGCAGGCCGACAGGAGACCTTTTGGTCCATATCTAGGTCGGATGCAAAAAAAAAATCATGATAATAAATTGATAAATAGAAACTATAATCATGTAAATTACAAATAAAAAACATAAATAAATGCATAGGTATGGTTAAATAAAAAACAAACAGGTAAATAGTAAATAATAATAAATTGACATATAACTAATAATAAATGAAAATCAAACAGAATTGTTTCTTGTCTGATTCTCATTCAATGTGAACATTTTGTCACTTTTGATGTTGCCAATTCCCTTTAGAATCTTAAAGACCTGTGTCAAGTCACCTCTGAGTCTACGCTTTTTTAGGGAAAACAGATTCATGTCAAATTCCCTGGACAGTGGATGGAGAAGGTGGTGGTTGTGGGGGCGTGGGAAATACCTACCTTAGGGGAGTTATGAAGGGGGATGGATAGCTGCAGTGGGAAGCCGAAGTCCAGGAGATTTGAGTCACCGACCGGGACCACGCGCGCACCCTTCTCGGCGCGCGTGTATATAACTCAAAGGGGGGTGGGACAACTCATTAAGTAAACCGTCCTAGGCTAATCAAACAAATCATCCTATTGTGAGTTTTAATGATAAAGATTATTTCTACAATCAAACATTATTGGCATGCTACTCAAATCCTTAAAGGTTGGTCTAAAAGATGATAATTTTCCACTAATATATTCTAACTCCCTGCGCGCCTATCTAGGGGTCCTATTTAGTAAAACACCAATATCGTTACTTGCTACCATCTCTAGGTGACTTCTGCTGGTTGCGGGGATGTCTTCAAAAAGGCGCGGGTCCCTCGTTCAGGCAGGACGCGCCTATGGTGTGAGGATGTCTTTGTGGTTGAGCTCGGCGGGAACTGACTGTCCTCGTGGGGTGGCACTTCACGGCGGGAGGTGAGATCGATTCCGCAGGCGTCTCTCCGTTGTCCACTCTGATGCCAGTTCCTTTCCGGTCCGGATGTCCCGAAAAGGGGGGAACTGTTTGCTCTAATCGTCGAATAAGCACAAGGGTGGTGCATTCACTGGAGGCTGACCTCGTCGCAACACCGTTCAAGACCGTTCCCACGAGAGTCGGGACGTCACTCGTATCACTGTCTTCAATTCGATAAGTCTCCGGGGGATTTGGCACATGAATCACTCGTGTAGGGTCTGACGGTGCGTAAACGGGTCACTTTAAGGAGAAAATCCTCGATAGCCACCATATGGGAGGGTAGGGTGCGTTTGAACTTCCGAGAATACGAGTGGCCGAACCTCCCTGTGGGGACCCAGAGGGATGACTGACCGGTGCCCGGCACTCACGGGTCAACTGCCTATGCCCATACACTGTTGCCAGTACTTCTTAATTTCAAATCAATAGTTCCGTAGGGAGCGCCGTGTAACATTTATGTGGAAGTTGAATAGTTTCTAATTGTTCCTTGAGGGTAGTCACTACTCACGAGAGTGGAAGATAGGATCCTAAAAAGTCTAATTAAAACTAGCCTAAACAATAAATGGCAAGCACGCAGGGGGGGGGTTAAACCGATAGAACCAATTCGAACGGTAACTCTTGGATGCAATACACTAATTCAATTCATAAAGTAGCAACTTACAACTGCAAGAAGGAACAGTAAAACTGAGAGGTTGTGGAATCCCACACTATATTAAACATTCGTGTCTTTGCTCGCAGGCATATGTAGACACCTGGAACTAAAGGGAGGGTTTTCCTGAGCAGTTAGAAGTCTCTCTCAAATTCGTTGAGGCACTGTAATTGCCTGCCAAATTGGAGCAACAGTTAATTAGGATAAGGAGAAGGAACAATATCAAGAAGTAGTTGATAGAGGCCTTAAGAGTTCCGGCAATTCCAAAGAGTAGAGGGAATTGATAGCCGAAAAGGGCTGAAAGGAGATGAAAAAATGTGGAGCCCGCGACGGCTAGGCCCTTGAGCGAAAGTATTTGGTAACTGTGGTTTGAGAGCAGACGTAAGAAAATGAGAAGAAATAGTAGGCCGTGTGTCACAACACAAAGTTGTGACAATTCATATGTTTTAGTCGATTTTCGTATGATCTATTTTTGATATTTGGAATAGTTTTTTTTTTTTTTCGTCGTTGTACTTTTTCCAGTCTGTCAATGTCTTTAATGAGATTCGGTGACCATACGGAAACAGCATATTCCAAACACAATCTCTTCTTGATCTGAACTTGATTCTGTAATAACTTCTTAAGAGTATCCTAGAAGACTGAAGACTGAAATTTACTCTACTGATGGCCATAAGGAAACCTGTCTTGATATAGGCTCCTCCTACAACTAATTATGATTGGCTACGATACTCTGTGTAGCACAAATGACCAATGAGAACACATGCCTTGTTCGTAAACATCTTATTACTTGCATTACAGAAATTGCAAATTCAGCAAGATAGCATCTGGCTCGAGAGTGTTTTTACTCGAGAAGGGCCCAGCGTGCGGTGTGTCATGCCCAGCGCGCGATGCGATGACGAAAACTAGTATCGACTAGTAGCACTGTCTAGTATCAACCAGTGGTGATGGTGTTGGTGGTGTCGTCAAACCAATCACCACAGGCCCATTGTGAAGGGAAAAAGTCATACTTTAATTTGTTAAGAAAAATAACAAAGGAAACTGTAACTTAACATTTTTGTTTCATTTATCCTAACATATTTTCACAGCATTTTTCACTAATCAAAATAGAAAAAATCACGAAAAAATATGAAAATAAAATATAATCTTAACAAATTGTTACCAAGATTCTAATCTTTCATTTCCTGAATAGGCGGTTGATATGTACACTTTCATGTTCAAATATATCATCTTCACTATACAATATTATAAAGAAAAAAATCACTACACATAACATATACATGTGACTGAAACAGTTTAGTGAGGAATTATACTCTATTGGAAAAGATAATTATACATAAGTTCACCAGAGAAGTTGAACAACTTTCATGACACATTCACGTATAAGAACTCCCAGGTTCCCTTAATGAAAACTTTACCAATAAATGACTAGGTCCCAGTTTTCTGTTGAACAAAATATGAGTAAACTGTGATGTGGAGACTGTACATACATACATACATATACCAAGGCTTCCTCCACCTTACAAGGGAGGTAGCCAAAAAGGAAAAAGCATAAAATCATTCCCACCCATTCCATCCCTGAATACACTCCACACCACTCCACCCTCCCTCTTATCTTAGCACCTCCTGGATGACGGGTCATCCCTGCACCTTGTCCACTGCCCTGGGTCAGAAGCAGTGTCGCAAGACACAGCACATCCACAGCAAGGCCACTCCATCAAATCGGCGACCCCCCCTATCCACCCACCTATTCCACCTCATGCATCACAACATCATTCATATACAACCATTCTCCATTCACCCCTGTCTTCTGTCCTCTCCCATCCTTCCTCAACAGACATTCCCCTCTTCCCCAAAGCCCCCTTCACCCCATCCATCCACCTCATCCTAGGACGTCCCCTCATGTTCACTCCCTCCACATCTGCCTTCCATACCTCTTTTACTAGTCTTTCTTCACTCATTCTTTCCATGTGTCCAAACCACCCTAATATTCTTTCATCAACCCTATCTCCCAACTCCCTTTCCACCGCCGTTCTCCTCCTCACCTCCTCATTTCTCACTCTATCTGGCCTAGTAACCCCTATCATACTTCTCAGACACCTCATCTCAAATACATTCAAACTCCTTCTCTCTTCCTCTCTTATGTTCCATGTTTCTGCCCCATACAGTGCTGTTGGCACAATCACTCCTTCATACAGTCTCCTCTTAGTATCCATTCCCAAATGTCTATTCCTCATTACACTCTTTAATCCACCAAGGCATTTACTCGCTTCTCTCAATCTACATTCTACCTCCACCTTTTCCTGTACACACATTAAAGACCAACGCTAGGATGATTTAAAGTAAAAAGAAAAAATAGATTTTGTGAACACAGTAAGTCGGCTAGCTTCTCTATTGTCCCAAGTTTTGGCGGGCTTTTGTTAAACTCCTATAAGACACTGGGTCCACTCAATAGATGGCATTATTGCTTACATTTAAACACTAACGAGAGGATGAGGTTTCCAAAATTTGGATTTTTGCTAAGCTCCTCCCACAATATACTGGGTGCACTCAATAGTGGCATTATTGTTTATATTTAAACACCAACACGAGGATGGGTTTTACAAAATTTGGATTTTGTTTATCAATAGTGTCCCATAAGTTGGGTAGCTCCTCTCACTATTGGCAGGCTTTTGCTAAGCTCCTTCCACAATACACTGGGTGCACTCAATAGGTGGCATTAATGTTTATAGCGCAAGGATAAGTTTTCCAAAATTTGGATTATGTTTATCAATAACATCCCATAGGTCACTATTGACCAAAGATTTGGCAGGCTTTTGCCAAGCTCCTCCCACAGTACACTGGGTGCACTTACTAGATATTTATATTATATATTCAAACATCAATGCGAGTATGATTTGTCTATATTTTGGATTTTGTTCAGCAATAGCGTCCCATAAGTTGGGTAGTTCCTGTCACTATTGGCCAAAGTTTTGGCAGGCTTTTGCTAAGCTCCTCCCAGCAATTCAAGTTGCTTTCAAAAGATGGCAATACCTCTTCCTAATTAACCTTGTGAAAACCTTCATCAAATGGTTGGATTTTGATCATCAATAACAGCTCATATGTTATTTAAATTCACCCACTTCCAGCCAAAGTTTCAGTGTTGATACTGGCTCCTCCTTAATGACCTTAGGTGCATAGATATAAAATCTATGATAAGTTAAAGGTTGCATTTTATTCAATAGCATCAGAAATTTGGTCGTGCCTCTCCTTTGAAGCCAGAGTTTAAACTAGGTTTTGCTAGCTCCTCTCAAAAACACAATGATTTGGGTGTGGTTTCAAAGATAGCACAAATTTAGTAAAGCTGCTTGTCATACATTTCTCCCATTTTTGCTCAAATATTGATGCCTTTGTGCTAGCTCCTCTCGACAGACTAAACTGCATATCCTCTGATCACGTGACATGACAAAATTGAAAACACTTGCTTTTACTAATTAGTGATGGATGAGCTCGTAAAGTGTCATAAAATTGCTTGCTCATACAGAGTAATAAAGACATGCCACAACAACAATAATAATGGCCTGAGGGAAGCCAGAAAGAAGGAAAAGTGATACCAGGTACAGAAGGGGTTAAAAAGACTATCTATATACAAAAAGGCTTCTTCCACTTTATAAGGGAGGTAGCCGGCCAAAGGATACACCTACCTCCACCCATCCCATCTATCAATAATTTCCCTATTATCTTACCTCCTTGTGAATGAGGAGTCATCCCTGCTCACTATGCCTGGTCAGAAGCAGTGCAGCAGGACACAGTTAAAAGCCACATGCACAAAAATGTGTCAAGACTTACCATAGCATGATAATAAACTCATTTTATCTCTCAAACATGATGCAACAGAGAAATAAAAAAGTTTTGCATGAGAAAAAAAAAAATGAAAGGAAAAGTACCAACAGCAGTGGAGGGGGTCACCAATTAAATGAAATGTACTTGCTGTGGAAGTGCTGTCTTGCTGCATTGCTTCTGATCCAGGGCAGTGGGCATGATGCAGGAATGTCCATCATCAAGGAGGAGCCAAGAAAAGAGGGAGGGAGGGGTGGTGAATGGGAGTGGAGCATGTGGGGAAATGGGTGGGAGTGGACTTGTGTCTTTGACTTTGTATACCTCCCTTGTAAGGGGGAAAAAGCCCTTGGTATATGTACATACATACATATACCAAGGCTTTTTCCCCCCTTACCAGGGGGGTAGCCAAAAAGGACAAAGCACAAAAACATTCCCACCCATTTCATCCCCGAAAACACTCCACACCCTTCCTCCCATCTTAGCACCTCCTAGATGACGGGCCATCCCTGCACCCTGTCCACTGCCCTGGGTCAGAAGCAGTGTCGCAGGACACAGCACATCCACAGCAAGGCCGCTTCATTAAATCGGCGACCCTCCCTCTCCATCCCCCCATATAAAGGAGAGGACGGGAGAAATCCCTTCGGGCTGCGTCAAAAATTTTTGCTCACACACACACTACCTCACCCCCATTCCCTCGTCCAATCCACCTCATGCATCACAACATTTTCCATATACAACCATTCTCCATTCACCCGTCTTCTGTCCTCTCCCGTCCTTCCTCAACCGACATTCCCCTCTTCCCCAAAGCTCCCTTCACCCCATCCATCCATCTCATCCTAGGACGTCCCCTCATGTTCACTCCCTCCACATCTGCCTTCCATACCTCTTTTACTAGTCTTTCTTCACCCATTCTTTCCATGTGTCCCAACCATCCTAATACTCTTTCATCCACCCTATCTCCCAGCTCCCTTTCCACCCGTTCTCCTCCTCACTTCCTCATTTCTCACTCTATCTAGCCTAGTAATCCCCATCATACTTCTCAGACACTTCATCTCAAACACATTCAAGTTCCTTCTCTCTTCCTCTCTCATGTTCCATGTTTCTGCTCCATACAGTGCTGTTGGCACAATCACTCCTTCATACAGTCTCCTCTTAGCATCCATTCCCAGATTCCTATTCCTCATTACACTTTTTAAACCACCAAGGCATTTACTCGCCTCTCTCAATCTACATTCTACCTCCACCTTCACTCCACCCTTTCCTGCCACATTTGCACCCAAATATCTAAAACTATCCACTTCCTCCAGTTGCTCTCCCTTAATGCTCACTTCCAGATTACTGCCACTTTCACCCCTTGTACATCTCATCACCTTACTTTTACCCACATTTATCTTCAGCTTTCTTCTATCACACACTCTCCCAAACTCTGTCACCAGCTTCCTCAATCCCTCCTCCGATCCTGGCACAAGCGCAGTGTCGTCCGCAAACAACAGCTGGCTCACCTCCCACTTTTCTCCATTTTCCTTAACCATCTCCAATCCCTGACCCACTACCCTTGCATTCACCTCTTGCACCACCACATATACCAAAGGCTTTTCCCCCTACATTGGGGGTAGCCAAAAAGAAAAAGGCATAGAAATCACTCCCACCCATTCCATTTCCTATATATTCCACTCCCCTCCACCCTCCTTCTTATCTTGGCACCTCCTGGATGACGGGTCATCCCTGCATCCTGTCCACTGCCCTGGGTCAGAAGCAGTGTCGCAAAACACAGCACATCCACAGCAAGGCCGCTTCATAAATTCGGCGACGCCCCCTCTCCGTCCCCTCATGCAGAAAAGATGGGGAGAAATCCCTTCGGGCTGCGTCAAATGTACTACACTAAATATGAAACCTAAACAAGGCTATAAAAACTAATTATCTTATTTCATTTCTTTTTTATCATAAAAACATATCTTTTACAATGATAAATACATACAATCGCCGTACAGGATGTAGGTATCCCTCAACAGAAATATGTACAAGGCCACAGCAGATATCCTTAGTAGCAACCATGATGCTGGTTTCTATAGAGGATGTCCTGCTATATCTAATAGAGCAGTATATAAATAAAATTTTCACAATTTATTTACAACCTGCTCATGTGAGCATCATTATTTGTAAGATGCTTTTTCAACTGCAAGTCCAAGATAACATCATCCAAACCTTGTAGGATAATGGCAAGAACTCTACACAGATGGAAATGACTACAAGAGTTTTGTCTTCTGTGTGGTATACAAGCTTAAAATGGTAACCTTGGGAATTAAATGTTTGCAGTAAGATTCACTTCATTCCAATTAACCTGCTGTGAAAAGAGATTGTGCTCATCACATACACCATCTATGTTACATTTCCTGAAAAAATTTATTCAAATACGACCTTGGCCATAAACAGATTTAATATAAATTCCTGGAAAAAGGGGAAAGGGAAGGGAGGCTAGAAATTAATAGGTTTTCCAGAATATGCAGCCAAGTTTGCTTCCCTGAAGGCTTCTGAGCAAGTGGGATGAGCATGACAAACACGAGCAACGTCTTCGCAGGATGCTCCGTATTCCATGGCTAAAGCACCTTCATTAATCAGTTCACCAGCGCTAGGCCCAATAATGTGTGCTCCTAGAAGTCTATCTGTGTGTTTGTCACCAAGTACCTTAACCAGACCATCTGTATCGTTGTTTGTCTTAGCTCTTGAATTTGCAGCAAATGGGAATTTGCCAACATTATATTCCACACCCTGTAAAAATAATTTAGTAAATTGAATGAAAATTATATAAAATATATCCTTAATATTTGACCTCATTTTACCCTTTTGTCCTTTCAAGCATTAGCTCAAAAATAAACCAGTAATAAACCAACCTCTGCCTTTAGATCTTCCTCAGTCTTGCCTACCCATGCAACTTCAGGATGTGTGTAGATGACTGAAGGAACACAATTGTAATCAATGTGTACAGGACCACCAGCAATTCCTTCTACACATACAATGCCTTCATCTTCAGCCTTGTGGGCTAACATGGGTCCATGGATACAGTCACCAATTGCATATATACTGAAAAAAATATTTGTATAAATATATATCAAACAAGTAAGGGTATTGACAGCATGTTATTATACAATATTAACTGCATAAGATGTTGTGATGCATGAGGTGGAATGGGTGGGGGGGTGGGTAGGTGTGAGCAAATTGTGATGCAGCCCAAAGGGATTTCTCCCCGTCTTTTCCTTTATGCATGGGGGGACGGAGGGGGGTCGGCGATTTAATGAAGCAGCTTTGCTGTGGATGTGCTGTGTCTTGTGACACTGTTTCTGACCCAGGGCAGTGGACAAGGTGCAGGGATGACCTGTCATCCACGAGGTGCTAAGATGAGAGGGAGGGTGGAGGGGTGTGGAGTGTATTTAGGGATGGAATGGGTGGGAATGATTTTATGCCTTTTCCTTTTTGGCTACCTCCCTTGTAAGGGGGAAAAAGCCTTGGTATATGTATTTATATGTAACTGCATACAGGAGAGAGGCTGGAGAAAGTGAATAATTTGGGATATTTGGAGCCATCACTTCAATTTCCGCCACAAATAGCAACACTAACCCACTCAAGCCAGCGAGCATCCATAATAAAATTAAACTAAAATCAAGGTAAAACTGTGAAAGGAATTTATGACTATTCCACAAGGGGCAGTAATGTCTACTATTATATAGCACTACGGAATAGTAACCACAGGGAAAAAATAAATAAACAAATAAACAAAATAATCTTACTTGGGTACAACAGACTGGAATCTTGAATTCACTGGGATACGGCCCTTGTTGTCACATTCAATACCTTGTTCCTCCAACCCAAGATTGACAGTATATGGGCGTCGACCAACACACACTAATAAAGACTCACATTCCATGTCCTCTTTCTGAAAATATGAATAGAATTCTGGCAACATGTATACATTAAAACAGAAAATAAAATGTTACCCAAATTGAATAGAGAAGGCACAAAATATCTGGAAATGAAGATTCTAGAGATGTGTACCAAGAGAAAAATTATGATAAAAGTGTTTATGAAAATGGACAAGTACATGGCCCAGGATGGTGGATGAAATGGTAGTCGAGTGATTAATGATAACACCTGTCTCAAATTTCAATGAGTAATATACCTCAACCCCACAATGATTACCAAATCCCTAGGGCCTCGCACAGATCTTTCCAGGAAAAAACTTTGAACTGTCTGTGTTGCACTGGTGTGGGACTGCTTTTATGTCACCGGCAAAAAGTAGTAGAAGGGGAGTAATTGTCAGCTGTCAGTTCTCCATGTGTGAAAATGTGTATGAAATAATGTTGAAGTTGATAGAGATTCTGGACCAAGTCTGGAGAGTGAGTGTCAGCCCCTTAAGACTGCAACTCCTGATGGAGGTGAAAGGGTTGACATGTTTACAAAATAGGAAGCTCTACTGTCCATCTTGCAGGACCTCCATATACAAGCAGGTACCTGTCACTGCTCCATCTGAGAGTTCTCCTCCTCAACTCTTCATTTCTCACTATATCCAGCCTAATAACCCCTATCATACTTCTCAGGCACCTCATCGCAAACACATTCAAACTCCTCTTCTCTTCCTCTCTTATGTTCCATGTTTCTGTCCCATACAGTGCTGTTAGCACAATCACTTCTTCATACAATCTCCTTTTAGCATCCATTCCCAAATGCCTATTTCTCATTACACTTTTTAATCCACCAAGGCATTTACTCACTTCTCTCAATCTACATTCTACCTCCACCTCAACTCCTCCCTTTCCTGCCACATTTGCACCCAAGTATCTAAAACTATCCACTTTCTCTAGTCTCTCTCCCTATACTCACTTCCAGCCTGCTGCCACTCTTTCCCCTTGTACATTTCATCACCTTACTTTTACCCGCATTTATCTTCAACTTCCTTCTTTCGCACACCTTCCCAAGTGCACTTCTGATGACAAAACTATATCCAAAAACAAGCTTCACTAAACAGAAGCAGACCTACCTTTCCATCCTTGACACCTTCCACAGACACAACCACCTTGTCTCCTTGTCGCTCAGCAGCCATCACCTTCGTGTTAAGTTTAAACTTGAGGCCTTGCTTGGTTAAGATACGTTGAAAGTTCTTGGAAATTTCGCTATCGATGCCAATTCCTCCAATTGATCCAAGGAATTCTACAGCTGTTACCTTGGATCCGAGTCTGGACCACACTGACCCCTGGGTAAAGAAAATGGGTCTGATCAATTACCAGATCAGAAATTATATATACAGGTAAACGTCGACTTACGATGGCATTAGGTTTCGATAGAGCCATCGTAAGACGATTCCATCGTAAGACGATTCCATCGTAAGTCGATCCCCAATTTGTGTATCACTGTTCCGTGGTCACTGTACCTAGCCTGCCTGTATATTAACCACCAGAGATACTGAATATAGCCTATTAAACATGTACAGTAGTTTATTTAATTATTTTTATCCTTTTTACCATATTCAAACACTATAATATGTATTTTCAGTACGGACTTAAATCTCCCGGGCAGCAGCCAATGCCAGCCGTACGACGTGACGTAATAATACTCGCATCATAAAATATAGTCACCGCTTATATCGATCGTTCTCTCTTTCACCCGCGAATTTTGAAAACCACAGAGAATGGGATTTAGGGCACATTTGAGAGAATGTAAAAACACAGGGGCGACTACAATAAATATAAATATGGCAGCGTCGCGAATCCACTTGCTCCTCATGACGCCTACGTGTGCGGCACCGTATGGAAGGGGTAAAATTATCAAATCGTCGTCGTCGTCGTCATCGTAAAGTCGAACAATCGAAAGACGCGGCCATCGAAAGACGACGTATACCTGTATATATATATATATATATATATATATATATATACACATATATATATACATGCATACATATACCAAAGGCTTTTTCCCCCTTACACAGGAGATAGCCAAAAAACAAAAGTATAAAATCCACTCCCACCCATTCCATCCCCACATACTCCACACCCATTCACCCCGCTCCCTCCCTCATCTTGGCTCCTCCTGGATGGCAGGTCAAATATACATACACACACAAATCTTCTATCATATTTGTGTATATATAAATACATTGGTTTGGATGGTTTGGACACATGGAAAGAATGAGTGAAGAAAGACTAGTAAAAGAGGTATGGAAGGCAGATGTGGAGGGAGTGAACATGAGGGGACGTCCTAGGATGAGGTGGATGGATGGGGTGAAGGGGGCTTTGGGGAAGAGGGGAATGTCTGTTGAGGAAGGAAGGGAGAGGACGGAAGACAGAGGTGAGTGGAGAATGGTTGTATATGGATGATGTTGTGACTGCATGAGGAGGAATGGGCGGGGAAGTGGGGGGTGGGGTAGTATGTGTGAGTTAATTTTGACGCAGCCCGAAGGGATTTCTCCCCGTCCTCACCTTATATGCAAAGGGGGACGGAGAGGGGGGGTCGCCGATTAAATGAAGCGGCCTCGCTGTGGATGTGCTGTGTCTTGCGACACTGCTTCTGACCCAGGGCGGTGGGCAGGGTGCAGGGATGACCCGTCATCCAGGAGGTGCTCAGATGAGAGGAAGGGTGGGAGGGGTGTGGAGTGTATTTAGGGATGAAATGGGTGGGAGTGTTTTTTATGCCTTTCCCTTTTTGGCTACCTGCCTTGTAAGGGGGAAAAAGCCTTGGTATATGTATGTATATATAAATACATTGAGACCTCTCATTAACAGACGTTTATTAGCTGTGTTTGTGGTGTTTTCGCTGTGGTTTCGGTGTTTTTGGTGCTGTTGTTTAGTGCGTGCAATCACTATGCCACCCAAAAACCACTCCAAAACACTGAAAACACAGCAAAAACACTACAAACACAGCTAATTAATGTCCGTTAATGAGAAGTCTCACTGTATATAATATATATATATATACTGTATATATATATATATATATACACACACACACACACACACAAATGTTCTAACACTTTTGTAAAATGAAATGTAAATCCCACATTAAAAAAAAAAAAAAAAAAAAAAAAAAAAAAAATCCAGAAGTGGGATTTACAATTCATATATATATATATTTCTTTTCGATTTAGGAAGTTGCCCCTTGGGGCTACAGGGAGAAGGATGCCTAGTCCCTCTCCCCGTCCCTTTCTTCTCGCCTCTTACGATCCAAGTGGGAAAACTTGGTGGCAGTATTCTTTTCCCCCACCACAGGGAATTCCCCCAATCAGAAAGAGAATACTCAGAGAAATGGTACAGGACAGCAACAAGGGGTTGGGGGACAGCATAACGGAGGGACAGTCGTAGTATAAAAGTGTCATCATTTCTCTATGAACAGAATTTCTTCTATCATAGACAAAATGATGTGTGGCTTATGGGATAGGAGGAAAGCTTTTGGGAGCTGTCAAGAGTTTTTATGTGAGTAGTAGAGCATGTGTTAGGATTGGAAATGGAGAGAGTGAGTGGTTTGAAGTAAAGGTGGGACTTCGTCAAGGATGCGTTATGTCGCCCTGGCTGTTCAACTTATACATGGATGGGGTGGTGTGAGAGGTGAATGCTAGGGTAGTGAGTCAGGGATTGGAGATGGTTAAAGAAAATGGAGAAAAGTGGGAGGTGAGCCAGCTGTTGTTTGCGGACGACACTGCGCTTGTGGCAGGGTCAGAGGAGGGATTGAGGAAGCTGGTGGCAGAGTTTGGGAGAGTATGTGATAGAAGAAAGCTAAAGATAAATGTGGGTAAAAGTAAGGTGATGAGATGTACAAGGGGTGAAAGTGGCAGTAGACTGGAAGTGAACATTAAGGGAGAGCGACTGGAGGAAGTGGATAGTTTTAGATACTTGGGTGCAAGTGTAGCAGGAAAAGGTGGAGTGAAGGTGGAGGTAGAATGTAGATTGAGAGAAGCGAGTAAATGCCTTGGTGGTTTAAAGAGTGTAATGAGAAATAGACATTTGGGAATGGATGCGAAGAGGAGACTGTATGAAGGAGTGATTGTGCCAACAGCACTGTATGGGGCAGAAACGTGGAACATAAGAGAAGAAGAGAGAAGGAGTTTGAATGTGTTTGAGATGAGGTGTCTGAGAAGTATGGTGGGGGTTACTAGGCTAGATAGTGTGAGAAATGAGGAGGTGAGGAGGAGAACAGGGGTGAAAAAGGATTTGGGAGAGAGGGTTGATGAAAGAATATTAGGATGGTTTGGACACATGGAAAGAATGAGTGAAGAAAGACTAGTAAAAGAGGTATGGAAGGCAGATGTGGAGGGAGTGAACATGAGGGAGCGACCTAGGATGAGAGGGATGGATGGGGTGAAGGGGGCTGTGGGGAAGAGGGGAATGTCTGTTGAGGAAGGAAGGGAGAGGACGGAAGACAGAGGTGAGTGGAGAATGGTTGTATATGGATGATGTTGTGACTGCATGAGGAGGAATGGGCGGGGGGGTGGGGGTGGGGTAGTATGTGTGAGTAAATTTTGACGCAGCCCGAAGGGATTTCTCCCCGTCCTCTCCTTATATGCAAAGGGGGACGGAGAGGGGGGGTCGCCAATTAAATGAAGCGGCCTTGCTGTGGATGTACTGTGTCTTGCGACACTGCTTCTGACCCAGGGCGGTGGGCGGGGTGCAGGGATGACCCGTCATCCAGGAGGTGCTCAGATGAGAAGAAGGGTGGGAGGGGTGTGGAGTGTATTTGGGGATGAAATGGGTGGGAGTGTTTTTATGCCTTTCCTTTTTTGGCTACCTCCCTTGGAAGGGGGAAAAAGCCTTGGTATATGTATGTATGTATGTATATATATATATATATATATATATCTACATCCCAAGAGCTTTTTCTCCCTTATATGGGAAGTAGCCAACTCGAAGGTATGTACCTACTCCAACCCATTCCACTCCTTTCTGCTACCTTTTCCTCCTTCTCATCTTAGCTCCTCATGGATAATAAGTCAGAAGCAGTGTCGCAAGACACAGCACATCCGCAGCAAGGCCACTTCAATAAATTGGGGGCCCACCTCTCCACGTCCCCTCATGCAGAAATGGAGAAGATGGGGAGAAATCCCTTTGTACATACACATATATCAAAGGCTTTTTCCCCCTTACACAGGGGGTAGCCAAAAAAGAAAAAAACATAGAAACCACTCCTACCCATTCCATCCCATACATATTCCACTCCCCTCCACCCTCCCTCTCATCTTGGCACCTCCTGGATGACGGGTCATCCCTGTATCCTGTACACTGCCCTGGGTTAGAAGCAGTGTCGCAAGACACAGCACATCCACAGCAATGCCGCTTCATTGATTCGGCAACCCCCCTCTCCATCCCCTCATGCAGAAAAGGAGGAGACAGGGAGAAATCCCCTCGGGCCGCATCTGTCTATGACTGTCCCTCTGTTATGCTGTCCCCCAACCCCTTGTTACTGTCATGTACCATTTCTCCAAGTATTCATTTCCTTTTTTTGCCTACCCTGTGGTGGGGGAAAAGAATGCTACCACCAAGTCTTTCCACAAGTCGTAAAAGGTGACGGGGAAAAAAATAAATAAAAAGGGGGACGAGGATGGGATTAGGAGTCCTGCTACCTATAGCCCCAAAGGGGACATTCCTAAAAAGTAAAGGCATAAATCCTTTTGTGCTGCGTTAATTTATTTTTCACAGGTACTCCCTCACCCCCCATTCTCCATCCATTCCCTTTCATGCATCACAGTGATATATATATATATATATATATATATATATATATATATATATATATACTAGTGATTATCCACACAAACTCACACGGTGTAACTTACCAATTCCAGCCCAATAACTCCAGCTCCAATGACAATAAGCCTTTCTGGCACCTTTGCAAGTTTGAGGGCACCTGTGGAGGAGACAATAACCTCTTCATCAATGGTGATTCCAGGGAAGGGAGTGACTTCTGAACCAGTGGCGATGAGAATGTTCTTTGTGGTAACTGTGTCTGTGGTGTCATCCTCCTTCAGAACCGTAACTTCGTTGCTCCCAGTAATCTTGCCATGACCCTGAAAATGTGATTGCAAATTAGATTTCTAAGATTTCAACAATAATTCTACCTTTGTGGAATATAATTAATCTATGTCCTAAGACCTTCTTCATCCTTATATGGGAGGTAGCCCTAATGCAAGCACTCACTCCCCTCTACCACTTTTTGTTTCCCTCTTATCTAAGCTCCTTTTGGATGAAGGGTCATCTTTGTCTCCTGCCCACTGTTCAGGTCAGAAGTAATGCAGCAAGACAGTAAATCCACAGCAGGCTTGCTTCACTTACACAGCAATTCTCCCTCCTTGTCCTCATGTGGAAAATGGAGAAAACGGGGAGAAATCCCTTCTGGCTGCATCAAAATTTCATCCATACACAAACATTCTCCACTCACACCTATCCTGCCTTCTCCCTTCTTTACTCAACAGACACTCCACTCTTGCTTAAAGCCCCTTTCACCCCATCCATCTCATATTTGGTTGTCCCCTCAAGTTCACTCTGTCCTCCTCTGCTATCCACGCTCTTTTTGGTAATTTTTCTTCACTCAGTCTTCCCATGTGCCAAACCATCCCATTAATCTTTCATCAGCCATATCTGCAAGATTATTGGAATACAACCTGCAAAGGTAAAATCACAGCTAAAAATTATATATACATACAGCAAAGCCTCAGAATATAAACTTAATACTTTCCAGAACACTGATTTGAGTTCCAAAAAGTTCTGATTCAAAATCATATAGATAGCCCTGCTGTGGTGCTGGGGAAAATATGCACAAATACAAACAATGTGTGAGGTGTTCAGATTCTAAAAATAAATCCTGATTTCAGTCCCCCCACCCTTTTTATTCCCCATTTGGAGCCCAAGTGCATTCATAATCTGGGGGCAATACTGTATATATACATATACACATACACACACAGTATGGATGCTATATCATTGTAACTTATACCAGTATATTGTTGGAGCACATTGTACATGTAATTGGTCCCTGTAGCATGTATTAAATGTCAGTAACAATTCAGTGTCCCACAATTTCCACCAAATATTTGTGATAGGCAGAAAACAATTATAAGTATGACAAACAAATATGTACCTTGAGTGGAGTAATTTTGTTGTTCTTAAAGAGATGTGCAATGCCTCCAGTCAGTGCTGAAACGGCTTTATCCTTGGCAAGCATCAAGTTGGCTAGGTTGAGACGAACATTGTCCACCTGTTCAATGTAAAATACATGTTAAAATCCAAAGAATCATAAAAAAATATAAGGGACACTGCGGAGACCTTAAGTAAGCTCTCCATAAATCTAACAAAAGGATACTCTAACCTAGTTCAACTTATAAAGTTCTAGCCCCAAAAATATAGTGACTACATATTATGGGAAATGAAATGGGTGGGAGTGATTTCTATGCCTTTTTCTTTTTGGCTATCCCCCATGTAAGGGGGAAAAAGCCTTTGGTATATGTATGTACATGTTATCAAGCAGAAGCGACTGCATGCTACTGTGTAGCCAATGCTTTGGGGGCTATTTTGAGGTAAACCTATAGAGTAGAGCCACACACCATTTGTCTATGTTAGAGTAAAATCTCTACTCAAAGAGCAATGATGTTAATTTTGTAATATGACTGTCACTCCTTTATGCTGTGATTTCCATGTGAATCATAAAGGTGACAAGTGGGACAGAGTGATGGGATTTGGTATCCTACATAAGGGGGTCTGGGAGGAGAACTCCAAACAGAACCCTCATTGGAGGGATGTGTCTTCCAGGTTAATGTGGGTTGTTAAGGTGAAACTGGGATGGACAATATGGATTTTTGTGAGTGAATATGAACCTGATAGCAAGAAAAGTGAAGAGGAAAGAATACTTTTTGGATAAATTTAAACAAGTGATTGAAGACTTTTGGGAGGAATGTGAATGTGGTGGTTTTGGGAGATCTCAATTCTTGAGTAGGGGATGAGCCAATAGATGGAACAGTAGGGAAGTTTGGTATGCCAGATAAGATGAGATGGAAATGATGAGGGGTAGGAGTACTATGGATAGGAGTGGGTGCAAGCTTTGGCTGGCTACCTTCCTTATAAAAGGGAAAAAGGCCTTGGTATATAGGTAGATATAGACAGGCTCCAAACATATATACATACATACACATACCAAGGCTTTTTCCCCCTTACAAGGGAGGTAGCCAAAAAGGAAAAGGCATAAAATCATTCCCACCCATTCCATCCCTGAATACACTCCACACCCCTCCACCCTCCCTCTCATCTTAGCACCTCCTGGATGACGGGTCATCCCTGCACCTTGTCCATATATGGTCCTGATTAAGTGACTTTTGCAGTCTTCATGTTTTATTCTTCTCATAAAATTCACACCATCTGGAAACATGTTCATGTAGTTTGTTGCATCTTCTATCATATGTACTCGTACATATACCAAGGAATTTTTCCCCCTATCAGGAAGGTAGCCAAAGTCATAATTCCACTCCTGCCCATTTCATCCTCATCCACCACCCTTCCTTCCCTCTCATCTTGGGTCTTCATGGATGAGGAGAAATCATACCATTTACATATTTCAAGAACATTTCATTCTTTCAAGCTCAGTCTGCCAACTTCTGCTTTCCACACTTTTTTTTTAACTAGCCTTTCATCATTCATTCCCTCCACATGTCCAAACCACCTTAAAACTTTCATTTACCCTATCCAAGAACTTTCTTCTTGTAGCCATTCTTAGTCTCACTTCCACATTTCTCACTTTACATTCTTGAAAACTACCATATTCCTCAAACACTTCTTCTCAAAGACAATTTCTTTCTGCCTCTCTTACATTCCAAGTCTGCTACATACATCACCGCGGCTACAATTACTTTTCATTCAACCTTCTATTTGCATTAGTATGACAGCAGCATGAGCAAGGGGCATTAAAGAATCCATCCCTGCATGCAAGACATATATGGGAATATTTGATATCAATTTGCAAAAGCTTGAAACATCAAGTGAAATATTACTCAAAGTGCGAGGATACTAAAACACATCATCTTGCATACCTTTGAGTTTTACCATCTTATACCTAAAAACTTCTTATCTATGTAGCTATTTAGGCATTTAAACACTACACATTTCTGAGTAAATATTCGGTTTGCAGTTTATACTATAAATCTATTATTCTTCTGTAATAAAAATGACCATTTTCAATATCTTATAAATACTGCAGCCTTGCAATTCAATATCCTCCATTAAATAGCCATACAAATCATACATTTTAATTCTAACAAATCTTATACTTTGATATCAATATACATGTTCTTACCTCAATACCCCTCTCCTTGAAGCCTTTGCCTTTGGCCATTTCATAATAGTGAGAGTTGTTAAGAAGTGCCTTGGATGGGATGCAGCCTACATTGAGACAGGTGCCACCAAATGTTGGATTCTTCTCTACACATACAGTCTGATGGAAATAATTTGGTGACAAATTTGTATTTCTGAATGAATAAAAGCTAAGGTTGCTCTTAATTCTTATTCCTCTGAAATATAAAATTGTCCAGTATCTAGAAGTTAATGTTATGGAAAGGTATATTTCAAAGAATGTTGAATGTGGACAAAGTACAGGTAAGATGAAAATTCAATGCTAGGAAGAGATGAAGTGTTAAGTATAATGGGAATAGAGTGGGCACAATCTAGTAAAAAAGTAAAGGATGAAACGACACAGTTTAAATGTGGGAAAACCATGGGAATGGGTGGTATGTGTATAAAGCTAAATATGAAAGGACATAAGGAAGTGAGATTACTACATCTAATGACCCATATCAAATGCTTCTATCCTTGGGGGACATTATCATATCAAAGTGGTGGATTCCAAGCTGGAACAGGAGGGGCAGTGAGAGGTGGGTTGTTGTTGGTTAGCCCTTAGCATCTGTTCAGAGGTCCTTCACCTTGGACATGCTGTGATCATATCAAGTGCTGCCAGTAGTACTGGGCTGTCTATGGGTATGAACATTGTTACGTGTGAGGTAGTATGTTTGTTTGTTTGTGTGTGTGCTTGTTTACCTAATTGTAGTATTTTCTAACATACCTAGACTCAAAGTAATGTACAGTTCCAACTTAATCTATATCTTTGATTTCCAATTATCCTATTTAGATTGGTCGAGCAGTTTAGGGCATCGTTATTTGCAGCAAAGGTCAAGATGATGACAATTCAAACCCTGCTTGGAAAGTTGAACTAAGGACATGGTTCATTAAATTCCATGCTACAAAGTCCACTATAACAAAGTCCACTAAAAATTATTTTAGCTCCGTATTCGTAAACGAAACACCTCAAAGTGAATTCCAAACTGAAACCTGTGAAAAGTCTGGGGTAAACTTACTCACTACGGTAAATATAACAAAAGAAACAATTAAAAGGTGTATAGACAAACTCAAAGTTAATAAAACACCAGGGCCTGACGGTTGGCATCCAAGAATCTTAAAGGAAATGAAAAATGAGATTGTTGTTCCATTAGAAATTATTTTCAAGAAATCCATCATATCCAGAGATGTCCCAAGAGAATGGAAGCTAGCTAACGTTACTCCCATATTCAAAAAAGGTGACAAAAAGAAACCAAATAACTATAGGCCTATTAGTTTGACTTCGATCGTAGGAAAAATAATGGAAACTATCATCAGAGATGCTATCGAATATCATTTAGAAAGTAACCGTTTGATAAATGATAGCCAACATGGTTTCAGACGGAAACGTTCTTGCGTGACTAACTTACTCGAATTCTACAACACAGTTGTCTCGAATTATGACAAAAGAAACAATATAGATTTAATATATCTAGACTTTGCAAAAGCTTTTGATACCGTCCCACACGAAAGACTACTTACTAAATTAGCTTTGCATGGAATAAGTGGTAGCCTATTAGGTTGGACTAGTAATTGGTTGAAAGGTCGAAAACAGAGAGTTGTTTTAAATGGAAAAACTTCTGGATGGAAAAGTGTTGCAAGTGGAGTTCCTCAGGGTTCCGTTCTTGGGCCACTTCTATTCATAGTATATATAAATGATATAGACCATGGACTAAAATCTACTGTTTCCAAATTTGCTGATGATACAAAACTGTGCGGAGTGGCAAATGATCACTCAAACCAATTAGATATTCAAGAAGATTTAGATAAATTACAGCAATGGTCTGAAAAGTGGCTAATGAAATTTAACACAAGTAAATGCAAGGTAATGCACATAGGTAAAAATAACAGCAAGTACGATTACAAGTTATTTGGAAATTCGTTAACAAAAGTGGATAGTGAAAAAGATCTCGGCGTAATTATCAGTAACGACCTCAAATCATCCAAGCAGTGTATTTCAGCCTCTGAGAAAGCAAATAAGATTCTGGGATTGATTGCGTGATCTTTTGATTTCAAAAGTCCATCACTCATTAACAAGCTATATAAATCGTTAGTTCGTCCACATTTGGAATATGCTGTTTCCGTATGGTCACCGAATCTCATTAAAGACATTGACAGACTGGAAAAAGTACAACGGCGAGCCACAAAACTGATTCCAAATATCAAAAATAAATCATACGAAAATCTGTTTTCCCTAAAAAAGCGTAGACTCAGAGGTGACTTGATACAGGTCTTTAAGATTTTAAAGGGAATTGACAACATCAAAAGTGACCAAATTTTCACATTGAATGAGAATCAGACAAGAAACAATGGTCTCAAACTGTCCGGAAATAGATTCAATTTGGAAGTAGGTAGAAACAACTTTGCCAACCGTGTAGTTAATGAATGGAATAAACTTCCTGCACAGGTAGTGCAATGTAGTTCAGTTCGAAGCTTTAAGAATCATTTAGATAAATACCTAAGTAAGATGCTGTAATTATTATAATTTATGTTATATTATTTGTTTTTGTTTTGTTATAATTTGTCTGATTTTCATTTATTATTAGTTATATGTCAATTTATTATCATTTACTATTTACCTGTTTGTTTGTTATTCAACTATACCAATGCATTTATTTATGTATTTTAATTGTTATTTACATTGTTATAGTTTTAATTTATTATTAATATGATTTTTTTTTCTTTTTTTTTGCATCCGACCTAGATATGGATCAAAAGGTCTCCTGTCGGCATGCTTTGCCTTTGTAATCCTTTGTATAAGGGGCACCATCCTAGCCTCCTGATAGGGGGGGGGGGATGTTAAACCAAATCTTATTTAGATTTGACCTCATGTATTGTTTGAGCTTGGACTATATCACCTTCTACGCTATTCTATATATTTATAATCTATATGGAAAACTGTATTTCTTCACACCCTTTTGACATGTGGTCTTTCTTAATTTACTTCCATGACCTTTTAAAGCCTTCCCATCTTAAACCAGGAGATATCTTCCATCAATGCAATCTATCTCCTTGAGAGAGAGAGAGAGAGAGAGAGAGAGAGAGAGAGAGAGAGAGAGAGAGAGAGAGTGTGTGTGTGTGTGAGTGTCAACAAAAACTGCCTTCACATCTTCAGCAAGGGGTCTTGCCAAAATAAAAAGTTGTCTGCCATTAATCAAAACAAAACCTGGTCAACTACTGCATCACAAAGGTAAAATAAAGTTAATATAATATGGAAATAGACTCATCTGCTGGGATTCGAACCCTTGCCTAGGCGGCTTGCGTCTTACAAGACAAAGACCTTACCGATCACGCTATCTCGCAACGCTAAGGTCTTTGTCTTATAAGACGCAAGCCGCCTAGGCAAGGGTTCGAATCCCAGCAGATGAGTCTATTTCCAAAAATGTCAAATGACACAAACATTAATATAATATCTATTTCAGCCAACTTACCTTCATTCCAAGCTGAGCAGCCTTGATGGCAGCAACATACCCTCCAGGTCCTGACCCAATCACAACTAAATCTGCTTCGTGGTGTGCATGACATCTCTGCGTCACTGAAAGACTCCCGATGGCACTGCAGATACCACTGTAAGGAGCCTGCAAACCATAGGTAGTTCATCAATTCAGTACAAAGAAACAAAGACGAGATAATAATAAAGAAATGGGTGATAATACAATGAAAAAAGATGATATGGAAATAACAAAAGATATATGAGAACTTTGTTACAACAGAGCAACAAAGTAAAAAGTCCAATTTGGTCACTGACAGTCAAGACCAAGACAACAAATTTGGAAAGTTACTATTAGAATTGGGAATATTAAACAAAGAAAGACTAAATACAAACAATGCATGAAGCACTTAAAAAGGTAGTAAAAGAGATAAAGACAAAAGAAGAAATGACATAGATAAAAAGATGCATGGGTAAGCAAAGAACAATAAAAGAATAACTAAAAGATAATTTGAATAAATCATTGACCATTTCGGGACAACGTCGCAGAGACCCTTACATGCTTAAGTGCCGCTCTGGGGCAAAGTTCTCAGTGATGGCACCCCTCCTCCCCATCACCACTTCCCATCTCCACCAACCCTTACAGCTTGTTTTAGCTATTGGCTTGCAAAATAATTAAACTGCTTTTAAAAATTGTATTTAACGTCCCTATTGCAGAAGGGATAAGTGAAAAATATTTCATATTCTGTTGATTCTAAAGCAAAATTCTTATACTGCAGTAAAATATTCAGGGCTCCTTTAACTTTTTTTATTATAATTCTTTTGTCAGCCTTGAGGGCAGCATGTCCAGACTAGATTTGCCGCGCCCCCTAAATGTGCCGCCCCGGGGCATATGCCCCCGCCCCCTCCCCCTTGTGAGGGCCCTGATGACGCATGAGGCATAAATGGGTACACGAGGATGCCAGTGCCGGTGTTTTGGTTATATATATATATATATATATATATATATATATATATATATATATTTTTTTTTTTTTTTTTTTTTTTTTTTTTTTTTTGTACACGAGTTACCCCCAGGTTTTGTGAACTGGTGTGATCACATTTTCTGTGCTTATTATTACTCTAAGTAAAAGAGAACAATCAACACATCAGTGACTTTATATTTTATAATGAGAGTAGCGTGATGAATCATACCATACATATGACAGCCGATGCCGTGCACAAGAATTTGACTCGTACTGAAGTGGTTAATTACAAAAGAACAACTCGGATTGGATTTAGAAGAATAGAAGGATAACATATTAAAGGAGGAGAATAAAAGAAAAAATATAGATGATTGTACAAGAATACAAAGAGAAGATGAATGGAACTTTGAAGGAGTTATGAAGACACAAGAACATAAGCAAAAAATAATTAATAAAAACTTCCAGTCATTCAAAGGGTATGAAGAATAGGAGGGAAAAGAATGGAAAGAACCTAAAATATCATGAATAACATAACAGTGAGAACAGAAGAACTTAGACTGTTAGAAACATTGGAACCAAGGTCTCAGGACTCAATGTGATACCAAATTGGACACTGAAAAATGCAGAGAACAATTGGTGAAGAAAGTACACAATTTGATAACTAGTTCTTTGGATGAGGGTAAGATATCATTAGACTGGTACAGTGAGTCCTCGTTATACAATACATATGCATTCCTGAAAACCTTACCGCAAACTGAAATTACCGTATACCGAACCCAAGTTTCGACTTATGGCAGACATACCTTCTCCCTGCTCTTTCCTCTTCAAAATATCTAATTTTACCTCCAAAACACGAGCGGATACCATATCTGTGAATTTTTCTAACCGTAAATAGAATTGAGGGTAGTAATTACCAAATACTGTAACTGTGAATTTACTGGATAAAGAATTACCATATATGGAGGACTCACTGTACACATACATACAAACCGCATTTGACAAAAGTCTGGGCTTGGGGGCCCAGGATGGAACTAACTTATGTATGTCCAAACGATGAATTACATTGTTGGGGGGCGCTTGAATTTTATAATAAATTTGGGTAGGCTAAACGACATCACAGCATCCTTCCACTTCTCACCAACAGCAACTAACTGACACTCAGGTCTTGCTTGGCAGCTGTAGTGACAGGTTGTACAAGTGCTTGTCCCCAACTCAACCATTATTTTCATTTTTTGTGCACTTGTCATGTTTATGGCCTCACTATGGGCAAAGTTATTGTCAACAACAATTGTCCATTTTACTGTTCTACAGGTGAGGAAGCAAACTAAGGAAATTGCTGATCAGCTTAAAGTTAATGGTCGTGTTGAGACAATATGCAGCAAGGTGGTGGAATGGATGGCATGATGCCATACCAACCTCGAAAATGTAATCTGATAAGCCTCCTAGGACCTCTAGGCATGCTGAAGGAGACTTAGAGAAACTTCCTTGTATTAAGGAAAGCAATACTGGTGTGGTTGGTGAAGTTCCTGCATGTTCTGTTAGTCAACATGTACATGACCTTGGGTACTCCAGCCACTGCCATGTGAAGAAACAAATTCTCACTTTTGTGCAGAGAGCAATTACTTTAGTTTGTTTCCACAATGGAAATAAGCTTACATGCTCTTTTGTGTTATCCTCGGCACTTGTAATTATCATTTCGAACTATATGTTCTTTTAATTATCTGCACTTCATGTATATTGATTCAATGCCAAATAAAATTACTATTATCAATTATTATCATTATTATTATTTCCCACCTTTAGAGCAAATATTTAGGCAATAGTTTGATGATATTTGCTTCACCTTCCCCATAGAAATGTTAAAAACACAGGTGCACAAAAAAAAACCAAAGTCAGCAGAATCAGGAACAAGCAATTGCACAACATATTACTACAACAACTAAGCATGCAATTAATGTTGCTTAGTTCCTAGCAACATATGAACATGCTTCCAATCAAGATCCAATTGGATCATATGAGCAATATGTTTGGTCTGAGAAATTTTGAGATATCTGGCTAAAAATGAGAAGTTATTTGTAAATATAAAAATGCCACGTCATTATGGCTAGTTGGCAAAATAGTCAATAATTCTTAGCTACATTGTGCCATGTCAGAGAATATGGAAATAAAGAAAAATAAAATGAATAAGTAAAAAATTGTAATATGCAATCAGCAAAGGGATGCCATGACATTATTTACTACACCAAAAATTGTCACTTTTTTAACAATTTTATTCCCCCCTGGCCCAAACTGTATGAAATAAATAAATAAAAATAAATAAATGGTAAAATACAAAGCTTACGATTTTGACCCACTGGTAAATATTATTTTATAGATCTAATCCCTCCCAGAGATTATAGAATGGAATGAAGAATGCTACTCAAACATGAAGCAAGGTTACAGTGGATTCTCTGACAATATCTGCAATAGCAGTTGAATAGAGCATATTGGTTAAATTATGGTGATAATACTAATTATAATTTTCATTACATTCTTGGTGTGGTTCTTTTTGATCCTCTGACAAGCATAACTTTATCCTCTATTCCAATACCTTATACGGATACTTCCACTCAATCCTTTATATCAAATACTTTGTATCCTATCCCACAAAATCGGTCTGTGTTTGTAACACTTTGGTTCTATTCCAGTATTATGCAAGCACAATTTTCATCTTTTTTGAATCTGAAAGATCTATTTTTTCTATGGAATGTTTATATTAGGTTATCTTAAGTTAGGTTATATTAGGTTAAAAGCTATAGACAACATAAATTTCATGATAATTATGATTATCTGTGTTTGCATAATTTTACCGACAATTTGTTTTTCTCTTAAAATTTGTTGAAATAGTACCAGTTATAAAAACCCCATATTGGATATTGATTGCATAAATTCTATGCAATAAATAATCTAGAAACCTTCATGACATTTATGAATTTGAGAGGCAGCGTTCTTTTATAATTGGGGATCAATATTCACTTAAAAAAATACAATAAAAAATAATGCTGATCATCATCATTTCTAATTTTCACTATCAATCCTTCTTCCTTCCTTAAATCTCTTCTTTACCTTCTCTTCTGAACAAGATGCTGTTCCTAAGCTATGTTTATCAATGACGAAATACTAAATAGCACCAGTTTTATGACTTCAGGTGTTTAATCTACCTGACAACAAGCAACTTTAATTTCAACTATCCCCTTTGGATACGGTTTAGATACACTTTATTCAATCGCATCATTCTCAACTAAGCTAAACTATTCAGTTGTCTCCTGAGTTTGGCTGCCATCCTTATTAATACCTATTCTGAAATTATACAAACACATCAAATCAATTTTCGTGCATCTTACATCATTACAATTGCCAGCTCCTACTTATTGCTTCACCTGTGACTAGAATAGATTGCTTCAAGCAGATAAGATAATGACCTTGAGTATATTCGAAACTACTCACTATCCACAACTGTTGATTTTAGCTAAAACTAAAATTGACAAGTTATCTTCTCTGTCTGTAAAATTACAGAAATATCCATAACATAATCAAACCTTACCCGGCTGTTATTACTAAGTTTACTAGTATTGTCCGAATTACAATGCTATATAAATTAAAGGGAACAAGTGTTACCCACTTATTCATTGTTGATTCTAATACATTTTCTATTGTTTAACATTTTCATACCATAAAATCGCAATTCACGTACCTTTGTAACAGAATAAATACGGTTTAGTGACAACATTTTCGCAAGACAGACGACGTTCTCAGCTGTGTGGAAGGCTGAGCATGAAAAAGCTGAAATCTTCTAAAAGCATCTATAATGCTGAGGATCACACAACTTATTACCTGATCTATCTAAAATATCCTAAAAATAGTAGCATTAATTATAGATGATTATATGATAAGTATAGAGCCAAATTACTTACACCAATATATGTTTATAAAAATACTGGAACATCATGCTACGCAATCAGGCAAAGATGAGAAATCACGGGTAAATACGTGAAGCCAGAGAGTTGCCATATTTGTTTACCCCCCTGTTCGGTCATTCAATGTAAGTACGATTTGGATGAAATCCTCCAGGTCGGACTTTGGATTAGTTTTCTCTCTGTGCCTCCCTCAGAAGTGAAGGGGATGAAATGATTTAAGATTACGCAATACCTGATCTGTTCTCTGGTCACTCTCTCCGTTCCTGTCCTATTCCCAAATTCTTCAACTGTTACTTTTGTTGTCAGAGGGGCTCCCTCTCTGCCCAGAGAGACAGAAGGCGGCAAGTACTGTTGGGCCTGGTGTTGGAAAGTAGGAAACGAGAACCCGCGAGCGTTGCTCCTTTCCAGTGTACTGCAATTAGGTAATTGCAATAAAGTAAACCATCTGCCGGCACGTCCCTGTCACCTGCCTACTAGGCGTCTCTGATCCCCCATCCCGACCGTGACCAACCAACACCCAAATCCTACCCTTTCTTCCCAACCCTCACCCTATCCCTAGGACCCAAACCCAGCACCTCCCTACGAGTCCCAATCCTACCCTTCCCCCATCCCCCCACCCACCCCCGGCCGCAAAGAGAAGGGCAGACTCTCCTGCCGAGACCCCATATTAAGAGCCTGTCTGTAACCTAATGGGTCCACGGGCTCAAAGATCAAATCCCAAGAAGGATCGACAGATGACTTCACAACCACGCTAACCTTGACACCCACGACCACATGGACCAAGAGCGTTACCATCAAGATCGGGCCAGATTAATAACCAGGGCCAACCACAGCAGCAAACTTCATACTTCGAGATCAGCGTTGTGGTACTACCTCGTTTCTAGATACAAAGCAGTTCACCTACCTCCGGGTAGAAAGGCGGAATCTACCGTCCATAGCATCCGCCTATGATATCACTGTGGGTGGCAAGTGCTGCGCGCGGGAAGAGACAGTCACGAACGCTGCAAACTCTGTGGGACCGAGGTGCAACAGCCCCCTCCATCACTACTTGCTGGAGTGTAGAGCCACGGCCATCCTTCGCCTCCAAGGACTCAGCCCGTCACTCTCCGCGGCAGGGGCGGCGCGGCATCTCACCGTCTCCCCTTTCGAGGCAATCTTCACTTTTTTTAGGGCACATCTTCCCTCTGGCGCCTCCTGCGGTTGAGGGGTAACCCATCCATTCCCTTTCCTGAGATCAGAGTACCGCCGCTGATAACTGTGGCATCGCGTGGACAATAAACTGTGTATATGAACTAATCCGGAACACCTGCAGGATTGAGGTACGGGCGGGTACTAGCCCCGCAACCCCCCCCCCCAAAAAAAAGGGGGGTGTATGACTCCTGCCTCTCCTAGCTCACTGGTCATGTCGACCTGATCGCCTCTTTTATCAACAGAACCTTTGAAAGGGAATCTGCCGGTAAATCTCAGTGCCCATCTGGTGACACAGGGTACGACCGGGTACATTTTTTACTCAGAGGTGCTCATGTCAAAGATCAAACACCAGATTCATTAAGTGCTCACAGCAGCACGAAAGAACCTGGGTCCTCCTGCCTTTCCCATCCTCTCTCACACCCCTGACTCCATTTCCTGTGATCCAAAACATCCCTCCTTTCCCCACATGAAATCTGCCTAGTCCAACATAGCCAGTGTAACAGTTCAGACCGACCTTCCATGCACCCACCTCTTCCTCCTCCTCTTTTTCCCTTCTCTTCACATTTCTCCTTCTCACCAAAGAAGGCTGAATAGGAATCCCCGACGAATTCAAATTTATAAATATTCTGTACCTTTCTTCCAATACCATTCCTATCTTGCAACCCATGGATCAACAGGCGATTTCCAATTTAAAATAATTGTATCCAAACACCTGTTTCGTCGGTGCTTTGAAGACACCGAAAATAGAAATCGAACTCTTCGTGATCTTTGGAAGGAATACTGCAACATTATTAACTGCCTGGATATCATCAATATGACCTGGCAGGGTGTAATGAGGAGAATATTGAATTCTTCATTGAGGAAGCTGTATCCTGACTACATATCTGAAAGAAACTTCAAGAGGTTTGAGTCTGAGACACCTGTAGTTGAAGAGATAGTGTCTTTTGACAAGTACACGGGCCTTGAGGTTAACGATGGGGACATTAACGAGCTCATTAAGGAACACTTAGTAGGAGCTGACAACAGATTAACTCCTGCAGCATTTGGATGCGGTAGAAAAGATCGCTTCTCTGGAGGAGGCTATCTCTGTGAGTGACACAAAGGCAGTGTTGACAAAGTGACAGGATGTTTTTGAATTTGTAGAAAAAATTATCCTGAAAATGTATCTACAGGTCGTGCAGCTGCTTTATTGAATAACACTGCTCTGGCGCATTTTCATAACATTTTGAAAGCCAGAAAAAGCAGACAACTCTTGATAAGTCTCTAATGAATCAACTTGCAAACATGGAAAGTGTGTAAAAGCCAAAATTAAGCGAAATGAAAGAGAAAACACCATAATTTTTTCTTCCTACAGTTTTTCCTCCACTTCTGGCAGACAAAGAAAAGGGAAATGTGTTAGTGATCATTAGGGGCGACCGTGGTGTAATTGGTAAACACGCATGCCCAGTAAGTGGGATATCTTGGGTTCGTTTCCTGGACAGTGCTAGTTTTTCAATGACACTATCTATCACACATGGCGCAGTGAGTAGGATCCCCGCAGTGGTGCACATTCCAAGACTGGCTGAGCCCCGTGGAAGGGAGATATAATAATGGTCACTAGAGAAACTAGAGAAACATGGAACATAAGAGAAGAAGAGAGGAGTTTGAATGTGTTTGAGATGAGGTGTCTGAGAAGTATTATGGGGATTACTAGGCTAGATAGAGTGAGAAATGAGGTGAGGAGGAGAACAGGGGTGGAAAAGGAGCTGGGAGATAGGGTTGATGAAAGAATATTAGGATGGTTTGGACACATGGAAAGAATGAGTGAAGAAAGACTAGTAAAAGAGGTATGGAAGGCAGATGTGGAGGGAGTGAACATGAGGGGACGTCCTAGGATGAGGTGGATGGATGGGGTGAAGGGGGCTTTGGGGAAGAGGGGAATGTCTGTTGAGGAAGGACGGGAGAGGACAGAGGACAGGGGTGAATGGAGAATGGTTGTATATGGATGATGTTGTGATTGCATGAGGTGGAATAGGTGGGTGGATGGGAGGTGAGGTAGTATGTGTGAGCAAAATTTGACGCAGCCGGAAGGGATTTCTCCCCGTCCTCTCATTTTGTGCAATGGGGGGACGGAGAGGGGGGGTCGCCGATTTAATGAAGCGGCCTTGCTGTGGATGTGCTGTGTCTTGCAACACTGTTTCTGACCCAGGGCAGTGGACAAGGTGCAGGGATGACCCGTCATTCAGGAGGTGCTAAGATAGGAGGGAGGGTGGAGGTGGTGTGGAGTGTATTCAGATGGAATGGGTGGGAGTGATTTTATGCCTTTTTCTTTTTGGCTACCCCCCTTGTAAGGGGGAAAAAGCCTTGGTATATGTATGTATATATGTACTAGAGTCGACCGTGGTGTAATCGGTAAGTACGCCTGCCTGGACAGTGTGATATCCTGGATTCGGTCCCCCGACGCTGCCAGCTTTTCAGAGACACTCCCTATCACACAAGTCTTAATGGAAGGGGATTCTCCTTTCGTCCCCCTCGCACTCAAAGCATCCCATCTTTAAGGCAATTAAATTAATAAAACCAGTTTATATATATATTTTTGTGTTCTCTTTTACTATGTTTTTACAATTGTCATTTTCTTTATAACTGCAGTTTTTCTGTTTTAAACCATATATATTTTGGGGGGCTAGAACAGATTAATGATATTTCATTTAATTTCAATGGGAAAAATTATTAGTAAAATGAGTAAATCTTAAAATGAGCTCACTCATGGAATGAACTAAACTCATACTACAAGGTATCACTGTAATAATAATCCATATCAAATTGCACAAGTGGAGCACAAGACATAACAAGATTTAGTGAGTATAGAACTTCAAGAGGAGCAAAGAAAAGAGGGAGGGAGGAGTGGTGAATGGGATTGGAGTGGATGGGGATAAAATGGGTGAGAGTGGAATTATCTCTTGACTTAGTGACTAGCTCCCTTGTAAGGGGAAGAAGCCCTTTACATATGAACATATAAACTTCAAACTACAGTACATCACTGCCTGACAGAATGACACAGAAATGTGTTAATATTGTATTAACTATAAAGCTTCAAATTAGAAAAAGTTTTCCTGGCAACCCTCATGCTTAGAGAAGACATAAACCCCCTTTGGTTTGAGGCCTCAAAGTCCAAGTAGGTTCTAAGGTTAATAAAATATTACCCTCAATCTAATCATCATCACTTTAGCAGCAGGACGTCCAATCGGGAGAATCACCACTTACAAACTTGCCCGGCCCTCAGTGTGAAGCACCTAATTCAACTGTCATCAGCTGTGTCAGTGAATTCCTGATTTGGGGTTGCCATGGCTTGCTTCAGGCAAGGGACGTGGTTTATCTTACAATGATCAATAACAATATCATACAGTGATTCATAATAAGATGCGTTTATGAGTGCATGGATGTATACATGGCTATATGTGCTTGTATGTGAAGTGGGGAGCTCCAAATTTGTCATGCAGAGACATCTGGCAGCTAAGGCATAGTGCAAGTGTGTGCATTACAACAATGAAGGTGACATCTTGGCCAGGTCTCTCATTTGTACATTTGTTTGTTTGATGCAACTCACATCTATGCATGTGTTGGATACAGACAAGAAGATATGCCTTTGGAGTCAGAGTTTGAACCCTATCAATTTATTGTCCATTCATAACCATTATCCCTTCAAACCTATCTCTTCCCTGCTCAACAGACATTCTCCTTTTACCCAAGGCCCTCTTCACCTCATCCAATTTTATTTTGTCTTCCTGTCAAATTCACTTCATCTACATCTGCCTTCTCCTCTTTTTGCTAGTCTTTCCTCACTCATTCTTTCTATATGCATAAACCTTCCCTGTATTCTTTCATCAGCCCTCTCTCCCACATCCATTTCTAACCCTACTCTCCTTCTCACCTCATTTCTCATTCTATATATCTTTGTAACCCTAACCACAATAAAGTACATCTCACATTAAATTTCTTTCTGCCTCCTTTACATTTAAAGTTCGGCCACCCCATAAAGTGTTGTAGGCATGACCACCTCTCCATGATCTTATTGTGTCTATCCTCAGACATTTGTTTCCTATAATATTTTTCATTCACCCAAAACATTTACATTGTACTGTACTTAACCACTGACTCCTCCACATGACCCTAAATACTTAATACTATCCACTTCCTCTCTTTCCTTTCAGACTTGCTGTCCTCTCCTACTATACATTTCATTACCTTATTTTTATACACATTTACTTTTACTCCCTCAGATCACATACCTTCCAAAGCTCTGTCACTGCTATAATCCCTCATCTGACTTAGCCACAGGTAAAATGTCAAAAGCAAACAACTACTGGTTTGGTCCACAATTCCCTTCTCTCCCTCTTTAACCATCTCCAATCCCCTGCCCATCACCCTTATATTTACCTCCCATACTATCCCATTCAAGTACACATTGAACAGCCATGGTGACATTACACATCCCTGGTACATCCCCACCTTCACCTCAAACCACTCATTCTTACAATTCACAACCCTAATACAAGTTTACTGTTTATGTAAAAGCTTTAAACTGCCCTTAAAAGTTTTCCCCCTGTCCCATAAGTCTGCAGTATCTCCCATTATGACTTCCTGTTGACCCTGTCATAAATAAAGTGGTGAGGGTAAACCAGCTTTCGTTGTTGGGCCCTGCTGTGTTTTACTGCATTACATCACCCACGACAGGGAAACAAATGGGTGTGGAAGGAGATTAGTTGCATTCCTTGCCTAGCTACCTCCCTTATATGGGGGAAGAAACCTTTTGGTATATAGATAGTTTCAACTGTCCTGTCTACTGGAAACTTTTTTGTTGCATACATGACACTAATTTCATGGGAGTTATGCTTTAACTTCACTCTGAGATGTGAACTGGTTCCTGAATATTTCTATTTCAATTAATGACATTCTATTCAAATAGAAGAAAAAAAATTACACATCCTTATGATTGCCTATAGGCCTAACCTTACAATATACAGAGAGAAGCATTAGGACATAGGCCAAATGACTCGACAAAAGAATATTATATAAGTTTATTGGTATTCTAACATTTTAATAAACAATCAACCATAACAAATTTATTCATTCATCCTCATGCAGAGCAGCAGTAACAAAGTCCTCTACTCTTTTCTTGACTGCCTCTATACTTTGTGTTGTTCCATGTTTCTTCTCAAAATCCAGGAATTTCTTAAAAATGAATCTCATCTTCTTGAGCGGCAACTTGAGGACAGTCATCCTGTCCAGCACATTTCTGCAAGTAACAATATAAAACTAAATTATAGTGAAAATAATATTTCCCAACTTTGAGGAAATAAAGATATATAGTAAAATATAAAGAAAGTACATATGTAAATACATACATACATATACCAAGGCTTTTTTCCCCCTTACAAGGGGGGGTAGCCAAGAAGGACAAGGCACAAAAACATTCCCACCCATTTCATCCCCGAAAACACTCCACACCCCTCCACCCTCCCTCCCATCTTAGCACCTCCTAGATGACGGGTCATCCCTGCACCCTGTCCACTGCCCATATATGTAAATAATATCAAATTATGGTGTCACTGACCACATATTTCATAATTTGTAACTGGACAAGGTAGAAAGTTATGTACACATGCACATATGCATGACCTCAATATCCTTGCCACATGCACTGACAGACTGAATTGTGTCATCAAGCAACTACTCAAAATACTTGGCAAAAGGGCTACACACCTCCATGCATGACACTAGCTCACTATCAGGTGTTCGTACTATGGTCTTCTGGGTTACAGATTTGGAGCAGGGTTTCTTAAAGAATCAATGAGCAGGCCTGAGATCATTTGCATTAAAGTGACACTCAACATCCTCAGCAATTCCTCCGACTACCCCTCCTTATCCATCCTCATGAGAGCTCTAGTCCACCATTTCCGAGTCCTGTATTGGTCCAGGTCTCCAGCCATTCTGGCAGCATAGCCCAACTCTATACTCTACAGTGTCTCTTGTGATGTCACACCACTCTTTCACCTTGGGCACTCTCCGGATAATACATATTACAAAACAACATATGGCATTATTCTTCTTACCTTGCTCCATTAACATCTTCAGCTTTGACCAACAAGTCCACATATACGCTCCAAATGTCTGTGCGTTTAGGATAATTACTTAAAAGGGATTCCATCATGGTTCTGCCCTTTTCACTATCCCCATAGCGAAACTCCATTTGAGCAAACTGGTTGATAACTTCTACATCTGTTTTGGATAAACAACGTAATCCCATTAATACATCGATACAAATAATAAAGGGACAGAAATATGTTACCAATGGATTCATGCATTAATAAAATTAAAATGCATTCCATTTCACCAATATTCTACTACATTACAAGACTCATGCATCATCGAATAAAAAATTCCTTATATGGACATTATATGGGCTTCCATTCCATGAATACAAATCATATGATAAATGATTATATAATGATCAACATTGAAAAAATAGGGTTATTTCCAGACACTCAAAAAATTAAATTAAAAATCCTAAAATTGTCTAATTTGTAGTAACATAGGAAAAAAAAAACACTCCCATCCATTTCATCTCCACATACACCATTCCCATTCACCAGCCCTCCCTCCCTCTTTTCTCGGCTCTTCCTGGATGACAGATCATCCCTGCATCTTACTGCCCTGGGTCAGAAGCACTGCAGCACAACACAGCACAGGTCCTGGAGCTGCAACGTCTACGTCGTGGGACCACCCCCCAACCCCAAGAGTTGGGGGCCAATCAGCAGCAACTACCCCTGGCCATCAGCTCTACGCAGATGGCACCGATCCCCAAGGAGGAGCTACGCCTACCTGGGGGAGTACCACAATCCTTTTTTTTTCCAACACACAATGTTACGTTTTTTCTGCACTGAGGGGTGATTTTCCGGCGATCACCCCTCTTCTTCTACTTTTAGCCGGAGATGTAGAGAGCAATCCTGGGCCCACCACAAAATACACATGCCCAACATGCTCTAAACCCATTACTTCGAGCAGACAGACAAAAGGCTCAGTTCAGTGCAATATGTGCAAAAACTGGGCCCACCTCACTTGTACAACACTTGCTGACACAAACCAATACACAAACACTTGGACATGTTCTACCTGCCCTCCAGTAACCCCAATCCCACCTCCCCAACCACAGCCAACACCCTTACCCACTCCCAATTTCCCTTTGCCCTTACCACCGATTAGTACTCCCCTTCCTTTGTCCCCGATCTCTCCTTTCCCCCCCTCTGACCCAGATCCTACACCTTCCCCACTACCACCCCAACCTCAACCCCAAACGGCAACATACAACACATACAAAACACACAACATCAACATATTACAACACAACATTGACGGTATTAACACTAAAAAACATGAACTTGAACACTTTCTTAAACAACACAACATACACATTGCAATTCTACAAGAAACTAAATTAAGACACTCACACAAAACACCATCATTTCATAATTACACCACCATCAGACAAGACCAGACTGACGGCAATGGCGGTGGACTCATCACCCTGATCCACCATTCCATCTGTTTTGTGGACACAAGTGCCACAACCAAAATTCTCCTCCCTACCACAGATAACACAACAGAAACCCAATCCATTCGTATCCGCACAGGCAACAATTCAACACTAACAATAGTTAACATGTACATTCCCCCCCAATCATCCCCCACAGTTCCAAACACCTTCAGACCTCAACTCGGCCAACTAACCTCAATCCCCAACCTGATCATGGGTGGTGACTTCAACGCCAAGTCGTCTGCCTGGTTTGTCGACAACCCTGACACAGACAGAGGGCTTGATATACAGACTCAATTCGACTCATTGACTATCATGAACAACACGCATAATCATACACATATCCCATACCAAGCCCTCTACACTCCCTCCTCTCCTGATATCACCTTTTGCTCCCCCTGCCTAACCCCAACAACATCATGGAGAGTGGTCGGAACCCTTGGTTCTGACCACCTTCCAATCATCATCACCACCAAAACAAGATGCACCCCAGCTGGCCACAGACACACTTACACCAATTACAAGAGAGCTAACTGGGAAGCCTTTACTGAAGAGACAGAACAACATTTTGAAACACTTAACAGTACACCAATCACAAACATAAACAATGCTGTGCACGCTTTTAATACAATCATACAAAACGCAGACAAGAGATACATCCCTAGAGGCAACAGAAAATCACACAACCCCAACTTCACATCAGAAATCCAAGGCCTCATCAGACAACGTGACACACTTAAACACGATACCCCCACACCTATCCCTCAAAACACAGCAGACCAAATACAAACACTAAACACTGTGATTGCCAATAAAATACATGAACAAAAAACACAAAATTGGCAAAACTTTATCAATACACTTGATCACAAAACAAACACCAGCAAATTGTACAAAACACTCAACAGCATCACACTATCCAACACTAACACTACACGCTCTCACGCAGCAATAATCACAACAACAGATAATCTACCCTCAAACAGACAACAAGCAAACGCACTCATACGTCATTTTGCACAGACGAGCCATCTTACATCTCACCCTGACGACCGACGCACCATTCGACGTAAGAAAGACTTTCCCACAGACTCAGACTATACACCCTTCATAGACAGTCAGACAAAACTCATAATGCATAGTCTCAAGCACTCATCTGCCTGTGGCCCTAATAACATAAGCAACATCCACCTAAAACACATTGGACCACAAGGTATACACGCACTCACAAACATTGCAAACTACAGCTATTCACACAACACTATACCCGACATCTGGAAGCATGGTAAAATAATCACCATTCCAAAACCGAACAAAGACCCAACAATCCCAACATCGCACCGCCCAATCACACTTCTCTGCACCCCCTCTAAAGTCATTGAACGCCTAATACTTAAACTTGTCACACCATATATTCCCCTTGCTGACTCACGACACGGTTTTAGGCCACTACACTCCACAAACACCTGCGTAGAGCTGATGGCCAGGGGTGGTTACTGCTGTTTGGCCCCCAACTCTTGGGGTTGGGGGGTGGTCCCACGACATAGACGCTGCAGCTCCAGGACACTCCAGTAACACTTCACCCCATACCATACAACACATAATGGAAGACTGCATTATACACAATCATGCACGCAAACAACACAACATACACTCTATAAAGGATTTGTGGGAAAACCCAGTTTCGGCTGTGGCCTTCCTTGGGGAGACGGGACTGCTCGGACAGACAGTCTAGGGAACGACAACAACAACAACAACAAACACTCTTCTGATAAACCTCACACAAAGAATTTTAGATGGCATCAATTCAGATAGGCCCCACCACAGAACACTTCTTATAACATTGGACATTAGTAAAGCTTTTGATGCTATCCCCCGCCACAACCTAACAAATAAAATATATAACACAGACATGCACAATAACACCAAAAGATGGCTGGCCAATTATCTGGCAGGCAGGAATGCTCATGTGTCATATAATGGCCAATCATCGCACATCAGAAACATTAAGAACGGAGTACCACAGGGCTCAGTTCTATCCCCCACATTATTTAATCTATACATGCATGACTTACCCACGCCAGACACCTCAGAAATACAAATCTCTTCCTACGCAGACGACATAACAATCACATGCACACATCGTAACACAGACAAAGCTGCAGAAATAATCCAGCCTTACCTTGACACACTCAACACATGGTTCATCACAAACAGACTCAAAATAGCTCCAACCAAATCTACAGCAACACTTCTCACCAACTGGACAAAAGAACACAAATACATACCTCATCTCTACATCAACAACACTCTAATACCACACACAAACACACCGAAAATTCTTGGTGTAACATACGATACATCCATGTCTTTCAAACACCACCTCACAAACATAAAAAACAAATGCACACCTAGACTTAATGCACTTAAGTCAATCACTGGAACAACATTTGGACAAAACAAAGAAACTAATATAACAATATACAAACAATGCATACGCTCGGTGATGAATTATGCGAGTCCTGCATGGGCTCCTAATCTCAGTGAGACACACCACAACACCCTTCAAATCATACAAAACAAAGCCCTAAAAACAATTACAGGCTGCACAAATACATCACCTACAGACCATTTACACCATGAAACAAAAGTCCTCAAAGTCAAGGACCACCTCGACATGAGAGGCACACAAACACTTGCTGCAGCCACCACAAACACATCACACCCGCTACACTACATAGCAGAACACCCACACACACACCAAGAAACATTAAAACTACACCCATAGACCTTTATTACACACAGATACTCTCTTCTCTTCCTCCACAACCACCAAATACCAGCCTCCGGAAACATATTCATAATCATATCACTCACCGCTCCATTAACACACTGAAAGACAACACACTGCTACATGCCAGACCCCCTGATATCCACCCTTCTGAATCCTCTCTCCCACGTAAGGACAGAGTCCACTTGGCCAGACTGCGATGCGGTCACCACCCAGCACTTCTAAGCTACCAGAAGAGGCTGGACGACCGTGTTGTGAACAGCTGCCCAGGATGTAACACTTCACCCCATACCATACAACACATAATGGAAGACTGCATTATACACAATCATGCACGCAAACAACACAACATACACTCTATAAAGGATTTGTGGGAAAACCCAGTTTCGGCTGTGGCCTTCCTTGAGGAGACGGGACTGCTCGGACAGACAGTCTAGGGAACGACAACAACAACAACAACAACAACATAGCACATCCACAGCAAGGCTGTTTCATAAAAATGGCAACCACCCCCTTTCCATCCCTTCATGCAGAAAAAGGGAAGACAGGAAGAAATCCCTTCAGGCTACATCAAAATATCATTCACAAACACTCACTCCTTTCCATGCATCACAGCATCATCCATATACAACCATTCTCCACTAACCCCTATCTTGTCTTTTCCTTTCTTTCCTCAACAGACATTCCCTTCTTTCCCAATGCCTTCTACCCCAACCATCCATCTCATTCTTGGTCACTCCCTCACGTTCACTTCCTCCACCTCTGCCTTCCATACCTCTTTTACTAGTCTTTCTTCACTCATTCTTTCCATGTGTCCAAACCATCCCAATACTCTTTCATCAACCCTATCTCCCAACTCCCTTTCACTTCCTCATTTCTCACTCTATTCAGCCTAGTAACCCATAGCATACTTCTCAAGCATTTCATCTCGTACACATTAAAACTCTTCCTCTCTTATGTTCCATGTTTCTGCCCTACACAGTGCTGTCGGCACAATCACCCCTTCATACAATCTCCTCTTAGCATCCATTCCCAAATGTCTATTTCTCATTACACTTTTTAATCCCCCATGGCATTTACTTGCTTCTCTCAATCTACATGCTACCTCCACTCCTCCCTTTCCTGCCATATTCACCCTCAAGTATCTAAAGCTATGCACTTCCTCCCTAAATACTCACTTCCAATTTGCTGCCATCTTCTCCCCTTGTACATTTCACCTTACTTTTACCCACATTTACCTTCAACTTCCTTCTTTTGCACACCTTCCCAAACTCTGTCACTAATATCCTTAATCAAATATACATGATTTAAGAAGTACTTGTATGGAGATACATTTTATTCCCAATTTTGGAACATTTCTTCATCTCTACTCCAAAGAACCTAAATACATTTAAGACCAAATAGACAAAAATGAGTGCCTCCTAATGAAAAAAAATTTGAAGCAGGGAATTCAATGTAGTACACCCTTACTATGAAGTTACTGCCAGGCAGGACTTGATATGCCCCTACTCTTGACCTCCACTCCAAGTAGCATTGCTATAAACTGCTCAGCTTAACAGAGGACAAAATTCAAACTTACGGTTGAATCAACTTTAGAATAAGTATATACATACATATACCAAAGGCTTTTTCCCCTTTACAAGGAAGGTAGCCAAAAAACAAAAGCATAAAATCCATTCCCATCCATTCCATCCCCACATACTCCACTCCCATTCATCCCCCTCCCTTCCTCTTATCTTGGCTCCTCCTGGATGACGGGTCATACGTACTCAATGACTAAGACGAATGAAAAAAAGCAGTCTGCATCCCAAAGGCATTTTTCACATGACTCTATGGATGCCCACATTTCCCAAACTTACGTTGTTTCTTCTCCAAGGACAGTAGAGACTTGTCTAAAAGTTTTCGTGCTGCAGTGAATTTTTTCTTTTGGAAATGGAACTTTGCTGCCTCAACCCAAACTTGTATGTTTTTGTTGAATTTCTTTGTCATACGATGATAAACACCTTCCGCCTCCTGTATTTCAAGAAAGCAAATAGATACGAATTAAGAAAGACTTACTCTTTAATTTGGTAACAATAAGCACTGCATCCAAATATCTTCAATTCATCAAGAATCAAGATTGAGTGATTAATTAAAAAAGACATATCACCTTATTAAAGAGTATAGAATGTGTGTGTCTGAGAGAGAGAGAGAATATATATATATATATATATATATATATATATATATATATATATATATATATATATATGGGGGGAAAGGGAGGGAGGGGAGTGCAGTGGCAAGGCAAAAGAGGGGGAAGGTATGTGTGTCAGGGCTGATTCCAGTCATTCATATATATTTGCTTCCATATCAACTTTCACTGAGTAAAAAATCCACAGCCCTACAGTGGCTGACAAAACTCCTTAAGCCCTCCCATAGACCTCTATGAGAAGACACTTTGGACTATTATCTGTGTTGTATTAATGTGCCAAACTTTCTATGTCACAGGATGAAAGTAGTGGGATGAGGGGAGCAATAATTGATTGTCAGCTCTCTATGTGTGAGAATGTGAAATACAGATAAAGTTGATACAGATCATGGTTCTCGTACAGAGATTGAGTGATGGGGCTGATGAGTTTTGAAAATAGGCAGCTCTGCTGTTCATCTTGCAGAAACTAAAGCAGGTACTCATCATTGGTCCTTTGTAGTATGTAATAAGTTTACATTTACTAACCAAAAATCTATCCTTGCTACTGATCTTAATATCTATCTTTGTAACAAATGGGTTAACTGAGATACCCTTGATCTCCTTAGTGAAAAGAGGTCAAGGACATAAGCAAAAAACAATAACTTTTAATGAGAATAAAATGGAAAAATATGCATATCTTAAAAACAAACCTTATCTTTATTATTTTCTCCATACACTGAAGCCATGATTGAGAAAATCTTAAGTTGGTCATTAGTTATCTGTGCCTCTTTGAAAGCATCCTGTGTGCTTTCTGATGTCCCATATAACACCTCCAGGAGCAACAGAACTCTCCATACATTAAGACGTTCATTCTCCTCTTGAGCACCAATTGTATCCAATGCTCTCTTAGCAATGGCCCTGGCTTTATCAATCTCAGCACTCTGTAACAAAACATAATACCATCAGGAAAAAGATATATAAACTGATAAATAAGTCTTAAAATATATCACACAGAAGGTTGCTTGCAGCAACCTCCAGGACAAATTATCCCTTATAACTAATCATAAGAACCTCATAGTCTAAAACATATTCATGAGAAACAACTTTGTTGGAGAGATTGTGGTAAATGGTAGTGCCTAGATATAAGGGATAGTATTTTTTATACTATTTCAGAGACTTGGGAAAGTTAGGGTATGAACACTGATTTTGAGAGAAAAAATAGGGGGGGGGAATGTTTTATTGGATTTTTTCTTAATTTTTCCATTTTTTTTATTATTCTGATGAGAGTGATGAGTGAGGAGAATGGAGGAGAAATAAGGAAGGATGAGGTGAAGGCAGTTGTAAAGATGATGAAAGCAGGTAAGGCACCTGGTCTGGATGGATGCCATGCAGAATGTCTGAAAAAGGGAGGTTCAGTGATGGTGGACTGGTTGGTGAGGTTATTTAATGTTTGCTGGAGAGAGGGTAGAGTACCGGAGGACTGGAGAAGTGCCTGTATAGTTCCTCTTTACAAGGGAAAAGGGGACAAGTATGAATGTAGTAGTTTCAGAGGGATTAGCCTGTTAAGTGTAGTAGGGAAGGCTTATGGGAGGATCTTAATTGAGAGGATTAGGAGAGGAACAGAAGGAGTAATTGGTGAGGAACAGTGTGGATTTAGGACAGGTAGAGGTTGTGTAGATCAGATCTTTGTGGTAAGACAGATATGTGAGAAAGCTATAGGAAAGGGGAAGGATGTTTTTTGGGTTTTTATGGATCTGGAAAAGGCTTATGATAGGGTAGACAGAAAGGCACTGTGGGAGGTTATGCAGATTTATGGGATAGGAGGAAAGCTTTTGGGAGCTGTCAAGAGTTTTTATGAGAGTAGTAGAGCTTGTGTCAGGATTAGAAATGGAGAGAGTGAGTGGTTTGAAGTAAAGGTGGGACTTCGTCAAGGATGCGTTATGTCGCCCTGGCTGTTCAACTTATACATGGATGGGGGTGGTGCGAGAGGTGAATGCTAGGGTAGTGGGTCAGGGATTGGAGATGGTTAAAGAAAATGGAGAAAAGTGGGAGGTGAGCCAGCTGTTGTTTGCGGACGACACTGCGCTTGTGGCAGGGTCAGAGGAGGTATTGAGGAAGCTGGTGGCAGAGTTTGGGAGAGTATGTGATAGAAGAAAGCTAAAGATAAATGTGGGTAAAAGTAAGGTGATGAGATGTACAAGGGGTGAAAGTGGCAGTAGACTGGAAGTGAACATTAAGGGAGAGCGACTGGAGGAAGTGGATAGTTTTAGATACTTGGGTGCAAGTGTAGCAGGAAAAGGTGGAGTGAAGGTGGAGGTAGAATGTAGATTGAGAGAAGGGAGTAAATGCCTTGGTGGATTAAAGAGTGTAATGAGGAATAGACATTTGGGAATGGATGCGAAGAGGAGACTGTATGAAGGAGTGATTGTGCCAACAGCACTGTATGGGGCAGAAACGTGGAACATAAGAGAAGAAGAGAGAAGAAGTTTGAATGTGTTTGAGATGAGGTGTCTGAGAAGTATGATGGGGATTACTAGGCTGGATAGAGTGAGAAATGAGGAGGTGAGGAGGAGAACAGGGGTGAAAAAGGATTTGGGAGATAGGGTTGATGAAAGAATATTAGGATGGTTTGGACACATGGAAAGAATGAGTGAAGAAAGACTAGTAGAAGAGGTATGGAAGGCAGATGTGGAGGGAGTGAACATGAGGGGACGTCCTAGGATGAGGTGGATGGATGGGGTGAAGGGGGCTTTGGGGAAGAGGGGAATGTCTGTTGAGGAAGGAAGGGAGAGGACGGAAGACAGAGGTGAGTGGAGAATGGTTGTATATGGATGATGATGTGATTGCATGAGGAGGAATGGGCGGGGGGGTGGGGGGTGGGGTAGTATGTGTGAGTAAATTTTGACGCAGCCCGAAGGGATTTCTCCCCGTCCTCTCCTTATATGCAAGGGGGGACGGAGAGGGGGGGTCGCCGATTAAATGAAGCGGCCTTGCTGTGGATGTGCTGTGTCTTGCGACACTGCTTCTGACCCAGGGCGGTGGGCAGGGTGCAGGGATGACCCGTCATCCAGGAGGTGCTCAGCTTAGAGGACGGGTGGGTGGGGTGTGGAGTGTATTTAGGGTTGAAATGGGTGGGAGTGTTTTTATGCCTTTCCCTTTTTGGCTACCTCCCTTGGAAGGGGGAAAAAGCCTTGGTATATGTATGTATGTTTTATTATTCTTTATTTATTTACTTATTTATTTATAAATATATTTTTTTGAGAAAAGGATTTGGGAGGCAACTTGAAATCTAGGTTTGCCATGAATTTTGGAGTATTTGGCACAATATCTGGCAGGCTTGAGCTCAACAAAATTGAGGATATTGATAACATAACCACAAGAAGAAAGATTGATTTACCATTGAGTGAAGCAAAATTGAAATGGAAAAATGAGTCAAGAGTTTGAGAGAAAGGTGGGTGGGTTGTTGAGGACGGCAAGAGGGTGAGAAAGAGAAGGACTGGTACTATTGGTAAGTGATGAGACAGGTAATCATGTAGTGCTAGAACATCCAAGGTTACTAAAACAAACTAAAGCAATGACTCAGAAATGACAGAATGTAGTAACATTACTCAACAATGCTGGATAAGGTGGTGGGGGTAAATATGAGAGTTCAAGGCATATGTCTGGAGTTTTTGAGTGTGAGTGGAGAGATGTGGGGGGTGAGCTAGTTGTTGTATGTAGATGACACTATACCTGTAGATGAGTTAGAAGATAGACTGAATGAAGAGGTGGCAAAGGTTATAAAGGTGTGTGAGGAGACAGCAGAGAGTAATGTGGACAGATGATGATGAGATTAATGAGTACCAAGATGGTTTGGGTATATGGAAAGAATTATTGGATACACTAGGAAAAATGTGTGGAAGATAGAAACAGATGGAAGGAACTTGAGGGAAGACTTAGAATCAGGTGGATAGAATGGGTGAAGGGGCACTGGATGCAAAGAAGCGAGACTGAAAGCTAAGTAAATGGATGATGAAAAAGCTGTAACCAGCAAAATGTACTAATAAAAGCTCCGTCCTCATATGGAGTTTATTTCAATATGATGAAAGGACATGATCTGAAGGAATGTTGTTGTCTGTTCCATGAATTTCTCAAGTGGATTAAGGGGAAGTGGGATCATCGTAAAATGAGGTAGTAGGGGTAGACCAGCTCCAATAGTTGGGCCCCGCTGTGGAAGTACTGTGTCTTTCTGCATTGTCTATGACTTAAACAGTATGGCTGCGAAGAGGAATGACCCATTATCAATGTGATGCTAAGATGGGTGGGACAATGAATGAGATTTGGATGGATGTGGAGTGGGTGTATGTTCAGAATCAGCCACATCCCTTATAATGAGGAAAAAAATATTTTGGTATGTGTAGGTATCTGTATGTATAACTTTACTATTTACATGAACTTCAGCATTTTCAAAATGAGTTAGTATTCCCAATGTAGTTAATTTTCCCAAACCTACAAGTCCCTAACATTTATGATCATGTAATGGTACAATACCTCTAAGTAAAAGCTTATAAACTGTATCCAAACTGCAGATGAATTTGGGCTTCTTTGAAGTAGTTCTTCATAATCCATGGCTGATTGCGGGATTCTTCCTTCATCCAACCTGGCACATTCAAGCCGGTGCAGCAACTGCTCCTCTTGTACAGCAGCAACCTTTTGCTCTTTTTTACTCAACTTTTTCTCTTTCTTTTTCTTGAAAGAAAAAATAATAAATAAATAAATAGACATATAGGAAACTGTAATGTCATAACACATTTGTAAATGTACACTTTAAATCCACTATCAGAGAAATAATATCAGAAGTACAGGAGATCCATATATTTCAACTACTATCTTCTGCAAAAGAGGACTACAGACAGTGGTTGAAATATACAGTTTTCATGTACTTCTGATATTATTTCTCCAATAGTGGATTTAAATAGATATATAAATATGATAAAATAAATCAGTTGCACTATTCTATGCTCAAAGTATCAAAGTGGGGTGAAAGTAGGGTGGATGTATTCTTTGACTTTATAAATGGGAAAGGGCCTTTTGGTTTATATATGAACATATCAAAGTACTGCAATGGTGATCAATGAAGCTTGTAATATGGTTTACTCATTTCTTACTATAAAGGCTAATGTAAACAAATGATCTTGAATTAACAAAATATTATATAATCTTAAACTATTCTTAAAACCTGAATTTTACAATGTTTCCAATATGAACTTAACACCACAGTATTCAACTATATTCTACACATCCTACACATTATTCACTTTTTGTTTTTACAGGTACTAATGATAGGTACCTGCACATGGAGGTACAGTGAAAACAATCTCCCTGCAGTTGTACAAAACCTACAGGATCAACAACCTGCACAAGGTGGTTGTATGTGTGGGATATAAAAGACATCTCCCTGCTGCCCTTCAAACCCCATTAAGAGCCTCCCCTACATATGGAGATGCAGCCTCAAGAGGCTGACACTCCATCTATAGGATGGACTCAAGACCATGGAGACAGATATTCACGAAAATGACAAAAAATGGCTAAAAACTTCTTAGCTGACCTACTGTACAGAGTAATATATCTATCTATATACCAAGGGCTTAAAACAACCAAATATCCAGTAATAAAAGAATGGAAAATGGAATCCAAGGAACAATACTCACACCTAACACTAGATGCAAAGCATACCACCACACCACTCACGTATGTAGAAGACTTGACAATAATAACCCAGCACAGCAAATACAACATACCTGCTAAGAACACCCAAGCTAAACAAACTAGAACAACACTTTAAAAGTACAGTGGACTCTATTATTCAGCACATAGCAACCAAAGCTTTGATGAAGAATGAAAAATGCTGAATAATATAGCAGTAGGGGCACAACCAAAAATGCAATAATTTTTGGCCATTATGGAGCACCAAGTTTGTCAGGTATACAGAGGAGAATGACTGATACTGAGCAGCCAATAAATCTAATACAAAGACAGGTTTGATCTTATTTCAGTCACATTGCTGAAGCTGAATAATACAGCAATGAATCGTAGAGTTGACTGTAACAGAAGGAAGGCCTCTCTCATAATCATGAATCAAAGAAATATCCAATAATAAAATTGAATGACCAAACCCTTCCGCTGGGAAAGAACCCTAAAATCCTGGACCTCACTACTGATACTCACGTGTCCTTCAGTCTGCACTTAAAAGACCTGACAGTGAAAAGCAACATGAAAATAAACTTACAAAGACCACTAGCAAGCATGGACTTTGGTCAGCAGAAGGAAACTAGTCTACAAACAACTTTTAAGAACCACACTTGACGAACCTTCTGCAGCATGGTTCCCAACAATCAGAAAAATGTCTTACAAACTATACAAAATAAAGCACTGAGAATAATAACAGGATGAATCAAAACTACCCCATCAGAACATCTGTAAACAGAACCCAAAATCATCTCTATAGAACATCACATGCAAATGATGGGCACACAGAGCCCTTAATTCTATTTACTGATTCACTAGAATCAGTACAGAGAAGAATGACCAAAATGATACATGGACTCAGAAATTTGCCTTACAAAGAGAGGCTTAGGCACCTAAACTTACACTCTCTGGAAAGATGCAGAGTGCAGGGAGATCTAATAGAAGTGTTCAAGTGGATCAAAGCCTATAACAAGGGTGAAGCAAACATACATACATACATATACCAAGGCTTTTTCCCCCTTCCAAGGGAGGTAGCCAAAAAGGGAAAAGCACAAAAACACTCCCACCCATTACATCCCCAAATACACTCCACACCCCTCCCACCCTTCCTCTCATCTGAGCACCGCCTGGATGACGGGTAATCCCTGCACCCTGCCCACCGCCCTGGGTCAGAAGCAGTGTCGCAAGACACAGTACATCCACAGCAAGGCCGCTTCATTTAATCGGCGACCCCCCCTCTCCGTCCCCCTTTGCATATAAGGCGAGGACGGGGAGAAATCCCTTCGGGCTGCGTCAAAATTTACTCACACATACTACCCCACCCCCCACCCCCCCGCCCATTTCTCCTCATGCAGTCACAACATCATCCATATACAACCATTCTCCACTCACCTCTGTCTTCCGTCCTCTCCCTTCCTTCCTCAACAAACAAGGTCATCATAATAAAACAACAGGGCAAGACTCGCAGTAATGGGTATAAACTGGACAAATTTAGATTTAAGAAGGAAATAGGCAAGAATTGGTTTACTAATAGGGTGGTCGATGAATGGAATAAACTTAGTAACCATGTAGTAAGCGCTGAAACTATCAGTTGTTTTAAAAAACGATTAGACAACTTTATGGATGGGGATGACAGGTGGTGATAGATACAGAGCTGCCTAGTGTAGGCCTTATGGTCTCTTGCAGTCTCCTTTATTCTTATGTACCGTTTTCATCATATCATACAAGCACAACCGAATGCAACAAAAAAAATACAGCATGCTACTCAAAAATCTACCATCTGCACAATGCAACCTTTCCATATAAAAATACATTCACACCCAGACCACAAAACAAGCACTACAAGACCAACCACCAAGATACCTACACTAATAACCCCCTCCAGAGATTAGCCATGTGAGGAGGAGGAGGAGGAGGAAGAGAGAGAGAGAGAGATAAGGTGAAATCTAATTATCATGACTACATATAGGTCAACATTCAACACTGAGACAAATCATTGATTGAAATTCTAAGTAAAAATTACTTATTATTCCATACCAACATTTAAACTATACTAAATTTCTTACCTCTTTCTCTTCTTCTTCTTCTTCTTCTTCAGATTCACTGGATTCTGCCCTGCTGACAGCTAGTTTTGGAATCTCCCAAACAAATTCATTTGTTCCTTCTACTTCCAGACATTTTTCTGGACTTTTCTCATCTTCATCCCTGTCTGCATCCACACCACTATCATCTGCCTCCATCTTCTTCATCTGCTCTCGATTCTTTTTATTCTTACTCTTTTCCAGCTTTTCTTGTTTACTTTCCTTTGCTTTTTTCCTTTTCTCTTCTTTTGCCACTTGTCTTTTGGACTTTTTAACTTTCTTTCCTTCCAATTCCTCCCCCTCTTTCTCTTCCATTTCAGATGTCATTTCTTCCTCCTCCATTTCAGATGTCATTTCTTCCTCTTCTTTTACAGACTCCACTTTTATTCTTTTTTGTGGTTTCATTTGTAAACATTCCTCATCCTCACTTTCTTCATTCTCATCACTCACTTGCGCTTCTTTCTTCTCAAGATTTTTTTGTCTTTGTAACTCTCTTTTCCTCCTTTTTCTTTCCTCTTTTTTCAACAACTTTTTCATTTGCTTATCTGAAATAGCAGCTTTATCCTGTGAATCTTTAGTTTCTTCTGGAGGTTTTGAGAACGAACACAACCTTTGCAGCCGCTCTTCCACAGTTTCATCTGCTCTTTCATCTTCCTCATCTTTTTTACTTCTCACTCCTCCACTAGTGCAGCAAATGCTTGGACCCACAGAACTAATCTGACATGACATGCCTTTGTTATTTTCATTATCTGGGATGGCTAAAACCAGAGATCCTTCCACATGCTTTATAATAACTCGACATTCTTGACCATGAGCAAAGGCAGCATGATTACCTCTTAAACTATCAAAATGTTGTCTACCTGGTATATATGCTATTACTCCCGCCCATTTAGAAAGCAGCATTATCTGGATAAAGTTACTCCTTTGTGCAAGAACACAGCATTTTGCACTCTTGTTTACTTTAATTGATTCTGTGTTGTTTAGGAATTTCCCGCATACCTCTCCTCTTGCACTCAGTTCAACATATCCTTCTAGAAGATCAATGTACAAGACTCTCACCTGGATCTGACAGCCAACTTCATACTTATCTTGGTCAAGGTGTTCTTTCCAGATAATACCAGGTACATTTCTATCCCCAAGGTGAACTGCTAGACCAAGATCTGTAACACCTGTAACAGTCACTTCAACCTTTTCCCCAGTCTTTAGGTTAGCTAAACGCTTTAGAAGTCCCTCTCCTTTCGCTAACTGATTCTTTAACTCTTCTTCTTCTCTAAGGAAGCTTCTGACTAATTGCATGCCAGACTGTAAAGTTTGTTCTTGAACTCCATCCAGTTTTGTACTCAAAATCAACCGTTTCTTTGAATCTAAACCTTTATACTCTAGCAAGAGATTTTGTCCAACTATTACATCATCAAAGTTATCCATATTATTCTTATGCACTAGTGACTTCCATCCTTTTTCTTCTGTGGGTAGCGTAACCATTACCCCATAGTTTCTAACTTCCGTTACAATAGCAGGTAAAATCTGTCCTTCCTTAAATTCAGAGACAGAGTTAGGTACAGACTCTGTAGTTACCAGCAAATGGTACAAAGAATCCTTGAGGCTCAGAGAGACTGGGTTTCCAATCATCATTACAACTGCATTGGTAATCCTGTCTCCTTTACTTACATTATTGAATCTTAATCTACTAATGCTGTCATGATCTGACAAATCTTGAATTAGGATTCTTCCTTCCTTGTCATACCCTTCAATGTCTACAAGTAATATAGAATCATTAACATCTTTAACAACACAGTTCACTTGACTTCGTATCTTTAAGCCCATTTCTTCCTCTTCTCTCTTCTTTCTGAGATTTCTAACAGACTCACTACCGAGACACAATGAAAGAGTCATCTGCTTTGCCTCCAAATTTACCTCCATAACCCTACACTTAACCACCTGCCCTTTCTGGTATATTTCATCTAACTGTTCACCTTTACTTAATCGTGCATGACTCTGTGGTACAAAGCCACGTACATCATTATAAAAGGCTACAATGAGCCCTGATTTAACAATGTGAACAATAACACCATCTGATATGACACCAACATTATCTTCTGTCCACTCAGTTATGAGTGGGTCAATTGTTGCAGTCATTTTCTTCAAGCAAGTCAAGATTAGTTTGCGTTTGGCAGCATCAACTCTCAACACACGTCCAGTTAACGTATTATTCAACAAGAACTTCTTCTCTTTATTTTCTACGTCCATGAGATGAAGAGTGGGAACAATACCATCCACACGCTGGCCTAAGGCAACTACAGCTCCATTTGCATTCAACTCTTTTATTCTTGCAGTCAGTAAATCTCCCAACTTTGCCTCACTGTACTTCACCAGCTGAAAATAAATAAATACATAGATAAAGTGGGAGAAAGTCATGGCACCAGCATACGCAAACAAACAGGCAATGAGTGCACTAAAGGAATGATGTTTTGGGGTGCCTCAGGTGAATTTGGGATCACTGGAAGTTTGAGGACTTGATGAGATCTTAATCTGAATACTTTAAAGAATATAGGGAGCAAATGGCATCTGTGTCAACACACCAGACACTCTACTGGTTAACCTCCCTAGAGCAATTGTTCTCTTTATAATTCTTCCTGGATACCATTATATAAATTCATTCATCAAGTGTAGAAAACTTTGCTAATCTTTTTTGGGTTAATGTCAGGAACTTACACATAAAAGACTACAGAAACAATTTTCACTAGAATGAAGTTTTCCTCTACCTGAACTGATACAATTTCCTCAATAATAAATATTCATACACTAAAGACATACTTGTGCACATATTAATATATACCTAGGTCTCTTAATCCAACACTCGCCACCTGCCATTTGAGCAGATGTTTAGGCCCAGGATGTAAAACATCACCTATTTCTGAAGTGGTTTTATGTCCTGGGCCCTAAAGCCCGCACAAGTGATGGATTAACAGACCTAGGTGTATGTACTTGTGCACATATAAATATGTGTGTCAGCTCTTCAAGGCACCAATTACAACAGATCCCGCTAAAAGAATATTGACATCCAAAATAAAGAAATATGAATACAGATATTCAAACCAAGTTCACTCTTACCTGTTGCCTGATAACAGAGCTTTGAAGGGAGATGATAAAAAATTTATCGAAAAAATTGTAGTGAAGAACTCTGCAGCACACTTTGCGGCCAATTGGAAAAACTTCTTTGACACACTTAGGAATCTTTTCTGTGTCTCCTAATTTGTTACTGGAACAATACCCTCGTCCTATGTTATCCGCAAGTTTAAGGTAGACACCACCTTGATTTGAATCATAAACTTCATTATCCTCAACGACTTCACCAAGAGTTGCGTCTAACTTTGGGACCATGGACGTGCTGTTCCACATTTTGAAAAGAAATTAAAAGAAAAGTAAATTAATTTCATACACAAAGATGTGAATCAATGCTTTGATAATATTTACATATGTATATACCAATAGCTTTTTCCCCCTTACAAGGGAGCTAGGCAAAGTTAAAGGCATAAATTCACTCACACCCATTTCATCCCCACATACTCCACTCCCATTCACCACCCCTCCCTCCCTCTTTTCTTGGCTCCTACTAGATGATGGGTCATCCCTGTATCTCGCCACTGCCCTGGGTCAGAACCAATGTAGCAAGAGTAGAAAGGGACTTGGGAGATAGGGCTGATTTAAAGAGTATTGGGATGGTTTGGACACATAGAAAGAATGAGTGAAGAAAGACTAGTAAAAGAGGTATGGAAGGCAGATGTGGAGGGAGTGAACATGAAGGGGCAACCTAGGATGAGATTGGATGGGGTAAAAGGGGCAATGGGAAAGAGGGGAATGTCTGTTGAGGAAGGACAGGAGAGGACAGAAGATAGGGGTGAATGGAGAATGGTTGTGTACTGATGATGTTGTCATGCATGAGGGAGAGTGGGTGGGGAATGGGGGGTGAGGGAGTATGTGTGAGAAAGAAATTGATGCAGCCTGAAGGCATTTGTCTCCGTCTTCTCCTTTTCTACATGATGAGATGGAGAGGGGGGTAGCCGATTTACTGAAGTGGCCTTGCTGTGGATGTGCTGTGTCTTGCAACACTGCTTCTGACCCAGGGCAGTGGGCAAGATGCAGGGATGACCTGTCATCCAGGAGATGCCAAGATAAGAGGGAGGGAAGAGGGTGGAGGGGAGGGGAGTATGTTGGGGCTGGAATGAGTGGGAGTGGTTTTTACACCTTAGTTTTTTGGCTACCTCCCTTGTAAGGGAGAAAAAGCCTTTGGTATATGTGCATACATACATATATATACCAAAGACTTTTTCCCTCTTACAAGGGAGGTGGCCAAAAAACAAAGGCATAGAAACCACTACCACCCATTCCGTCCCCTACATACTCCACTCCCCTCTACCTTTTTCCCTCGCTCTTATTTTGGCACCTCCTGGATGATGGGTCATCCCTGCGTCTTGTCCACTGTCCAAGGTCAGAAGCAGTGTCGCAAGACACAGCACATCCACAACAAGGCCACTTCATTAAATCAGCAACCCCCTTCTCCATCCTCTCATGCAGAAAAGGAGATGGGGAAAAATCACTTTAGGCTGTGTCAATTTATTTCTCATACATAATCCCCCACCCACTCCCCCCCCATGCATCACAGCATAATCCATACACAACTATTCTCCATTCACCCCTAACTTCTGTACTCTCCTGTCCTTCCTCAACAGACATTCTCCTCTTTCCCCATGCCCTTTTTACTCCATCCATCCATCTCATCCTAGGTCACCTCCTCATGCTCACTCCTTCCACACCTCTTTTACTATGTATGTATAACATTTAAAAGTACCCACAAGAAGGAAAAAAATAGAGTATGTTCTATGCACGAGAGTATAGGTTAACACAGTGATACAGCACCTACCTGGAGATATCAGAATGCTGCAATGTTAGATGAAGTACTTTTGTCAATGTTGTAGCAAACATAACTCTACCCGTCACTTTCTGGCCAGCCTTAAATATTCCTGGCAAGTCAAAGGGTCCAGCCAAGTGACGCTTGCTCACTACACAGGTAAAAATACCTACTGTCAGCACAAGACCTTCTCGCTGCACCTATGGCAAAGAGAAGAATTACTAAAACACTGCATAAGAGTTTCTAATGATTTTGCCTGTGCATGCTCATACAAATATCAAGGTTCCTGAGTAATAATAACTGTTGCATCAAGCTTCAGTGACTGGAAAGTTACATTCCCATAGTGGCAAGCACTACAAACTAATGGAATGACTGAACTGGAGAAAAAAAAAAAAGTCCATCTTCCCTAACCAGCATGAATTCAAGGAGAGCCACTCCACTAAGACACTACTTACAGACATCACTAAAAATTTACATATACCAAAGGCTTTTTCCCCCTTACAATGGAGGTAGCCAAAAAACATTGGTATAAAATCCACTCCTACCCATTCCATCCCACATACTACTCCCATTCACCCCCTCTCCCTCCCTCTTATCTTGACTCCTCCTGGATGACAGGTCATTCCTGCATCTCACCCACTGCCCTGTGTCAGAAGCAGTGTCACAAGACACAGCACATCCACAGCAAGGCCGTTTCATTTAATTGGCACCCCACGTCTCTGTCCCCTCATGCAGAAAAATGGAAGATAGAGAAATCCCTTCAGGTTGCGTTAAATTATTTTTGACACATACTCCCTCACTCTGCACTCCCTCTCATGCACCACAGCATCATCAATACACAATCATTCTCCATTCACACTTACATTCTCACTCAAGATTTAGAAGGATTTAATAAGAAAGTACCATCATAAAAGAACAGTTGTGTTGGCAAGACACATGTAATGCATTAAACACAGTTCCCATATGCACACTATCAAAAAAGATAAATGAGGCACACATGTATAACAAGATATAACTAACAAATAATTTCAGCTGGAAGAGTGCAGTATCCTGAAACAACCATCTGGGATAAAAATGTTGCATAATGGAGTTCCTTAAGGATCAATACTCTTATTTCCACTATTCAACCTCTTCACAACTGATCTTCCCACACCAAATCCAGAACATAAAACTTTCCACCAACATAACACAGCACATCTATACAAGAACATACTACATACATATACCAAGGCTTTTTCCCCCTTACAAGGGAGGTAGCCAAAAAGGAAAAGGCATAAATCAATCCCACCCATTCCACCCCTGAACACACTCCACACCCCTCCATCCTCCCTCTCATCTTAGCACCTCCTGGAAGACGGGTCATCCCTGCACCTTGTCCACTACCCTGGGTCAGAAGCAGTGTCGCAAGACACAGCACATCCACAGCAAGGCCGCTTCATTAAATCGGCGACCCCCCCTCTCCGTCCTCCCATGCATAAAGGAGAAGATGGGGAGAAATCCCTTCGGGCTGCATCAAAAATTGCTCACACATACTACCCCCCCCCCATCCCCCTGCCCATTTCACCTCATGCATCACAACATCATCCATATACAACCATTCTCCATTCACCCCTGTCTTCTGTCCTCTCCCGTCCTTCCTCAACAGACATTCCCCTATTCCCCAAAGACCCCTTCACCCCATCCATCCACCTTATCTTAGGACGTCCCTTCATGTTCACTCCCTCCACATCTGCCTTCCATACCTCTTTTACCAGTCTTTTTTCACTCATTCTTTCCATGTGTCCAAACCATCCTAATACTCTTTCAGCAACCCTATCTCCCAACCCCCTTTCCACCCCTGTTCTCCTCCTCACCTAATCATTTCTCACTCTATCCAGCACCTGATTCCTATTCATCTTACATTAACAATCTCCTCTAAACATTCATGCAAAACAGTATGAACATATAATAAAGCTAGCCATAGATGCAATCACCAAACACCATATCTTGTGTTACCTTATTCCAGCCTTACCCAGGCAATGTCTTTTCTTAGAGTGACTTGTGGGCCAATCTGGTGGCTGTTGCAAGTTACCTGAGAACTGTGAGTCTCCTACAAGAGTCATTTGGGGCAATAAACCAATTGATGATACTATTTGTAACTTTCCATTAATACTTGCAAAATTCATTATCCTTACCTTATCTACAATAGCCTCAACTTGTACACCTGATGAGAGTCTGTCGTAAGTAAGATCCTCCTCTACTAGAGTCCATACTGCCTTATTAACAAGTGATGGATCAGCACTCAGTTTACAGCTGACACTCATGTCGTCATCTGTGCTGATCACCTTTTTCACCACACACCACAGCATGCTGCCAACGTGTAGGCCTGTAATTTAAAATTAAACTGCACTTGGTCTGACTTGGTGGCAGCAGGGTTTGAACTGCCATCACCCTGACCTTCACTACAAGTAACAACACTAACTCATTATCCTTACATACAATCACATACACACATAGAACTACCAACACTAGAGCAAAGAAGAGAAAGAGGTGATCTACTGACTATATATAGAATCATGAAAGGAATGGAAATCCTTGACAGAAAAGATTTACTAAAAAATGACAATGGAAAAACAAGAGGTCATGAAAAGAAACTCAAAAAGGACAACTATAGAAGAGAGAGGAAAAAGAATAGCTTCCCACACAGAATACTGGATATATGGAATAACATAGATGAAAAAACAGTGTGTGCAAATACTATTCACGATTTTAAGAATAAACTTGATGCTGAAAGATACAAAGATGGGTCACCACAAGCATATTTCCCTCCCCGTTATGTGTAGTTAAGTGTAGTTGGGAAGGCTTATGGGAGGATCTTGATTGAGAGGATTAGGAGAGGAATGGAGGGAGTAATTGGTGAGGAACAGTGTGGATTTAGGACAGGTAGAGGTTGTGTAGATCAGATCTTTGTGGTAAGACAGATATGTGAGAAAGCTATAGGAAAGGGGAAGGATGTTTTTTGGGCTTTTATGGATCTGGAAAAGGCTTACGATAGGGTAGACAGAAAGGCACTGTGGGAGGTTATGCAGATATACGGGATAGGAGGAAAGCTTCTGGGAGCTGTCAAGAGTTTTTATGAGAGTAGTAGAGCTTGTGTCAGGATTAGAAATGGAGAGAGTGAGTGGTTTGAGGTAAAGGTGGGACTTTGTCAAGGATGCATTATGTTGCCCTGGCATATGTATGTATGTATAATACACACACACACATATAATTGTATATATAAGAAAAGAGGGAAGGAGGGGTGGCAAATGGGTGGGTGTGGATTTATGCTTTTAACTTTGGCTACCTCCCTTGTATGGGGGAAAAAGCCCTTGGTGTATATGCATGTATGTATGTATATATATACATACATATATTATCTCTATACATATCATTTTTTTGTGATATGTATAGAGATAATATATGCATACATACATGGGGGGATGGAGAGGGGGGGTTGCCAATTTAATGAAGAGGCCTTGCTGTGGATGTGCTGCATCTTGCGACACTGCCTCTGACCCAAGGTGCAGGGATGACCCATCATCCAGGAGGTACTAAGATAAGAGGGAGGGTGGAGGGGAATGGAATGTATTTAGGGATGGAATGGGTGGGAATGGTTTTATACCTTGTTCTTTTTGGCTATCTCCCTTGTAAGGGGGAAAAAGCCTTGGTATATGTATGTATGTATATATATACATATATTATCTCTATACACATCATAGGCTTACACACTTGTAAGGGAGGTAATCAACCAAGGCATGCATCCACCTCCATGCCTATCACACTCCCATCTATCACCCTTTTGTTTCAGCTTTATCTTAGCTTCTCAAGGATGAAGAGTCAAGGCCCAACTTCATTTGCACATGGACCATCCCACCATATCCCCATGTGAAAATAGAGAAAACAGGGAGAAATCCCTTTGGGCCGCATCAATTCATCATCCATTCACAGCTATCTCATGCCTTCTCCCCATTTTGCTCAACAAACATTCCATTTAACTCGAGGCCCCCTTCACCACACCCATCCATCTCATTATCAGTCTTTCCCTCAAGTTCGCTCCATCCACCTCTGCATTCCACACTTTTTTTTTGCTTGTCTTTCCTCACTTATTCTTTCAATGTCGCCAAACCACTGAAGTATTCTTTCATTAGCCCTAACCGACAGCTATCTTTCCAACCCAGCTCTCCTTGTACCTTATTTCTCACTCTATCCATCCTTAAAATCTCCATCATACTTCCCAAACACATTTCAATTTTTCCTTTTTGGGTTTCTTAAATTCCTAGCCTCAGATTTGTACAGTGTCAAGGGCACAATCATCTCTTCATGACACTTTTCATTCCTCCAGGACTTTTACTCGCTTCCTCATTATACACTTTACTCCAACTCCTCCATTCCCTAATTCAAGTCACCCTAAATACTTAAAAGTATCCAATGGTGACATTTCCCCTTCAAGACTTGACTACAATTTAATGCTACCATCGCCCATTTTACATCTCATACCTTGCATTTACCTACATTTACTTTCAAATTCCTCCTGTAACATTCCTTCCTAAATTTTGTCACTAACTGCCTTAGACCTTCATTTGGCCCTTGCACAAGTATAGTGTCAGCAAACAACAAGTAACCCATCTCCACCTTCCCTCCATTCTCTCTAACCATCTCCATTACTCTGTCCATCTTCCTCGCATTTACCTTCCATTCCACCACATCCACATAGACTGAACAGCCACGGGAACATAACACCTTTACCTCGAACCACTCCTCATCATTCCCAATCCAACTGGTTTTCAGTTCTCCTTCCCTCAATACTACAATAGGGTAAATACATTTGTCATTCCTTGTAGAGTTCTGGCAAGCCTAGAGGTAAACAGACTTCTAGACTTTCCCCAACTGATAGTACACACATCTACGTTGAATAGAACAGAATTAACCTGAGTAAACTCTACTCTATTCACCAAACATCATTTAAACATTCCAATACAGGGTAGGCACCACAAAGATGACATATCTCCATTCTGCCAGTCTACATTTCCACAAAGAAGTGGACTTGTGGAATAAGTTCGATAAAAATATAACCCAAGCCAACATAATAGTTCAAGGCAAGGTTTGACAAATGAAGGAAAAAGAGAGGGGACACAATGACCATTGCTCCAAACCATACTCAACAACTAGGTATAAATACTTGGTAAATACAATCATACACATGTTCAGTACTTGCACCACAATGACATCACAACATATCCAAGGTAAGGATCTCTGGCAGCAGTTTGAGAGGGCAATCAATTTCCTCTTTAACCCATTAAACTCCGATGACAAGATGTCTTGTCATTTGGTCAAATAAAACAAAAAATCATAAAACACCAAAATGTTTGATCAAACATTTTGGTGTTTTATGATTTTTTGTTTTATTTGACCAAATGACAAGACATCTTGTCATCGGAGTTTGATGGGTTAACTCGTGTTATAGCCAACTATCATTAATGGCTACGTAAAAACAAAAAACAATGAGGTAGGATGTCCACTTTATTGTGTCAAGCTGCAAATACCGTAACTTACTCCTTACTGTTAAAATATTTTATCCTCTTTCTTCTGCAACTTACAACTGACTTTCATTTTGGAAAAAAAAAAATATATATATATATATATATATATACATGCATACATACATATACCAAGGCTTTTTTCCCCCTTACTAGGGAGGTAGCCAAAAAGGAAAAGGCATAAAATCATTCCCACCTATTCCATCCCTGAAAACACTCCACACCCCTCCACCCTCCCTCCCATCTTAGCACCTCCTAGATGACGGGTCATCCCTGCACCCTGTCCACTGCCCTGGGTCAGAAGCAGATATAATAATAATAATAATAATAAAAAATAAATAAATAAAAATAAAATAAATAAATAATGAGAAGCTCATCCTCACCAGCTTTACTTACCTTTAGGAGCATCTTTCCTTGTTAGGAATGCTGCATGCAGTTTAGGCACTCCAGCATCAATCACAAAACCATTGTCTTCAATGCTCTTGATACTGCACCAGAGTAAGCTCCCCACCTTTAGATTATCTGCTCTCATTTCACTATTAACATCTTGTGGGACCATTGACAAAATTACTGCAAGAAAAAATATCAAAGTTAGACACATTAAACATAAATAAACAAATGGATTAAAAAAAATACATATGCCAAGGGCTTTTACCAAAAGGGGAGTTGGGTGGAGTACAGTTTCAGGGTCATGCTTCTTTTGTGACCAAGGTGTATGTGCTTTTGAATGGAGGTATTTACCTAGTTGTATTTTACGGGAAGAGAGCTATGCTCTTAGTGACCCACTTTTGTATTTTGCAGCATCCAGTTTGATTTGAAGTTCTCGTATAGTTTTTGCACTCACCGTTTCTTCATTCAGTTTGTTCCAGATATCTATCACTCTGTGTGGGAGGCTATTCTTTTTCAGATCTCTTCTGTAACTATCCTTTAGTTTCTTTTTGTGTCCTTTGGTTTTTCTTCTATCCCACTTTAGTAAGTCATCTCTATCAAGGACTTCCATCCCTTTCATAATTCTGTATATGGTTAGCAGGTCTCCTCTTTCTCTTCTTTTTTTCAGGGTAGGTAGTTTGAGTTTGTCCAATCTTTGTTCCTATGCTCGTATGTTTCAGGATAGGTAGTTCGAATTTGTCCAATCTTTGTTCGTATGTTTGTATGTGTTGCAAAGTGTAGGTGGTAGGTTGTTGTGGATGTTTTAGTATTATGCTGCTTTGTTGTGTTCATTTTGGTTATGTAATGGGATGTAAGAATGAAATTGATAGCTCTTGCATTGAACTGTGTGCCGATTATTTTCATGCTGCTCTATGGGGGAGAATTTTTATTTCTGAGTACTTATGTCCTGTTGGAGTTATTTCAATGTATCCAGTTATTATTATTCAGGTTTTGTTTTGTGCATTTTGTAGATGTAATGAAGTGTGATTCTTATGGCCTGGTTACATATCATGATTACAGTTTCTTTCTGTTGACTTACACCTATACTTGCTACCAACCAAACATACATATACCAAAGGCTTATTTTTCCCCTTACAAGGAAGGTAGCCAAAAAACAAAGGCATAAAAACCACTCTCACCCATGCCATCCCTATCACACTTCATTCTCCTCCTTCTTATCTTGGCACCTCCTGGATGACAGGTTTTCCAATCAAAACAACACCCAAATACCTATAGCACACACAAATATTCTGTTCTCCTCCTCCACAACCACCAGACACCCACCTCCAGAAGTATATCCAAAACCATATCACTCACTGCTCCATCAGCAAACTGAAAGACAACACACTGATGCATGCCTGACCCCGATATACATCACAATGGATCTCTCTCTCCCCACAAGAGGACAGAGTCCAATTGTCAAGGCTGTAGTGTGACCACCATCCAGCCATTCAAAGGCTGGATGACCACATCGCAGATAACTGCCCATACTATACAACACATAATGGAAAACTGCATATCCTCATTTCAGTTTTCCTCTGACTGAATTTTTCCCCATCTTTTTGCCTTTCTCTACAAACTGACTTCATCCAGTTCCACTGCTTTCCCATGTCCATTGCACTTGAGATATTTAATACATACACATTTCCAAAGAAATTCTACAACTACCTTTGTTTCACAAATATAGAGGAAGATATAATCAAAACCATTTATTACATATAGCAGGTCAACATACCCTGGAAAATTTTCATTTATCACACTCCACAAGCTTACCTTTTGTAAAGTTTTCCTTTTTCTGGAGGGCACTAACTCTTACACTAACATGCTGTCCCCTAGTTACAACTTCTTGCAGGCTAGCAACATCTTCAGTGGCCTCTTCTGAATCAGCTGCCTCAGTCACCTGCAAAATATTACTTCTATTAACTGTATTTGAAACAATTAGTTATAAAGTTTACTTACAAAAGACCTATTGGTCCATAACAAGGTCAGACAATAACATATATATATATATTGTTACAATCAGGAAGCCTAAATGTCAACTCACTTTTAGTAGTCAACTTTAGACTGAGTTATCCAGTATGTAGCCAGATAAAGCTGTATGACTAGAAATAATAAGGTAACAAAGACAGAAGATTCCAAAGAGGAATATCAAACCTGAAGTAACTAACAACTATATTAAGAGAACAAAACAATACAGGTATAATACAATAACATATAGAGAATGGGATCTGGGTCATTTAGACCAAGATGTAAATAATACATACAAATACAAGAAAAGTGAAATATGACAATAAGAATGCAAGACAAATAAGAATGACCCTAATAGACACAAGAGGGTGTTAAATGGAAAGCTGGTCATTTCTAAGTCTTCTCATAAGACTAAGACAATCAAAGCATGGCAACTGATGTAGAAGTCGGTGAATCTGTTGCAAATAGCGATCACAACTTAGTCAGATTCAAACTCCTAAACAATTTTAGAATAGATACTTGTGCTTCTAAAATACCCGATTTCAGTAAAGCTCAGTTCATAGAACTACGTCAGGAGCTTCAGCTTACAGATTGGGAGGCAAAATTAAACGAAAGGCCTGTAGATCAGATGTGGGAAATATTTCAAAATACGCTCACTAAGATGATTCAAACTTACATTCCTTTTAAGGACAGACGTCCCCCAAATCAGGCTCGCCCAAAGTGGCTCGACAAAGAAACTGAAAAAAGTATTGCTAAAAAGAGACAGGCTTATAAGAAATATAAGTGCTCGGGTGCATCTAATGACTATGAAAGTTATGTATCAATACAGAGAGATTTAAAAAAGACAATAAGAAAAAGAAAACGACAATACGAAATGAACATCGCTGAGAAATCCAAAGAGAATCCCAAAGAATTCTATAGTTACATTAGAGATAAAAAGGTTGTTAGGAATCACATTGGTCCACTATTATCTGCTGACGGTCAACTTGAATATTCAAATGAAGGAATGTGTAATCTCTTAAACAATTATTTTAGCTCGGTATTCGTAAACGAAACACCTCAAAGTGAATTCCAAACTGAAACCTGTGAAAAGTCTGGGGTAAACTTACTCACTACGGTAAATATAACAAAAGAAACAATTAAAAGGTGTATAGACAAACTCAAAGTTAATAAAACACCAGGGCCTGACGGTTGGCATCCAAGAATCTTAAAGGAAATGAAAAATGAGATTGTTGTTCCATTAGAAATTATTTTCAAGAAATCCATCATATCCGGAGATGTCCCAAGAGAATGGAAGCTAGCTAACGTTACTCCCATATTCAAAAAAGGTGACAAAAAGAAACCAAATAACTATAGGCCTATTAGTTTGACTTCGATCGTAGGAAAAATAATGGAAACTATCATCAGAGATGCTATCGAATATCATTTAGAAAGTAACCGTTTGATAAATGATAGCCAACATGGTTTCAGACGGAAACGTTCTTGCGTGACTAACTTACTCGAATTCTACAACACAGTTGTCTCGAATTTTGACAAAAGAAACAATATAGATTTAATATATCTAGACTTTGCAAAAGCTTTTGATACCGTCCCACACGAAAGACTACTTACTAAATTAGCTTTGCATGGAATAAGTGGTAGCCTATTAGGTTGGACTAGTAATTGGTTGAAAGGTCGAAAACAGAGAGTTGTTTTAAATGGAAAAACTTCTGGATGGAAAAGTGTTGCAAGTGGAGTTCCTCAGGGTTCCGTTCTTGGGCCACTTCTATTCATAGTATATATAAATGATATAGACCATGGACTAAAATCTACTGTTTCCAAATTTGCTGATGATACAAAACTGTGCGGAGTGGCAAATGATCACTCAAACCAATTAGATATTCAAGAAGATTTAGATAAATTACAGCAATGGTCTGAAAAGTGGCTAATGAAATTTAACACAAGTAAATGCAAGGTAATGCACATAGGTAAAAATAACAGCAAGTACGATTACAAGTTATTTGGAAATTCGTTAACAAAAGTGGATAGTGAAAAAGATCTCGGCGTAATTATCAGTAACGACCTCAAATCATCCAAGCAGTGTATTTCAGCCTCTGAGAAAGCAAATAAGGTTCTGGGATTGATTGCGCGATCTTTTGATTTCAAAAGTCCATCACTCATTAACAAGCTATATAAATCGTTAGTTCGTCCACATTTGGAATATGCTGTTTCCGTATGGTCACCGAATCTCATTAAAGACATTGACAGACTGGAAAAAGTACAACGGCGAGCCACAAAACTGATTCCAAATATCAAAAATAAATCATACGAAAATCGACTTAAGCACATGAATCTGTTTTCCCTAAAAAAGCGTAGACTCAGAGGTGACTTGATACAGGTCTTTAAGATTTTAAAGGGAATTGACAACATCAAAAGTGACCAAATTTTCACATTGAATGAGAATCAGACAAGAAACAATGGTCTCAAACTGTCCGGAAATAGATTCAATTTGGAAGTAGGTAGAAACAACTTTGCCAACCGTGTAGTTAATGAATGGAATAAACTTCCTGCACAGGTAGTGCAATGTAGTTCAGTTCGAAGCTTTAAGAATCATTTAGATAAATACCTAAGTAAGATGCTGTAATTATTATAATTTATGTTATATTATTTGTTTTTGTTTTGTTATAATTTGTCTGTCTGATTTTCATTTATTATTAGTTATATGTCAATTTATTATCATTTACTATTTACCTGTTTGTTTGTTATTCAACTATACCAATGCATTTATTTATGTATTTTAATTGTTATTTACATTGTTATAGTTTTAATTTATTATTAATACTATTTTTTTTTTTTTTTTTTTTTTTTTTTTTTGCATCCGACCTAGATATGGATCAAAAGGTCTCCTGTCGGCATGCTTTGCCTTTGTAATCCTTTGTAATATGTTATCAATGACAGAAGGGTTAGCGATAAATGACTATGAGAAACAGAACAGGGAAATGGCAAATATACAAGAAAGTGTGGACTATTTATAGTTGCTGACCAGGATCTGAAATATGTGACAAATCTACATGAGGGGTAGGTAAGAAGGAGGTACATCAACTGTGTTGTTCAAGGTGAGTGTAGCTTGAGAAAGGGTGCATAATTCTGCTGTCTGGCGAGTTTATGAAAGAAAAGAAGTGGATAGTCCTGTGTCTCCCAACTGCATTGTCTAAAGATATCCAGGTAGTAACAATACACGTTAATTGGCCCTTATATTGGTCAGAATCATCACGCAGTTAAATGTGTACATACAAAGTTGTGTGCTTAAGGTGAAATAAGTGTGAGTGGAAAATGCTAGTGAATGGACAATAAATTGATGCAGCCTGGAGTGAAGTGAAGAATGCTTGTGAATGGACAAAAAATTGATGCAGCCTGGGGGGGGGGGGGATTTCTCCTTGTCACTTCTATTCATGCATGAGGGGACAAGAAGGGAGGGTTACCATGTAAATGAAGCAGTGGAAGTAAACCAGCTTAGGCTGTTGGGCCCTGTTGTGGATGTGCCATGTCTTGCTACATTGATTCTGACCCAGGTAGTGGGTGGGGAGCAGGGATGCCTTTCATCCACAGAGAGCTGAGATGAAAGGAAAGTAAATGGGTGATGAATGGGTGTGGGATGAGGAGTGGGTGGGTGCATACCTTGACTGGCTACCTCCCTTATAAGGGGGAAGAAACCTTTTGATATACACATTGATAGTAGCATTTGTTGTACTATGTTGGTGGTGCTTGAGAGATGTAGTGAGATCAGCTAAGGGTTCTGGCATAGAACTGGGATCCTATAATATTCATGTATTGTTCTATGGGGAACACCACATAAGACTGAGAGAGGGTGGGTACAGCCCCCAACTTTCTGTATAACTCACCTTCCGTAGGTTAGCTGTATATGCATCACTGATGTGTGTGATTGGTACAGTGCCCACCAGTCCATGTGGCAAACTAACAATGACTTCATAATCCCTGACTGCCTGCACACAACCAAAGCACTGCATACCCTCAAACAGAGTCTGTAATAAAATGTATATGAAAGATAATTTATCTCACATATATACACACATAATTAGATACATTTATATACATATCAAAAAGGACCAATGACCAGTATCTGCATGTGGTGGTTTGCCAAGATGGACAATAAAGCCATTTGTTTATCATTTAACTATACCTATGCATTTATTTATGTATTTGATTTATTATTTGTTATTATGGCTTTTATTTATTCATTTATATATTCATTTATTTATCATTATTATGATTTTTTTGCATCCGACCTAGATATGGGCCAGGAGGTCTCCTGTCAGCATGCTCCACCTTTGTAACCCTTTGTAAAGCTACCCACTTTCAAAACTCATCAAACACCCCTCACCTCCATTAGGAAGTGCATCTATGGCTGGCATTCATTCTCTGAAGTGGGCCAGCTTTCTCTATCAATTTCATCTATATTTCCTACACTTTTTCACACATGGGGAGTTGACATCTAGCAACTGCTCCCCTTCTCCTATCACATTCAGATGGTGACTGAGAACAAATCCCACACCAATACAACACAGACAACTGTCCAAAGAGACCTAAGTCCCAGAGATTGGAAGAGTCCTGGGACCACTGCCAGCCACAGTACAGGTGTAGGGTTTCCATTTTTCCCTCATACTCTCATCTGTATCACTAGCATGCACATTTAGTGTCCCAATTACTAGGGTTCTAGTTCTCCTAAACCCTAAATTTTGTAGGAGGAATACAGTGCAGGTTCCCTAGTCCCATCACTCTAGCCCACTTATTTGCTTTTTATAACATTAATAGGAAACATGGTGGCAAAGTTCTTTTCTCCCCACTATAGGGGGAAACAGATCAACAGAAGAGGCAGTCATACGAGAAGAAGTGGTAAAGGATAGATTCAAGGAAGCATACACCAGGGAGTGAGTTGCTTCACTCAATGCCATAGTCTCTCTGAGCATGCTCCTATGCAACCATCCTCCCCACTCTAAATAACTCTGAACAGGTGGAGGCAACCCTATGAGACGGGACTGTTCGGACAGACAATCAACAATACAGGGAAACATGCCACATCCCCATAGAGGCAGAGTTGATGTTCTCAAATTACACTGGTAACAAGCCTAGACTGAGTCAAGAGTACAGTCTCTGGTTAGATACAAAGTCATTCCAGCAATTCTCTGACAACACTTGGTACAAAAACACAATGAGACATCTGTTCAAGTCAGCATTCAATGTCTATGTCTCAGTACTGTACAACAGGACAGGGAGCACTAGTAAGATGAAAATATGGATTTTAGTTACCATGAATAAATACTGATAATACCATATACTCTGTTGAGTGTGTCCATCACACCATGGACAATATTTTGAAGTACTTCCTTACATGATCTACCGCTGTTATGCACTACACTACCAAAGTATGTGAAGTTTTTCAAGACCCCAATATCCTTGCCACATGTACAAGTACAGATAGACTGAATTGTGTCATCTAGTAAGCCCCTAAATGACTGTACCATGGTCTTGGTCCAGAGGACCTGTAGTCCAAATGGTCTCACCTCCCTTGCAGTGACTCAAGAGATGCAACCAGGACATCCCATGACTCAACAAGGACAGCATTCTCAGCAAAGAGAAAGTCAGTGATCTTAGTGTGTTGCCAATAGATGCTCTACAATGACACTGATCAATCCCAGAGTACCCTATCAAATGCCTTCTTAAGATCAACATAAACTGCAGAAGACCCCTGTTGAAGCACATCAGCGTTCCATAAGAACACAAAGTGCTAGGATTTGATCAATTGTTGACTTACCTGGTGCGAACCCAGACCGCTAAAACCCCATGTCACTAAAAATATTGGTTACATGTTACCATGGAGTAAACACCCCAGTGCGGTACAATATACATCAATATTATTCCTTACCTCATATTTTAATTCATCAATCACTACAGTGTGTTCCCTTTTCTTCTTTTTGTTCTTCTTCTCCTCATCATTCAATTTTCTCTTTTTTCTATTTTCCTGATTTGCACCTTTGACCTAGTAATAAAAAAAATATTAGCTAATAATAATCACATTTGTTGAAAAGTTATCACATACTTTCACTTCTCTTTGATGAATTTCCAATTCCATCCATCTTGCAAATACAAAATCACCTGCATAAACACTGAAAATGTAAAATCCAGCATACATGCATTGGTTTCTGTTGTTATCTATTAGAAAACAAGCTACACATGTACTTACAGAAAAGAGCTCCCTCTCCTTTTCACCAGTCTTCATCGTGATGAGATCCTAACTAAATCTGAAAGCAGATGAGAAAGATTATATTACTATCCATCAAGCAATTATGACTGGGGTGGCCATGACCTTCATTTCCAACACAAATGACATCATGGTGAAAGCAAGTACGAGGCTGATGATGGGAGGAACTATTATAATGGACTGGCTAGTGAGGTTGTTTAATGAGTGCCTAAGGGAGGAGTATATGCCAGATGACTGGGTGGGTGCTCATATAGTTCCCCTTTACATAGGAAAATGGGAGAAAAATTAATGTAGTAGTTTAAGAGGGGATCAGTATGAGTATAGTTGAAAAAGCATAAGGGAGGGTGTTAACTGAGATTAGAAGGGGAACAGAGGATTAAGGAATAAAAATGTGGGTTTGGGGAAGGAAGATGATGTTTGGTCTTTTTTTTTTTAAGTACGGTAGATATGGAAGAAGTTGTTGGCAAAAGGTGAAGATTATTATGAAGATTATTATTATATATTTCTTTTTTGGGGGGTTTGAGACCTGGAGAAGGCTTAAGACAGGGTTGATAGGGAAAGTATTGTGGGAGGTACTACATATGTATGGGATAGACGAGTGATTTTAGGTGAAGGTGGTTAAGAGAGGCTAGAGGAAGTTTTACTTTTATAAAATGAAACTTTGCATGGAAAAGTATAGGAAAACCAAATATTAGCTAATTATATGCCTTAGTTCAGGCGAGGCGGTGTAGTGAATTTGCGCATTTTGTCACTTGGAGGTAGCAGATGAGTGGTGGTCATATATGGGTGAGCTACAGAAAACTTTTATACTACATTCTTTTTTACACTTTTTCATTTCACACTTTGTTCCTCACAACAGCTGTTTGAACTGTCCACAGTTTCTTTCCTTATATAGGAATGGTTTTTGTGTAAGTTATCTTACATTTAACACCATGATAATTAGTGGGTTTGCAGAATTGACAGACCTACCCCTTCCATGATGTCTGAGATGTGTGGGTGGGTAGGTCTACTGTGTGGACTTGTTCACCCTGTGATGCCAAACTTCATTTTCTAAGACATATGGGAGTGAAATATACACCACAATGTTTAAAAAAGTATGTCACACTTACATACAGTTTATGGGTGTCACACTTTTTTTTTTCAATTACTACAACTTATGAGTTGATATTTCATAGATTTATTGTATTTTGGGTTTTCTTTTTCCAGTAATCAGAATTATGTCATATCATGACATGTCATCTGTAGGGCCCTAATTTCACATTAATTTTTTTTTCTTTGTAAGTGTGATTATGCTATGTAATTCTATTTTTTTTTTCAATCCCTACAAGAAATTTTAAAGGAATGTTAAAATGTCATCTGCCTGTCATCCACAATGTATGAAAATAAAATAAAAAATAAAAGGTTTAAATATGTTTGAGATGAAATGTCTCAGATGTATGGAAGAGGTTACAAGGTTGAATAGTGAGAAATGAGGAAGTGAGAATGGCAGGGGTGGAAAAGGAGATGGGAGATAAGACTAATGAAAGAATATTAAGATGGTTTGGACACATGGAAAGAATGAGTGATAAAGATTATCAAAAGAAGTCTGGAAGGCAAAGGTGGATGAAGTACACTTGAGGGGACAACCAAGGATAAGATGGATAGGTGGAGGAGTGAAAGAGGCTTTGAGCAAGAGGGGAGTAACTGCTCACTTAATTAACTTTTCAAAATTTTATATTACAAATTATATCAATATAAGATATAATTGTATAAAAAAAATAGCTTTGGGTCTGAAAACTTAAATGATGTTGTTGAAAACATTTGACTGCTGACTTTTTTTAACAAATTAATTTTAAGATACTACATACTCTCTAACATTAAAACAAGTTAAGGTTTTCCATATTTATTTAAAGAACACAATTCTTTATACTTAACAGCCCTGTGTTGACAATCAATCATTCGTGTTTTAGTAATATTTTCTTATTTAAAATTGTATACACCTGCAAAAAAATCAAGTCTGTCTTGTGCACAGCTTGATTATCGTGTCTCCTATTCGAGATGATGCCCACTCAATCCAACACTAACTCCAACCAGTGTTCACTCAATTGAACAACTCCCCTAACACACACATCGCACCACCAGGTCATACTAACTGCAGACAACCCATGAATATGTGCCAACAACCCATTTATTTACCGTTCCTACAGAGTCCACTGTAAGGGGCACTGTCCTAGCCTCCTGATAGGGGGAGTCTGTGATGTTAAACCAAAGTATAAAGTACTTTTTTCTTTCACATTGCATTATAAAGCTAAAACTAATAATGAACTACTGTTTCTTTCAATATTTTTCAGGTATTATCCAACATAGCAGTGCCTATCACGAAATAATGTGCCGGCAACCCCTTTCTGCCATCTTGAGTGGGATAATGTCTAGGGAGAGGGGTACACTGCGGTATATAAAACCATAATTTTTTTTTAGTTCTTGAGTATTCAAAGGTATAACCAAGCAAAATATATGGTTTGGTCAAACTAATTACTGATAACTGACAATATTCATTGTATTTACTAGATATAGGTATAAATAAATTATTTGTGTTATATCTTAATAAATTGTTAACATGGTCGAAGAAATGGCAAATGAACTTCAATATCTCTAAGTGTAGCGTGTTAAACATAGGGCTACACAACCCCAAAAATAGATACATCTTAGATAACACATATTTAGAAAAATCTGAGTGTGAGAGGGACTTGGGAGTTCTGGTGAGTCCGGACCTTAAAACCAGGAAGCAGTGCATTAGCGCCAGAAATAAAGCTAACAGAGCATTAGGTTTCATTGCTAGGACAGTAACGAATAGAAGTGCAGAGGTAATTATTAAACTCTATCTAGCATGTTAGACCCATCCTTGACTATGCGGTACAGTTTTGGTCTCCATCCTACAGAATGGACATAAATTCACTAGAATCAGTACAGAGAAGAATGACCAAAATGATACATGGACTCGGAAATTTGCCTTACGAAGAGAGGCTTAGGCACCTAAACTTACACTCTCTGGAAAGATGCAGAGTGCGGGGTGATCTAATAGAAGTGTTCAAGTGGATCAAAGGCTATAACAAGGGTGATGCAAACAAGGTCATCATAATAAAACAACAGGGCAGGACTCGCAGTAATGGGTATAAACTGGACAAATTTAGATTTAAAAAGGAAATAGGCAAGAATTGGTTTACTAATAGGGTGGTCAATGAATGGAATAAACTTAGTAACCATGAAGTAAGCGCTGAAACTATCAGTTGTTTTTCAAAAACGATTAGACAACTTTATGGATGGGGACGACAGGTGGTGATGGATACGGAGCTGCCTAGTGTAGGCCTTATGGTCTCTTGCAGCCTCCTTTATTTTTATGTTCTTATGTTTTATTGTATCTGTAAGTTTTAAAGCATTTAGCCACATCAATATTGAGATAATCAAGATGTGATATACTACTGACAACTCAGAGCTTGACATGAGCTTCGAGAAGCCATGTTTGATTTTGTTTGCTGTGTAACATGTAAGGTGGGCAGGATACAGGTATGACCCATCATCCATGAGGAGCTAAGATGAGAGGGAGGAAAGGATGGTGGCGAGGAGTGGAATGGGCGGTAGTAGGTACATGCCTTTGACTTGGCTACCCCCTTACAAGGGGGAAAAATTAGTGGTGAGATTCAGCCAGTTTTTACTAGTTCATACAAACCTGTTCTTGGGATTTCATGGGCTCTGCAAATCAGTTATCAAAAATTGGCTCATACAGCCTAATATCTATTTGCTACTGGTCTAATGTGACCTGTTAAAAAAAATTCAATCTCACCACTGGGAAAAAGCTCTTGGTATAGAGTGTAAGATGAACTAACTGTGCCGTTACGAGAGGTAACGGGGCTTTTTTTTATATGTTCGTGTATCCCCATGTTTACATATTTTTTGTCGTAAGGCTCGTTTCCCCTCGGAAGAGGTTTTCAATTTTGTTTTTTGTAACGCTTTAATTTTAAGTAGATCTCGAGCAGAGGCCTTTTCTGTTCAAAAATCCCACCTTGTAAGTTGTCTGCAAGCTGTGTTGCAAGATAACATCTCATTATTTGTACAATGTTCACTTAAAGAATTAGACTTAAGAAGGTATGTAAGAACCGGTTGCTGTTTTGTGATGTCACGTCACACATCTAGGCAGTCTGGTTTGAAACGCCTTCAGGTGCATACCCGCTCCCTTCGCGGCCTACTCACTTTTCATCTACTACTTCTACTCTTCCTCCCAATTACTGTCTGCTGCCATAGTTTCAATGGCAGCACCTGTTGTGTGAAGATGAGAAAGTCGTTTTTTCTATTGCCAATAAACGTAGCAACGAGTACTCCGTGGATCCTTACCCCCTCCGCGTTTGTTTACGTTACGTAACGCAGAAAAGAGGGCACTCATTACGCTTTCCCCTATGCGCAGCAGAGTAATTCGCTGCGCCAAACTAACTGAAGTGTGAGGATACACCTATACGATAAAATATGGCACCAATAATTTACTTCAGCCAATATTATCTAAAACCAATGAATATCATCAGTTGTCAATAATTAGTATGACCTGCACAAAAATGATCAAACAACTCTATCAATCTATTTTGACTGTATATAATTTAAGAGCATAGCATAACATAAGTAGATGCCCTGTTTCATGACAAATCAGTGCCAATTTGCTAATTTTCAGAAAGGGGGTTGATGGCACTCGGGTTGTTGACACAGAATCAAACAGCCCAAGATGCAATCACCACACAGAAGATGACACATCCTATACTGTTCCAACTAACAAACATTACACAACACAGTATATCCTCCCTGAGTGACCCATATAATATATACTATAGCCTTACTCATTGGCAGCTGCTGATTACTTGGGAACTGTAGGCCTCCTGCAACAGACCTGCAGCATTGGATTGATTGATTCTCATGACACCTATCATACTTCTGAAACAATTCATTCATATCATGTATAGGCTGTTCCTTACTACCTCACTCAAATAAAAAAATTCTGCTTTATCCAGTATACCTAAACATTAAAATTTCCGAAGACCGCTCTTCGGCGAAAACTTCCCCTTCGGTACTCGTTACTTTCCTAAACAGTTTCACTATCTTGTGGCTCATGAAGATGTTTTATAAAATCACTAAATTACACTGCTGTATATTTACTGTGGTGCTTGTTATCTTAGCACCAACAAATAAGGAATTACTAAAATCCTAGCGCAGTTTTGAAGGGTTTTACCTCGACATGCTCATACCAAGTTTTCACAAAATACTCGATTTCATCATACTAGCAGATATATTCTGAGCCATACCCACCGGAATTAGGACTATTTTCAAATTCGCCGTGTTCACTTTAGACCATTGTAAAATCAGACAACTTCTACACATAAACACGTCAGCTACGTACTGTTTTAAATACTCGCTAAAACTTCGTCTGCCATGCACCACGTGAATACAGAACCAATGTAAACAAAACAATTTTGGGAGTCTATAATATGTCCTATATTTTGCTTGTATATTTAAAACTTAGTTTAAAACTAAGAAATTTCATATATTTTTATCATAATAATAGTAGTTTTTGGTTATAATTGCCGATGATTTTTTTTTTACTATATACTACCGATCGCTACTAAAAATTCTTTCCCAATGGGTCCTTTTATTTCCTCTAATTAGCTAACAAGCCTAGAATTCTTTCGCTACTGGTCCTTTCTCCATATCAGGATTTATAATATCCCTTTCTATTGCATTTCGGATGGTAACATTATTTACCCGTTATATTTGAACGATATGGTTGTCCTTACATTCCATGTTCCTTTCTAAACACATATATTTTTTCTTTCTGGGTACCCTTATACAAGGGATCGAGGTACCCAGACAAGCATGACTGTTCTCATGTATCTTCCCTTCAAGAAAACTTTCAATATGCTCTAATTTCCTCACAAGACAATTATGGGGTATTTTATCACAAGTCATCTTTAGATTTTTTCTGAGAAGTATGGTAGAGGTTACAAGGTTGGACAGAGTGAGAAACAAGGAGGTGAGGAGGACTGATTGGGTAGAAAAGGAGATGCAAGATTGGGTTGATGAAAGGGTATTGTGATGGTTTGGACACATGGAAAGAATGAATGAAGAAATATTAGTAAAATAAGTGTGGAAGGCAGAGGTGGATGTAGTGAACATGAGTGGGCAACTGAGGATGAGATGGATGGATGCGGTGAGAAGGATGTTGAGCAGGAGGGAGATGTCTGTTGAGCAGGTATGGGATTGAATTGAATTGAATTTTATTCGGATACAATCATACATACAATAAGTACAATACATACAAGACTCAATATTATACACAGTATATATAATTGTACATCCGAGGATGGCACAGAAAGTCAAAAGACTTATTTCCACTGTGGTCCTCATATTACAATTAGGAAAGGATTATCATAGAAAAGCTAGGTTATACGAAGTGTAAATTAGGATTATAAGAAGTGTAAATTAAACATATAAACTATTTTCTTCAGAGAGAACAGTGTCTAAAAGATAACATTTAACAGATTTTTTAAAACTACTTTTAGATACAATTGATTGAATGTTGGTCGGTAAAGAGTTCCAAGCAATAGCACCAGTGTATTTGAAAGTACTTTTCCCTAACGAACGATTAACCCTAGGTACAACGACAGATGACCTACTAGAACGAGTTCTCAGGGAACGAGCATTTCTGACAAGTGTAAACGTATCTGACAAATAACTGGGACAAGAGTCGTTCACAATTTGGTGAACATGATTAAGCTTTAACTGAGCAACACGTTTCTCAACAGAAACGTGTTGCTCAGTTAGGGGTGAGTGGAGAATGGCTGTGTATAGATGACACTGTGATGCATGGAAGGAAGTGGGTGGGGGATGGGGTGTTGAGGAATATGTATGTGTGAATTATATTTGACGAAACCCCAAAGGTGTTCCTCCCCGTTTTCTATTTTTCTGCATGAAGGTATGGAGTGGGTGGCTGCCGATTAATCGCTTCGGTATGATGATGCTTATGGAGGTGTCATGAGACGCAAGTGGGTACACGATGATGCCGGTGTCGACATCTTGATTATATATATATATATATATATATATATATATATATAGATATATATATATATATATATATATATATATATATATATTTGTAGTTGTACAGGAGTTACCTCCAGATTCTGTGAACTAGTTTGATCACATTTTCTGTTTATTATTACTCACAGTTAAGAGAGCAAGAATTACAGCAGTGACTTTAAATTTTATTATGCCAATAGTGTGATGCATCGTTCATGTGGCAGCCGATGACGTGTGCGTGAATTTGACTCATACTGGTTAAGTGGCCTTGCTGTGGATGTGCTATGCCTTACTGCACTGCTTCTGATCCAGGGCAGTGGGCAAGATACAGGTGGCCTGTCATCCATGGGGAGCTAACACAAGATTAAAGAGAGTGTGGGGGATGGGAGTGGAATGGGTGGAGATCAAATGAGTGGGGATGGGTATATGCCTTTTGACTTTGGCCACCTCTCTGGTTAGGGGGAAAACCCCATGGAAAGGGTGGCAGTGAATTAGAGATAAGTCTTAAAGAAGAGAGACTGAGAAAACAGAGTTTCAAGTACTTAGGGTTACATGTAGCAGGGAATAGAGGAGTTGGGGTCAAGGTAAACTACAGAATGAGGGGAAGAACTAAATGTCACAGGGTAATGAAAAGTTTTCAAGGAAGTTGCAGTTGCCGACAAGGCTGACAAGATAAACACCATGTGAGGACAGAGCCTTTATTTGTACAATGTTTCGCTTATTACAGCTTTTTCAAGTACATATAGTTGTGATACACATGCTTGAGATTAAATAAGAGGAATGGAGGGAACGGGGAAAGAAAGAAATAGGGGGAGGGGAAGGAAGAGGAGGAGGAGGTGGAGGAGGAGGAGAAGGGGGATTGAATATTGGGAGAGGTTGAGAAGGCTGGCCCAAACGTATGCAGGCAAATTGTTCACAAAGGATGGTATAAAATTTTGTTGGCCATGGGTATTAAAGGAATTATGTGGGGTGAGATGTTGCACATGCCCCTATTTTGTTTAAGTGTTGGTTCTTTGTATGACCGCTACTTCCAAACACTTCCTGCGAATCTTGTCGGGATCTCGTATCAGCAGCTCTGCATTCTTCCAGTCCATCAGGTGGTTTTCCCTGTTCCCATGTATCACACATGCATTGATGGTGACACCATGCCTGACGTCGTAATGGTGTTCACGTATTCGTGTATTCAGGTCGCATGACATTTCTCCAATGTAAGCTTTATCATATCCCGGGCACAGAATATGATAAATACCAGCTTTGGTGTCTGGTGTTTGGTTGTTGTTTGTTCTCATTTTCATGATGTCTTTGATCATTCTGCTGGTCTGGCACACTACTGTACTTCCAAATTGGTGGTTCTTAAAATATGGAAGTAGTGTCCCCTCCCCTAACTTCTTTCTTTCCCTATTCCCTCCATTCCTCTTATTTAATCTCAAGCATGTGTATCATAACTATGTACTTGAAAAAGCTGTAATAAGTGAAATGTCGTACAAATAAAGGCTCTGTCCTCACATGATGGTTAACTCGTCAGTAATGAAAAGTGTCATGAAAAATAGGTATGGGTGGATGTATGCAAAGAGAAGTCTGTACAATGTGGTGATTGTGCCTACAGTAGTGTATGGGGTAGAAACTTGTAATCTATGGGAGGCAGAAATGAGTTTAAATGTGTTTGAGATGGTGTTAAAGAAGTATGATGGGGATTATGAGGATAGATAGAATGAGACATGAGGTGAGGGTGGAAGGGGAACTGATAGTTAGGGTTAATGAAAAATACTGGGAAGGTTTGGGTACATGGAAAGTATAAGTGAAAAAAGACTTACAAATAGAGTGTGGAAGGCAGAAGTGGTTGAAATGAATTTGTGAGTAGACCAAGAATGATATGGATGGATGGAGTGAAGGGGATCTTGGGTAAAAGGGGAATATCTGTTGAACCAGGAAGGGAGGAGGCAAGAGATAGGTGTGAGTAGAGAATGGTTGTGAATGGATGATAAATTAAGGTACCAAGAGGAGATTTCTTCTTGTTTATTTTATTTTCTTATGAATGGACAAGGATGAAGGATCACCATATAATGAAGTGGTTGAGGTTGAAGATTTGGACGTTTTGCCCAGTTGTAGAAGTCTTTTTCTTTGCATTGCTTCTGACCTGGGCAGTGAGGGACAATAGGGATGGCCCTTCGTCTACAAGGAGCTAAGATAAGAGAGAAGAGAAATTGGTGTGGCATGGACAAAGGGAGGGTGCATGCCTTGGTTGTTCATCTCACATATATGGGGAAAAAGACCTCTTGGAATATGTATATTTGAGCTATGACCTAAAACTATAAATGTCACTTCTCTGTAATTTCACAGCTACAGGCTGCAATGAAGTAATATGTCTTTCTGTGCACCCTACAACAGTAATACATTTATTCTTGTCAACAACCTCTCAGACAGGAGATTCTTTTTTATGAATTTCACTACCCATTGAGGAGGGATGGGAGAGGACAGAAGACAGGGGTGAATGGAGAATGGTTGTATATGGATGATGTTGTGATGCATGAGGTGGAATGGGTGGGGGGATGGGGGTGAGGTAGTATGTGTGAGCAAATTTTGACGCAGCCCGAAGGGATTTCTCCCCGTCTTCTCCTTTTATGCATGGGGGGACAGAGAGGGGAGGTCGCCGATTTAATGAAGCGGCCTTGCTGTGGATGTGCTGTGTCTTGCGACACTGCTTCTGACCCAGGGCAGTGGACAAGGTGCAGGGATGACCCGTCATCCAGGAGGTGCTATGATAAGAGGGAGGGTGGAGGGGTGTGGAGTGTATTCAGGGATGGAATGGGTGGGAATGAATTTATGCCTTTTCCTTTTTGGCTACCTCCCTTGTAAGGGGGAAAAAGCCTTGGTATATGTATGTATGTACTACCCATTCCTCCATTATAACCTATTCCTCATTCTTCCTGACCTATGATCTCTCAAAGTTGATGTTTTTTTCTGAATTGTCAACTACTCTTTCAGACTCCACTATTTGTTTTATCTTTTTTCATTTGACTTCACCCTAGTATTTTTTATCTTTTATATTTATTATTTCCTGTCATTTTTCAGCTAATTTTTTTTTTAATTCTTTGTTTTATTTTAGATCTATGAGTAGTGTTTTGAGAATTTTCAAACTGTTTCAAGTTCTTGAAATACATTCAAAAACAGTTATGATCCAAATCAGTTTCTCTCAGGACTATTATTTCTACAAATATCTCACTTCCCTCTAGTCATTTCATTACAGTCTGAAAAATTATTTCACCATTCACTCCAATTTTTAGCTTATATATTTCATTTATCATACATGTTTATATATGACAGTAACATACATATCAGTTCAGAAAATGTTTCTACTCAGCTTTCCAGGGTTGGGTAGCTAAATAAAGAGATAAATCTAAGGACATTCAGCTTTATTTTTTCATAATAGTTCCTCTTTTAATGAAAATACCTGTAACAATAATAATAATAATAATAATAACAGCAATGTTGATGTTTGAGTAAGATTATGGTATTATGGAATTAGGCCAGGTACAAGTTCTGGTAATCTACAGCTTCTGGGTAAACATTAGCCAACTTACCAAGTTGAGGTATCAAAAAATTTAAGGGAAATGATTGATTGACACTTCAACTTTTCATGAGACTTTGGGGATATTAAGACAGTTTTAGAAAAAAGTGGGTCTTACATGCCATCAAATACAGTAAATAATGCAATCTAAAAATACTGTGTTAAGTCAAAAACAAAACAAACCACTTTCTCGACAGTGCTCAAGACAGATGGACAATGATTTTCTTTACAACTGCAAAATACAATTTCTATGCCTTCCCTTGTAAAATATACACATAAGCAGTGGTGCCTTGTGGTGGTATGAAATGGAGGGACTGCAAGCACATACAACAGCCTCATTGATCTTTAGAGAGAACTTGTTCCTTGGAATATTGTATGTGTTCAATCAATCAATTGGGAGTATATGCTACAGGGCACACCATTTCACTCACATGTCATTACCAAGCCCCATGGTTGCTCTGAGCAAGCTCACATACAGCCACCCTTCCTATCATAAACACCTCTTAAATGGTTTGGTCAACTTGCATGTCATGAGTTCTGTGGGCATCCCCTTCATCTCCTCCATCAAACATTGTCTCTAGTGGAGACAGCACTGAGAGTGGTATCAATCATCAGGGAAACATACCACATGCAAATATGGCCAAAGGTGACATTCATGAATAATGTTGGTAACAGTCCTAGACTGAGTTTCATGGAACAATCTTGGTTAAATGTATTCCAGTGATATCCCATAATACTCCATAGGCACTTGGTATCAAAGATGTCATGACAACTCGTCAAGTCACCATTCAATATCCATGTCTCAGAGCTGTACAGCAAGGCAGGGAGTACAAGCAACTTAAAATATTTGGATCACAGTCCTCCTGCATAAATAATACTAGGGTAGTTCCAAGAGTAATTCCTCTTATATATTTTTATTCATAACTCAAAAAGTTGAAGAGCTATGAAGATGGGAGTGGCACCATTTTAAAATGAGTGGACATGTTTGCTCCAAAACTTATTTCTCCATGTTATCACCCCATTCTCAATGCATTTTTGCCAACGATGAGCAAGGGTCTGTGCATGGCTATCTGAAGTGCAGTTTGTCACTCATATCTCTGTTGCCACTCTGGAATCAATGAAACCATCTTCTAACCATGCTGACATCAATTGCTTTGGCTCCATAAACATTCACCAGGTGAATGTTAATTGGTTCCATTTCTATGTGGAGGAATTCAATGACACATCTCTGCTTGTGACACACATCCATGACAGAGGTTACTTTACTAGATTATCACACCATCAAAAAGAGATGAAAGTACCAGGTTACAATTGCAAAGGTTCAGTCATCATAACAATGCCATTAACAATCCCCTTGGATCCCTTGGTGCAGAATAAAAAAAAATAAAATAAAATAAAGGCATTACTTTTGGAACTACCCTTATACAATGCCATATACTCTGGTTGTGTGAGTCCATAACACCATGGACAATGCCAATCCTTCAAAGGACTTTTTGACATGACCCACCCCTGTTATGCACTACACAACCAAGGAAGTTGAAGCTTTCTAAGACCTTAATGTCCTTGTCATATGCATGGGCAGATTGAACTTTGTGATCCAGAAGGCCCCCAAATTTCTTGGTCTAGGAGACCTGAAGTCTAAGTGGTCTTGCAGTGACTCAAGGGCTGCAACCAGGACATTCAATATCTGCAAAAATGTCATCAGCAGGAGCAAAGATAAGGTCAGTGACCTTAGTGTTGCCAATGGATGCTCTGCAATGACACTGATTGACAACTCTGTCCCAGGATAAGTAGATGTTGAAAAGTGTTGGATTGAGGATGCATCCTTTCCTTGCCTCACTTCTGAATTAACAGGAAAGAAGCAGGACACACCTCCTCCATACTTTACAGCATTCTCTATCCTTACCTATGGTATTCTGTTGAGACAACCTCAATGTCTTCTAATTTTTCCCAAGTGAATGATAATGTGATGCTGGATGTTGGTGCATTGCTTGTGGCTTTGTAGATAATTGTGGAGCCCAGATTCAGAAGCACACATTCTTCCACAGATGGGGCAGGGTATCCAATCACAAGGCCAATAGTGATGAAGCCCCTCATGGGCATGTATGTGGACAGTCTCAATAGTTTGGCAGCATACAGAATCCCACTCTGCATATTTGACTGCAGTCTCAAGATACATACATACATATACCAAGGCTTTTTCCCCCTTTCAAGGGAGGTAGCCAAAAAGGGAAAGGCATAAAAACACTCCCACCCATTTCATCCCTAAATACACTCCACACCCCTCCCACCCTCCCTCTCATCTGAGCACCTCCTGGATGACGGGCCATCCCCGCACCTTGCCCACCGCCCTGGGTCAGAAGCAGTGTCGCAAGACACAGCACATCCACAGCAACATCCACATCCACTTCTTTTCTGTCTTCTAGCTGAATGGCAGCCTTCAGAAGCTTTTGGGAACTGATTTTCTGATGACCTAATAATACGGTCAATCCAATACAGTTGATCCTACATGAGCACTGCCTCTATACTGCAACAGTTGGTGGTATACAAGCCTGTAACATATGGTATGTGATCCACCCAAGTTAGGTCAAGGATGAGTTGCAATAAGCAGATGTGGAGAGCTTCTAGGCTTTGTATGTAGGCCCTACAGATGGTCCAGGTCTCTTCACTGTTGAACAAGACGGACAGGCATATGGCAGAGTAGTCTGAAACTTTAGTCTTTGTGAAGAGATCCTTATTCACAAAGACACAGATTGCTCTATAGTTGTGAGACTTGGACCATTTATAGGGCCCACATTCAAAGCCAAGAAGCTCTCCACATCTTATTGCAACTCATCCTTAGCCTAACTTGGGTGTATTACGTACCTCATGTTACAATCTTCCAAGGGGGGTCAGTAGCTTTGTGGATACAATTTTTGATTTCTTCATTTTGATAGTTTGAGCTGGAGAGGATGCTGTCAAGATAACCAAAGTGGTAAACTTATTGAATGTGCTCATGGCCAACATGGATTGGGACTATTGAGTTGATATGATTTGTGGCCTGAAAGAGGACCTCAGTTTTGTGGGTGTTTACTACAAGGCCAGCGTGATTATGCATATCAGTTACAATGATGTTGTACTGGAGGGTTACAATGGAGTTGGATGGGTAAACATCAGCATCAACTTACTGGTGGTCAAAAATGGTTGCCATACAGGTTTTTGTCTTGTTCTCAGTTTATGTAGGTTGAATACACCGCCATTCAGTTTGTAAAAGGAGATCCCATCCCCAGCATTATAATTGAGCTTGATGAGGAGGGAAATGGCATAAAGGTAGCAGCTGAAAATAACAGGTGCAAGGACACTACTTTACTTGATGCTGGCATTTACTGGAAATGGTTCAGAGATACGACCACTAGTAATGACACAAGTTGATATCCCTACATGAAACTCTTCACGACAGCCATAAACTATAAGGGATACTTGCACTTGGTAAATGTGCTCCATAGAATGTTCAGTGTCAAATATTTTGACAAGACTGATGAAGGCAAGAGGTCTCTGTGTTGTTCCTGGCATTTCTCCTGGGGCAGCCTTGCTGAGAAAATCATGTCAGTGGCACTATGGTCCTGTCAAAAGCTACATTGAGATTCAGAGAGAAAAATGTCAGCTATCAAATCTAACAAGAGAACCCCTGCTAAGATCTTACTAACCACAGCAAGGAGAGAGATGCCATGATAATCACCACATTCTGCCTTATTGCCCTTACACTTGTAGATTATAACAATATTAATGTTTTTTCCAATCTTGGGGAAAGATCTCAGCTGCCCATATGCGGCAGTAAACTTATGAAGATGATTTTTTTTTTTTTTTTTAGGGAGGGGGGCGACTTCCACAAGGGATGGAATCTGCTCTAGATGTATTAATAGTGGTAAAATGGAGAGATGATCAATAATGCTGGGAGCAGTGGGGTTGATCCAATTCAGGAGATCATTGGGACATCATTGGGATACTCAACCCATCATTCTAAGATGCCCTGCCATTTCTTCATGAGAAGATCTCTAAGTACCCAACAATACCTTTTTGAGATCAACATACAATGCATCTGCATCTTACAAGAACACAGAGTGCTAGGATCCAATAACCTGTGACTTACCAGGCATGAACCCAGACTGCTCAGGGCTCTGAAACTTTAGATGTGAATGAAAATATGCCAACAACAAATGGGAAAGCACCCTGCTTAGCACAATGAGCAATGTAATGCTGTGGTAGTTGTTGCATTCCTGCTGGTCCCTTTTCTCCTTCCAGAGAGGGATGACCAGACCCTTTTCCCAGTTAGAGGAAATGGTGTAATACTGCCAAACAACAGACATGGCCACTTACAACACAAGAAAAATGGCCTCACTGGTTTTCAGCAACTCTGCTGATGTTGCAGATGCCGGTCACCTTTCCACTTTTAACAGTCTCTTTGATCTCCATCAAATTTGATGGAGTTCCATCTATCACTCAACTGGGAATAGCAACTGCCACCTGAAAACCAGCAAGGCAAAGCTAACCACTTGAGGGTCATCCAGGAGCAACTGCTCAAGTACTCAGCACCTGATATTAGGTACCCATCAGCTGTTTGGACTGTGCTCACTTGAGTCGCACACTTGCAGCAGAATTTCTTCAGAGCTCAGTAAGCAGGCTTGAGGTTGTTTGCTCAAGTGGCCCTCAACATTCTTAGCAATTCCTGTGATGTACTTCTTCATGGCCATCCTCATCAGAATCTAGTCTGTTGTTTCTGAGTCCTATATCAGTCCAGGTGATGAGCCATCCTAGCAGTACAACTCACCTCTATATTTTTCAGTGTCTTACATGACAGAACATCTTGTCTTGAACTTGAAGGCTTACCAGTGCATTACTTGGCAGCTTTCACTTTAATATTTGAAGGTATCTCATAATTATTCTGGGTCCTCATTGGTGCCAAGCACTTTGAACTGATTAGGGATTGCTACCACATACTCCTGATCACATGTATCATCCTTGAACTTCTCCAGATGAAACCAAGATGAGTTATATCTCAGAGTCTCCTGGCCTTGACAGACAGTCTGAATGCTGCAACCATAAGTCTATCATCAGTCCTAAAAATTTTAGCACTTCAATAAGCCCTGCAGTTCTGTAGGATCCTCCAAGTACTAACAATTACATTACTGATCTCCTTTACCATTCTTCTGGCACTGCTATACCAAATCCATCAGTGTAGGTCTCATCTTTGTAACCAAGAACCAGCAATCCTCAGCCATCTGGGCTTCAAAATTCAAAAGGAAAAAAAAATGTTAGTGTTCAAGGTTCCATAGCCATGGGGTCCAATACATATTTCATATTTAGTTCTATCAGCATCAATGACCACACTGAAGTTTCCCAAAACAACAAATGTGTCCAGTGGTGGGCATTGGCCAACCATAGTCAAGCTTAGCATAGAAATTCTTCTTCTCTTTCAAGTTCATACACCTTGGTATGGTGACACTGTGTTATGTTTCCCATCCCTTACTTTATACCACCATGAGCTGCTACAACAAATACAATGTGCACTACATACCACATACTGCAAAGAAGTAACATACACAACTTTTATTTCACATACCACAAAAAATGTGCAACTTTTAAAAATCCTTATAAAAGTTAACTACACATAAGCATATTATACAAAAATATTCCCTAAGACATCTATTAAGCAATGCTGCAAAACAAATTATTGTTTACATTTTCTTCTGATCCTTTTCATTTTCTAAACTCAGACTCCACCTCCTCCCCTTTTTTTCAGCAAAGAGTATTTTCTTTGCTTTAGAATAATTAAAAACAAAATATCTATATTTTAATGCAGTCTGACAATACAGATGAAAGTGTTCAAGGTTGTATTCTTTCACACCTTCACATTTCTAAATTCCTTGAGCTGTCATTCCACATTGTGCGAGGGCTTTATTTTTTATAAATTAGATAAAAATCTGCAATACAGAAAAAAAAAGAAAATTAGAAATATTCAATGCTGAATTCATAAACACATACTATTTCTAAAGTATAAATAATTGGTTACCTCCCTTGTAAGGGGGAAGAAGCCCTTGGTATATGTATGTATCTTTCATTACATTCAGATGGTTGTGCCTGTATGATGTAATGAGATGGGTGAGTGAAGTTGAGGGTTCTAGCATAGAAATGAGTACCCATTGTTTCCCTATGATATTTTATGGGTATAAATAATGGGATAAGTAATATATGTATTTACCTAGTTGTATTTTACGGGAAGGGGAGCTATGCTCGTGGTGTTCCGTCTTCATATCTCATTTTATCTATTTTTAAATTCATGTATTGTTTTTGCACACACCACTTTCTCATCTAACTTGTTCCAAATGTCTATTACTCTGTGAGGAAAGCTGTTCTTTTTCATATCTCTTCTATAGCTGTCTTTCTTGATTTTCTTTCCGTGTCCTCTTATATTTCTATCATCCCATTTTATTAGATCCTCTCTATCAATATTTTCTATGCCTTTCATAATTCTATAAATAGCTATCAAATCTCCTCTCTCTCTTCTTTGCTCTAGTGTCTGTAGCTCAAGTTTTACTAGTCTCTCTTCATATGATAGTTTTGAGAGTGTTCGTGCCAATTTTGTAATTGCTCTTTGTATTCTTTCAAGTTTTGTTATACATTTTTTTGTACTTGGTGACCACATCATTGCTGCATATCAAAGTGATTACTATTTTCTTCACCATTTCTTCATCCAGGTATGTAAATGCCACTTTGATTGTTCTTATTAAATTATAAGTTTCTCCAAAAATCTTATTTATATGTTTCTCAGGTGACATATTATTCATAATAATGACTCCCAGGTCCTTCTCATTTTCAACTTTTTTATTTATTGTTCTCCCAATTTATATGATCCTGTTATTCTTTTTTTGCTTTTTTCCAAATTCCATTATACTACACTTTTTTGTATTGAACTCCATCTCCCACTTCCTACTCCATTCCCATACTTTATTGAGATCACTCTGTAGTGACTCACAATCTTCTTCCGTGTTTACTTTTTTTTTAATAGTTTTGCATCATCTGCAAAGAAGCTCATATAACTTTCAATTTCTTCATCCATATCATTAATATATATAGCAAACATTATTGGGGCCAGAACTGTTCCTTGTGGAACACCACTTATTACTTCATCCCAATTTGAATGTTTGTCTCTTATCACTACTCTCATTTTTCTTTCTTGCAAAAAGTCTTCCATCCATTTAAACAGTTTGCCCTGTATTCCTCCTTCAGTTTCTAATTTCTTAAGCAACTTCTTATGTGGTACTTTGTCAAAAGCTTTTTTTAGGTCTAGAAATGCACAATCAGCCCATCCATCTTTTTCTTGTATTATATCTATTAGCCTTGAATACAAACATATTAAATTGGTGATGCCTTGGATTTAGCACATTGTTTTTTCCAAATACTTTACCCATCTACTTTTGACAATTCTTTCACAAATTTTTGCTATTGTACTTGTTAGAGAGACTGGTCTATAGTTGGTAGGGTCTTCTTTATTTCCCCCTTTATATATAGGTCCTATATTTGCTTTTTTTCAATCTTTTGGAGCTTTTCCTTCTTTCAAAGAACTGTTTATTATGGTATGTATTTTGTCTGCCAGTTCATTCCTGCATTCTTTCAAAATCCAGTTTGCTATTTCATCTGGTAAATGCAATTTTCTGACATCAAGATTACTCAAGTGTTTCATTATTTCATTCTTTGTTACTTCTATTTCTTTCATAGGGGGGACTTTCTCTTTCCATTCAATCTCTCCAGGTTGTATGTTCTCCCTTGTAAACACTGATTTAAAATGCTTGTTCATAATTTCTGCCATTTCTATTTCCTCTGTGTATTCAACTTCTCCTTGTCTTAATTTCTCTAAATCTTGTTTGTTTTTCAGTTTGTTGTTTACAAATCTGTAAAATAGTTTTGGTTGATCTTTACATTTTTCAATGACATCTTTTTCATATTTTCTCTTTTTCTCTCTGCACACTTGTACATATTCATTTCTATAACAAGTACATGTTTTCCATTTTCAGGTCTTTTGTTTTTCTTCAATTTGGTCCAGGCTTTGTCTCTTTTGTCTTTTAACTCCCTACAACTTTTGTTGTACCAGCACTTTACATATTCTTTTTCTTGTTTTCGTCTTGGGACATATTTTTCCACTACTTTTTAATAAATTGTCAAAAATTCCATTTCTCTTCTACTGTTGTTTCTTCTTTGTATATTCTTTCCCAGTTTTCTTTTTGAAAGAATTCTCTTATTTCATCAAAATTTGTTTTTTCATACATCATTATTCCTTTTCTATATTGTTCATTTCTTTTCATATATTTTTCCTTATCTAGTTCCAGTTCAATCAATATGTGGTCACTTTTACTTATTGGTGTCTTATATTCAATCTTTTCTACTATTCTAGGTTCAGATGTGATTATTAGGTCTAGTCTCGATGGTTCTTCTTCATTTCTATAACTAGTGTTCGCTTGTATCCATTGTGTCATTGTGTGGTCAATAATCATCTCGAGTAGAACATTTCCCCATGAGTCGTCTCCACCCTTTACTGTCATCTCTTCCCAGCAGACTTCTTTGCAATTAAAGTCACCCATCATAACTCTTCTTCATCCATCTTCCATTATCTTATTTAATGTTATCCTTGTGTCTTCTAACGTACTTTTATGTTCACTCTCTTCCCACGAGGCTGTTTTTGGAGGCACATAATTTATCACAAACTTTCTGCTCTTCTTATCTCTGTCTTCCACTTCAATCATAATTATCTCTACTATATTCTTTCCATATGTGACACTCCTCACATTTATATCTTTCTTAGTCAGGAACATAACTCCACCCCCTTGTTTTGTCCCTCTGTTTCTAATCCAATAATTATATGCATCATGTCCTACACTGTTGGGTGGTAGTGGACCTTTTAATTTTGTCTCTACAATTCCCATTATGTCTGGTTCTTTTTCCTTCAGATAATCATTCAGTTCATTCAATCCTGTTATTAATCCATCTATATTTGTGTAAGACACTCTTAATTTTCTGCTACTTCCATTGTATTTTCTGTTTCCCTTTTGTTTTTCTCTGATATGGTCCATCTCCTCACTTTCATATTCACTACTCTCCAATAGAATTTCTTTTTCTGTCTCTGTTCTGTTCTCGTTTTTTTCCTAAGCTTCTTGTCTTTTCATTTTATCCTCCTCTCTTTCCTCCCTATTCATTTCTCTTTTTATCCATACTTTTTTATATTGAAGATGAACCTGAAATCATGAAACAAATTGAAGAGATGTATAGACTCGGAAAATAAAATGAGCAGCAACCAAATTGATCCCCATTCTAGCAGACAAACCATATAAGGAAAAATCAGTAGTAGTCAAACTGCCATCATTAAGAGAAAGGAAAGAGAGAGAGAGAGAGAGAGAGAGAGAGAGAGAGAGAAAGAGAGAGAGAAGAGAGGTTATATGACTGCAGTCTTCAGATCAGTGAAAAGAATGAGAGTGAGAGTGATCTTGGTTTGGGTTGGATGTACATCTTGAGATTATGAGAATAAAGTGAAGAAGAATACATGGCTTAATCATATCAAGAAATAATTTTCTGTGTAGATACATCAACTTGTGACAGAGCCTTGTACAGGACAAAGTTCAGTCTTGACCAAAAATGTACAATATCTGTTATTCTAATTTATTAGCCATTCTATATTCCAAATTTATTAGGCAGTACTTTCTATACTCACCTTCCAAAAACAGGGTAACTGGTAATGTTGTGGGCAAAGATTTGACGTGCCTGCTGGTTGAAGGCTCGCTGCAGGTCCTTGCGACATTCTTCAATTCCACTGCAAAGGTAGTTCACAACTTCTGGTGGGTGGTTCTTCTCAACTGCAATGGTCAGCCCACACTTGCCCTGTCAACATATTATAATGTGAAATTCTGTTAAGTTTCTTACTTTTAACAACCACATCCTTCACTGTCATAACATACTATTTCTTAATTCTCTCAGTGCAGGTGAATTATACAAGGATTAGATCTGCCAACATTAAAGGTAAAAAAGAAATAAGGGTCCTGACTACAATATTCAGTGCACTGACAGGGATGGAAAAAGGGGACAGAGAAAATCTCTTGATCTGAGATAGGAAAGCATCATGAGGGCATGGTCACAAACTAAAGATGATCACTTGTCTGAAAGATACATACATACATACATATACCAAGGCTTTTTCCCCCTTCCAAGGGAGGTAGCCAAAAAGGGAAAGGCTTAAAAACACTCCCACCCATTTCATCCCTAAATACACTCCACACCCCTCCCACCCTTCCTCTCATCTGAGCACCTCCTGGATGACGGGTCATCCCTGCACCCTGCCCACCGCCCTGGTCAGAAGCAGTGTCGCAAGACACAGTACATCCACAGCAAGGCCGCTTCATTTAATCGGCGACCCCCCCTCTCCGTCCCCCTTTGCATATAAGGCGAGGACGGGGAGAAATCCCTTCGGGCTGCGTCAAAATTAACTCACACATACTACCCCCCCCCCGCCCATTCCTCCTCATGCAGTCACAACATCATCCATATACAACCATTCTCCACTCACCTCTGTCTTCCGTCCTCTCCCTTCCTTCCTCAACAGACATTCCCCTCTTCCCCAAAGCCCCCTTCATCTGAAAGATGATGATGGAAAAAAAAGAAAAAAAAAAAAGAGGAATATATACCACATGACTTTAATGCATGATATGATACTTAGTAATTAACAGACAGGACTCCATGAGTGTAGCTCCCTTCTTGTGTACTATAACTAGGTAAAACTAGTTAAATACATTTGTTCTTTTAAGTTCAAATCTCACAGTAATTCATTCAAACTGACATATCATGTCCTTTTTCATCCATGCTAGTATGACTGACTGATGATCGAATGATTTGGTTTAATATCACAAAACTTCCCTCTGCATAGGTTACAATGTTGGCAGTGCTTGTTCCAATACATTCCCCTTTGCTGATTGTTTTTCTATTTATCTATCTATTTATTGACCTATTTACTTGTTTATTTCTATTTTTTCCAAATAATACAAAGAACTAGTGGGTGAACACAGTGGAGGAATACTTCATCTGCAACAACAGATGAAGGGTGCCATTTAGGATTACTATACTACTACTTTGGAGGGAAGGTACATGAGGGTAGTAGCAAAAGATAAGATGTCAGGTTGGAGAGTAGTGACCACTGCAACTGAGCAAGGTTCCATGCTTGCATCCAATAATGTTTCTTATCTCTGCCAATGATATGATGGAAGATACAACAAGATATGCCAACATGGTTGCAGATGATACAAAAATCATAAGTGAAAAATAGGGAGGACTGTGGGCTATCACAAAGATATCTTGACATTATATTTGCATGGAACCAAGAAAGGATAATGAATTTTAATAGCAAAAAATGCAAAGTACTGGAAATGGGTAATAGCTGCAAAAGATCATCTTTGAATTATTTCATGGACAGCAAGTCCATTACAAAAGCAAAGGAGGATGAAGATTTAGGAATGGTGGTAAAAGACAACCTGTTATCTGACAAACATGTTAGCTTGATTGTAGGAGAGACATACAGACTGCTGCAGAAGATTGTAGTAGCTTTTCTTTATGTGGATGAAGAAATTATGAAAAAACTCACAGAAACCTTTATCTGTTTAAGACTAGAATATGCATTTGCAATCCAGACTCTTTTCCTTCAATTTTACAAGGGAAAAAATACAAAACAGATTCCCAGTACCCTTGCTCTCTCCCAGTGGTGACATTCTTATCCCCCTACCTACCACAAGGGCATGAGAAAAGAGATGCATTCATGGGAGTGATAAAAGAGCAAGGTCAGACACAAGGTGATAGCAAGAATTAAAAAGAAAAAACAAAAAGTGACTCAGCACTTTTCAATGAGTGGATATTAGTTTCTGAATGTAATGAATTATCCATAATTCTGGTCCATAGGGGTGCCACTACAGTACTGTACCTGAATTATGAATCTGCAGTCAGTATGTCAGCATGGTAAACTTGGATAATATCAACAGTAAAATGGTGGGAATCCAGACATCATATGGCCCCAGATAACCACATACTGAAAATACACTATATCACCCAACATTCAGACAATATTTCTTTTCTGAGAAAATGAGTCATCTTAGGTACCACTGCAAGAGAAATCTGAGTCAAGAGTAAGATGTAAATAATCAACAATGTTTTCTTTCTCACCTCCATATTGCAGACAGATAATGGGGTGTAGAATTCTTCTGGATTTCTCTGTCCACATTTTGAACACTGTTGTCTGTCTACGCGCGTATCACAGCACATTTGGATGCGCTTCAAAATCTCTTGAAGTGCATAGATGTTCTCATAAAAGTTATCAGAGTCTGAATGTCGTTTCAATATACGAGTCAGGCATCTAGTGTGGATAAAAGATACTTTGGATAATGACAAATTCTCAAACAGCCAGGTGGTATGGTCAAATTACTTTTCCATTTTCAATATTTAAGGGAATAAGGCCTATCTATTTATATACCAAAAGTCTTCTTACCCCTTATAATGGAGATTACCAGCCAAGGCATGCACCCACCCCCTCACATCCTACTCTCATCCATCACCCATTTGTTTCCCTTTAATCTTAGCTCCTTGTGGATGAAGGGTCATACCTGTTTCCCATCCACTGCTTGGGTCAGAAGCAATGTAATAAGATACAGCACATCCACAACAGGGCCAGCCATTTCATTTAAATGGTGGTTCTCCCTCCACATCCCCTCATGCACAAATAGAGAGGATGAGAAAAAATCCTTTTGGGTAGCATCAATTCATAGTCCATTCACAACCATTCTCCACTCATACCTAAATGCAATGCAAAATACTAGAAATGGGAAATGTCTGCAAAAGACCATTTTCAAGTATTCCTTGGAAAATGAACCCACTACAAAAGCAAGAGGAGAAAAATTCGAGTGTTGACAAAAAACACGTCAACTGAAAGACATATCACCAGGACTGTGAGAGATGTACAGACTGCTGCAGAAGGTTAGAAGAAAAAAACAAAAAAAAAACAACATTGAAACCCAATCTGTCCAAGACTGGAATATATGTCAGTGGTATGGTTCCCAAATAGAGTAAGGGATATAAGCAAGATTGAGAGAATACAAATGGCAGCAACCCAATTGATCCCCAGTCTGGCAGATAAACGATAAGACATACGTACATACATACATATACCAAGGCTTTTTCCCCCTTACAAGGGAGGCAGCCAAAAAGGAAAAGGCATAAAATCATTCCCACCCATTCCATCCCTGAATACACTCCACACCCCTCCACCCTCCCTCTTATCTTAGCACCTCCTGGATGACGGGTCATCCCTGCACCTTGTCCACTGCCCTGGGTCAGAAGCAGTGTCCCAAGACACAGCACATCCATAGCAAGGCCGCTTCATTAAATCGGCGACCCCCCCCTCTCCGTCCCCTCATGCATAAAAGGAGAAGACGGGGAGAAATCCCTTCGGGCTGCGTCAAAATTTGCTCACACATACTACCTCATCCCCCATCCCCTTACCCATTCCACCTTATGCATCACAACATTCTCCATATACAACCATTCTCCATTCACCCCTGTCTTCTGTCCTCTTCCGTCCTTCTTCAACAGACATTCCCCTCTTCCCCAAAGCCCCCTTCACCCCATCCATCCACCTCATCCTAGGATGTCCCCTCATCTTCACTCCCTCCACATCTGCCTTCCCTACCTCTTTTACTAGTCTTTCTTCACTCATCTTTCCATGTGTCCAAACCATCCTAATACTCTTTCATCAACCCTATCTCCTAAATCCCTTTCCACCCCTGTTCTCCTCCTCACCTCCTCATTTCTCACTCTATATAGCCTAGTAATCCCCATCATACTTCTCAGACACCTCATCTCAAACACATTCAAACTCCTTCGCTCTTCCTCTATTATGTTCCATGTTTCTGCCCCATACAGTGCTGTTGGCACAATCACTCCTTCATATAGTCTCCTCTTAGCATCCATTCCCAAATGTCTATTCCTCATTACACTCTTCAATCCACCAAGGCATTTACTTGCTTCTCTCAATCTATATTCTACCTCCACCTTCACTCCACCTTTTCCTGCCACATTTGCATCCAAGTATCTAAAACTATCCACTTCCTCCAGTCGCTCTCCCTTAATGCTCACTTCCAGTCTACTGCCACTTCCACCCCTTGTACATCTCATTACCTTACTTTTACCCACATTTATCTTTAGCTTTCTTCTATCACATACTCTCCCAAACTCTGTCACCAACTTCCTCAATCCCTCCTCCGATCCTGCTACAAGCGCAGTGTCGTCTGCAAACAACAGCTGGCTCACCTCCCACTTTTCTCCATTTTCTTTAACCATTTCCAATCCCTGACCCACTACCCTTGCATTTACCTCTTGCACTATCCCATCCATATATAAGTTGAACAGCCAGGGCAACATAACGCATCCTTGACAAAGTCCCACCTTTACCTCAAACCACTCACTCTCTCCATTTCTAATCCTGACACAAGCTCTACTACTCTCATAAAAACTCTTGAGAGCTCCCAGAAGCTTTCCTCCTATCCTGTATATCTGCATAACCTCCCACAGTGCCTTTCTGTCTACCCTATCCTAAGCCTTTTCCAGATCCATAAAGGCCCAAAAAACATCCTTCCCTTTACCTATAGCTTTCTCATATATCTGTCTTACCACAAAGATCTGATCTACACAACCTCTACCCGTCATAAATCCACACTGTTCCTCACCAATTACTCCCTCTGTTCCTCTCCTAATCCTCTCAATCAAGATCCTCCCATAAGCCTTCCCAGCTACACTTAACAAGCTAATCCTTCTGAAACTACTACATTCACACTTGTCCCCTTTTCCCTTGTAAAGTGGAACTATACAGGCACTCCTCCAGTCCTCCGGCACTCTACCCTCTCTCCAACAAACATTAAATAACCTCACCAACCAGTCCACCATCACTGTACCTCCTTTTTTTAGACATTCTTCATGGCATCCATCCATACCAGGTGCCTTACCTGCTTTCATCATCTTAACAACTGTCTTCACTTCATCATTCCTTATTTCTCCTCCATTTTCCTCACTCATCACGGTCATTTTCTTAGCATTTCCCACTGCAGCTATCTTTCCCTCCCTATCCTCCGTCACATTTAGCAACTCCCTAAAATATTCTGCCCATCTTTCCCTTACTGCCTTCTCTTCCATTATCATCTCTCCATCTGCACCTTTTACCGTACCTTTTCTTCTCTACTTGATTCGCCTCCTCTTCCTCTCTTAATTTCTTTCCAAAACATCTTTTTATTACTTTCAAAATTTTCTGTCATACTCTTACCCCATTTCACATCTGCTCTCCTCTTTGCCTCCTTTACCTTTTGCTTTACTTCTCTTTTCTTTTCTTTGTACCTCTCATATGACTCCCTCATCCTATTTTGTAACCAAACTGTGAAAGCTCGCTTCTTCTCTTCTACAACCTTCTTTGTTTCTTCATCCCACCATTCATTATATGTCAGTGGTATGGTTCCCATAAGGATATAAGCAAGATTGAGAGAATACAAATGGTAGCAACCCAATTGATCCCCAGTCTGGCAGGTAAACCATAAGAGGAAACACTAACTGCCTTGTCTGACAACTTTGAAAGATAGAAGGGAAAGAGGTGATCTAATTACAATATTCAGGTTATTAATGGAGATAAGTTACATTGACAGAAGAGATCTCTTGATTAAGGACAGGAGGGGTCTAAGAGGTCATGAGAGCAAATTATGGAAAAATATTTGTCTAAAAGATGTGATTTTTTTCATATAGATGTATAAATACTTGGAATAGCTTAGTTTGTGATATAGCCCAAGCTGGAACAATACAAGAATTCAAATGTAAATATGATAATTGGAAATCAAAGCTATAGGCCAGTTTGAAACTGTAGATGAATTTGAGGCTAGATATGATAAATTGGAGAGTAGGAAATGGGACCCAACAAGCCCTGCTCCTTTCCTGTATACTACAATAAAGTAAATACCCTATCCATCCATCTCATTCTCAGTCTTCCTCTCAAGTCCACTCTATCTACCTCTGCCTTCTACATTCTTTTTGCTAGTCTCTCCTCATTCATTCTCGGTGCCCAAAACATCCCAGTATCACTTCATCAGACCTATTTGCCAGGTCCCGTTCAACCCCTTATCTCCTCCTCACCTCCTCATCTCTCACTTTGTCTATCTTCATAACCCCTATCATACTTCTCAAACACTTCATCTCAAACACACTTAAATTTCTCCTTTCTGAATTCCAAGTCTCCACCCCATACAGTTTGTATGAAAGTAGCAGTTCCCAACAAGTCTATCGAAATAAACACCACATGAAGACAGAGCCTTTATTAGTACAACATTTTGCTTGTTACAGCTTTTTCAAGTGGTAACAGCCTAATATTTTTTTTCCAAGAGAGATCTATGAGAAGGCTCAAAGATTAGTCTGTGAATTTTGTGGTAGGATTTTTTATCATTGTTATTAAATACCACCAAGTATAATAAATACAATTGGATATATACATACTATATGGTGCAACAAAAAAATTATTGAAAAATTAATTTACTTTTTTACTTGCTATCATCCTACATGATACCTTAATTCTAGCTAATTACCCCCATCAACATGAGTAAACTATTCTTACGTTTCTCCATCGCTTTCCACGTGATACAGAGCTCGGGTGTTGTCTATTCCCATAGTTGTCATTTTTCTGAAAGACAAATGAAAATGTTTAAGCATAAAAGGCAAAAAGACAAAGGGATACAAAATGAAAATCCAACTGACAGCTTCATTTGGAATATGCTGTTTCCGTATGGTCACCCAATCTCATTAAAGACATTGACAGACTGGAAAAAGTACAACGGCGAGCCACAGAACTGATTCCAAATATCAAAAATAAATCATACGAAAATCGACTAAAACACATGAATCTGTTTTCCCTAAAAAAGCGTAGACTCAGAGGTGACTTGATATAGGTCTTTAAGATTTTAAAGGGAATTGACAACATCAAAAGTGACAAAATTTTCACATTGAATGAGAATCAGACAAGAAACAATGGTCTCAAACTGTCCGGAAATAGATTCAATTTGGAAGTAGGTAGAAACAACTTTGCCAACCGTGTAGTTAATGAATGGAATAAACTTCCTGCACAGGTAGTGCAATGTAGTTCAGTTCATAGCTTTAAGAATCATTTAGATAAATACCTAAGTAAGATGCTGTAATGATTATAATTTATCTTATATTATTCGTTTTTGTTTTGTTATCTTTTGTCTGTCTGATTTTCCTTTGTTATTAGATATATGTCAATTTATTATTATTTACTATTTACCTGTTTGTTTATTATTTAACTATACCTATGCATTTATTCATGTATTTTATTTGTTATTTACATTATTATAGTTTTTATTTATTATCTTATTATTAATATGATTTTTTTTTCGCATCCGACCTAGATATGGATCAAAAGGTCTCCTGTCGGTATGCTCCGCCTTTGTAAATTCTTTGTAAAAGTTAGACAAGCTATTAAAAAGAGAGAGAGAACATGAAAGGCATGAGAAAAAAGGTGAAGTGAGAAGGAAAGAATATAATATTTTGTTGGCAATAACTGCCACTTCTATCTTTGAAGACAAGAACATCCCAAAGAGGTGGAATCATAGTGACGGTACATGAGAGATTTAATGAGCATAGCAGACAGATGAGACAGTAGACGTCAAAAGTGATTGCAATCTTTTTTGAGTGGTGATAGTCTCCAATCACAAAAAAATGCCATATGGCTTTTGTTTGAAGGGATGTCACTGAAGACCCTACAATATTGATTGTATAAAATTTAGTCACTACCACATACAAATCACATGTTTGTAGATGAGTCAAAATAGTAATAGAAGATGAGGAAAATCATACATATATACATACATATACCAAAGGTTTTTTCCCCCTTACAAGGGAGGTAGCCATAAAAAATTACAAAAACTATAATTCAACTGTCCAAATATCAAGCAACTTCAATGCACAATAAGCTACAATTAAGGTCTTTATATAACAAAATGAAGTAAGGAAAACAAAAGATGATATTTAAAATATAATTAACAATATAAGAAAACAAACAAGAGATGACAAGTACACCTGTATATAACTGGGAACTAAAGGGAATACGTATATAGATAATGTGAAAATGGGATAGGAATTAGGAAAAAACAAAACAAGGAAACATATATGATAGGACAGTGGTCTTAATTCAATAGCTGCCATATTACAGCCTAAACACTATTTGTAAGGAATAAAACCAATTTCATTTAATCGTTCATCCATCAAAAATACATATGTACATATACCAATGGCTACTTCCCCCTTATAAGGGAGGTAGCTAAAAAACAAGGCATAAAATCCACTCCTACCCATTCCATCCCCTACATACTTCACTCCCCTCTACCCTCTTCCCTCCCTCTTATCTTTGCTCTTCCTGGATGACGGGTCATCCCTGCATCTTGCCCACTGCCCTGGGTCAGAAGCAGTGTTGCAAGACACAGCATATCCACAGCAAAGCAGCTTCATTTAATTGGCAACCCCTCTACGCCATCCCCTCATGCAGAAAAAGAGAAGATGGGGAGAAATCCTTTTGGGCTGTCTGAAATTATTTTTCACATATACTACCTCACCCCCCATCCCCTACCCATCCCCCCTCATGCATCACAGCATTATTCAGACACAACCATTCTCCATTCACCCCTATCTTCTGCCTTCTCTCATCCTTCCTCAACAGACATTCTTCTCTTTCCCAATACCCCATCCATCCATCTCATCCTTGGTCAACCCCTCATGTTCACTCCTTCCAACTCTGCCTTTCACACCTCTTTTACTAATCTTTCTTCACTCATTCTTTCCATGCATCCAAACCATCCCAATGCTCTTTCATCAACCCTATCTTCCAACTCCCTTTCCACCCAGTTCTCCCCCTTACTTCTTCATTCCTCACTCTATCTCCCTCACTCTATCCAGCCTAGTAACCCCAATCATACTTCTGAGGCACCTTATCTCAAACACATTCAAACTCCTTTCCTCCTCTCTTATATTCCATGTTTCTGCCCCATACAGTGCTGTCTGCATTATCACTCCATACAATCTCCTCTTAGCATCCATTTCCAAATGTCTATTCCTCATTACGCTTTTTAATCCACCAAGGCATTTACTTGCTTCTCTCAATCTACATTCTACCTCCACCTCCACTCCTCCCTTTCCTGCCACATTTGCACCCACATATCTAAAACTATCCCCTTCCTCCAGTCTCTCTCCCTCAATTGTGACTTCCAGTCTGCTGCCACTTTCTCCCCTTGTACATCTTATCACCTTACTTTTACCCACATTTATCTTCAACTTCCTTCTTTTGCTTTGTGATTGACTGAAATTTTTAATTCTCTCATTATGGTTATGTCCCCTTGACTAAAGAAAAAAATCATTAGCCACGATGGAAAAAAAACAAACATATGGAAGTGTCCATAAAGATTGTCATTATGGCAAAGGACTTAAAAGTACACAACACCAAAATCATCTTTATGCTTGCATCATTCCTTTTATATTGACTGCTGAGAAAAGGAGTTCAGTCATAGAAGAGGAGGAAATAAAGGAACATATAAATAACAAAATTTGTAAAGTTACCACAGAATAAATTTCCGAGTTCAGTACCTGCAAATCTGTTCCAGTGAAGTTTTACACATGTGGCGCTGCATTTCCTGCTGAGGAATACTCAGGATTTTTGGCTGTGTCTTGGGCTGGTTAGTGGAAAAACATGTATACATAATTAACAAGTACATACATACATATACCAAAGGCTTTTTCCCCCTTACAAGAGAGGTAGCCATATAAACAAAGGTATAAAATCCACTCCCACCCATTTCATCCCCACATACTCCATTCCCTTTCAACCCCCTCCCTCCCTCTGAACTTGGCTCCTCCTAAATGATGGGCCATCGCTGTATCTTATCCACTGCCCTGGGTCAGAAGTGGTGTTGCAAGACACAGCACATCCACAACAAGGCTGCTTCATTAAATCAGCAACCTCCTCTCCATCCCCCCATGCAGGAAAGAAGAGGGGGGTAAATCCCTTTGGGCTGCATCAAAATATCATTCACACATACTCCCTCACCACCCCATTCCCTACCCACTCCCTTTCATGCATCACAGCATCATCCATACATAACTATTCTCCATTCACCAGGAATTTACTTGCTTCTCTCAATCTACATTCTACCACCACCATCCACCCCTCAAGTTAACAGACACAAGGGGGATAAATTTTATCTGATAAACATAATAAATATATCATATTTACTTTAATATCTGACTTTAAAGGATTGTAAAGATGGGTTCTTGATATGCAGTGATTATATAGAAAGGGGATACAGAAGTTCATTCCAAGTCACTGAAATTTGACTGCTACCTCCAAGATTCTTTAAACATGGGTCCATTAAATATAAGGCTGAGTGTAATATGAAATTTCTTAGTGAATTGATATAAAAAACATGTCTGACTGTATATGAATCCCCTCACAAGTATTTGTACATGTTTTGTCTATCCATGAGTGATTCAACACAGTCTCGGATTATGTGATGGACTTGTGATCAACAAGTCTGAATGAGCTCAGAGCTTGTATATGGCCTGATCTATGGGTAACTTTATTACAGCCAACTCCTTGCCCATCATACTTTGAGTGCTGGTTCACAGTGTAGTGATGCTGAAATTTTTCAGTATGGGGAACACTCAAACTTGGATCAGTGAATTAGCAGTCGAGATTGGTACCACAGTACCATTGAGCCATGTATTAGCTGAGGATCCCTTATATTTCATGGAATGTACATTATGAACAAAATAAGTCAAAGGCAAGGGAAATTACTGTATATACTCAAGTATAGTGTAAGTTTTTATGACAAATTTTTCACTTGAAAAATAGGTCATGCTATACACTGGTAGTTTTTGAATGTGTTGAAATTTATGCATATCTTTGTTCATATCAAATGTTTTAAGTAGTTTTTCTGACCATTTTGAGGTACCTTTGTAAAGAAAGAAAGAAGAAAAAAAGTGATAAATTATATCCAGAATGATGCCCAGCACTGCTGAATTTCATTACAGTAGGCCTACTAGTAATCTTCAAAAGCTGTGGTAGCATTATACATGAGGTATATAAAAAAACAGCTCTCAATAATAATCATACACACATATACCATAGGCTTTTTTCCCTTACAAGGGAGGTAGCCAAACTCAAAAGAATAATAATAATAATAATCAACAAATAAACTAATCATTCTTACCTTAATATCTTTATAGCCACTGCTGTGTTTGCCAACACGGTGGTTGACCCTTGGAGCAGCTGGGTATGGTGATTGATGCTCATCAGAGAAGGAATCAAAATTGGTATCATTTAACCCAGGTAAATCTTCAAATTCTCCACCATCCAGTGTCTGCAAATCCTTAAGGATTTGTTCAACATAGTGAGGCTCAACTTCTCCTACATCAGGCTCTACCTCTCCCACATCAACTTGGGTGATTACCTGTGATAAAGTGAGAAACAAACAAACAAAAAAAATCACCTTTTGAAAGATGAAAGGATAATTAACAAAGAACATTTTATCAGTTGCTTAAACAATTTCTTTTCTATTGACTACTTTCCTTATGCACATATGGTACCAGGAAATGATGCCTACATAATTAACACATTAAATATCACAAAATTGATGTAAGTGCTAAATTAATTTGACTGTCGGAAAACATGAATGAAAGTTTCCAATACTAATCCCTATATTGTGATCTGCCTTTCCAAAAAAACTTCCATGGAAGTGCAGGGTTTCTTACAGAATCCAAATTTTCTACACCAAATTTCTATTTCATTTATTACAGTTTTTTCTTTTTCAATAAAGTATATTTAGTTAGTGCATATGGGCCTGGTAGTGAGAAGAATGAAGAGGAAAGGGAGTCTTTTTGGATATAGATTTAAATGAGTGCATAGAGGGTTTAGGGAAAACTGTCATTGTAGTGTTATTGGGAGATCTCAATGCTAGGGTACGAGATGAACCAATAGATGGAGTGGGAAGTCTGGAGTGCCAGGAAAAAATTGTAGTGGAGAGTTGATGGTGATGTGTCTAGAAAGAGAATTGATGATAGTTTACACAGTGTTTAGGAAAAAAGCCAAGCATAAGTACACATGGGAGAGGGTGGTGGATGGAGGGGTGGTAGATAGGGCTTTAATGGAGTATATCATGGTAACCAGGAGAAGAGTAGGAGGAGTTTTGGATGTACATGTTCTTAGGGGAGAGAGTGGTGGGAATATCAGATCATTTTCTGGCGGAAGGTAAGTTGAGAGTGGAGGATAGATAAAGAGGAAAATGACAGAAGGTTGGGAGGTACTTAGGGTACATATATACATATACCAAAGGCTTTTTCCCCCTTATATGGGAGGTGGCCAAAAAACAAAGGCATAAAAACCACTCCCACCCATACCATCCCTAACATACTCCACTTCCATCCACCCCCTTCCCCCTCTCTTATCTTGGCACCTTCTGGATGACAGGTCATCCCTGCATCTCGCCCACTGCCCTGAGGAGAAGCAGTGTCACAAGACACAGCACGTCCACAGCAAGGCCACTTCATTAAATTGGCAACCACCCATTCTCCGTCCCCTCATGCAGAAAAGATGCGAAGAAATCCCTCCAGGCAGTGTCAATTTATTTTTCACACATACTCCCTCACCACCCCATCCCCCACCCACTCCACCTCATGCATCACAGTATCATCCATACACAACCATTCTCCATTCACCCCTATCTTCTGTCTTCTTCTGTTCTTCCTCAACAGACATTCCTCTCTTTCCCAATGCCACTTTTATGCCATCTATCTATCACATCCTTGGTCAACCCCTCATGTTCACTCCACCTCTGCCTTCCACACCTCTTTTACTAATCTTTCTTCACTCATTCTTTCCATGTGTCCAAACCATCCCAATACTCTTTCATCAACCCTATCTCCCAACTCCCTTTCCACCCCAGTTCTCCTCCTTACTTCCTTGTTTCTCACTCTATCCAGCCTAGTAACTCCTATCATACTTCTCAGGCACCTCATCTCAAACACATTCAAACTCCTCCTCTCATTTCTCATTACACTTTTTAATCCACCAAGGCATTTACTTGCTTTTCTCAATCTATATTCTACATCCACCTCCACTCCTCCCTTTCCTGCCACATTCGCCCCAAGTATCTAAATCTATCCACTTCCTCCAGTCTTTCTCCCTTAACACTTACTTACAATTTGCTGTCATCCCCTCCCCATGTACATCTCATCACTTACTCACAATTATCCTCAACTTCCATCTTTTGCACACCTTACCAAATTCCTTCACTAATTTCCTTAATCCCTCCTCTAATCCTGCTACAAGTGCAGTGTTGTCAGCAAACTATGGCTTATCTCCCATAAGAAAAAGAAAGGATGAGAGATTGAGTGAATATTTGTGAGTTGTGTGGCCATTAAGAGTGTTTTTTTTTTTCTTTTTTTTTTTTTTTGTGAAGATGAGTGAGATCATGCACACACACACATCAGTTGAAGTGACAGTGAAATTTGGAACTCCAGGAAAAATTTAAGTTTCATCAATCTCAATGAGGGAGTACCTTTGTTGAATTAGTAGGGAAGGGGAAAGCTCGTGGGTAGTGGGAAGGTGAAGAAAAAGGAGAGAGGGATTACTGAGGAAAATAGAAGGAAATGAGGAAGGGGACGAATGGGCCCTGGATGTTAGAAGGCTTGTAAACAAAAGGAGTGCAAAACACACAGACGAGGGAGAACAAGGAAGCAGAGGGGTCAAAAACAGAAATATACATAATAGCAGCTCAATGGAAAGAGAAGATAACTGCTTTTATGGATTTAATGAGGGAGGTGACAACCTCCCCCACTAGTAAATCTAGAGGAGAAACTAAAAAAAAATTAACAAAGCATGGGAGGTTATTTTCTAACCAATTAACACTAGTTACCCAAAGAGTTGATAAACTGGAAGAATTAAAGGAGAATCAAAACCTAACTAAAGAAATAGAAGAATTAAAAAGACAGTTAAAAGAAGTAAAAGATGAGAATGAGGAATTAAAGAATAATAATAAAGAGAATAAAGAGTCCATAGCAAAAGAAGCACAGGGTTGGAGAAAAGTCCAAGAGAACAACAAAATTGTATTTAGAGATATAGTGACACAACAGATGAAAGAACAAACTAAGGACACAGTTATTAAAGTGATGAGAGAGAAGGAGAATATAGTAAGAGACTTAGCGGACAAAAAGAAATGTATAATTATATTAGGGATGGAAGAGAAGCATAATCCAAATAGGACCACAAGAGTAAAAGAGGAGAAGGAAAAGGTAAACAAGATATTAGAAGTAGTTCAAGAGGATGGACAAGAAACAGGGAAAGAAATTGAAGAAATATATAGAATAGGGAAATACAATACAGATAAGACCAGACCAATTAAGATCAAATTCAGGTCACAAACGACAGCAGAGAATATCTTAGCAAAAACAGGGAAACTAGCAGACAGTGATCAATATAAACAGGTATGGATAAAAAGAGAAATGAATAAAGAGGAAAGAGAGGATGAGAAAACAAAAAGACTAGAAGCTAAGAAAAAAAAAACGAGAAAAGAACAGAGTCAGAAAAAGAGAAATTCTATTGGATAGTGGATATGAAAGTGAGGAAATGGTTCATAGCAGAGAAAAACGGAAAGGAAACAGAAAACAGGATGGAAGTAGCAGAAAATTAAAAGTGTCTTACACAAACATAGATGGCTTAATAACAGGCTTGAATGAACTGAATGATTACCTGAAGGAAAAAGAACCAGACATAATGGGAATTGTAGAGACAAAATTGAAAGGTCCACTACCACCCAACAGTGTAGGACATGGTGCATATAATTCTTGGATTAGAAACAGAGAGGTAAAACAAGGGGGTGGAATTATGTTCCTGACTAAGAAGGATATAAATGTGAGGAATGTCACATATGGAAAGAATAGAGATGATTATGATGGCAGTGGAGGACAAGGATGGGAAGAGCAGGAAGGTTGTAGTAAATTATTTGCCTCTTAAAACGGCTTCATGGGAAGAGAGAGAAAACAAAAATATGTTAGAAGACAAAAGGATAACACTAAATAAGATAATGGAAGATGGAGGAAGAATAGTTATAATGGATGACTTTAATTGTAAAGAAGTCTGCTGGGAAGAGATGACAGTGAAGGGTGGAGATGACCTATGGGGAAATGTACTACTTGATATGATTATAGAACATACAATGACGCAATGGATACAAGAGAACACTAGGTATAGAAATGAGGAAGAACCATCAAGACTGGACCTAATAATCACATCAGAACCCGAAATAGTGGACAAGATTGAATATAAGATGCCAATAAGTAAAAGCAACCACATGTTGGTAAGACTGGAACTAAATGATGAGGAAAAATACATGGAAAAAACGAACAATATAGAAAGGGAAGACTGATGTATGGAAAAACAAATTTTGATAAAATAAGAGAATTCTTTCAAAAAGCAGACTGGGAAAGGATACACAAGGAAACAACAGTAGAAGAGAAATGGAATATTTTGACAAAAATTTATAAAGGAGTGGAAAAGTATGTTCCAAGACAAAAACAAGAAAAAGAATATTAATGTGATGGCACAACAAAAGATGTAGGGAGTTAAAAGACAAAAGGGATAAAGCTTGGATAAAATGGAAAAAAGACAAAAGACCTGAAAAATGGAAAATATATACTAGTTATAGAAATGAATATGTACAAGTGTGCAGAGCAGAAAAGAGAAAATACGAAAAAGATGTCATAGAAAAATGTAAAGATCAACCAAAACTATTTTACAGATTTGTAAACAACAAACTGAAAAACAAACAAGAATCAGATAAACTACGACAAGGAGTTGAATACACAGAGGAAATAGAAATAGCAGAAATTTTGAACAAGTATTTTAAATCGGTGTTAACAAGGGAGAACATACAACCTAGAGATATCAAGTGGGAGGAGAAAGTCCCCCCTATGAAAGAGATAGAAGTATCAAGGAATGAAATAATTAATCACTTGAGTAATCTCGATGTCAGAAAATCATATGGACCAGATGAAATGGCAAACTGGATTTTGAGAGAATACAGGAATGAACTGACAGACAAAATACATAGTCTAATAAGCAGTTGATTGAAAGAAGGAAAAGTTCCAGAAGATTGGAAAAGAGCAAATATAGTACCAATATATAAAGGGGGAAACAAGGAAGACCCTACTAACTATAGACTGGTCTCTCTTACAAGTACAATAGCTAAAATTTGTGAATGATCAAAATTAGATGGGTAAGGCATTTGGAAAAAAATAAAAAATAAAAAATTATAAAATGAGAAGGACCTGGGAGTCATTATTATGAATAATATGTCCCCTGAGAAACATATAAACAAAATTTTTGGAGAAACTTATAATTTAATAAGAACAATCAAAGTGGTATTTACATAGCTGAATGAAGGAATGGTGAAGAAAATACTAGTCACTTTGATAAGACCAAGATTGGAGTATGCAGTGACAACATGGTCACTAAGTACAAAAAAATGTATAACAAAACTTGAAAGAATACAAAGAGCAATTACGAAATTGGCACCAACACTCTCAGAACTATCATATGAAGAGAGACTAGCAAAACTTGAGCTACAGAAATTAGAGCAAAGAAGAGAGAGAGGAGACTTGATAACTATTCATAGAATCATGAAAGGCATAGAAACTATTGATAGAGAGGATGTAATAAAATGGGATAGTCGAGATACAAGAGGACATGAAAAGAAAATCAAGAAAGACAGTTACAGAAGAGACTTAAAAAAGAACAGCTTTCCCCACAGGGTAGTTAGATGAGAATGTGGTGTGTGCAAAAACAATACACAAAATTAAAAACAGTCTAGATAAAATGAGATACGATGACAGGACACCACGAGCATAGCTCCCCTTCCCATAAAATACAACTAGGTAAATACACACAGAAACACCTGAGAGAGAGAGAGATAGATAGAGACACACACACATATATAAATATATATATATATATATATATATATAGAGAGAGAGAGAGAGAGAGAGAGACAGAGAGAGAGAGAGAGAGAGAGAGAGGGGGGGTTAATATCCCATTTCTAGGACTGGATGGCTTCCTCCCCTTTCCTCACACTAGGAAATGTTCTCAGCAAGTTCAGCCTTACACTGTGCCTAACCTCCAAGACCTCTTCAATGCTGTTGTGCTGTCCAAATATATGACCATATACTTGAGTGGGTTGCACAGCTTGGTGAGGTGGTGTCATGTATGGAGTAGATATCTCTGGCAGATGTTCTCCTATGAGTCCACCACTTAAGTTGGCATAATTCAAGGAGTCTGTGTGAGCCTCTAGATCATCCTAAGGGAAAGAATATTATCAGTAATTCAAACAGCTTCTACAGAGCATAGGATATTCAACAAGATAAGGAAATAGGACAGTACAAAGCAATAAACACACACTATTCAATGTATACTAAAATATACATATTGATTGTGGGCCAATACAGTAGTCAAATCTAATAATTGGGTCTTTCATAACTTCAATGACATCATCCTACATAAATTACTCTTTGTAATTACAAACAAAATTTCACCATAGAAATCTTTATAATGAAACAATGAGCACATATCAAGAAAAGAAAAAAAAGAAAGAAAAAACATTAGAAACTAGGAATGACTATACAAGAATTTGAATGAAGAAAGCAATTTTGAAAGAGGTATAGTAGATAAATACAAAGATCAAACAAAGCTGTTTTACAGGTTCATAAATGGTAAACTGAAACACAGGGAAGAAATCATTAAGTTAATTGTGGGTGGTGAGACCTCTGAAGAGGCTAACCAGCACAATAGTGAAATTATGTGAAAGGATTGTGAAAGATTGAGGGACCAAATATCTTAAAGATCTGGAAGGTCATGTGTGTCAAACCTTTTAAGCTTTTACTCATGGGTGACTGATATGCTGCAAGAGAGAAAGGGGTGGGTGGACTGCTTGAACCTGGACCTAGAGAAGGCATTTAATAAAGTACCTCACTTTCAACTTATGTGGAAATTGAGCACACTGGAGGACTGAGTGGGGAACTACTAGAATTGATGAAAGACTTTTTGAAGGAAAGATACATGAGGACAGTAGAAAAGGATAAGATGTCAAGATGGAGAGCTGTACCACGCAGAGTTCCACAAGGTTCAGTACTTACACCAATAATGTTTCTTGTCTATGTCAATGACATGATGGAAGGAACAACAAGCTATGCCAACATGTTTGCAGATGATGCAAAAATCATGAGAAGAGTGAAAAACAAGGAGGATGGTAGACTATTGCAAAAAGATCTAGACACTATTTTTGCATGGAGCCAAGAATGGGAAATGAAGTTCAATACCAAAAGAGACAAAAGTACCAGAAACGGGCAATAGTAGCAATAGACCATCCTTAAATTATTCCTTGGGAAGCAAACCCATTACAAAAGCAAAACAGGAAAAAGACTTGGGAGTGTTGATAAAAGACAACCTGTCACTTGACAGACATATCAACAGGATTGTGGCTGAGATATATGGACTATTGCAGAAGATCAAAGTGGCATTCCATTTTAACTCTATTTTTTGTTTCTCATCAATATCGGTACATTTCATACCTACTAGTGTTAGCCATAGAAAATTGTTTTCCCTCGTAAAGTATGCCATTTTCTTTGTTTATGTCCTGGTAACTGAAAAATTTAAGGAATTTCTCAAAAGATTTTGAATATCAGTGCACAGTGTCGTGCCGCAGGGGTTGAATGCACTGCACACCCTTCCACAATATGGCTCAACCCTCAACCTCTGGTAAGTTTTATTGATACCAAAAAATTACATGATATTTGCTAGTGCATGATGAATTATTCAATTAATCTACTGGCCTTTTAGTGAAGATATTCAGAAAATTATGTATCAATAATTAAATGTTATGATATTGGTGACTTGTGTACACAACCCGCATTGATGTGATTTTCAAACACTCCAATATCGATGCTGTTTTGAGTAAAGTGTGGCAAAGTGATGCACTCATCAAAAGCGTATCCAATAACAATTTTGAAATGTGACAATATTGGTGACTTGTGTATAAGACACATTATTATCTTCTGATGTGTGTTGACATCGATGAGGAGTGTAATATGTTGCAATATGATTCTTGACTACTCTTTTCCATCACTACAATAATTTTAGTGAAATGGTATGCTGTTGTTTTAATTTTGTGTCTATTTCTTCCAGGTGGCATGAAACCTAGACATTTTTATGGAGACAGTCTTCCAGTGCACCTTAGATGCATAGATTATGCCTGTAGAGATGAGCCCCAGTCTACTCAGAATATTCAGATGATGAGGATATGGAAGACAGTGCTGATGAATACCTAGTCATCCAAGGCGATGAAGTGCAGTTCATGCATGATTTGATCTTGGATTTTCAAGGGAAAAAAAAAAAAAAAATCTCTCTCAATGAGTCCATATCCTAAAAGTATATGTAATTTTTATCAGTGTGTAATATGTTGAGGTCTAACACGTTAATGTTTTTTTATGCTGCAGATGATTGTAATAGACTACAAAAAATAACTTCATGTATTCACTTCACAGATAATTCACAGTGTCCAGCCAAAGAAATGCCAGAATATGACAAACTGTACAAAGTTAAGCCATCTTTTAATCATCTAAAGTCCAAGTACAATATGATCCTCATGGATATGAATGTCTGTGGATGAACAAATGATTCCATATACCAAAATCCATCATTAACTCCCTTAATCATCCCATCTGACCCTGCCACAAATGCAGTGTCATCAGCAAATAACAACTGGCTCATCTCCCACTTTTCTCCATTTTCTTTAACCATCCCCAGTCCCCTTCCTCAACTAACATTCTTTGTACTTCCAATTCTTCCTTTCCCCAGTTCATGCACCCCATTCTTGGTATTCCTCTACATACATAAATACACCAAGGGCTTTTTCCCCCTTACAAGGGAGGAAGCCAAAGTCAAAAGGCACAACCCCACTCCCATCCATTTCATCCACACTCATTCCATTCCCACCCCTCCCTCTCATCTCAGCTCCTTATGGATGATGGGTCATTCAAGCATCTTGTCCATTACCCTGGGTCAGAAGCAATACAGCAAGACACAGTACATCCACAGCAAGGCCACTTCATTTAATCAGGTTGTGTCAAAATATCATTCACGTATAACCACTCCCTAACACCCACCCTATTCCCACCCACTCACTTCCATGCATCATAGCACCATCCATATACAACTATTCTCCACTCACCCCTATCATTTGCCTTCTCCCTTCCTTCCTCAACAGACATTTCCCTTTTGCTAAACACCCTTTTACTCCATCCATCCATCTCACCCTCAGTCACCCTCCTGTTCATTCCATCTACCTTTGCCTTCCACACCTCTTTTACTAATCTTTTGTCGGTTATTCTTTCCATTTGTTCAAACCATTCCAATACTCTTTCATCAACCCTTTCTCCCATCTTCTTTTCCTCCCCTGCTCTCCTCACCACCTCATTTTTTCACTCTATCCAACCTTGTATCCCCTACCATACTTCTCAAGACATTTCATCTCCAACACATTTGAACTCTCTTATGTTCCATGTTTCTGCCTTATACAGTGCTGTTGGCACAATCACCCCTTCATATGATCTCCTCTTGGCATCCACTCTTAAATGCCTATTTCTCATTATACATTTCAATTCCCTAAGGCACTTACTTCTCTCAATCTACAATCTACCTCCATCTCCACTCCTCCCTTTCCTGCCACATGTGACCCCAAGTATCTAAAGCTACCCACTTCCTCCAGCCTTTCTCCTTTAATGCTCAATTTCAAATTGCTGCCATCCTCTCCCCTTGTACATCACACCACCATACTTTTACCCACATTTACCTTCAACTTTCTCCTCTTGCACACTTTCCCAAACTCCATCACTAACTTCCTTAATCCCTCCTCTGATCCTGCCACAAGTGCAGTGTCATCAGCAAACAATAACTGACTTACCTCCCACTTTTCTCCATTTTCTTTCATAATCTCCAGTCCCCTGCCCATTACCCTTGCATTTACCTCTTGCACCATTCCATCCATGTATATATTGAACAGCCTTGGAGACATGGCACACCTTTGACACAGTCCTACCTTTACCTCAAACCACTCGCTCTCCATTTCTAACTCTATCACAGGTCCTACTATCGCAAAAAATCATGATTGCCATCAACAACTTGTCCTCCAATCCTATATATCTGCAATACCTCCCACAGTGTCTTCCTGTCATAAGCCTTTTCCAAATCCATAAATGCCCAAAAAAACATCCTTAACCCCTTCCATACGGTGCCGCACACGTAGGCGTCATGGACTTAGATCTCGGTGGCAGCAGCCAATGCCAGCCGTACGACGTGTCGTAATAATACTCGCATCATAAAATATAGTCACCGCTTATATCGATCGTTCTCTCTTCACCCGTGAATTTTGATAACCATAGAAAATGCGATGACAAATGAATTAGAAAGAATGTCATTATGGAGGGGCGACTACAATAAATATAATCAAGACGCCGATATGGCAGCCTCGCGAATACACTCGCTCCCCATGACGCCTACATGTGCGGCACCGTATGAAAGGGGTTAACCTTTGCTAAAGTTTTCTCATATATGTCATACCACAAAAAACTGATCTATGCATCTCCTACCTTTCCTAAGTCCACAATGTTCCTCAGCAATTACTCTCTCTGTTCCTCTCCTAATCCTCTCAATTAAAAACCTCCCATAAGCCTTCTCAACTACACTCAACAAATTGATCCCTCTGAAACTATTACACTCACATTTGTCCTCTTTCCCCTTGTAAAGCAGAACTATACAGGCACTCCTCAAGTCCTCTGGCACTCTACCCTCCTATAGACAAACATTAAACAACCTCACCAGCCAGTTCACCATCACTGTTCCTCTCTTTTTCAGACACTGTATGACACCTATCTAATCAAGGTGCTTTACCTGCTCTTATCAGTTTAATAACTGTTTTCACCTCATTTTTTCTTATTTCTCCCCATTTTCTCCATCCATTGGTATCACTTTCTTAGTGCCTCCCATTCCAACCACCATTCCCTCCCTATCCTTCTCTATATTTAACAACTCCCTGGTATACTCTGCCCATCTTCCTCTTACTACCACCTCTTCCATTATCATCTCTCTATCTGCACCTTTTTACCTTCTCTTCTCTACTTGATTTGCCTCCCCCTCCACTCTTAATTTCCTTCCAAAATTTTCTTTTATTACTTTCAAAATTTTCTCTCATTCTCTTCCCCCGTTTTACATCTGCTCTCCTTTTTTCCTCCTTTATCTTTTATTTTGTTTCTCTTTTTTTTTCTACCTCTCATATAAACGTTTCTCTTGTCCTATTTTGCAGCCATTCCATGAATACTTGTTTCTTCTCTTCTACAACCTTCTTTGCTTTATCATCCCACCACTCACAACCCTTCATTCTATTTCCTCCCATCTGCCTTGTTCTACACACCGTCTTTGTACACCTTTTTACTCCCTCCTTGATAAACCCTCATTCCTCCTCCATTCCTACCTCTACTCCATCCTTCATCTCCCACTCTTCTCTCAGCTTCTTCATGTACTCCTGCTCCTTTTTTCTCATTTAAGCAGTTTACTCTAAGAACCTCCCTACCTTCTGTCCTATTCCTTTTTCTCCATCTATCTTCCTCTCTCAACTTACCTTCCACCGAAAAATTAGCCAATATTCCCCCACTCTCTCCCCTAAGACCAGGTACATCCAAAACTCTTCCTTCTCTTCTGCTGGATACCATTATATAGTCCATTAAAGCCCTATCAATCACCCTTCCATCCAACACCCTCTTCCATGAGTACTTATACTTGAATATCTTCCTAAACACTGTGTTAGCCATCATCAACTCTTCACTACATTTTATTTTTGGGCACTCAACACTTCCCAACCACTCCATCTATTGGTTCATCTCCTATTCTTGTATTGAGATCTACATTGTCATTTCTCTCTAAACCTTCTAGGCATCTATTTAAATCTATCCAAAAAGCCTCCCTTTCCTCTACACTCTTCTCACTATCAGGCCCACATAAATTTACAAAGACCCACATCTCCCTTCCCAGTTTAACCTTCATCTACATTAACCTTGAAGAAATCTTCCACTCCACCCCACATTTACCTATCTCTTCACTTACTAATATGGCCACTCCTTCCCTCCCTCATCCTCTCCTTGCTCCCAACACCCTCCCCACTACACTCCCGAACTCAAACTCACCCCTCACTTTCAACTTAATTTCACTCAAAGCCAACACATTCATCTTTCTTCTCACAAAAATACTGCCTATCTCTTTCCTTTTACTCTCATCTGTACCACATCCACACATTTAAAGACCCAAACCTTAGGGTTCTTGATGGAAAATTCATCCCAGACCCTCTTATGCTTTGACTTCTTTTAGGAATTTACCTGTTAGGGCTACAGAGGGAACAGGATTGCTAGTCCTATCCTCTATCATGTTTTAATTGCCTTTTATAACTCAAGTGGGAACACTTGGTGGCACCATTCTTTCTCCCTAACCACAGGGTTTAGTTAATACTGTATTTAAAAATTCTTGGCTACAAATGTGCCTACTTTCTGTATTGGAATACGTCTAAATTATTTCCTCTTCATTTCTCTGATTCATGGGAAATCACAGGACATTTGCCAGTTGTACTGCAAACTTAGAGAAACCTGTTTGCTTACATTTCCTATTTCATATTGTTCTCAATTCTTACTGCTTGATCTTAACCAAAAATTGTGAAACTATAGTCAGTGAGAGTAATTGCTAATCACTGCAAAATATCAGTATCATATTTGTAAAAAAAAAAAAAAAAAAAAAAAAAAAAAAAAAAATTATATATATATATAGTTAAAAGATGGAAACATGTATGTCATTTTTGCTAGAGCAAAATAAAATTCCAACATGCATATATATAAATCATGTAACATGCAAAATACATGTTGGCTACTTTATGTGATATGTATATATTTAAAGGTTGGAAATCTATTCCCCTCTAAAAGAAAATAAATAAATAATAATAGATAAAGCCAGCATGTATTATTAACCCTACAGCACTATAGGTACATACATGTAAGGAAGATGTATCACTGGCAGGGGGTGATAGAGGATCCCCACTGGTGTGGACAAAGGCAGGAGCAGGTGTCACAGCCACTGAGCCATCAATGTACAAATTTGTCTGCAATGCCATAAAATTCAAGCAAACTAGAGAAATCACTTGTATAATAAGCTCTGTTCTAAAATTACAGGCTTAGATTAATACTTGCTGTAAAAATTTGTAACAATTCAGTAAAAAAAATTATGTGAGCAGGAAGAAGAAACACAGGAATCTCAAGCTAAGCTTATTCCTGATTCATTTTTTAGATAATCTTTCTAAAAGGAATGGTGTCCAGGGTGAGTGGTATGCTTTTTGTACATAATGATATCTCTCAACAGATGGTGCCTTCCCCATTACCAACATTGCAATGGCAAGAGAGAGATGTTGATCATGAGGAAAGGCACCATCTATTAGGAAATATCTTTGTGCACAAAAAGCCCACCATTCATCCTGTACACCATTCCTCTGAGAAAGCTTATCTGTGAAATTAATCAGGAATAAACTCAGAATAAGACTCTTGTGTTTCTTCCCACTAACATCAATATGTCAGAATATTTCAACTTTAATAAAAACATCTTATTCATCTATCTTAATAATATGCATTGCACTAAGATGTTTACATTACGAAAAAATATCAAATAAACAAAATTACAATAGCTTGTGAAGGCGACTAGAAGGTTTTGGTGCACAATAATGGAAATGATGCTAATAAGCCATGCAGCAATGACGATCACCGTCAGTACCATTATCAACCTAATCTCAAGTTTCTCTCCAGCCTAAAAGATATTTCCACATAAAACTAATAAGATATATGTGACAGATATGCCATAAATAGACAAAAACATGTGATCAGAATCTGTAGGTGTTTCATATTTTGGAGTTGGGTGCTAAACAAAGAAATTAATTTCTGAATATCTGGCTATCCATCTATTCTTTAATATAGCTTTCCTTAGATGTAGTGACCACACCACTCCTACATATTCCAGTCTGGGGTGAATCAGTCTTTCACAGATTTTCTTCATGTCCTGTCCTCTTCCATGTATCTAAATGCTATTCTTATATTCTTCAAATAAATTCTAAGTATCTTGTGTTATTTTCTTTAAATTATTTTCTGGCAATAGATCATCCCTGATCAAAATCTCTAAATTCTTTTCATCTTTTGCCTTTGCTATGTTCACTTCTTATCTTATATCTCCCTTCTTTAAATTTCATCTCTCATTTCTACCATTCCTATTTCTAATATAAATTCAAGAACCACATGACCACTGTTGCCCACTGGGCACTGGTAATTCAATGAGCCCAGTGGTTCTTTCACCCACAGGGTCAATATATTATTCATAGCAATGTTCAATAAAAATTTTCACTAGTATTCCTCACTTCCCTCTATCTCCCCTTCCTCCTATATTACCTCTCCACAATTAAGGTTGCACATTAGAATTACATCCTCATTACATATTTACTATTCTTATAATTCATATCATCATTATCAATATAATCTTTTTTTCTTTCTTTCAAAAAATCTTTCCACTTGCTCTGTTGTTGTTGTTGTTGTTGTCGTTCCCTAGACTGTCTGTCCGAGCAGTCCCGTCTCCCCAAGGAATGCCACAGCCGAAACTGGGTTTTCCCACAAATCCTTTATAGAGTGTATGTTGTGTTGTTTGCGTGCATGATTGTGTTACATCCTGGGCAGCTGTTCACAATGCAGTCATCCAGCCTCTTCTGGTAGCTTAGAAGTGCTGGGTGGTGGCCGCACCACAGTCTGGCCAGGTGGACTCTGTCCTTTCGTGGGAGAGAGGATTCAGAAGGGTGGATATCAGGGGGTTTTGGCATGTCTTTCAGTGTGTTAATGGAGCGGTGAGTGATATGATTATGAATATGTTTCCGGAGGCTGGTATTTGGTGGTTGTGGAGGAAGAGAAGAGAGTATCTGTGTGTGATACAGGTCTTTGGGTGTTGTTTTAATGTTTCTTGGTGTGTGTGGGTGTTCTGCTATGTAGTGTAGCGGGTGTGATGTGTTTGTGGTGGCTGCGGCAAGTGTTTGTGTGCCTCTCATGTCGAGGTGGTCCTTGACTTTGAGGACTTTTGTTTCATGGTGTAAATGGTCTGTAGGTGTTGTATTTGTGCAGCCTGTAATTGTTTTTAGGGCTTTGTTTTGTATGATTTGAAGGGTGTTGTGGTGTGTCTCACTGAGATTAGGAGCCCATGCAGGACTCGCATAATTCATCACTGAGCGTATGCATTGTTTGTATATTGTTGTATTAGTTTCTTTGTTTTGTCCAAATGTTGACTCAAGTGCGTTAAGTCTAGTTTCTTTGTTTTGTCCAAATGTTGACTTAAGTGCGTTAAGTCTAGGTGTGCATTTGTTTTTTATGTTTGTGATGTGTTGTTTGAAAGACATGGATGTATCGTATTTTACATCAAGAATTTTCGGTGTGTTTGTGTGTGGTATTAGAGTGTTGTTGATGTTGAGTTGAGGCATGTATTTGTGTTCTTTTGTCAAGCTGGTGAGAAGTGTTGCTGTAGATTTGGTTGGAGCTATTTTGAGTCTGTGATGAACCATGTGTTGAGTGTATCAAGGTATGGCTGGATTATTTCTGCAGCTTTGTCTGTGTTACGATGTATGCATGTGATTGTTATGTCGTCTGCATAGGAAGAGATTTGTATTTCTGAGGTGTCTGGGGTGGGTAAGTCATGCATGTACAGTATAGATTAAAGAGTGTGGGAGATAGAACAGAGCCCTGTGGTACTCCATTCTTAATGTTTCTGATGTACGATGATTGGCCATTATATGACCCATAAGCATTCCTACCTGCCAGATAATTGGCCAGCCATCTTTTGGTGTTATTATGCATGTCTGTGTTATATATTTCATTTGTTAGGTTGTGGTCCTGAAGCCACAGTGTCTACGTCGTGGGACCACCACCCAACCCCAAGAGTTGGGGGCCAAACGGCGGCAACCAGCCCTGGCCACCCGCTCTACGCAGGTGGCACCGATCCCCAAGAGGAGCTTCGACTGCCTTGGGGAGTACCACTTGCTCTGTTGTTGTTGTTGTTATTCTTATTATTGTTGTTGTTGCTCCCTACTGTCTGGCCTAGCAGTCTTGTCTCCTTGAGGAACACTATAGATAGAACAGGATTTTCCCACAAATCCTTTCTAGATTGTATATGATGTTGTTGGTGTGCGTGATTGTGCAGTCTTCCGTAATGTACTGTATAGTATGGGGTGAAGTGTTGCATCCTGGACAGTTATCTGCAATACAGTCACTCAGTTTCTTTTGACTGCTTGGAAGGCCTGGATGGTGACTGTACCGCAGTCTGGCCTTGTGGACTCTGTCCTTTTGGGGGAAAAAGGATTCAGAGGGATGGATATCAAGGGTTATGGTATGCAGCAATGTATTGTCTTTCAGTTTGTTGATGGAGCAGTGAGTGATATGATTATGAATATGGTTTTGGAGGTTGGTGTTTGGTGGTTGTGGAGGAAGAGAAAAGAGTATTTGTGTGTGATATAGGTATTTAGGCGTTGTTATGATATTTCTTGGCATGTGTAGATGCTCTCCTATGTAGTTTAGTGGATGTGCTGTGTTTGTGGTGGCTGCAGCAAGTGTTTGCATGACTCTTATGTTAAGGTGATCCTTGACTTTGAGGACTTTTGTTTTATGGTATAAATGGTCTGTAGGTGTTGTATCTGTGCAGCCTGTAATTGTGTTTAGGGCTTTGTTTTGTATGGTCTGAAGGGTGATGTGGTGTGTCTTAGTGAGATTAATGGCCCATGTGGGACTCACATATTTCATCACTGAGCATATCCTTTGTAGACTGTAGTAATAGTTTCTTTGTTTTGTCTAAAAGTTGTTCCTGCAATTGATCTAAGCACATGTCTAGGTGTGCCTTTAGTCTTTATGTTTGTGATGTATTGTTTGAATGACTTGGACATATTGTATGTGATGCCAACAATCTTAGGTTTACTGTATGTATATATGATATGAGAGTGCTGTAGGTTTAATTACAGTGGAACCTCAGACAATAAACTCAATCTGATCTGTGACTCCATTCTTAAACCAAAACCTCAACCAAAATAATTACAGCAAACGTGTCAATGCACTACTGAGCTGATGGGATTATATTTACCTAATTGTATAAAAGGAATGACCATGGTAATTATTTAGATGGATGTTCTGAAATTAATTTCTTCGCTTTACACCTACCTCTAAACTGTTAAAGAGTAATAATTTCTGAATCTGCATTTATATAACTATTCACTCCATACTTGTCACATACTGTCATTAGTTTTATATGAAATTATCTTGACTTTTACAAGAAACCCTAGATTAGGGTGATAATGGTGTAGCAGCTAGTAGACTACTGAGCAAATGTTGCTTGCCCACTTGCCCCAAGTGCCAGTTGCTTAAAATTAACCACATGTTGTTTGAATAGTTGCTTAAAATTAACCACATGTTGTTTGAATACTACATATTCCCTTGTGCAAAGAAGTGAGCAACTGTAACATGGAGGAGTCTGACAGAATTTTTAAAGCAATGAAAAATGTTTTGGAAGTACAGTAAGTGAAAAAATAGATGATAAGGGAGTCCAGTAAAGAGGAAAAGGTAAGGCATGGATATGGACAGATGTTAATGGAAGTGAAAGCAGTAAGGGGAAGATGGGTGGAGGATTTAAGGGATTTATTGAATGTTGAGGAAGGACTGATTGTGGTAGACATACCAGGGAAATGGCTGTATTGGGAGAAGAAATAGATTAGGCTAAAGGAAAATGATGAGATATGAAAACCACAGAAAATTATGAAAACTAGATAAGCACCTGGATTACATGGGTGTTATGTGGAATATCTTAAATAAATTAAAAAAAAAGGAACATTTATAGTGGATTAACTGGTGAGATTGTTTAATGTATGTGGCTGATGGGGGTGGAAAATGAAAGAGGACTGCAGGAGTGCATGCATAGTCCCACTATACAAAAGAAAAATATACAGATATATAGTAGCTTTAGAGGGGTCAGTGTTGAATTTAGTTGGAAAGGGAGAGGGCAAGAGATAGGTGTGAGAGTGGGTGTGTATGGATGAACTGATGGAGCCCAAAGGGAATTTTTCTTGTCAGCTCTGTACATTCTGAAGTTCTTTTGAGGGGAGGGTCACCATGTAATGAACCAACTTTGGTTGTTGGGCTTTGCTGTGGGAGTGCTGTCTTGCTGCATTGGTTTTGACCCAAGCAGTGGGTGGGAGACCATTCATCTACAAAGATTTAAGATAAAAAGAATAACAAATGGGTATTGGATGAGTGTGGAAAGGGTGGGGGTGGTGTATGTAGGTCAACCCCATATATATATATAAAAATATATATATATAAATATATATAAATATACATATATATATATATATATATATATATTATATATATATATTATATATATATGTATATATATATATATATATATATATATATATATATATATATATATATATATATATATATATGGTATGTATTTATGTATTCCCATATATATTCATATATTTTAAGTGCTGGTTCTCTTTACTGCACACAAAAATTAATGCAACAGCATTTTTACAGTTGTTAACCTTCTTGATATTTTCAATTTTTCTGTCTGTAGACCTTGTTCCATGAGGATGGGAAAACTTGTATTTGCTCACCCTCCTGAAGCAAGGCCTACAGTAAGAAAAATTGAGAAAATCAGCCAGATCAACTGTGAAAATGTTGTTGTGTTCAACTCCATGTGCATATCATATATATATATATATATATATATATATAATATATATATATATATATATTATATATATATATATATATATATATATATATATATATATATAGTCATACCCCACATCATTAATTATAACTAAAGTCTGCAACATAATGAAAAAAAGACATGTAAATCAGAACATATCTCCAAAAATCCCTTAAAATGACTTTCTATATCTTATGTGAAAAAATCTGAAATAAAACATAATAACATGGCTAGGAGATTTTCCAGCTCCTCAAAAAAAAAAATTATTTTCTTCTTGGTGATGACCTCATCCTTGATACCAGGGACATTATCCTCAATGTGATCCAAAAACTCCTTGTCCTGGACAATATTGGAAGCTGTTAATCAAGTTGGACCAAAAGCTTTGGCATTGGTAATGATCTTCTTGCCAGTTTTGAAGCACCTGGTCTTTGCCTGTTTATCATCACACAAAACTGCTTTACATTGGACTCCAGAAGAAGCAGTAACATCTTTCTTGAAACACATCACAAATCGCAAACATAAACATAATCACAAGCACAAAAGGCACATTCACAAATCCACAGAATATGAAGCACAACTGAAGACAGCATCGGCCTGCACCACTGAGAACCAAAGCTTTGGCAATGGTGATGATCTTCTCACCTGCTTCATGGTACATGCTCATTGCCTGCTTATCTTCAAGTGAAATAGTTTTGTTTTACTGCAGAAGCAGCAGCATCTTTCTTGGGAACCATCATGAATCACTTACACAAGCACAGTATCAAGCACAAAGGGCAAATTCACAAATGCACTCGCAATGAAGCACATAAAATGCAACAAAAAACACCATCAGCCATATATATATATATATATATATATATATATATATATATATATATATATATATATATATGTTATAATATTACATGGAATAAGTATGATCATGTATTACCTTTGTCACAGACAGAAAAGTATGGAAATATAAATAGTAGTGGTAGTCATATCTTAAAGAAAGGTGTAACTTTGAAGTTCAACTAACTGACAGGCAAGAGAGCTAGGGTGGAAGAGAAAATATTCTGTTTGAAACAAATTACTCTATGACATAAGCAACAAAATCATAGTTCCCCTGAGAGAAAATTAATGAAGACACAAACTGGATTATGCTTACAGGTCTTACCTGTGGCCCTGCTTTCCCAATGCCCTCATATGAGGGAGACGTGCTTCTATATAGGCCTGGAGATTGAGCAGTTGTGCCTTCATAAAGTGGAGATGCACTGGCATAAGACATTGGTGACACATCATACATGCCTTCATAAAGTGGAGATGTGTTGGTACAGGATCCCTGTGACAAAGCAGGTGTGCCCTCATAACCTGGTGATGCACAGTTATAGGACCCTGGTGACACATATGCGCCATCATAAAGTGGTGATGTATTGGTATAGGACCCTGGTGACAGAGCAGATGTGCCTTCATAAATTGGAGATGCACTGTTGTAAGACCCCGGTGATAGAGCTGGTGTACCTTCATAGAATGGTGAACCACTTGTATAGGAACCAGGTGACAGAGCAGGAGTGCCTTCATAGAATGTAGGTTTATTTGTATGGGAGCTAAGTGGAAGAGCTGTTGTGAGTTCTCTCTGTGGTGACACATTTCCAAAGGATGCTGGTGAGATGGTGGTAGTCTCAAAGAGTGGTGGCAAGGCTGCTAAGGATCCTGAAGAACCAGCACTCTGGTAGGCAGGTGTGACAGCACTGTTGTATGGCCCCGCTGAGATGCCGTAGCGTGGACTGCATGACTACCACACAATAAAGGAAATGTCAGCATTCATAATGAGAAACCATAAGATAAACATGGAATAGGGAGGGAAATAAGAATGTTTCAAGAAACAAGATATGTATAAAAAAGAGACAGATGCAGAGAAGTATACTCAATATTCAGGGGTGGATCCAGGATACATTTTTGGGTGTTAACCAAATATTCACTTTCCTAATATTTACTATTGTAATCAAAATCTAAGTCAAACCGAAATTATCATACACCAATCCTAATATCATGGCATTTCACTCAAAATTATTACCATAAATACCCATGTATAATACACTAATGTAATAAAGGCACCCCAAAAAAAATTATTTCCATGTACACCATGAACACCAGGTCATATTTTTTACCAACAACTACAGATCTCTCTTATTTCATTTTTATCATTTTAATTATAAATATCACATAACCTATACGCAACAAAATAAAATAAGACTATAGATATATATATATATATATATATATATATATATATATTTATATATATATATATATATATATATATATATATATATATATATATATATATATATATATATATATATATATAACACATATATATATATATATGTCGTCACCGCCATAGCCGGTTTTTGGCAGAGGCCATATAGGCTGTTGCCTAGGGCACCACCAGCTGGAAGAGGGTGCCCATGAGAGAGAGAGAGAGAGAGAGAGAGAGAGAGAGAGAGAGAGAGAGAGAGAGAGAGAGAGAGAGAGAGAGAGAAAACACGAATGTATACCAATTACTTGATTAAACATTTTCTGCAATGAGATGACATTAGTTTGCGAACTTTGCCACTGTCAACTGAACTCAACTGAACTTATATGTTATTATAAATTCATATATATATATATATATATATATATATATATATATATATATATATATATATATATATATATATATATATACATACATACATATAATTATAAATTTATAATAACACTTATTTAACCTCAATCAACTTCAATTGATAGTGGCAAAGTTGGCAAACTAATGTCACCTCTGCAGAAAATGTTTAATCAATTAATCAATACACATTCATGATTTTTTTTTTTCTCTCATGGGCACCTCTTCTAGCTGGTGGTGCCCTAGGCAAAAGTCTATGCCAAAAACTGGCTATGAATTTACCTAATTGTATCTTATGGGACAGGGAGCTATGCTTGTGGTGTCCTGCCTTTGTATCCACAGTGTCTAGTTTGCTCTTAAATTTGTGTATAGTTTTTGCACACACTATTGTTTTGTCTAGTTTGTTCCAAGTGTCCACCACTGTGTGGAAAACTGTTTTTCTGCAGATCTCTTCTATAACTATCCTTTTTGAGTTTCATTCCGTGTCCTCTTGTGTTTCCCTTGTCCCAATTTAGTAAGTCTTCTCTATCAAGTATTTTCATGCCTTTCATGATTCTTTGTTCCAAAGCCGGTAATTTCAATTTAGCGTCTCTCTTCATATGACAAGTTTGAAAGTACTGGGGCCATTTTTGTGGTTGCTCTCTGTATTCTTTCAATTTTCTTTATATTCTTTTTGGTACTGGGTGACCATAATGTCACAGCATACCCAAGTCTAGGCCTTATTAATGTGACTAATAATTTTCTAATAATTTCTTCATCCAAATAGGTAAACACCACTTTTATTGATCTTGGTAAGTTATATGATTCTTCGACAATTTTGTTTATTAGTTTATCAGAGGACATGTCATTTGAGATAATTGTATATGCACATGCTTGCATGGCATGTGTCAGGAAGGTTGGGGAAAACGAGCAGAGGGGGTGCCCAGTTCCAATTTTGTCAAGGGTACCAAAATAGCTAGAACTGGCCCTGGTCACTGCTATACCACTGCATAGCATTACGGGATATACAATGTGTTAAATGAGCATTTTTGAATAATAATTATTTTCAAATGTTATTACAGTAAGTTTAGTTTTTTTTAACTAAATATATCAGTTATAGAACCCAAAACATTTGGTGTGGATCTCTGACAAAGTGAAAGAAGTTTGTAAATTAGTCATTATATACAGGTCACTTTTCATCCCTCATGTTGGTCACTGTTTTGTCATTGATTATCCTACCTTTCTGATAGCCCAAAACATGTTTACAGAACTTAATCTATGTAAAATATGCACCTTAATTTGAAAGTCCAAAACTGGTGGGAAAAAGTGCATGTTATACATGGGTATTTATGGTATATATGAAGTACACTTAATAATGATTCACTGTAGTACCACAATATTCTTACTTGTGTATGCAAAATCATTCAAATCAATTCTACATGTTAAATAATAGGAACATCCTAGGACTGAAAATAGCCCAGTATTACAAATATTTTCCACTCACACTCGACTAATGGTAGAAACAAATATAATATATAATATATAATATATATATATATACATATATATATATATATACATATATATATGTATAATATATATATATATACATATATATACATATATATATATATATATATATATATACATATATATATATATTATATATATATATACATATATATATATATATATATTATATATATATTATATATATATATATACATATATATATATATATATATATATATATATATATATATATATATGAGGCATCACATGGTAAAGTACACACAAGAACCATTTTTAGTGTCAGAAATTGCAACAGATATTTCCTCAACTTTGAAGCCAGACACAGTAAAAGCTATTGAAGGTAGGACAATGGCAAATACATTATTTGAAAGCTGATCCTGTCTATTTTATCCATCATTTGTATGCACTTTACTTCAAACAGAGCATCATAAAAGCGTGTGACAAGTATTAAGGGTGTAGACCCACTATTTTCTTATAGATTTTTTACCTTATAGTTGAGGTATTTTTACACATCTCTAATGTCCAAATGAAAATATAAGGTCTCCGAATGAAAATATAAGGTCTGAAAGCATGTGGGATAGCACTATCTCAATTTTCAAGCTGGTGGTGCTTATGTATACTTTATAACGTGGCACATTTGTAAATAATCACAAAGAACCCACAGTTGGAATAAAAGGAAATGTAGAAGAAACTATAACTTCTATATTTAAGCTAATAGCTATAGGCCTCTTCAGGAAAATAATTTCCTGAAGAGGGCTATAGCTATTAGCCGAAATATTGAATCTATAATTTCTTCTAAGTTTCCTTTTATTCCGACTGTGGGTTCTTCGTGAATATATATATACATATACATATATATATATATCTATATATATAATATATATACATATATATATATATATTGTATATATCTTGACATATATATATTCATATATATATATATGTATATATATACATATATATATAGATATATATATACAAATATATATATATACATATATTTACCTAGTTTCCTTAGTTGTAATTACCTAGTTGTATTTTGTGGGAAAGGGAGCTACACTCGCCTTTGTATCTCACAGTGTCTAGTTTGCTCTTAAACTCATGAATGGTTTCTGCACACACTATTTCATTGTCCAGTTTGTTTCAAGTGTCCACCACTCTATGTGGAAAATTGTTTTTCTTCAGATCTCTTCTGTAGCTATGTTTTTTTTATTTTCTTTCCATGTCTTCTTGTGCTTCTCCTGTCCCAGTTTAACAAGTCCTCTCTATCAAGTATTTCTGTGCCTTTCATGATTCTGTAGATGGTCAGTAGGTCACCTCTCTCTCTTCTTTGTTCCAGTCAGTAACTCCAGTTTAGCTAATCTCTCCTCATATGACAAGTTTGCAAGTGCAGGTGCCATTTTTGTTGCTACTCTCTGGATTCTTTCTATTTTCTTTATATTCTTTTTGGTACTGGGTGACCACAATGTCGCCGCATATTCTAGTCTAGGCCTTATCAGTGTGACCAATATTTTTTTAATCATTTTTTTGTCCAAAAATGTAAATACCACTTTTATTGATCTTAGCACGTTGTAGGACTCTCCGACAATTTTGTTTATCTGTTTGTCATAGGACAAGTCGTTTGAGATAATTACACCCAAATATTTTTCAGATCTCTCCTTCTTTACCTCCTTGGTTCCAATTTTATATTGTCCTGATATTCTGTTTTTGTTTTTTCCAAACTCTATTATGCTACACTTCTTAATATTTAAGTCCACTTCCCATTTCTAACTCCAGTTCCATACCTTATTCAGGTCTTCCTGCAGTGATTTGCAATCCTTTTCAGTTTTTACTTTCCTTAACAGTTTTGCATCGTCTGCAAAGAAGCTCATGTAAAATTTCACATCATCATCCATGTCATTCACATAAATAGCAAACACTGATCACCTCTTTCCAGTCTGAATATTTTTCTCAGAGCACTACTCTCATCTTTCTACCGATCAGGAAGTCCTCCATCCATTTTAGTAGGTTCCCTTGTATCCCTCCTATATGTTCCAGTTTATCTAATAATTTTTTGTGTGGTACTTTGTCAAAAGCTTTTTGTAAGTCCAGGAAGGCACAATCAGCCCATCCTTTCCTTTCTTGCACTATGTCTATTACTCTTGAGTAGAATTAAGTTTGTGGTACGTGATCTTCCTTGTCTGAACCCAAATTGTCTTGGGTTTATTATATTGTTGTCTTCCAGGTGCTTTACCCATCTATTCTTGATAATTTTCTCACAAATTTTGGCTATAGTGCTTGTTAGTGAGACTGGCCTATAGTTAGTTGGTTATTCCTTGTTTCCTCCTTTATATATTGGTACAATGTTAGCATTTTTCCAGTCTTTTGGTATTTATCCTTCTTTGAGTGAGCAATTTATTATGTTATATATTTTGTCTGTTAATTCTTCTTTGCATTCTTTCAGAATCCAATCTGCAATTCCATTCGGGCCATGTGATTTCTTGACATCAAGGTTTGATAGGTGTTCTAATATTTCTTTTTGTGTTATTGTTATCTCGTTCATGGGGGGAGATCTCCTTTCATTACCTTCGTCCCAATATTGTGCTTTCTCTCTAGTGAAGACAGATTTGAAGTAATTATTCATGACTTCAGCCATTTCTAATTCTTCTGTGTATTCTACATTCCCTTTGCGTAGTTTCACCATTTCTTGCTTGTTTTTAAGTTTGCCATTCACATATCAATAGAATAGATTGGGTTGCTCTTTACATATATCTATAATATCCTTTTCATGGTTCCTTTTTTCCTCTCTTCTCACTTTAACATACTCATTTCTATAGTTTATAGACTTGCCATTTTCCAGGTTTTTTATCTTTTCTCCACCTTGTCCAAGCTCTGTCCTTTCTGTTTTTTGCCTCACTACATCTTTTGTTGAACCAGCATTTAATGTACACTCTCTCTTGCTTCTGTCTTGGTACATGCCTATTTTCCCCTTCATTGTAATTATCCATCAAGATATTCCATTTCTCTTCCACTTTTCTCTCTTCCATGTAAAGTTTTTCCCAGTTTGTATTCACTATGGTCTTGGATCACATGTTAGACTCATGATCAATAGCTATTTCCCTCCCAGAAGAGAGCTCAGAGCTCATATATGACTGATCTATGGGTAATGCTGTGACCTAACAAGCACACACAGACCCTCAACTCCCCACCCACAAGGTGTGTATTTACCTAGTTGTATTTACCTAGTTGTAATATACGGGAAGGGAGCTATGCTCGTGGTGACCCATCTTTGTATCTCTCCGCATCAAGTTTTATCTTAAAATCTTGTATAGTGTTAGCACATACTGTTTTGTTGTCTAATTTGTTCCATGTATTTATCGCTCTGTGTGGGAAACTGTTCCTTTTCAAGTTTTTTCTATAACTATCCTTTTTCAATTTTTTTCCATGTCCTCTTGTTTTACCGTTGTCCCACATTAATAGGTCGTTCCTGTCTAAAACTTCCATTCCTTTCATTATTCTGTAGATAGTTAGCAAATCTCCTCTTTCTCTTCTTTGTTCCAGAGTTGGTAGGTTCAATTTGGATAGTCTTTGCTCATATGTTAGTTCGGCAAGTGTCGGTGCTAGTTTTGTTGTCGCTCTTTGTAATCTTTCTAGTTTTTTAATATTCTTTTTGGTACTGGGTGTCCAAAGTGATGCATGTGTATGTATGTCCAAAGTGTGCATGTGTATGTAAAATAAAATGCCCAGGAAAAGGGTGTCGCCTTTGTAACTAGGGCAAAACCTCTAGATCCACTACTGATATCATAGTGGAAAGATTACTGTAACCATGTCATGCAAATGAATTAGTGGGTAATAATAAATAAAGAAAGCAAATGATAATGACAGGCATTAGATAAACAGAATGCTAATGACATTATGGAAAGTATCACATATATTGGTAATACGAATTTACCAAATTGTATTTATTGTATTTACCTTGTAGGGTAGTGTTGTTTTGTTGCAAATTATCAAACTTGGTTTTGAGCCCATTTATGTTTAATTATTTGACTATTCCCTCTTTAAGGTTACAGCAAAGGTTAACACAGCTTTATGTTAAGTTATTGTTGTTGGTGTTTTTGTGTAGCTCCTGGGGCAAAGATAAAAGAATTTGCCCTACAAAGCCTTGATCTGACTCCCAGGTTTCAACCATTGCCCCTATTCAAATTGAAATTAAAGGGTGTTTGGGATGAAGCCTACTTGGAGTTCCTGCCATGTAACCACTACTTAGAAGAGCCACAACTCTCTTTAGAGCCAGAGGTTATAGGGGGCATCCAATCACTTAAGAGAAGAAATGAAGTCTTTTGCTTCTCCAGCCAAGTGGAGGCTACATTTCAGTGCACTTCATTCTCAAGGAATTAGAGAAAACTAAGGGAAGAGTTAAACTTTCTCCATTGCATGTTATGTGCTCCCTTTTTGGGTTAGCCTCCATTCAACAACTGCACTGATTTTTGGTGCAATTTGCATTCCACAAAAAAAATTATAAATCCAAGTGTAGATTACCCTTGCCCTACTGGGTACCTGGTATTCATTATGAACTAAATCAACCCCCACTAGACAGTGAAAAGCTAAGCAAACACTAATAACAAAGTCTCTATAATTAATACAATTAGGTAAATACCTCATGTCATAGTGACCAGTGTTTTTATCAGTAAATACTGTAAAAGCTGTGGGTATACTGAATTCACATGTGTTAATCGCTAACAATCGGTATAGTGTATATGGTATACTAAATAATGGTACAGCGAATGTTGATGATAAGAACTGGTGTAGATTGGTAATAGGTAAATTGGTGAAATATAGAGCAACTTAAGCAATACCAATGAGACACAGTGGCAGATCCAGGAGTATTGCTCTAGTTGCCGGAACAATTTTTTTTCAGTCTGTTTCTTATTTTTTCAGGGTAAATAAGCTTATGATAATTTTGAATAAAATATTATACTTTTAAGATTGGTGTGCAATAATTTGGACTTGACTTGGAAATCTATTTTTGTAGCAAATATTAACAAAGTGAATATTTGGGCAATAACCAAAAATATGTCCTGGATCTACCCCTGAAATATTGGTAAGATAGAGCTGTAAATGATGGAAATAAGAAAGATCAAGGACAAACTGTTCAATGATATGGAAAAGAAAAAAATAAATAAAATCAGGAATACATGCTTTGTGAAGGAATTGACATTAAAATTTCAAGTAGTAAACAATACTAAAAGGATACAGTAGTTGTTATCAACCCTTTTATTATGATGGCACATTTACAATCTTATTCCATCTGATGTAAGCCTATTTTATTCAGCTTAGGGCAGAAAACCCATGAGGAAGGGATTAAGGATATCTCAATTAACCCCATGGTTACAAAGGCATCTTTTTTCTTTTTATTCAGAGCAGGTCCCCTTACACAAAACAGCTTATTTGTTCCATTAAAGCAGTGGTTCTTAACCTTTTTCAGTGCCCATACCCCTTGATATCTCAGAAAATTTCCTCGTACCCCCATCCAATACAAATACAATGCAAATATATGAAAAGGATGAGTGATACAAACCTTCTTTGCTTTCTCATTGTAAATATACAGTACCATTGCACTGGTTATCATGTCTTGTACCCCCAGGTTTAAAATTTCGTATCCCTTGGGGGTACAGGTACCCCAGGTTAAGAACCACTGCATTAAAGTAACAGAAGGAGCACAACACTAGAGAGGGTGCAGTAAAAAAAAGAGCAACACCAATAGCACTCTGAGACTGCAAATTCAAAAATCTAATACATACATACATATACAAAGGGCTTTTTCCCCCTTACAAGGGAGGTAGCCAAAGCCAAAGGGCATAATTCCACTCCCACCTATTTCATCCCCAACCATTCTGCTTCCATTCACCACCCTTCCCTCCCTCTCATCTTGGCTCCTCTTGGATGACGGGTCATCCCTACATTTTGCCCATCACCCTGGGTCAGAATTTAATAATAGGGATATATCATATATGGCACATGTAATACAAGGAGGTTAGGACAAAAATATGGGTTCATAAACCTTAGGGGTTAATACAAGTGTGATCAACCACGTGAAGGGTGTTGCAAAAGTGGAAAGAGAAAGTGGCCATCCTGGTGAGAGGAAAGCTAAACTGGTCAGGGAGCTGCTCTGGTAAAGGAAAATGTCATGTCAACAGTATAATCATTGACTAAATTATTACTGAAAGGTGAAGTGTCAACAGGTTTAATATCATGGAAGCAACAGAAAATGATCATCAGCACAAGACTATAAACAACACATTTTGTGTCAACACATCTAATTAGAATATTGTAGATCCTGGCAAAGACAGTGGTTCCCAAATTAGGAGGTAAGTTGGCACTTTTGAAGAGATCACATGAAGGGGCAATAAATAAAAAATCAAAGAATTTAGGGAACCAAGAAAATATTGCAACACCTGTAAGCAGGTCATTGCACACAATATATTATAATGTAAATCTTTTGCCCCAAGTCTCTCTTGAAGAAGACCCATGGCTGCCAAGGATAATACTGACAATATCATTATATTCACTCACAAACAAAAAATATCAAGGGATAGGAGGGCTTTCAGAGGTTACCAGTACAAATTAAGAAAGACTATACGTCTAAAGGATGTGAAGACAGTTTTCCATATAGATGCATAATTACTTGGAATAGCTTAGAAGCTAAAAATGACAGATGGAAATTAAGGTTATACAAGTTGGAACTGTACATGAATTTGAGGCTAGGTATGATAAACTGAATAGTAGGAGACAGGTCCAACAAGCATTGCTCCTTCTTTGTATACTACAATTAAGTAAATACACTTCCTCTCGTCTTAACCTCCTTCACCTTGCATTTTACTTCCTCCTCTTTTTTTTATACATCTCATTTTCTTTTCTAGTTCTACTTTGCAACCAATCTTCACATGCTTTTTTCTTTTCTACCACCATTACCTTCACCTCTTCATTCCACCTTCACTGTCTCTCCTGTTCCCTCAAATACTCCATATCACACATACCATCTCTGTGGGATTTAGCATTTCTTCCTTGGAGCATACTCATTCTTCTTTTACTCCTCTTTCTCTTTTATCTTTCACCACATCCCATACTTCTCACAAGCTACCTCCCACTTAATGTTTGTACCAATATCCTCCCTTATAAGCAGGGTGGTTAAGTCAGGACATTATACCAGTAGGAAAAAGAATAAGAAGTTGTAATGATTGAAGGAGGTTAAGAAATACAGCTTCCCACACAGATGTATTAATCTATTAAACAAAAGATAAAAAACACTTAATACCATATGTATGCATAAACTCATGGAACAGCCTTGGACAGTAGCCTGGACTTGAACCATATATGAATCTAAGAAAATGGTATGACAACGGGAGAATACAAGATGGGACCTCAAGAATGTAGCTTTTTTCTGTATACTATAACTAGGTAAGTACTACACTCTCCTACACTCACTCATAGTAGACTGCAATATCAGATCTCTTCAATGAGTGACTTAGGCTGAACCAGTGGTTGTGAACAGTTTCCTGTGGACTGAGGTTCTGCATGAGAAAGCCATGGCAATGGACTGATTGATATTACTAAAATACATAAAGAGATCCATATCACTGAAATGAATACAAATGATAAAAATGCCACATACTTCCTGCTAGATTAACATGAAAACATTGGGAAAGGTAAATTTTAATAAATGTTAATGACACACCAAGAAGAAAATTTGAAAGTTCCATCTTTGCCATTTTATACTTACATATCACTTGGTCCTATAGATTTAGATGTTTCTTATACATGCAGTGTGTATTACAGTGTTTATACTCTTCATGCCCAAGTATCAATGCACCTCAAGTACATGCAAACCTTCACCTATGTAAATATTCATGCAACTGTGTGCAGTCACCAAAAATACTTACCATGTGTGAAGAAGGGTAAAGTCCAGCAGCAGTAATAGATGAGGAGTGTGGTTGGAGACCATGACTTCCATGTATGCTATACCCATGACTCTGAAAAGCCAAATAAATAAAGCTACATTAAATGACTTGTTGTCAGCATGAAATAAATACATTGCTACTTATAGACAACATCTACATTTACATACATTTTTCTCCACCTTTCAAACAATAACCCTCAAGCTTTTATACAGGTTTTCCTGGGAATCATTCATTTGCCCCAATCCTCTCTTGTATGAGACCTGCAGCTCCCAAGAGACTGGCCACAGCCACTGGTTCAACCCATGTCATTCATTAACCCCTTCCATACGGTGCCGCACACGTAGGCGTCATGGGGAGCAAGTGGGTACGCGATGATGCTGACTCCTCCAGTCCTCCAGCACTCTACCCTCTCTCCAGCAAACATTAAATAACCTCACCAGCCAGTCCACCATCACTGTACCTCCTTTTTTTAGACATTCTGCATGGCATCCATCCAACCCAGGTGCCTTACCTGCTTTCATCATCTTAACAACTGCCTTCACTTTATCCTTATTTCTCCTCCCTTTTCCTCACTCATCACAGTCATTTTCTTAGCATTTCCCATTGCAGCTATCAATATGAGTACAAAATAAATATAATCAAGATGCCAACACCTGCAACTTCATGTACCCATTCGCACCTCATGACGCTCAAACAATACACAAGTTCACATCTAAATATGATAATTGGAAATCGAAGATATAGATTAAGTTGGAGCCATAGTTGAATTTGAGTCTAGCTATGTTAGAGAATAGGAGATGGGACCCAAAGTGCATTACTCCTTTCCAGTATACTACAATTAGGTAAATACATAGGCATCATTGCATGGAAAGGGTTAAGAGAAGGTTGCTGGTATTCTGAAGATAGACCAGGGGCAATGGATTGATTAACTGATCCACATTTATGTAGTGGATAATGGAGAAAGCGGACACACAACCCCAAGAATTAACAAAGAATCTAGTGTAGTGTAGGGCTTGTGGGATATAATGGGGTCCTGATCTAGGAAGTTAAATATTAACACATCAATCCTTTAGCTACACATCTGTTTCTACCATCAAAAAGAGTAGAAAAATTCAAATAAATAAATGAATGAAGGATCCAATTATTCTACGGAATCCTATAATATTAATCTAACTTACAAAGGAATATCAAACAAACCTTTGGTGTCAGTGGACTGTAGCGCATTTGAACATTGCCGCCTTTACTTGGACCTCGCTCTAAGTATGCTTCATCAGTGTCGTCCTTGACGTCTTCCAGTTTCACTGTGATAATAGCCACTTGGTCCTCCTCATCACTTGATTCTTCATCATCAGGAACATCTTCATCAGCTGATGAAAAACTTCTTTCTTCATCTTTACTCATTAATTTGTTATTTTTTTCCTCTCTGTCAATAACCCCTACTTTATCTCCTTCTTTCACATCCCTCTCTTCTACAGTTTCTTTCTGTGGTCCATGTCTTACTTCTTTTGATATCTGTAAAGGAGACTTATCTTTACCACTGATTTCCTTCAAGGGTTCAAGTAGAATCTGAAAATACACAAAAGGTAATAAATACACTTTAACTTATAACCAAGTCCCTTGGTAACCAATACACTCAAAAATAATAAGTGAATTTGGTCTCTACTAAGCATTAATACTGGGCTCTTTTACCATCAAGTAATCATTTATCTCTATAGTAAACCATCTACATTAGTATGGGCTACTTTTATTTTTTTTGTGTTTCCTATGTAGTCAATGAAAGTGGCCTTTGACTACTTGGATGAAGAAATAGTTAAGAAACTACTAGTTACACTGATAAGACCAAGATTGGAGTACGCTGCAACACTATGGACACCCAGTACTAAAAAGAATATAAAGAAATTAGAAAGAATTCAAAGAGCAACAACAAAGTTGGCACCAACTCTCTCTAAATTGACATATGAACAAAGATTGTCCAAACTGGAACTACCAACCCTGGAACAAAGAAGAGAAAGGGGAGATCTACTGACCATTTACAGAATTATGAAAGGGATGGAAGTCCTTGACAGAGATGATTTATTAAAGTGGGATAAGAGAAAAACAAGAGGACATGAAAAGAAACTCAAAAAGGATAGTTATAGAAGAGATCTGAAAAAGAATAGTTTCCCACACAGAGTGGTGGATATTTGGAACAAATTGGATGAGGCAACAGTGTGTGCAAAAACTATACAAGAATTTAAGAACAAACTTGATGCTGAAAGATACAAAGCCAGGTCACTACGAGCATAGCTCCCTTCCTGTATAATACAACTAGGTAAATACTAGAGAGCATGATTTATTTTCCTGTCACCCAATATAATACTTTACCACACATAAATGAATTGTGAAACAAATTTAACAAAAGACAGCTATGTCATACTTAATGTTTGTTATATATGTAAATAACATGGATGAAGGTGTAGAATGTTACATGAACTTCTTTATAGATGATGCAAAACTACTACAGAAAGTAAGTACAGAAAAAGAGACCTGGACAAGGTCTGGGAATGGAGTCATAAATGAGAAGTGAACTTCAACATTAAGAAATGTAATATAGAATTTGGAAAAAGTAAAAAGAAAGAAAGAAAGAAAGAAAAAAAATTCAGGACAATATAAAATTGGTGCAAAGGAAGTAAAGAAAGTTGGTTCTGAAAAGGACCTAGGAGTAATTATCACCAAAGACATATCACCAGACAAGCAGATAAACAAAATAGTCAGAGAAACCTCCAATTTACTAAGATCAATAAAGGTGGCTTTTAATTACTTGGATGAGGTAATGGTAAAAAAAAAATACTAGTCACTCTGATAAGACCAAGATTGGAGTATGCTGCAACACTATGGACACCCAGTACAAAAAAGAAAATAAGGAAAATAGAAAAAAATCCAAAGAGCAATGACAAAGATGGTCCAAATACTTTCAAAATTGACATACAAGCAAAAAGTGTCTAAACTGGAACTACCAACCCTGGAATAAAGAAGAGATAGAGGAGATCTATTGGCCATTTATAGAATCATGAAAGGCATGGAAGTCCTTGACAGAGGCGACTTATTAAAGTGGGATAGAAGAAAAATAAGGTGAGATGAAAAGAAACTCAAAAAGGATAGTTATAGAAGAGATCTGGAAAAAAAAAAAAGTTTTCCACATAGAGTGGTGGATGTCTGGAACAAATTGGACAAAACAATAGTGTGTGCAAACACCATACATGAAGTTAAGAACAAACTAGATGTTGCGAGATACAAAGACGGGTCACTACAAGTATAGCTCCCCTTCCCATACAATACAACTAAGTATATACAGTAATACAATACTGAACAGCATTCCAATGCTTCTTCCCAAATAGATACATAGATGTTGAAAGACCCTTGCTTCCAACTGTGAGGCTGTAAATTTCTGGTCAGTGAAACTCAATGCAAGAATCATCATGATTCCAAACAAATGTCAAAATACAGAATAGCATTAATGTATGCTACAAAACATCCCAGTCTGGGGTATTGGCTGTATGTTATTGTGGGGTTAAAAGCTGCTCAGTAGCATGCAGCTGATACTTTTGGATCTATATGGGACACCCCTATGGACCAGAGACACTCATCACTTTGTCTGTGATAGAGGAAATCTCTATTCACAGAGAAAAGATTATATTTTATTATACTGCAACTGTCCCTCCACTACGCTGTCTCCCTACTCTTAATACTGTACTGTCCTGTATCACTTCCCTGAATGTCCTTTTCCTTTTTTCACCAAACCCTGTGGTGGGGGAGAAGAATACTGCCACTGAGCATTACCACTTGAGTTGTGAAAGGCAACAAAAAAGAGATGGGGACAGGACTAGGCATCTTACTCTCTGTAGCCCCACAGGGGACATTCCTAAAATAGGCAAAGGCATAGGAGGGTTTAGGAGGAGTTTTCCAACCAGAACACTAAGATTTGGGTCTTTTAATGTGTGTGGATGTGGTACAGATGAGAGTAAAAGGGAAGAGATAGGCACTATGTTTGTGAGAAGAAAGATGGATGTGTTGGCATTGAGTGAAACTAAGTTGCAAGGGAGAGGTGAGTTTGAGTTTGGAGGTGTAGTTGGGACGGTGTCAGGAGTGAAGAGAGGACATGGAAGAGTAGGGATGGCTATACTATCAAGTGAAGAGATAGGTAAACGTGTGGTGGAGTGGAAGGAGGTTTCTTCAAGGTTAATGCGGATGAAGGTGAAACTGGGAGATGTGGGTTTTTGTAAGTGAATATGGACCTGGTAGTGAAAAGAGTGAAGAGGAAAGGGAGGCTTCTTGGATAGATTTAAATGAAAACATAGTGGGTTTAGGGAGAAATGTCAATGTAGTGGTATTGGGAGATCTCAATGCTAGGATAGGGGATGAACCAATAGACGGAGTGGTTGGGAAACATGGGGTCCAGGAAAAAGCTGTAGTGGAGAGATGATGGGAGATATGTCTAGAGAGAGAGTTGATGATAACAAATACAGTGTTTAGGAAGAAAGTCAAGCATAAGTACACACAGGCACGGGTGGTGGATGGAAGGGTGGTAGAGTTATAATGAACTATATAGTGGTAACCAGGAGAACAGTAGGAAGAGTTTTGTATGTACATGTTCTATGGGGAGAGAGTGGGAGAATATCAGATCATTTTTTGGTGGAAAGTAAGTTGAGAGTTGAGGATAGATGGAGAAAGAGGAAAAGGACAGAAGGAAGAGAGGTACTTAGGGTAAATTACTTAAATGCGAAAGAAAAGGAGAAAGAGTACAAGAAGCTGAGAGAAGAGTGGGAGGGAATGAAGGATAGAGTAGAACTAAGAGTGGAGGAGGAATGGGGCTGTTTTAAGGAAGGAGATGCAAGGTGTGCAAACATGGTGTGTGGAACATGGACAGGAGGAAATAGAAGGAAAAGCAGTAAGTGGTGGAATGATGAAGCAAAGAAGGTTAAAGAAGAAAAGAAATGAGCATTCAAACTGGTTACAAAATAAGATGAGAAAATCATATCAGGTACAAAGAAAAGAGAAGTAAAGAAGAAGATAAAGGAGGAAAGGAGGAGAGCAGATGTGAAGTGTGGTAAGAGTATGACAGAAAATTTTGAAAGTAATAAAAAGATGTTTTGGAAGAAAATTAAAAGAGGAAGAGGAGGCAAATCAAGTGGAGAAGATAAAAGGTGTAGATGGAGAGATGATAATGGAAGAGACAGCAGTAAGAGGAAGATGGGCAGAGTATTTTAGGGAGTTGCTACATATGAAGGATGATAGGTAGGGAAAGGTAGTTGTAGTGGGAAGCACTAAGAAAATGAGTGATGAATGAGGAAAATGGAGCAGAAATAAGGAAAGATGAGGTGAAAGCAGTTATCAAAATTATGAGAGCAGGTAAGACATCTGGGTTGGATGGGTGTCATGTGGAGTGTCTAAAAAAGGGGTGTGCAGTGATGATGGACAGGCTGATGAGATTGTTTAATGTAAGCCTAAAAGAGGGTAAAGTGCCAGAGGACTAGAGTAGTGTACATATAGTTCCACTTTACAAGGTAAAAGTGTGAGTGTAGTAGTTTCAGAGGGACCAGTTTGTTAAATGTAGTTGGGAAAGCTTATGGGTGGGTTCTGATTGAGAGGATTAGGAGAGGAACAGAGGGAGTAATTGGTGAAGAACAGTGTGGGTTTAGGACAGGTAGGGGTTGTGTGGATCAGATTTTTGTGGTAAGGCAGATATGTGAGAAAGGTTTGGGAAAAGGTAAGGATGTGTTTTGGGCCTTTATGGATTTGGAAAAGGTTTATGACAGGGTAGATAAAAGGCACTGTGGGAGGTACTGTAAATGAATGGGATAGGAAGAAAGCTGTTAAGAGCAGTCAAGAGTTTTTACGAGAGTAGTAGATCTTGTGTTAGCATTAGAAATGGAGCGAGTGAGTGGTTTGAGGTAAAGGTGGGACTTCACCAGGGATGTGTTATGTCACATTGACTGTTCAATTTATACATGGATTACATGGATGAGGTGGTGTGAGAGGTAAATGCAAGAGTAATGGGCCAGGGATTGAAGATGGTTAAAGAAAATGGAGAAAAATGGGAGATAAGCCAGTTGTTGTTTACTGACGACACTGCGCTTGTAACGAGATCAAAGGAGGGAGTAAGGAAGTTAGTGACAAAGTTTGGAAAGGTGTGCAAAAGAAGTTGAAAGATAAATGTGGGTATAAGTAAGGAGATGAGATGTACACGGGAAGAGGATGGCAGCAAATTAGAAGTGAGTATTGAGGGAGAAAGACTGGAGGAAGTGGATAGCTTAAGAGATTTGGTTGCAAATGTGGTGAGAAAGGGAGGAAGGGAGGTGGAGGTAGAATGTAGATTGAGAGAAGCGAGTAAATACCTTGGGGGATTAAAAAGTATAATGAGAAATAGACATTTAGGAATGAATGCTAAGAGGAGATTGTATGAAGGGATGATTGTGCCAACAGCACTGTATGGGGCAGAAACATGGAACATAAGAGAGAAAGAGAGGAAAAAATTAAATATATTTGAGATGAAATGCCTGAGAAGTATGGTAGGGGTTACTAGGCTGGATAGAGTGAGAAATGAGGTGAGAAGAACAGGGGTGGAAAGGGAGTTGGGAGATAGGTTTAATGAAAGAGTAAAAGAGGTGTGGAAGGCAGAGGTTGAAGGAGTGAACATGAGAGGGTGACTAAGGATGAGATGGATGGATGAGGTAAATGGGGGATTGGGAAAGGGGAATGTCTGTTGAGGAAAGAGGGGAGAAGACAGGGGTGAGTGGAGAATAGTTGTGTATGGATGATGTAGTGATGCATGGAAGGGTGTGAGTAGTGGATGGGGGGTGAGGGAGTATGTGTGAAAGATATTTTGACACAGCTCAAAGGGAGTTCTCCCCATTTTCTCTTTTTCTGCATGAGGGGACAGATAGAGGGGTTTACCAATTAAATGAAGTGGCCTTGCTGTGGATGTGCTGTGTCTTGCTATGCTGCTTCTGACCTAGGGCAGTAGGTGAAATGCTGAGATGACCCATTATCCAGGAGGAGCCAAGAAAAGAGGGAGGGGTGGTGAATGGTAGTGGAATGGGTGGGGATGAAATGGATGGGAGTGGATTTATGCCTTTGACCTTGGTTATCTCCCTTGTATAGGGGAAAAAGCTACTGATATATATATATGTATATACTAAACAGAGTGGTTAAAAACAATTTCAAGGACTTCTGTTTTCAAACAAGAGTGAATGTTAGTGATGTGCAATGAAAGCATATAAGAGAGACCAATAATTAGTTCCTGCAAGTAGTGGTTCTATGAGATAAATGTCACTCTTCTACCAGTTATCTTTAAAATCCATCAATGCCCTCATCTCATCTGAAGGCAGAGCTCTAGGGGGTAGTTCTTAAAATTAGCACAAGATCTTTCCCTATCAACTATGACAATTCTTTCTTAAACTTTTTCACATAAGACACACTAAAAACTACTGGCTACTCCTCTCCTTCTCTTTCTACTACCTGCTGATGACGAAAAACACCCATACCAATACAACACAGACAACAATCCAAAATTCTGTCCTGAAAATATGAAAGGTCTTAATGACCATTGGTGATTGCCAAGGGACCAATGGTTTCTGGTAATTGTTATTCAAGGGAACTCATTATAATCAACATTGGCAAAGTAATGTTGCAAAACAGTGAACTACAATCAAAATCTCTACAATATATAGTACAACTAGGCAAATAATCCTAAAAATTACATGAGCACAGAAAAACCAGAACTGATTGAAGAAAACACACATGATACAATGCCAACTAGAACAAGATGAAAAATGCAGACCTTGGGTGTATTTGTACTGTAGGGCATGTGCACACTGCCAATTTCATTTGGGCCTTGCTTTAGGTATGGTGCTTCAGTTTTGTCTTTGACTATATCCTCTAATTTCACTGTAATAAGTGGTCCATGGTCCTCCTCATCACTTTCATCATCACTTAATTCATCTTCATCTTCATCTTCATCACCTACAGGAATTGATGTCAAATATTTCTCTTCATTCTTGTTTATGATTTCGTCACATTTTTTCTGTTCACCAACTTCTCCTTTACTTTCCACAACCTTCTCTGAACTGGCTTTTCTTTCCTCACACCTCTCTGCTGTGTCTTCCTCCTGCTTTTCTTGAGGTTCTTTTATACATGGCTCCTGTTTCACTTCTGAAGTTTCTGATGGAGAATGACCATCATGACTAGTTTTCTTCAAGTGTTGATGAGCACTGATATCCAAAACAACCTGAAAGTATACCACATCAATTACCTAAGTATTCTGCAATAAAGCAGATCCTTTACCAGTATATATATACATACCTATATGTGTGTGTGTATATATATACATATATATATGTATATATACATATATATATATATATATATACATATGTATATATATATATATATATATATATATATATTATATATATACATACATATATACATATATATATATATTGTATATTTCGGGCACAGATTTTCACTAATACACACTGTATCAAACACGACAGCATTTTACATACATACATACATATACCAAGGCTTTTTCCCCCTTACAAGGGAGGTAGCCAAAAAGGGAAAGGCATAAAAACACTCCCACCCATTTCATCCCTACATACACTCCACACCCCTCCCACCCTCCCTCTCATCTGAGCACCTCCTGGATGACGGGTCATCCCTGCACCCTGCCCACCGCCCTGGGTCAGAAACAGTGTCGCAAGACACAGCACATCCACAGCAAGGCCGCTTCATTTAATCGGCGACCCCCCCTCTCCGTCCCCCTTGCATATAAGGAGAGGATGGGGAGAAATCCCTTCGGGCTGCGTCAAAATTTACTCACACATACTACCCCACCCCCCACCCCCCTGCCCATTCCTCCTCATGCAATCACAACATCATCCATATACAACCATTCTCCACTCACCTCTGTCTTCCGTCCTCTCCCTTCCTTCCTCAACAGACATTCCCCTCTTCCCCAAAGCCCCCTTCACCCCATCCATCCACCTCATCCTAGGACGTCCTCTCATGTTCACTCCCTCCACATCGGCCTTCCATACCTCTTTTACTAGTCTTTCTTCACTCATTCTTTCCATGTGTCCAAACCATCCTAATATTCTTTCATCAACCCTATCTCCCAGCTCCTTTTTCACCCCTGTTCTCCTCCTCACCTCCTCATTTCTCACTCTATCCAGCCTAGTAACCCCCACCATACTTCTCAGACACCTCATCTCAAACACATTCAAACTCCTTCTCTCTTCTTCTCTTATGTTCCACGTTTCTGCCCCATACAGTGCTGTTGGCACAATCACTCCTTCATACAGTCTCCTCTTCGCATCCATTCCCAAATGTCTATTCCTCATTACACTCTTTAATCCACCAAGGCATTTACTCGCTTCTCTCAATCTACATTCTACCTCCACCTTCACTCCACCTTTTCCTGCTACACTTGCACCCAAGTATCTAAAACTATCTACTTCCTCCAGTCGCTCTCCCTTAATGTTCACTTCCAGTCTACTGCCACTTTCACCCCTTGTACATCTCATCACCTTACTTTTACCTACATTTATCTTTAGCTTTCTTCTATCACATACTCTCCCAAACTCTGCCACCAGCTTCCTCAATCCCTCCTCTGACCCTGCCACAAGCGCAGTGTCATCCGCAAACAACAGCTGGCTCACCTCCCACTTTTCTCCATTTTCTTTAACCATCTCCAATCCCTGACCCACTACCCTAGCATTCACCTCTCGCACCACCCCATCCATGTATAAGTTGAACAGCCAGGGCGACATAACGCATCCTTGACGAAGTCCCACCTTTACTTCAAACCACTCACTCTCTCCATTTCTAATCCTGACACAAGCTCTACTACTCTCATAAAAACTCTTGACAGCTCCCAGAAGCTTTCCTCCTATCCCATAAATCTGCATAACCTCCCACAGTGCCTTTCTGTCTACCCTATCATAAGCCTTTTCCAGATCCATAAAAGCCCAAAAAACATCCTTCCCCTTTCCTATAGCTTTCTCACATATCTGTCTTACCACAAAGATCTGATCTACACAACCTCTACCTGTCCTAAATCCACACTGTTCCTCACCAATTACTCCGACAGCATTTTAGCATTAATTAATCTTCTTACTGAGATTTTCAATTTTTCTCACTGTAGATCTCATTTCGGGGGGTGAGCAAATACAAGCCTTCCATAGTCTTCCATATTTAATTTGACATTTTGACTTCAGGGAGTCATCTTCAGAATAGTTTACAAGAATTACAAAGCTACATGATACACAATTGACAATATTGTACAATGTGGATTAAATATAGGCTACTTGGAAATGCTGGAAGGATCTTGACCTTCTGCGTAGGCGGACACTTCGCCTTAGAGGTGAAGTGTCTGCCTATGCAGAGGGTCAAGATCCTTCCAGCGTTCCCAAGCGGCCTATATTTAATCCACTTTGTACAATATTGTCAATTGTGTATCATGTAGCTTTGTAAAACTGTGACATAATTCTTGTAAACTATTCTGAAGATGACTCCCTGAAGTTGAAATGTCAAATTATATATAAATATATATATGTATATATATATATATATATATATATATATATATATATATATATATACTGTATATATATATATATATATATATATATATATATATATATATATATATATATATATATATATATATATACACACACACTCATGTTTTTAATTCTCCACATAATACAGAAGGTTGTGTATACACCATTCCTTGTCTGCAGTGCTAAAAAATTTACATCGGGCAAACTGGCAAAAATATACAATCAAGAATAAACCAACATAAATACAGTGTGAGAAGTAGTAAAATGTCTAGTGGTATTTTTGTTCATGTGAGGGACCAAGATCATGTAATTGACTGGAAAAATGAGAGTAAAATAATCTCTTGTAATTCCTTTATTGAAAGGAACATCATTGAATCAAGCCACATAAAACAAACTTTTGATCAAAATATCAATCTAAGCTTAGGTATGTACAGACTTGATAATTTCATTTCAAAGAAAATTGTTACATGTTATCCTGCCCAGACATTTGGTCCATCTGTGACCTGAGGACTGTGGGTAATTTTCTCAGGCTTGTGTGATTCATCTTTCTGTGCTCCTTACAATATTTCTAATTCTGTAGTATATATACTGTCTGTATCTCCATTACTGTATTCCCATGGTGATGTCTTAAATAGACAAAAACGGTCAGACTACGTTTCTTATTTACCAGTGTTTTTTTCTGCAAATAATATTCACATGTCATTTGTGAAATACTGCAATATATATATATATATTGAAAGTAATAAAAAATGTTTTGGAGAGAAATTAGGAGAGGAAGAGGAAGCGAATCAGGTAGAGAAGGTAGAAGGTGCAGATGGAGAGATAATAATGGAAGAGAAGGCAGTGAGAGGAAGGCGGGCAGAGTATTTTAGGGAGTTACTAAATGTGAAGGAGGATAGGGAGGGAAAGTTAGTTGCAGTGGGAAGCACCAAGAAAATGACTGTGATGAGTGAGGAAAAGGGAGGAGAAATAAGGAAAGATGATGTGAAGGCAGTTGTTAAAATGATGAGAGCAGGTAAGGCACCTGGGTTGGATGGATGCCATGCAGAATGTCTGAAAAAAGGAGGTACAGTGATGGTGGACTGGCTAGTGAGGTTATTTAATGTTTGTTTAAGAGAGGGCAGAGTGCCAGAGGACTGGAGGAGTGCCTGTATAGTTCCACTTTACAAGAGAAAAGTGGACATGTGTGGGTGTAGTAGTTTCAGAGGGATCAGCCTGTTAAGTGTAGTTGGGAGGGCTTATGGAAGGGTTTTGATTGAGAGTATTAGGAGAGGAACAGAGAAAGTAATTGGTGAGGAACAGTGTAGGTTTACAACAGGTAGAAGTTGCATAGATCAGATTTTCGTGGTAAGACAGATATGTGAGAAAGCTATAGGAAAAGGTAAGGATGCATTTTGTACTTTTATGGATCTGGAAAAGGCTTATGACAGGGTAGACAAGAAAGCACTGTGGGAGGTATTGCAGATATATGGGATAGGAGGAAAGCTTTTAAGAGCAGTCAAGAGTTTTTATGAGAGTAGTAGAGCTTGTGTTAGGATTAGAAATGGAAAGAGTGAGTGGTTTGAAGTAAAGGTGGGACTTCATCAGGAATGTGTTATGTCACCCTAACTGTTCAATTTATACATGGATGGGGTGGTGTGAGAGGTAAATGCAAGGGTAGTGGGTCAAGGATTGCAGATGGTTAAAGAAAATGGAGAAATGTCGGAGATAAGCCAGTTGTTGTTTGCTGACGACACTGTGCTTGTAGCAGGATCAGAATAGGGATTGAGGAAGGTAGTGACAGAATTTAGAAAGGTGTGTGAATGAAGGAAGTTGAAGATAAATGTGGGTAAAAGTAAGGTGATGAGATGTACAAGGGGAGAAAGTGGCAGCTGTCTGGAAGTGAATATTAAGGGAGAGAGACTGGAGGAAGTGGATAATTTTAGATATTTGGGTGCGAATGTGGCAGGAAAGGGAGGAATGGAGGTGGAAGTAGAATGTAGATTGAGAGAAACGAGGAAATGGCTTGGGGGATTAAAAAGTGTAATGAGAAATAGACATTTGGGAATGGATGCTAAAAAGAGATTGTATAGAGTGATTGTGCCAACAGCGCCGTATGGGGCAGAAACATGAAACATAAGGGAGGAAGAGAGGAGTTTTAATATATTTGAGATGAGGTGCCTGAGAAGTATGATAGGGGTTACTAGGTTGGATAGAGTGAGAAATGAGGGGGTGAAAAGGAGTGGGGGTGGAAAGGGAGTTGGGAGATAGGGTTGATGAAAGAGTATTGGGACGGTTTGGACACACGAAAAGAATGAGTGAAGAAAGACTAGTAAAAGAGGTGTTGTTGTTGTTGTTGTTGTCGTTCCCTAGACTGTCTGTCCGAGCAGTCCCGTCTCCCCAAGGAAGGCCACGGCCGAAACTGGGTTTTCCCACAAATCCTTTATAGAGTGTATGTTGTGTTGTTTGCGTGCATGATTGTGTATAATGCAGTCTTCCATTATGTGTTGTATGGTATGGGGTGAAGTGTTACATCCTGGGCAGCTGTTCACAACACGGTCGTCCAGCCTCTTCTGGTAGCTTAGAAGTGCTGGGTGGTGACCGCATCGCAGTCTGGCCAAGTGGACTCTGTCCTTACGTGGGAGAGAGGATTCAGAAGGGTGGATATCAGGGGGTCTGGCATGCAGCAGTGTGTTGTCTTTCAGTGTGTTAATGGAGCGGTGAGTGATATGATTATGAATATGTTTCCGGAGGCTGGTATTTGGTGGTTGTGGAGGAAGAGAAGAGAGTATCTGTGTGTAATAAAGGTCTTTGGGTGTAGTTTTAATGTTTCTTGGTGTGTGTGGGTGTTCTGCTATGTAGTGTAGCGGGTGTGATGTGTTTGTGGTGGCTGCAGCAAGTGTTTGTGTGCCTCTCATGTCGAGGTGGTCCTTGACTTTGAGGACTTTTGTTTCATGGTGTAAATGGTCTGTAGGTGATGTATTTGTGCAGCCTGTAATTGTTTTTAGGGCTTTGTTTTGTATGATTTGAAGGGTGTTGTGGTGTGTCTCACTGAGATTAGGTCCTGGAGCTGCAACGTCTACGTCGTGGGACCACCCCCCAACCCCAAGAGTTGGGGGCCAATCAGCAGCAACCACCCCTGGCCATCAGCTCTACGCAGATGGCACCGATCCCCAAAGTAAAAGAGGTGTGGAAAGCAGAGGTGGAAGGAGTGAACATGAGGAGGCCACCTGAGATGGATGGATGGGGTAAAAGGGGCATTGGGAAAGAGGGGAATGTCTATTGAGGAAGGATGGGAGAGGACAGAGGATAGGGGTGAATGGAGAATGGTTGTGTATGGATGATGCTGTGATACATGAGGGAGAGTGTGTGGGGGATGGGGGGTGAGGGAGTATGTATGAAAAATAAACTGATGCAGCCCAAAGGGATTTCTCCCCATCTTCTCCTTTTCTGTATGAGGGGACAGAGAGGGGGGGTCATCGATTTGATGAAGCTGCCTGGCTGTGGATATGCTGTGACTTGTGATACTGCTTCTGACCCAGGGCAGTGGACAAGATGCAGGGATGACCCATTATCCAGGAGGTGACAAGGTGAGAGGGAGGGAAGAGGGTAGAGGGGAGTGGAATGGGTGGGAGTGGTTTATGCCTTTGTTTTTTGATTACCTCCCTTGTAAGGGGGAAAAAGCCTTTGGTATATGTATGTATGAATGTATGTATACATACATATATATATATATATATATATATATATATATATATATATACAGTATATATTTGTATATATATATATTAATATATATATATATATATATATGAATATATATATATATATATATATATATATATATATATATATATATATATATGTATTTACCTAGTTCTATTTTATGGGAAGAGAGCTATGCTTGGAGTGTATATGAGTGTGTGTGTGTGTATATATATATATATATATATATATAAATATATATATATATATATATATATATATATATATATATATACATATATATATATGTATGTACATATGTAATAAGGTGACACCAGAGAAATATCTCACCAAAAACCAGTTGGCAAGGAGGCAAGATTACTGCAAAAATCCCTTCATAGCAAAATGAATTGCACAGCCAAAAGAAAACCAGGAGTTCCTATTGGATCACCATCTCCTAAAGGTCCAACCTTAATGCATATTGTGTTGCGACCAAATGTATGCACTGTCCAAGCAGATCCTGGACATTAAACAGAAGACCACAGGCTGAAGAGTTTCATGGAAGAACTAGACAACATCAAGTGGGACATCGTAGGACTAAGCGAAGATTAATGGTGAACATTTTTGCCACCTAAGAGATTTGCATATAACATTATTCTTATTTCACAAAAAGCAAAAGACTTGGAATATATGATGAGTGATCCGAACAAGGAAAGTCTCAAAGTAAGTTGAAAAATGAATAAGAGTAAAACCAAAGTAATGTTCAACATGAAATTTCAAAGTAAAGAGATTATAATCAATGGTTAGAGTCTTGAAGACGTATAAGAGTATAATTATTTAGGGCAGATGGTGAGAGTGACCAAAGATCATGACAATGAAATAAAAAGATGTATTACAATAAATTGCTTGGAAAGTATTTGGTAAGTATAATAAAATCCTGAGAGGTTCTCCACCTTTATTTTTGAAATGTAAAGTTTACAATCAATGCATTCTGCCAGCAATAGTCTACAGGTGTGAGACTTGGAAACTGACAAAGGCAATGGCGACAAAACTAAGAATGCACCCGGGAGAATGGAGAGATCAATGATGGGAATAATGCTGAGAGACCAAAAGAGAGCAAGTTGGGCGAGACAGCAGATTAGAGTGAAAGATATTGTGGAGGCAGTAAAGGAGAGGAAATAGAATTGGGCAGGTAAGTTAATGCAAACAACTGATGACAATTGGAGAAAGTGTGTTACTGAGTGGATACCATGAGATGGGATGTGTGGAAGAGAGAGACCAGACAAAAGGTAGAGAGATGAGATTGAGAAGTTTGCAGGAGTGATGTGGCAAAGGCTGACACAGTCATGTGAATCATGGAATGCTATGAAAGAGGCCTTTGTTCAGCAGTGGACACAGGGTGGAGGGGAGTGGAATATATGTGAAATGAAATGGGTGAGAGTGATTTCTATGCCTTTTTCTTTTTGGCTACTCCCCCGTGTAAAGAAGAAAAAGCCTTTGGTATATGTATGTATATGTATATATATATATATATGTATATATACATATATATATGTGTATATATATATATATATATATATATATATATATATATATATATATATATATATTTATCAAATTGTTCATTATGTATACAACTTGGACAATGGGATTAATAGTGATGTTAGTAAGTTTGCAGACAACACTAAAATAGGACACTTAATTAGGTTAGGAGACAATGCTGAGATTCTGCAGGATGATCTTCACAGATTGTTCACATGGTCAGTGAAATGGCAAATGACTTCAATATCTCAAAGTGCAGCATGTTAAATGTAGAGCTACACAACCCAGAAAACAAATATAGCTTAGATAACACATTTTTAGAGAAAACTGAGTGCAAGAGAGACTTGGCAGTTCTAGTGAGTCCCAACCTTAAATCCAGGAAACAGTGCATTAATGCCAGGAATAAAGCTAACAGAGCATTAAGTTTCACTGCTAGGATGGTTACAAATAGAAGTGCAGAGGTAATTATCAAACTCTATCTAGCATTAGTTAGACCCATCCTTGACTATGCAGTACAGTTTTGGTCTCCATCTTATAGAATGAACATCAATTCACTAGAATCAGTACATGGGCTCAGAAATTTACCTTATGAAGAGAAGCTTAGACACCTTAACTTACACTCTCTGGAAAGACACAGTGTGGGGTGATCTAACAGAGGTGTTCAAGTGGATCAAAGGCTTTACCAAGGGTGATGCAAACAAGGTCATCATATTAAGACAACAGGGCAGGCCTCACAGTAATGGATTTAAATTGGATAAATTTTGATTTAAGAAGGAAATAGGAAAGGATTGATTTACTAATAGGGTGGTCAATGAATGGAATAGACTTAGTGACCATGTAGTGAGCACTGAAACTATCGGGTGTTTTAAGAAACAGACAACTTTATGGATGGGTATGACAGGTGGTAATGGACATGGAACTGCCTAGTGTAGGCCTTATGGTCTCTTGCAATTTTCTTCATTCTTATATTATGTACTCTTATGAATTGGTAACACTGGAATAGTTCTACACTTACACAACATATATAAACTCAAAGTTTCTTCCCAGAGAGCTATGGGAAGGCCCAACAACAATAACAAGCCACTAAGGTGGTCCAGATTTCCAGTTAATCTCAAGGCAACAATCATTACCATTATTAACCCCTTTGACACAATGGTGCCTATGTAGGCATCATGAGGAGTGAGTGGGTATATAAGGATATTGGTGTCATCATCTTGATTATATTCATTTTGTAGTTGTAGCTAAGTGATCTGCATATTCTGTGAACTGGCCTGATCATATTTTCTGTGGTTATTAGCATTCAGAGTGAAAGAGAATGAGTAATACAGCTGTAACTTTATATTTTATAAGGCTTCCCCCCATGTAAGGGGGAAAAAGCCTTTGGTATATGTATGTATGTATTGTGATGCATCATCATACATCAAGCAGCTAGTGCTACTCACAAGAATCTGACTCGTATTGAAGAGGTTAAACTGCAGAATATTCAAACATCAACTACAACTATCCGAACCACAAAAAAAAAAAAAAATACAAACAATGACAAAAGGCTGAGTCAATTTGACCCTGATAAATTTGATCAATTCTTCACTTACTTTTTTGCAGTCATACTTCTCCATAAGTGAGACTTCAGCAAATGCACGTTCAAGATGGTCTACACTGAGTGACTTATTAATGTGGTGGCTCCCATGACGCTCCTGTATTTCTTCCACCTGTTCACTACCTTCGGGGCTTGATTCCACATCATTTTCCCCTCTCCAGGTTGATTTTGTCATCCTGCATGAGAGAGAAATGACAAAAGCTATAATTCAACTGTCCAAAAATCAAGCAAATTCAATGCACAATAAGCTACAATAAAGGTCTTTATATAACAAAAAGAAGTAAGGAAAACAAAAGATGATACTTAACATATAATAACCAATATAAGAAAACAACAAGAGATGATAAGTACACCTGTATATAACTGCGAACTAAAGGGATTAAATGTAAATACAGAACATGAAATTGGGATAGTAATTAGGAAAAAAACAAAACAAGGAAACATATATGATGGGACAGTGGGTTTAATTCAACACCTGCCATATTACAGCCTAAACATTATTTGTAATGACTAAAACCAATTTTATTCGATCATTCATCCATCAAAAATACATACATACATATACCAATGGCTATTTCCCCTTTACAATGGAGGTAGCCCAAAAACAAAGGCATAAAATCCATGCCCACCCATTCCATCCCCACATACTCCTCTCCCACTCACCCTCACCCTCCCTCTTATCGTGGCTCCTCCTGGATGACGGACTATCCCTGCATCTCGCCCACTGCCCTGGGTCAGAAGCAGTGCAGCAAGATACAACATATCCACAGCAAAGCTGCTTCGTTTAGTTGGGGACCCCCCTCTCCATCGCCTCATGCAAAAAAAAAAAAAAAAAAAAAAAAAAAAAAAGAGAGAGAGAGAAGACAGGGAGAAATCCCTTTGGGCTACATGAAAATATCATTCACACATACTCCGTCAGCCCATCCCCCCCAACTCCCTTCTATGCATCACAGCATCATCCATACACAACCATCCATTCACCCCTATCTTCTGTCTTCTCCCGTCCTTCCTCAACAGACATTCCCCCCTTTCCCAATGTCCCTTTTACCCCATCCATCCACCTCATTCTTGGTTGCCCCCTCGTGTTCACTCCTTCCACCTCTGCCTTCCACACCTCCTTTACTAGTCTTTCTTCACTCATTCTTTCCATGTGTCCAAACCATTCTAATACTCTTTCATCAACCCTATCTCCCAACTCCCTTTCCATCATCACTCTCCTCCTTACCTTCTTGTTTCTCACTCTATCCAACCTAGTAACCTCTATCATACTTCTCAAGCACATCATCTCAAAACACATTCAAACTCCTTCTCTCTTATGTTCTATGTTTCTGCCCCATACAGTGCTGTTAGCACAATCACTCCTTCATACAATCTCCTTTTAGCATCCATTCCCAAATGTCTATTTCTCATTACATTTTTTTTAATCCCCCAAGGCATTTACTTGCTTCTCTCAATCTACATTCTACCTCCACCTCCACTCCTTCCTTTCCTGCCACGTTCACACCCAAGTATCTAAAACTATCCGCTTCCTCCAGTCTCTCTCCCTTAATACTTGCCTCCAATCTGCTGCCACATTCTCCCCTTGTACATCTCATCACCTTACTTTTGCCCACATTTATCTTCAACTTCCTTCTTTTACACACCTTCCCAAACTCTGTCACTAACTTCCTTAGTCCCTCCTCTGATCCTGCTACAAGTGCAGTGTTGTTGGCAAACAATAACTGGATTATCTCCCACTTTTCTCCATTTTCTTGAATCATCTGCAATCCCCGGCCTATTGCCCTAGCATTTACCTCTTGTACCAACCAATCCATGTATAAATTGAACACCCAAGATGACATAACACATCCCTGACGAAGTCCCACCTTTACCTCAAACCACTCACTTTCTCCATTTATGGATGGAGCCTTCTCTCGAATATGGAGGGCCTCCAGGATCTCCAGACGATGAAAGTTGTGTGCGGAGTCCATGATCTTTGTATTTTCCACCAGGATCTTTCTAGTCAGGGAGGAGTTGTGTTTTTCCAAAAAATGACTACGGAGGAGTAATGTCATCTATGAGTTCATCTGCCCACACGAAGACTGTAAGCTTCGTCCTGTGTCTTACATAGGAATGACGATGACTTCTCTCTCCATAAGATTAACGTGCCATCTACAAGCTGGTGCCCCGAAGAAACATTTTTTGGAAAAACACAACTCCTCCCTGACTAGAAAGATCCTGGTGGAAAATACAAAGATCATCGACTCCGCACACAACTTTCATCGTCTGGAGATCCTGGAGGCCCTACATATTCGAGAGAAGGCTCCATCCATAAATGTACAGGGAGGTACAACCTCCGTGGCTCTAGCTTCACTGGGTGGACAACTGGCCCTCCCAGCACCCCACGGAGCGCCACGGACATAATTCCCACATAAGATCTTTGATCTTTCTTCACTATTTTGTATAAGCTTTCCCAGTTCACCTGTTGTCATATATATATATGTATATATATATATATATATATATATATATATATATATATATATATATATATATATATATATATATATATATATAAATTGTTTCTATTACCATTTAGATGTACTTGAAAATGCTCTAAGAAGGGCGAAACGTCGTATAATATACAATATGAACTTCGGCAATCTTTTATTCCGACTTAATGAAGAACAAAGAAGCACTATTAGAAAGGTTGAATCCTTTAACAAGAAGCTTATTCTTGCACAATCAGTGGTCAAATTTAATTCTTTATGTATTAAGGAAAATCTGCTACCTACCTTTACGAACATACATATATATATATATATATATATATATATATGTATATATATATGTATATATATATATATATATATATATATATATATATAGATATATATATATATATATATATATATATATATATATATATATATATATATATATATATATACACATATAAATTGCGGCTCAGGAGGCAAGGAGATGGAGGACTATATCGATAACAAACCGACGAAAGAGGGAAAAATGGTCAGAAACATAAATTAAAATTAACAATAATAATAACTAGCAGAACCCGTGGCAAACTATGTTCATTTGACCAATATGATACCTCAAATGTCTACCTTCATTTACATTATTTCTTCACTGTCTTATTCTGTTCCTTATATTTTCAAGATACTGCCTTCTTTCCTCTTCACTCATATCATTTCTTCTCTATAAATCTCTGTTCCGCAAATTTTCAAGATGATTTTCTCTCGATTGTTCATATTGTTCCTCAATGCTTGCATTCATTCTCTATTATGGTCTCGTATTATTTGTCTTTCCTAGTGTAGGCCTTATGGTCTCTTGCAGTCTCCTTTATTCTTATGTTCTCATGTTCTTGTGCTCATAATCCATCTCGTCTTCTCTGGTATTCTCTTGCTGCCTCCCTCTGTTGTCTCACCCTTTCTTCAATGTTTTGGGCTTTAGTTGAAATACCAGTAATTTCAAGTCAAAATAACTACTAAGTTTTGTAGTTCAACAAACTATATAGTTTGTAGTATCCGTGATCAAATGAATCCATCCAAATATACTTGCACATGTGCAGGAGAGGCATGTACAGACATTTGAATTATCGTCAAGGAACTTATGGATAAACTTGAATAGACGTTTGAATTGTCTTCACGGAAACTATGGAGGAGTGTGATGAACACTATTAAGAATATATTTATTTACCCATTTAATTATTTATTTATTTACCAGTACTTACTCATCTATTACACTGGCCTGCGAAGTTTCAAAGGTAAAGCATCTGATAACTGATTCTAGGGTAATTTGCTATGCAGAATCTAAAAATCACACTCATTTTGTTCAACCAGGTCACGTTTTTGAGATACAAGGCGGTAAAAATAATTAAAAACGCCATTTAGTGCTATCTATTCCCTTTAATTTTGGAAAAAAATTCTTGACAAAAGAAATAATTTTTTCTTGCATAGTTCAGAAGATAAAGAGGATATATTACAGAAAATCTAATCATGGATGAAGGGCCTTTTCAGTGACTTTCTCCTGTGTTGGGCAGCCACCACGTCTCGTTTCAAACACCAACAGTAGTCCGCAAGAAAGTTCACATCCCACCGGCCTTGGTAGCGTTCTTCCATGACATGAATATCCTGGTGGAAACGTTCTCCCTGTTCCTCAATGAAGTCACCACAGTTCTGAGGGAAATAGTCTAAGTGGGACCGTAGAAAGTGCATTTTGACTGACATGCGAGCCCCTAATTTTTTATAGCTCATCGACTTCTTTCTCGTATTCTGCACTTTGGTTATTTCCTAGAAAGTTTCTTATCACTGACTTAAGTGACCACCAAACAGACAGCTCAGCTGCATTCAGTGCATCGTCAAACATTGAGTCCTTCATAAGTTCCCTTATCTGAGGCCCATCAAAGATGCCAGCCTTAAGCTTTTCCAGACTGATCCGAGGAAACTTCTGCTGAAGAAAAGTAAATCCCATGCCGTCCTTGTCCATTGCCTTCACAAAGTTCTTCATCAGTCCCAGTTTGATATGTAAAGGTGGGAGAAAGACCTTGTTTGGTTCAACAAGAGAACGAGCCTGAACATTGTGTGAACCAGGTTCCAAACGTTGTCGTGGTGGCCATTCTTGTCTGACAAAATGTTGATCATCAGCCCGACTATCCCACAAACACAAAAAGCATGGATACTTTGTGTACCCACCCTGTAGTCCCAAAACCAATCCAACTACCTTAAGATCTCCACAGATCAACCAACCATGGTCATTGTAGTTCAGAGCAGACAGTAGCTGATCCATGTTGTCATGAGTTTCTTTCATTTGCACCGAATGACCGATTGGAATTGAAGAGTATTTATTTCCGTTGTGAAGGAGGACTGCCTTGAGACTTCTGCTGGAAGAGTCGATGAACAGTCTCCATTCAGTAGCAACATAGTCCAGCCCCATTGATTGAATCAAACCAGCAATGTTGTTGCAGTAAACTAATGACGAGTCCTTCTGGGTTGTGAAGAACTGTCTAAATTCTCTTTCACGCTCTCGGTACCAAAAGAATGTTGTCTCAGGTGCCAGCAAATTTTTCTCACGAAGACGAGAACCCAGAAGCTGTGCTGATTCCTTTGATAGGTTTAGATCCCGTGTCAGGTCATTGAGATCTGCTTGTGTTAGAGGCACTGGCCGGTCATTCTCTTCTGGCATGTATTCTCCACCCTCTGCCCTGTCTAGTGCGTTATCAGATTCCGATTCAGAGCTAGATTCCATTGCAACATCTGGCTCGGGAACGGGCAGGCCTGGACCATGAGGGACTGGTCATATGGCAGACGGAACATTAGGATACTGAATACAATGCTTGTTCTTGCGGTTGACTCCTTTAAGATTAGTCATGCAGAAATAGCAGTCTGACACATGATCTTTACCCTCTCTCCAAACCATTGGAACAGCGAATGGCATACTCTTCCTTTTTTTATTTCTCCAATCACGCAAGTTCTCGACACATGTTTTGCAGCTAACATGGGGTGCAAATGGCTTGTCCTGGTCCCCAAGCTTAACTCCAAAGTAAGCATGATATGCCTTCTTCACAAAATCAGTTATATTTGCTAGTCGACGAGGAAGAATCACATTACCACATATGTAGCAGAACCTATCAGGATGATTTGTGCATTTGCGTTCCATTTTCTGTCAATCTAAGATACGTGTCCAAAATAGAAACACAAGAAGCACAGATTCTTGTAAAAAGCACAGATTCTTATAAAATCAGTCACATTGATTGGAGATCACACTTTTCTAAACCATTTTCAGTTTCAGTGTTGTCAATGCAGTTTGTCAATGTAGTCAATGCAGTTTCAGTTTCAGTTTCAGTTTCGGTTTCAGTTTCCTGAAAGTAAACAAAAACATCATTAGGTTTCAGTATCAGTTTCGAGGTGCTACAGTATAATTTCTATGCAAAAAAAAAAAAAATAAGAATAGGCTATACCTGCAGCCTCGTTTTCCTTATACTTAGTACTATACAAGGCCCAAAAGTCGCACTTCTCATATCTCAAAAACTAGACCTGATCCAAGGAAACAGATGGCATTTTTGGATTCAGCGCACCAATAAACCTATAAATCACTTGAAAAACCTTCGACCTTTGAAAAAAAAAATTAAACGCAGGCCAGTGTTATTTGTTTGTTTATCAATTTATGGATCTCAGAAAGCAACGCGACATGACGTTACACGTTACCCGTTGGAAGCCCGGAATGCGCAGCGGACTCTCGAGCCGTCTCTCTTTTATTAGGTCAATCATAAAAGCAATAAAAAAAATTGAATCGTTTATGTCATGTCACAATAAACTTTTATAGACGTTTGACTATCTTCATAAGAACATAAGAATGAAGGAGACTGCAAGAGACCATAAGGCCTACACTAGGCAGCTCTGTATCCATCACCACCAGTCATCCCCATCCATAAAGTTGTCTAATCGTTTCTTAAAACAACTGATAGTTTCAGCACTTACTACATAGTTACTAAGTTTATTCCATTCGTCAACCACCCTATTAGTAAACCAATTCTTGCCTATTTCCTTTTTAAATCTAAATTTGTCCAGTTTATAACCATTACTGTGAGTCCTGCCCTGTTGTCTTAATATGATGACCTTGTCTGCATCACCCTTGTTAAAACCTTTAATCCACTTGAACACCTCTATTAGATCACTCTGCGTCTTTCCAGAGAGTGTAAGTTAAGGTGCCTAAGCCTCTCTTCATAAGGCAAATTTCTGAGTACATGTATCATTTTGGTCATTCTTCTCTGTACTGATTCTAGTGAATTTATGTCCATTCTGTAGGACGGAGACCAAAACTGTACCGCTTAGTCAAGGATGAGTCTAACTATCGCTAGATAGAGTTACCTCTGCACTTCTATTCGTTACCATCCTAGCAATGAAACCTAATGCTCTGTTAGCTTTATTCTTGGCGCTAATGCACTGTTTCCTGGTTTTAAGGTCCGGACACACTAGAACTCCCAAGTCTCTCGCGCACTCAGTTTTCTCTAAAAGCGTGTTATCTAAGCTGTATCTATTTTCGGGGTTGTGTAGCCCTAAGTTTAACACGCTACACTTAGAGATATTGAAATTCATTTGCCATTTCACCAACCATGTGAACAATTTGTTAAGATCATCCTGCAGAAACTCTGCGTCGTCTCCTGACCTAATTAGGCGTCCTATTTTAGTGTCTTACGCAAACTTACTAACATCACTATTTATCCCGTCGTCTAAGTCGTTTATGTACATAATGAACAACAAGGGACTCAAAACCGAGCCCTGGGGGGCCCCACTAGTAACATTGCCCCTCCTAGAGTTTACTCCATTTATGGTGACCCGCTGTTTTCTGTTACTAATCCAAGCTCTAATCCATTCTAATACTTTTCCTCCTATCACCTATGCCATGGGCTTTGATTTTATTTAGTAGTCTCTGGTGTGGCACCTTATCGAACGCTTTGCTAAAGTCAAGGTAAAAAATATCGTAATTATCATTGTTATCCGACGCCTTATATACTTAATTGTAAAAAGATATAAGATTAGTCACACATGACTTACCCTTGGAGAAACCATGCTGTGAATCACGAATTAAATTAGGTCTTTCGATGTGTCCTCTGAGTCTATTTACTTTTATTGATTCAAACATTTTGCCTATAACCTATGATTAACTTGTAGATACGTTTGAATACTGTTTATTCATTTATCTACTTATTTTCGTGAGGTTCTGTCAGGAGCTCAGAAAGCAACGCGACATGACGTCACACGTTACCCGTTGAAAGCGCGGAATGCGCAGCGGACTCTCGAATCGTCTCTCTCTTTCTCGTTAGGTCAATCGTAATGGCAATGAAAAAAATTGAATCGTTTATGTCATGTCACAATAAACTTTTATAAACGTTTAATTATCTTCATGTAACCTATGATTAAACTTGTATAGACGTTTGAATACTGCTAAATAAAAACTGAACTATAAGAATGGGTTCTCATCCTGCGTGATGCACATGGGTACAAGCGTATTAATATATAGATAATAAATGAGAGGAAAATAGAAATGTGAAAATGCAGACCGAGGAAAAAATGCAGAGAAGTAACTGAAGAAGAATCAGGTATGTTTGAATCACGTTTATATTCCCTCCGATCATTTTCTCTGGGCGAATTCCCTACACCATTATGCCTATTATCCCTCTAGTTATTTCCCTCCAACAACCGGTGATTTACCCTCCACTGAAAATATATAATCAAGTTTAAGAAACTAAAGCTAGCACAAAAGTTATTACATGACATGTATGTCCATAATAAAATCGGTTTAGTCATAATCCAGGATATAATACTTTAGAATCCCGGATACAATCCTATTTGACAAAACCCCTTAGATTCCCGGACAAAAACCTTTTTCCTTACTCTTATCTCACGATAACACTATAATTTCAAAAAGTCACAGAACTTTGTAGTAATAATTTATAGTTGCAATTTAAACCGCTGATCCCGTTTTTTTTTTTATTATCATTATTATTATCTCTGGGCATACTGCGTAATTTTATCATGCTCTATACCTCCCACCGTGACATGACCTTGGTATAATTAGTATTCAATCGTCACCACGCTTCCGGTCCGCCGTTTTCTTGGATAGACAACCGGGACTGGTTGGATTTTTCACACAACCTAGCTCAAGCTAGCCTTCTATGTTCCACATCAAATGCTTATAAGACAAATGCTCACACGAGAAATGATCACACCCTTAATGGAAAAAGCGACAAATGCTCACAATTCAATGGAAGCAAATTCCAATATATCAACTTCAAATGCAAGGAGACCAGTGACAGGATTTATCATGACCCAGCCCAATGCCTATTAATATGGTACAACACGTGCAATATCTCGGAGTAATTTTATCGAGTAGCTATGATTTCAAGAAGCATATCACGGTCCTTGTGAAAAAAATGATAACTTTATGGCTAAGGGCACTTAAAACTCAGGATAAGCTTACAATGTTAACGCTCTGGAAATCCCTTGCACTGCCAAGACTACTGTTCCTAACTATGGAGTCCTACCAGTGCTACTGAAATAAATCTGTTAGAGAAAATCCAGAGACAATTCACTAAAAGTATGCAACATTTAAAGGATCACAGTTACTAAGAAAGGCTAAAGTACCTGAATCTCTACTCTTTGGAGTGAAGAAGGGATAGGTATACCATAATATACTTGTGAAAAATACTGGAGGAAAAAAAGCCGAATATGACAAACACCCGTATTGTCACATGTGCCTGAACACGGAGGCAGAAGCTGCATTGTCAACACAGCTCAGCGTAGCACAGGTGATCAATACATTATAACAGCTTCTGATGGACGGCTGCAAGACACTTTAACTGATCACTAAGAGAGGTCTGAGATAAAACAGGTTGTTCAGTGGCCTCTTTCAAACACCAGCTGGATAATTTCCCAGTCAAACTGGAAGACATCGCCGGACGTCTGGACGGGCAGAAGTCCTTCGTGAAGGTTGAGGAAAACTGAGGCGGACACTACATGTTGGTCTTGTGGGATGATAAGACCACATAAAAGAATCAAGTAATTCAAGTATACGTTTGTGATCTACGTGCCATGAAGCTACTTTAGCATGAAATCTACACTTTATATTGCATACCAAAGTATACTATATTTATACTATATATTTTTTTGTTTTCATTCTCAGTATATATTCTTATGCAATCAATTTATTAACATTGCCTGGTGTTAGCCATCCAAGAAATATGTAGATCACGTTGGCTATGTAGATCGCATACCAATGTAAATTTATGTTTTACACACACGCACACACACAAACTATATATATACATTTTATATATATATTATATATATATGTATATATATATATATATATATATATATATATTATATATATATATATATATATATATACATAATTCTATGTTGGTATACACGCAAGTTACTTAGATCATGGTGGCTATGTAGTTCGCATACCAAAGTATACCGTATAATTTGTCTTCATTCTCAATATTCAGTATTATACAATAAATTTCTTAACATTCCCTGGTGGCGACCTCTCTAATAACCGACCAGAGGTCGGATATGATACAAATATGAAATTTGAATCGTTATTTGACCAATATTTACATTGTTTGAATATTTGTCTTTCAAATCTGCAAGTTTTCATCTTCTCTGATTGACGGAAAGTTAATATTTTAGCCTCAATAAAATCAAGGTCTAAGTAAACAGGTCTAATCGCTGGAGTAGTTCTGCGCAGCTTCTGACGTCATTTAGATGCGTCCATTTTCTCTTTGTGATACATTGAAGAAAACTGTGAAACGCCAAGGATGACAGGAACTATAATATTTTATATATATATATTATATATCATATATATTATATATTCATATATATAGACAGGAACTATAATATTTTATATATATTATATATATATATATTTTATATAATATTTGTCAGAATATAAATAATTGAGTGGAGCGGTGCGAGCGAAGGCGACGTCATTTTCGAACGACGGACCAACTTCAACTGACAGCTATAGGACCCGCTAACCCCACTTTGAACAGCCAAGTGACGTTCACGGGCTCGCTGCGCCAACTCCCTCGAAATTCGGTCGGAAGTGGTTAGACCTTATATTCTTAGATCTTGAATAAAATGACCACGGCTTCGAACTTACCGATCAAAGACCGCCGTCGTGCAGTGGACACGAGATGTCTATCATTCCAGCATCACACAAGCACATTTTTCACTTCTTTCGTTTATCTATTTTATTATATTTGTTCAAAGATCTATTTCTTATATGGAATTGGTACGTTAGGTTTGGATACATTACATTAGACGCTATGGGACAACGTAAATTTCATGTTAAATATACGTGTTTGCATGATTCTGGAATTTTACCCTTTACCCTCACCTAATTGTAAATTGTCAATCAAATTAGATGAAAACTAAGATTTGTAATACAAATGTTCAAACAATGTAGATATTGGTCAAATAATGTTTGCATAGACTGTTGACTTTTATTTTAAGTTGAACGATAATTGGAATTAATACTGATATCATTTCACTAAAAACTTATTTTGATTTGTCTAACGTGCCAATATCCCCCTTTTTGTGCATATAAATCACAAATGAATATCCTAAGACATCAAATCTCAACTTCCGAAATCATCAACAACAATTCTTTCCATTTGTAATCTAAACAAATCCCACATTAATTCTACTTTTACTATTTTACTAACTGCAACGAACGTGGCGTCAATACGTCACCGTTCGGAATACTATCTCTGGAGTCTCTAACCGCGTATGAACTCTAGGCTGACAGCTGACTCCGATACTGATCTTACAAGAAGGTTTTCTCTCCTCCTCCATGATCTGACATAGCCCTGGACACCTATCACAAGCCGAATGATAGGGCGAAATTTTGAGTAAAATTTACCATAGTTTAGACAGCAATCATGAAACAAGAAATTGTAAGGACGTCAAGAGGAGGCTATAAGCTCTGTTTGGATGGCTATTTGTACACCAACCAGTACGCAAGAAATAAGATGGAAACGTAATGACAGAACCAGTAGTTAATGGAAGTAATGACGCAGCTGTAGCCGGCGCTAAAGCTTGAATGAAGATTTATATTCTGCTGCAGAAACGTCACACTCAAGCCAGTGCAGATATACTGAGGTTATATCCCAGGTGACCAACCAAGTGAAAGCAACGTTACCAAACGAAGAGTGCTGAAAACAAACATCAGGAGACTTAGACGGAAAAATATGCCCAAGGAGCCAAAAACTCAAGAGGAACTTCGCACAGAAGATCGATGGGCAACTACCAGCTTACAAGATAATGGAGGAGAACGAGAAGGCGACCTTTTCCTTCTTCATGACAACAACGACAACACTTCCTGAACCATCACATTTGCAAGTGATGAGTGTCTGTTCAAGCTTGAGCAGACTAGGAAATGGTTTAGGGATAGCAACTTCAGCGTGTCCTCAACGCTGTTTGAACAAACACATATAACAGTGTCATGTGGTGGAGCAGCAGTTATTGTAACATAATGCTTTCCTACAACTAAAGACCAAGGAAACGTGTGAAGAATTCATCAGGGTGTTACTGGACCAGTGCCAACAGCGAGACCACTTCCCATATCCGCAAATGATAATGGTCGACTTCATGATGACAGTACTGTACACCAAGGCGTGAAGTCTACGTGGATGCTTCTACCACTTGTCACAAGCAACATGGCGGAAAATACATTCTCTCGGACTACAGCAGCACTATAAGGAGAACCAAGAATTTCAAATGTTTTGTGGAATGTTGGATACAATTGCATTCCTGCCAACAGCTAAAGCGCACGATGGGATATTATATTTAGTGAACAATGTGCCCGACGAGGGTATTGACTTATTGGATTATTTTAATGCTGCGTATGTAACCGGATGCTATCGGCATGTGCCCCAAACGGAGTAATGCGATTCTGATGTGTATCACCTCTCTTTCATCCTAAGAAGTGGAATGTACACCAGGTGACCTTGGATAACTATGCTCGTACAAATAAAAAATATACTATATACCAAGAGCTTTTTCCCCCTTATAAGGGAGGTAGCCAAGTCAAAAGCACGTACCTACTCTCACCCATGCCACTCCCCTCCACCACCCTTTCCTCCCTCTCATTTTAAGTTCCTCATGGATGTTGGGTCATCTTTGTATCCCGACCACTGCCCTGGGCCAGAAGCAATGTTGCAAGACACAGTACATCCACAGGAAGGCCGCTTCACTCAATCAGCAAACCCCCCTCCCCCCTCTCCGACCCCTCATGAAGAAATAAAGAAGACTGGGATAAATCCCTTCAGGCTGCGTCAAAATATCATTCACACATACAAGCACCCCTTGCCCCCATCCCCCGCCCATCCCTTACTTGCACAACAGTATCATCTATACAAAAATATTATCCACTCATCCCTATTTCTTACTGCCCCCTTTGTTCAAAAGACATTACCCCTTGGTCAACGTCCCCTTCACTTCATACATCCATCCCTTCCTCGGTCGTCCCCTCAGACTCACTCCTACCTCTGCCTTCCACATCTCTTTTACTAATATTTGTTCACTCATTCTTTATATGTATCCAAACCATCTCGATATTCTTTCATCAGCCATAGCTGCCATCTCCTTTTCCACTCCCGCTCTCCTCCTCGTTTCTCATTCTATCCAACCTAGTAACCCGTACCATACTTCTCAGACATTCCATCTCAAACACAAAATTCTCTCTCCCTTTCTCAAAATCCAAGTCTCTGCCCATACAGAGCCGGCACAATCACCCCTTCATACAACCTCCTGTTTGCATCGATTCTCAGATGCTTATTTCTCACTAAATATCTTTATCCCTCAAGGCATTTGTCTCTCTCAATCTACATTTTATCTCTACCTCTATTCTCTTTCCTGCCACATGCGATCCTAAATAGCTTAAGCTATCCACTTCCTCCAGCCCCTCTACTTTAAGACTTCCAACTGTCATTCTCTCCTCTTGCACATCTCATCACCACAATTACCTTCAACATTCCCAAACTCCGTCACTAGCTCCTTTAATCCCTCCTCTGACTCTGCCACAACCACAGTGTCGTCAGCAAACAACAACTAGCTCACCTCCCAATTTTCTCTATTTTCTTTAACCATCTCTAATCCCCTGCCCATTACCCTCGCCTTTACCTCCCGCACCACCCCATCCATGTATAAATTGAACAGCCAGGGTGACATAACACATCCCTGACGAAGTACCACCTTTACCTCAAACAAATCGTTCTCTCCATTTCCCATTCTAACTTAGACTTTACTACTCTTGTAAAAACTCTTGACTGCCCTTCACAGCTTTCCCCCAATTCCACATATCTGCAAAACCTCACACAGTACCTTCCTGTTTACCCTGTCATAGGCCTTTTCCAAACTCATAAAGCCCCCTCCCACCCCCCCCCCAAAAAAAAATACTAAAGCCTTTTCACATATCTGTCTTATCACAAAAATATGATCCACGCAACCCCTACATTTCCTAAACCCACTCTGTTCCTCACCAATTACTTCCTCTGTTCCTCTCATAATCCTCTCAATTGACCCTCTCCCCATAAGCCTTCTCAACTACACTCAACAAACTGATCCCTCTGAAACTACTACACTCATATTTGTTTCCTCTTCCCTTGTAAAACGTAATTATACAGGCACTCCTCCAGTCCTCCGGACTCTACCCTTCCTTAGACACACATTCAACAACTTCACTAGCCAGTCCACTATAACTGTACCTCCCATCTTCAATCACCCAGCATGACACTCATCTTTTCCTCACCCATCACTTTCATTTTCTTAGCGCCTCCTAGTGCTACCACCACTCCCTCCCTATCCTCCTCCATATTTAGCAACTCCCCAAAATACTCTGTCTTCCCTTTACCGCCACCTCTTCCGTTACAATTTCTCCACCTGCACCTTTTACCTTTTTTTCTCTACTTGATTTGCCTCCCCTTCTTCTCTTAACTTCCTTCTATTTTTTTTTATTACTTTCAAAATTTTCTGTAACACTCCTCCCCATTTTACATCTGCTCTCCTTTTCGCCCCCTTTAACTTATGTGTTTCT
>NC_134778.1:60564802-60579802 GCF_046742065.1 Oratosquilla oratoria | reverse complement strand
TTATTATTATTATTATTGTTATTATTATTATTATTATTATTATTATTATAATTATTATTATTATCATTATTATTATTATTACTATTATCATTATCGTGAAACCAATTGTGGAAAATTAACATTAATGACCCCCAAAAAAGGGAAAAGTATTGCGCATAAAGCTCAAAGAGAACACCAATGTATTTTTGACTGGGAAACGGATCAGTTACGGAAAAAAAAGAAAGATCCGCGAATGTAAATCATGGCAGTTTGTCACCTGACAAACATATTAGTAAAACTGTGGGTGAAAGGCAACCATGTACATAAAACGTACGAAGAAAGCATCCATCACTGAAGGAAGAGGTATTTGATAATAGTATTCAGGTCATAAGGGAACAGATGAAATTAGCATAAGGTTTCATGGTCTCGAACGGGAGAAATCGACGAATTCGTGAAAAGATAGTAGAATTTAATCTAGTCCAAACTAAATCCATAAGCAAATTCAAAAGTAATAGTGTGACAGTTGGGGAAAAAAACTCACGAATGTAGCTCCTTTCTTGTGTCCCAATAACGTAAATAAACACGTGCGCTCGCACACACACACTCACGCACATCCACAAGTGGATCTATATACACTTGGCATAGTTTAAATGGTGATATAATCCAAGCTGGAACAACACATAAATTCAAATATAAGCTACCGTGGTGAGGTACAGACGCTACATCGTCTCCCAGGGCGCCTCGGTAGAGATTCATCTCATCGGCGTCAAAAGGATTGCAAAGGCGGAGCATGCCGACAAGAGACCTTTTGGTCCATAACTAGATCGGATGTGGAAAAAATTGTATTAATGATCAATAGATAAAAAGAGATGAATAAAAATTATAATAATATAAATATATAAATGCATAGGTATAGTTACATAATAAACAAACAGGTAAATATATAGTTAAATAATAAACAAACAGGTAAATAGTAAACAATAATGAATTAACAGATAAATAATAATAAATGAAAATCAAGCAAATAATGGACGGAATAACTTCAAAACGTTGGAAATATAGACCATGAATTTGAAGCTAAGTAATAGATTGGAAAGTAGGAGACAAGACTTCGTGAGCGTTGTTCCTATATACCACAATTAGGTAAATATACACACATCAAAAAACAAAAGAGGAGAAAGACTTGGGAGTGTTGATAAAAGACAACCTGTCACCTGACAGACATAGCAGGATTGTGGGAGAGACACATGGACTACTGCAGAAGATTAAAGTGGCGTTTCACTATATGGAAGAAAAGATGAAGAACAAACTCACCGACACCCTGATACGTCCAAGACTGGAATATGCATCAGTGGTATGGTCCCCACACAAAGTGAAGGATATAAGCAAAATTGAGAAAATATAAAAGGTAGCAACCAAATTGGTCCCCAGCCTGGAAGATAACCCATATGAGAAAAGACTAAAAGTAGTGGGTCTACCAACTTTGAAACATCGAACAGAAAGAGGTGATATGATTACAGTATTCAGATCACTAAAGGAAATAGATCGCATTGACAAAAGAAGGATATAAGAAGATAAATGATGGGTGGACTTTAAGAGGTCATGGAAGTAAATTAAGAAAGACCACATGTCTAAAGGATGTGAAGAAGTACAGTTTTCCATATAGATGCATGAATATGTGGAACAGTTTAGGTGATATACCCCAAGCTCAAATCTGAATATATTTGGAAATCAAGGATATAGATTAAGTTGTAATTGTACATGAATTTGAGGCTAGATATGTTAGAAAATTGGAGAATAGGAGATGGGACCTAACGAGCGTTGCTCCTTTCCTGTATACTACAGTTAAGTAAATACACACGACAGTTTTAGCATAAGTTCATGGGAACTCTGGTTCTGTTCTGTCTAGTTGTCGCATCATTTGCCAGGTGGCTACACGAGAGGTGACACCTTTACCATGATTTTATATATTCTTTCATGTTTCATAAAAAATAAATTATCTGTAAACAAAATCCACGTTCTGTGACGTGAGGTTTCAAAGTTAAATCTAAATAAAATACAGATGTCACACCATAAACGGCTCTACTTATTAAAAGTGATTATATCGTTTTCAGTAACCGCATCAAAACTACAATATCAAAAGTTGGTGAAGCCAACTTAAACGTAGGTAAGATTAAGAAAACTAAGAATTATTGTCTATTTTTAATGATGCTATAAATTGAATCGTTGACAGCTAGAATTGCATATAAAGGCAAAGACGACTTTTAAAGATTACCTCACTAAATTTTACATTCCTTCAATTTGACATAACTTACAAATCACACTTACGATATTCTTTGATTTAGTCGATCCAATGTGTTTTTTTTTTAACATTTTAAAAGGTTCCCCAAATGCAAGATAGTAAATAAAGATAATATGTTCTCAGCAATTTCAACTGACACGTGAGAAACTAGCTATTTGTATCGACACTCGAGTGTCGCTATTTTCTAAGTAAAATCTATTATGTATATATATTTTGCATCTATTTATATGTTTATATACCAAGTTAAATTTTATTATTTTTCATGAATCTATTCATTCCTCTATACATTTTTTTCTATTTGTAATTATTATTATTATTATCATTATTATTATTATTATTATTATTATTATTATTATTATTATTATTATTATTATTATTATTATTATTATTATTATTATTATTATTATTATTATTATCATTATTATTATTATTATCATTATTATTTGGAAATATATTCACACAAAATTTTGTCCCCAGTTTTTGGCTCAGATGACCCAGTTTATTGGGACTATAATTTTGCCACCTCGCGCCCGCGTGTGCGTGTATGTGTAGGTGCGCTTTTGTATATATATTGTATATGTGTGTGTATGTATGTATATGCATGTGTGTTTGGGATCACCGGGAGTCGGAGAAGCCCCGCCTAAAAATAATAAAAAAATAAAAAAAAATAGCGTTGTTGCTCAGGGCTAATGAGACCCTAACAACAGCCGCGTCTCCGGCCTCTCCCCCGCCCCCGAAGAACTTCGGCTCCAGCAAGAGATCCTTGGCCAACATCCTAAGGACAGTAAGAATCCCTTTGGTGGTTTCCGTCAGGGATAATGAGACTCTTCCGTCAGAGGGACAGAGTCCGTGGTCCTCGGGATTCCCTCTTTGACGGCGGCGAGACTGTGGTTAGGACTAATGGGACCCGTCTTCCAACAATTGCCTCAGGAAGCTGCAGCGCGTTCCCAGGCCGGCGATGGAGGCAGCGTTCCTGTAGGTTCCTCCTTGGGCGGGCTCTTGGGTGCGGGCTAACGAAACCCGGAGTCCTCCGACGTACATTGATCCATCCTGACGGTCCTTTGCCGAACTCGAAGACGTTGGCCAACAAGGGGAGCAGAATCCTTCAGGTCTTCGGCTCCCGAAGACGGCGAAGAGCCGTTTCGTCGAAGACCTCCCTCACCACCTCGGCGACGGCCTCCGGAGGTCCTGAAGAAGGTGGGCGTCGGTGCAAGATTGCAGAGGAGATTGGGCGAAGGGCGGTGATTCATGCTGAGTGTCACCTTTCCACTGAAGGTCATGAATAACCCACGCTGGCTTTTTGTCTTCGATTCTAATAATTTTTTGTTTTTTATTCATACTGAACGTGTCATAACATTCTCTCTTGCTCTCTTTATACAAGTGTATCTTCACATTCCTGTTATGTAGATTGATATGTGTTTCTTCCTTGGCTGCGGAAAGGGTTTTTTATCAGATGAATAAAATTCCTTGGCGGCAATTAGAATAAATACTACAATATACCACAGGGAAATGTAACATGGTGGAGCCCATTCTGACGCTGGATGATCTTATTCAACTGAATGGGGGAATTATTATGCTATTATTATTAAATTCTCGTTTTGACTGGCCTCATTATTTCCACACACACACACACGCACACACGATACGTGGCGCGCAGTTGGTAGAGTTCCCGGCTGACACTACGGCGGACCGGGTTCGCATCCCGCCCAGAGCTGAAATAATTTCAGTATCGCTGCGCTGCGGATTGTTACTCCAACTCTCGTGGACGGGGAGTTGGAGATGTGTGTGCGTGTAAGGTCACAGCATTTCCCATAGATCGGTTATATGAGCTCTAAGCTCTCTTCCGGGAGGAAAATAGCTGTCGATCAAGAGTCCAACATGTGATCCAAGACCATGGTGAATCACACACACACACACGCACACAAATCCATACATTTACAATCACATCTAATTGTTAATGTGGGTGCTGTGTGACGAGCTTAAGGTTAGAGGCGGTTCGACAGACACGTGTTTAAAGTGATGTGTGAACGTGTGAACGGGGTATTTGGGGTTTAACCAACGTGTTCGACAACCAAACACCCCGTTCACACATCACTTTAAACACGTGTCTGTCGAACCACGTTCGACGAACCGTTAGACCGTGTAAACCCCCTCTTATTATGTAACGGCAACATTAAAATACAAATAGAGTCATTTCATTAAATCCAAAATCGTTACTAAGAAGAAAGTTGTACCTAAACATAACTGTCCAAACATGGGATTTTTTGTATAGTAATATATATATATATATATATATATATATATATATATATATATATGTATATATATATACATATATATATATATATATGTATATGCTAATAAGAACACGGGTACGTGTGTTCACTTATGCAAAATAGACCACTTGGAAAAAGAAACTAACGAAGCAGAGCGCTTTCGTATATTACATCTTCAGTGCAACAAGTTTCTTTTTCCAAGTGGTCTACTTTGCATATATATATATATATATATATATATATATATATATATATATATATATATATATCAAGTATGTCAAAATTTTAATGCCAATACAAAGCAATTAGATCACCTTCTTCCCTCTAAGGTTGGCACTCTCTCTTTATATGATTTATCAGCAAGATATGGAGTCCTCTTATTTGCTGCTCTCTGACTTTTCTTTATCTTGTATATATATTTCTTTTTGCATGGTGAGCTCACCATTGCAGTATATTCAAGTCTAAGACGAATCAGGTTTTGGATAATCTTCTACATCATGGCTTTGTCTATGCAGAGGGATGGAACTCACATCGTTTTTAATTGATTATAAATTTCCCTTTTGATTTGTGTTTCTGGTGATATTTTTTTCGTTGCCATCACTTCAAAGTCTCTTCCTTTGATTTGGTAGTTAAATTGTCGAACATTCTACAGAGCAGTGATGACTTATTCTTTCTTAAACACGTTCCCAAAATCTTGCATTTCTTCACACTAAAATTAATTTCCCATACCCGGTTCCACTCATTAACCCTTTTCGGTTTTTGTGACGACCCACAATGTTCTATGTTCTTTAACCTCCTCATGACGCGCGCGCGCGCGTGTGTGTGTGTGTGTGTGTGTGTGTGTGTGTGTGTGTGTGTGTGTGTGTGTGTGTGTGTGTGTGTGTGTGTGTGTGTGTGTGTGTGTGTGTGTGTGTGTGTGTGTGTCTGTGCGTGTGTGTGTGTGTGTGTGTGTGTGCGTGTGTGTGTGTGTGTGTGTGTGTGTGTGTGTGTGTGTGTGTGTGTGTGTGTGTGTGTGTGTGTGTGTGTGTGTGTGTGTGTGTGTGTGTGTGTGTGTGTGTGTGTGTGTGTGTGTGTGTGTGTGTGTGTGTGTGGTTGTATCTCACGGGAAGGGGAGGTACGCTCATGGTGTCCTGTCTATGTATCTCGCAGTGTCGAAATTGTTCTTAAATTCGTTTGCGTACGCGCGCGCGCACGTGCAAGATTCACAAGTCTTGTATCATGTGTTGGACCCATGACCGGAAACTATAATACCATCCTCCTCCTGGATAAGAGCTCTGAGTTCACACACACACACACACACACACACACACACACACACACACACACACACACACACACACACACACACACACACACACACACACACACACACACACACACACACACACACACACACACACGTGTGTGCGGGTGCGTGCATGCGTACGTGTGTGGGTGCGTGTGTGTGTGTTTGTGTGTGTGCTTGCTGGTTAGTGTGTGTGTGTGTGTGTGAGTTTGTGTGTGTGTGTGTGTGTGTGTGTGTGTGTGTGTGTGTGTGTGTGTGTGTGTGTGTGTGTGTGTGTGTGTGTGTGTGTGTGTGTGTGTGTGTGTGTGTGTGTGTGCTTGCTAGTTAGTATGTGTGTGTGTGTGTGTATGTGTCTGTGTGTGTGTATGTGTGTGTGTGTTTGCTAGTTAGTGTGTGTGTGTGTGTATGTGTGTGTGTGTTTGCATGTATATGTATTCTACATTCATTTGTGCACATTTCACTTCTGCTGCTGAAAATTCCATACAATTTCTAGACATTAGCTGCCTCACAAAAATACCTAGTTTTAATGCACCAATGAATCAACTTCAAAGTGTGAAGTTGTTCGCCAAATTTGTGGACGAGCGACAGGGGTTAGAGTGGCATGATAACTGCACACACACACACACACACACACACACACACACACACACACACACACACACACACACACACACACACACACACACGCACACACACACACACACACACACACTTTCAACGAACGGACGGCTTGACGAACGCTCTGAAGAAAAGTGCAGATTGTGGATACCAACGCAAAGAGAAGTGCCTTTTTGTATTTGCAGGGGGGGGGGAATTGCTCGTGAGGTAGTGGGAAAGTAAGGAAAGAGGAGAGGGGGAGGGATTACTGGGGAAATGGAAGGTAATGAGGAGGTGGAGGAAATGGCCCTGACGGGCCGCCGGGTAGACAAAAGACCCCAAGACGAGTTGGATGATAACATGTCTAATAGGAATGTGAAGATTAGAGGTATAGATAGGAGCAATATAGCAGAAAGTGATGAGAATATTTTCAAGGGATTTAAAGAGAGTGGGGGGGACTCAAACCCCCCCCGACTGACAAGACTAGAGATGAAGGTTGATAAGGTGATCGAGGACTTGGAGAGTAGGTTAGGTCATATGAACACCATTTTAAAAAGGGTTGAAAGATTGGAAGAACTGGAAAAGGCGAATAAAAACTTAACTGATGAAATAGAAGAACTAAAAAGACAGTTAAGAGAGGTAAAGGGGGAGAATGAGGAATTGAAGAAGAATAGTAAAGAAAACAGAGAAACAATAGCTAAAGAAAGTAAAAATTGGAAGCAAACCCAAGAAGGAAATAAGATTTCATTCACTGACATAGTCAAACAGCAATTGAAAGAACATACTGAAGACTCAGTTATTAAAGTGATGAGACAAAAGGAGAATATAGTAAGGGATTTAGCAGACAAGAAGAAATGTATAATTATATTAGGAATGGAAGAGAAACACAACACAGATAGAACCACAAGAATCAAAGAGGAAAATGAAAAAGTAAGCCAATTACTAGAATCAGTTCAGGAAGATGAACCAGGAATTATGAAACAAATCGAAGAGAAATTTAGACTCGGAAAGTATAGCACAGACAAGACCAGACCAATTAAGATTAAATTCAAGTCACAAACAACGGCAGAGAATATCTTATCCAAAACAGGGAAACTAGCAACAAGTGAACAACACAAAAAGATATGGATAAAAAGAGAAATGAATAAAGAGGAAAGAGAGGAAGAAAAGCAGAAAAGACTGGAAGCTAAGACAAAAAACGAGAACAGAACGGAGTCAGAGAAAGAGAGATTCTATTGGAGAGTAGTGAACATGAAACTAAGGAAGTTCGACATACAAAAGAAAAACATAAGGGAAACAGAGAACACAATGGAAGTGGCAGAAAACTAAGAGTGTCTTACACAAATATAGATGGATTAATAACAGGATTGAATGAGCTGAATGATTATTTGAAAGAAAAAGAACCGGACATAATGGGAATTGTAGAAACAAAATTAAAAGGCCCACTACCACCCAACAGTGTAGGACATGATGCATACAATTATTGGATTAGAAACAGAGAGAAAAAGCAAGGGGGTGGAGTTATGTTCCTGACTAAGAAGGATATAAACGTGAAAGGTGTCATATATGGAAAGAATACAGTAGAGATGATTATGATAGAAGTGGAAGACAGAGATAAGAAGAGCAGAAAATTTGTGATCAATTATGTGCCTCCGAAAACAGCCTCATGGGAGGAGAGTGAATATAAAAGTATGTTAGAGGACACAAAGATAGCATTAACTAAAATAATGGAAGACGGAGGAAGAATAGTTATGATGGGCGACTTTAATTGCAAAGAAATCTGCTGGGAAGAAATGACAGCAAAGAGTGGTGATGACTCATGGGGAAATGCTCTACTTGAGATGATTACTGACCATTCAATGACACAATGGATACAAGAGAACACTAGGTATAGAAATGAAGAAGAACCATCGAGGCTAGACTTAATAATTACATCTGAACCTAGAATAGTGGACAAGATTGAATATAAAACACCAATAGGTAAAAGTGACCACATATTGATTGAACTGGAACTTAATGAAGAAAAATATATGAAAAGAAATGAACAATATAGAAAAGGAAGAATGATGTATGAAAAAACAAACTTTGATAAAATAAGAGAATTCTTCCAACAAGAAAACTGGGAAGAAATATACAAAGAAGAAACATCAGTGGAAGAGAAATGGAATATTTTGACAAAAATTTACAAAAAAGGAGTGGAAAAGTATGTCCCAAGACAAAAACAAGAAAAAGAATATGTAAAATGCTGGTACAACAAAAGTTGTAGGGAGTTAAAAGACAAAAGAGACAAAGCCTGGACCAGATGGAAAAAAGACAGAAGACCTGAAAAATGGAAAATATATACTGGTTATAGAAATGAATATGTACAAAAGTGCAGAGAGAAAAAAAGAAAATATGAAAAAGATGTTATAGAAAAGTGTAAAGATCAACCAAAACTATTCTACAGATTTGTAAACAATAAACTGAAAAACAAACAAGACTTGGAGAAATTGAGACAAGGAGGAGTTGAATACACTGAGGAAATGGAAATGGCAGAAATTATGAACAAACATTTTAAATCAGTGTTTACAAGGGAAAATATACAACCTGAAGAGATTGAGTGGAAAGAAAAAGTCCCCCCTATGGAAGAAATAGAAGTAACAAAGAATGAAATATTGACACACTTGGGTAATTTTGATGTCAGAAAATCGCATGGGCCAGATGAAATAGCAAACTGGATTCTGAAAGAATGCAGGAATGAACTGGCAGACAAAATACATAGAATAATAAGCAGTTCCTTAAAAGAAGGAAAAGTTCCAGAAGATTGGAAAAAAGCAAATATAGTACCTATATATAAAGGAGGAAATAAAGAAGAACCTACCAATTATAGACCAGTCTCTCTAACAAGTACAATAGCAAAAATTTGTGAAAGAATTATCAAAAGTAGATGGGTAAAATACTTGGAAAAAAACAACGTACTAAATCCAAGGCAATTTGGATTCAGACAAGGACGGTCATGCGTCACCAATTTAATATGTTTCTATTCAAGGCTAATAGATATAATACAAGAAAGAGATGGATGGGCTGATTGTGCATTTCTAGACCTAAAAAAAGCTTTTGACAAAGTACCACATAAGAAGTTGCTTAAGAAATTAGAATATGAAGGAGGAATACAAGGTAAATTGCTAAATTGGATGGAAGACTTTTTGCAAGAAAGAAAAATGAGAGTAGTGATAAGAGATCAGCACTCAAAATGGAATGAAGTAATAAGCGGTGTCCCGCAGGGAACAGTTCTGGCCCCAATAATGTTTGCTATATATATTAATGATATGGATGAAGGAATTGAAAGCTATATGAGCTTCTTTGCAGATGATGCAAAACTACTGAAAAGAGTGAAAACTGAAGAAGATTGTGAATCACTACAGAGGGATCTAAATAAAGTACAAGAATGGAGTAGGAAGTGGGAGATGGAGTTCAATACAAAAAAGTGTAGTATAATGGAATTTGGAAAAAGCAAAAACAGAATAGCAGGATCATATAATTTGGGAGAAGAAGGAATAAAAAAAGTAGAAAATGAGAAGGACCTGGGAGTCATTGTTATGAATAATATGTCACCTGAGAAACATATAAATAAGATTTTTGGAGAAACTTATAATTTAATAAGAACAATCAAAGTGGCATTTACATACCTGGATGAAGAAATGGTGAGGAAAATCCTAATCACCCTGATAAGACCAAGATTGGAATATGCAGCAACGATATGGTCACCAAGTACAAAAAAATGTATAAAAAAACTTGAAAGGATACAAAGAGCAATTACAAAACTGGCACCAACACTCTCAAAACTATCATATGAAGAGAGACTACAAAAACTTAAACTACAGACACTAGAGCAAAGAAGAGAGAGAGGAGATTTGATAGCTATTTACAGAATCATGAAAGGCATAGAAATTACTGATAGAGAGAATCTGATAAAATGGGATGACAGAAATACAAGAGGACACGGAAAGAAAATAAAAAAAGACAGCTATAGAAGAGATTTTAAAAAGAACAGCTTTCCTCACAGAGCAATAGACAGTTGGAACAAGTTAGATGAGAAAGTGGTGTGTGCAAAAACAATACATGAATTTAAAAATAGTTTAGATAAAATGAGATATGAAGACGGGATCCCACGAGCATAGCTCCCCTTCCCGTAAAATACAACTAGGTAAATACAACTAGGTAAATACATCCGAACATGGAAAATTCCGAGAAGAGATACATGCAATCTGAACCACAGATTTTGCGTGTTGCTGCACCAAACTACGAGGACACTGTGTGCGATATAATATTGTACAGTAGACTACATCTTTAGCATTTTTAGATACTTCTTCGCACCCGCCCAAGCACCATCGATACCATACTACCGAAAGTATTATTGAAGTACCAGGAACCCTCCCCGAAAAATATGCATAATCTAAGCAAGATGTTGTAATGACTGACATTTATTTAATATTATTTGTTTGTTATTATTTATCTGTTTATTATCTATTGGCTTGATTTTCATTTATTATTAGTTATCTGTCAATTCATTATTATTTACTAATTACCTGTTTGTTTATCATTTAACTATACCTATGCATTTATTTTATTATTATTTTTATTATTAAAATTTTCTATTAATCATTATCATTTTTTTTTTCCGCATCCGACCTAGTTATGGACCAAAAGGTCTCCTGTCGGCATGCTCCGCCTCTGTAGTAACCGAAATAACGTAATCTTGGCTGTTGAATGTTTTAATCTGTTTCTATGGCCGAACTAAATTTGTGCTAAATGCGAATACATACCAAATTACCGAATCCTACTACCATGCGTTTTCGTAAGAAATAGAGTGGGGGGGGGGGAGGATTCTTTGTTCCGTACGTACATTATGGTACCACTTTTAGGAAATAACCGGACAATTTTGCGAGTCGATGTCAGTGTCGTTGAGAAATAGCTCAGTAAATATAAAAATATACCCAGCATTATCTGCAATAGTTCTCTCGTTTTTTTTTTTTTTTTTTTTTTTTTTGTATAGGAATAATATACTAAAATTCTAGGAAATTTTATCAGTGGGAACATTGTTTTTATCGTCATTTTCGAAAATGCTGAATCAGCAACTTTTCATTCATGACAAATCGAGGTTCTCTACTTGTCTAAGAATGTGATGTACTTTGATGTGTGATTTTAGACATATGACTTTTCATTTCAGATTTTTCATTGCAGCAATATTTGTAAATCTGTTTAGCAGATAATGCAATTTACATGTTGATGTTTGTCACCATTGGGACCGTATAAACTACAAGAAAAATGACAATGTAAATATGTAAAAATTAAAAGGAAGAATGTGATGTTCTCTGATGTGTGATTTTAGGCATATGAATTTTCATTTCAGATTCATGGGTGATTAATTATCATGGGCAAGTGCGTGTTGTGTGAGCAACCTTTCGCTGACGGTCAGCACACATTACCTCAGAAAGGATGTGGCAGTATCTTAAAGGCCAGGACGCAAAGTTAAGATACTTTTCCATATCAGACAGTTCATATCACATGTGGATTACACAAACCACCATATTCAGTAGCAAGAAGATTAGGTTAGGTTAGGGTGTATTATAGCCTGTATAAGCCAATTTTCGATAACCTGTTCACGGTGCTCATGATATTCCAATAACCGGTTGAGACCGGCTGAATCCCACCACTGTCCACATTAATGAAATAGACTAAAAGAGATCATCCAATTTGGCAGCTTTTCATCAATCTTCTGTTAGTCTATCTTCTGAACCAGTATTCGTCTGCAAAGAACATTGTTTATTTTGTGACTTTAGACAGTTCAGGCTGTCGACAGATGTCCGATGACTCAATCCAGTTCAATTTATCAGTTTGCAAAAGGTGATTCTCGAAGCATGTGAGGAGTATGGGGGTCTTTGGGGAGAAAGAAAGAGAAAGTCCAGTGAATGTTTGCTTCATGTTGCTTGAATGTACTCTGGTGCCCAGACGTCGTAGACAAAACCAACACTGCCAATATGATGCCTCGACGCATGTATGTGTATTGGCCTAGTTGCCTAGTGTTTAAAGTGATGTGTAAACGTGTGAACGGGGTATTTGGGGTTTAACCAACGTGTTCGACAACCAAATACCCCGTTCACACATCACTTTAAACACGTGTCTGTCGAACCGCGTTCGACGAATCGTTAGACAGACACGTGTTCGACAGACACGTGTTTAAAGTGATGTGTGAACCAAGATCTAAGAATATAAGGTCTAACCACTTCCGACCGAATTTCGAGGGAGTTGGCGCAGCGGGCCCGTGAACGTCACCTGGCTGTTCAAAGTGGGGTTAGCGGGTCCTATAGCTGTCAGTTGAAGTTGGTCCGCCGTTCGAAAATGACGTTGCCTTCGCTCGCACTGCTCCACGCAATTAGTTATATTCTGACAAATATTATATAAAATATATATATAAATATATATAAAATATTATAGTTCCTGTCTATATATATGAATATATAATATATATAATATATAAAATATTATAGTTCCTGTCTTCCTTGGCGTTTCACAGTTTTCTTCAGTGTATCACAAAGAGAAAATGGACTCAGCCAAATGACGTCAGAAGCTGCGCAGTAGAATTCAAACGGTCTGACCTGTATATTTAGGCCTTGGTGTGAACGTGTGAACGGGGTATTACGGAAAGGGGAGCTATGCTCGTAGTGTCCCGTCTTTGTATCTCGCAGTGTATACCTAGTTGTATTTTACGGGAAGGGGAGCTATGCTCGTGGTGTACCGTCTTCATATCTCGTTTTATCTAGACTGTTTTTAAATATGTGTATCGTATTTGCCCACACCACATTCTCATCAACTTGTTCCAAACGTCTATTACCCTGTGGGGAAAGCTGTTCTTTTTTAGGTCTCTTCTACAACTGTCTTGATTTTCTTTCCGTGCTCTCTTGTATCTCTACTATCCCATTTTATTAGATCCTCTCTATCAATAGTTTCTATGCCTTTCATGATTCTATAAATAGTTATCAAGTCTCCTCTCTTCTTTGCTCTAATGTCTGTAGCTCAATTTTTGCTTGTGTGTGTGTGTGTGTGTGTGTGTGTGTGTGTGTGTGTGTGTGTGTGTGTGTGTGTGTGTGTGTGTGTGTGTATACAGGGTTTTCACATCACCGTAAACAAATTATGCAATATCATTACGGGAGATATAAATACACGAAAGAGAGCTACTATAGCGTGAGGTCTACCATTTCCATACATTTATTTTAGCGATAAACACATATTTTGTACATATCCTAGGAATGACTTAGATAGATAATTGGATTCCTAATTACACTCATATTAAAGGAAGGAATGTAAAAATAAACATGTTATCATACATTTCCATACATTTATTCCAGCGACACACACTTCGTACATCTTCTAAGAATGACACAAATAGGTTAGGTTAGGTCAGGTCACGTGGACAGGTCACGTTTATGATGTATTTGGGCAGGACACATGTTTGATGGACAGGTAAGGGGAGCGTCTCGAAGGATCGCGGGCCACGCGGTAGACCTCAGATTGAACCTGGGTAGGTGACATATGGCGGTAGACCTCACGCCATAGTAGCACCCACGAAAGACCCAATTAAAAACGATGAAGATGTCCTGATAGATTCGGAGGATAAAATGAGCAAGGCGTTTAATGACTATTTTCTCTGTATTTAAAGGCGAGCTTAGATATGTTACTTGGTTGTGACCTGATATTCAGTGGGATGATGAAAGTTAACTATTCAATATCAGCATTAGTAGAGAAGTGGTCAAACGGACTTAAGCTGCAAAATCCCCGAGTCCAGACGAAAAATATCCGAGAGTGCTCAAAGAGTGTAAATTTGAAACCTGAAGCCAGTCAACGAAAATATTTAATCAATCTGTAAACACAGGACTTGTACCTATTTCTTGGGGGCAGGCAAACGTTGTTCTTGTTTTCAAAAAGGTTGATTAATAGTCTATGTTCAGCTACAAACCGCTTGGTGTCGGTTATAGGTAAAATGCTAAAATATATAGTATCTAATAGAATCAGAGGTCACATCGAGACATAAATTGATTTGTGACTCTCAACATGTGTTCAACAAGGGTAAGTCATGTGTAACTAATCTTCTATCTTTTTACATTAATGTCTACAAGGTGTCACATAAAAATTATATTTACGACGTTATTTACATTCGACAAGGTTCCCCACCAGAGACAACTAAACTCAAAGCCCATGGCATAGGAGGAAAAGTGTTTGAATAGATTAGAGAATGGATCAGTGACAGAAAACAGCGGGTCACCACGGTGTAAAATCCAAATTGGGGAGTGTAACAAGTGGAGTTTCCCAGGGCTCTGTATTGGGTCCCTTGTTGTTTATTATGTATGTAAACGACTTGAACGATGGGATTATTACTGATGTTAGTAAGTTTGCGGACGACACTAAAATAGGACGCCAAATCAGATCAGGAGAAGACGCCGGTACTGCAGGAGAATCTTTACAATTTGTTCACATGGTTGGTGAAATGGCAAATGGACTTTAATATCTCAAAGTGCAGTGTG
>NC_134778.1:60557302-60562302 GCF_046742065.1 Oratosquilla oratoria | reverse complement strand
CAAATTAACATATCCAGAAAAAATCCCTTTCTCTTCTATTTCAAGTGTGAATTGAATGTTCTTATCAACGTTATCACCCTTAAATTATTTTATATATTTGTGTCCTTCAGGAACTATGACCAAAACGTCGTCCACGTAGATGTAGCAGGTAATATGTCTCTCCATGATACACTGGAAGTGACTAACTGCAAGATCTTCCATACAAGGTCTAAATATACTCTTAGATCTTGCTTCCTTATACAGACACGACATCAGTACGTAGGTGAACCTATGGCTAAGCCTTTGGTTTGCCTATATCCCCTTCCATTGGAGTGAAATACGTCGAATTTTAAGCAAAGGGCCACTAGTTTTGAATACTCTTTACATATAGGCAAGTCGGTGCTATTATAGCGTGAGGTCTACCTCCCGTTAGCACTATGGCGTGAGGTCTACCGTTTCCATACATTTATTTTAGCGATAAACACATATTTTGTACATATCCTAGGAATGACTTAGATAATTGGATTTCTAATTACATTCATATTAAAGGAAGGAATGTAAAAATAAACATGTTATCATATATTTCCATACATTTATTCTAGCGATGCACACTTTGTACATCGTCTAAGAATGACACAAATAGGTTAGATTAGGTCAGGTCAGGTCACGTGGACAGGTCACGTTTTTGATGAATTTGGGCAGGACTCATGTTTGATGGACAGGTGAGGGGAGCGTCTCGGAGGAACGCGGGTCACGCGGTAGACCAGGCTGTACCTGGGTAGGCGACATATGGCGGTAGACCTCACGCTATAATATCACCGGCAAGTCTTCGTCGTGGATATAGAAGACCACTTTCTCCACCGCTTTTAGAGCTCCTTCCGTAGATATATTTTCAAAGGAGGTGAGTGAAAAACGATGACTGTCGGTTATTGCAAAAGGATCTATACACTGTTTTCGCATGAAGCCATAAATGGAGAATTGATTTCATTACCAACAAATACAAAAACAACTTGAGACATATCGGCACGATTGTGGGGGAAACGTATGGACTGTTCCAGATTAAAATGGGTTTTCAGTATACGGATGAAGAGATGATGAAAAAACTAATATAAACCCTGACCCATCCAAGACTAGAATATACGTCAGGGATATGGTCTCCAAGCAGTGACGGAAATAAGCAAGATTGAGAGAATACAAAGGGCAGTAATCAAACAGGTTCCCAACCTGGCAGATAAAACATATGAAGAGAAACTAAAAGCTAATAGAATTGAAGTTAAATGTGCCAACTCTGAAAGATCGAAGAGAAAGAGGTGATATAATTACAGTATTCAAGTCGAATTGACAGAAGAGGTCTCTTGAGAAGAAATAGGGCTTTAAGAGGTCAAGAGATGTGAAGAAATACATTTTCCACATAAATGCATAAACCTGACTGATGATTTTAAGAGAGGATTTCTGAGTTTATATTTATAATCAACATCAACTGATGATATGTTTGGTGAATTAATAGCGCATCGCAATACTCAGGGGGTATTCCCTGAATACTTTAACCCCCAGGTGCATCAACTGGTGGCACAAGCTTGATCGCGACCCCGAAGAGAAGCACCCGTCCGTTACTTGACCAGCAGGTTTCTAAGCATGCTCCCGTTTGGCTTTACCGAGTCAGTGTCGGGTAAATCAACACAATAACAAACCAACGTATTAGACATTAATATTATCTATAAAACAGGCAATCCATATTTTAAACTGATCAGGAAAGATGTGATGAAGGTGACCATAATGTCAAAAAGGGAAATTGTGTCGACCTGCCGTGCCATGAGGACGGAATAGTGAAAGGAAGCAGTCTGGATGCTGGGTCCAAGTGTTTTTAGTAGGCTTATTGGGTGACTTATTACAGCACAATACACATAATCAGATTTTTACGCATAGGCGGCTGAATTTGTTCTGTCATATTATCGTCCTGATGGTGAATTCGCAGAAATTATGATGTCAAGGCGAGAGATATACGGCGAAAAACTAATTGTGTAGTACAAGTGTGAGATAAGACAGCCAGAACCCGACAGCGCTGGGGTTGGGAACATGAAAAAAATTGACCGTCAATAGGACATGCTGGTAAAATGAAATGCGCATTAATTTATGAAGAAAAACAGATCATAGGAATTAGGTACTGCTCCATGAGAAAACGAAATTCAAAAACCGGGAAAACAACCGACAGGAATGACTAATAGAGGCAGGAAGAACGACAAAGATCCAAACATACTGTACGGAAGTACGTATATCGTACGTGGCGTTCTGATAATTACCTACTATACTGAACGAAGAGTGGGTGTGATGGACGACAGATGCAAGCTGTATCACCCAAGCGATATTTTGATTAATATACATTTGCCAAAGGTGAAAGTTGAACGTAAAATTCTGGTAGTAACTGGCAGACGGATCCAAGTTGTACACATGCGATATTTTGGCCAATACACGTTTTCCAAAGTGGAAGTGAACATAAATTTCTGGTAGTAAGCTAGACAGGACAACCCCCTAAACATAAATCTAATCGTGACTTTTCCCTTTAAAACCGGCATCATTACATATATTTCCATATGTTCTATATATATCATATATTCAAAACGTGAGTTCAGACGGAACGAATGCCCTCGCGCCCTCCAGCCGGTACGATAATAGAAATGGGGAAACTTACCATTATTATTTATCTTATATACTTTTTAAGGGGGGGGGCAAGATGGTTTATAAAAACCACTTGTGATGGCGAGAAATGTAGTGGAGTTGGCTAGGAAACCCTGTTGTTCAGTTTTTGTTCGTGTGTAACAAACAACTTTGAGGGTAGGGGAGCGGATCCGGTGGTAATATTTACTTTAGCTATTACCACGTCCTCTCCATGCGTCACTACTCTGGGCGGGAGAAGCTGTTTACACACATTAAACGTACGCTTTCTTTACCCGTCTTACTGGATTGTTAATCAAATTCCACTGATGTAGGTACCCTATTGACTGATCACAGGGCTCTGAGGGCTTGTTGTACAACGAAGATCTAAATCCACTAATTCTTGGTATATAGTATGAAAGAAACAGGAATAATAGTCACAATTTTCTATCCATGACGTATGGAGACCAGCCCCTGTAGGAAATGCGTGTAACATCCAAGGTTTCACAGGTGTTTGCATGGTGAAGATATCAGATCTGTACCTACAACTCACACTAACAAATCACCCTAAACTCCCCTAACACTATATAATTTGCAATATTTACGTACATACAAACATAATTTAAGTTGAATGTACCAATCCTAAATCATTCAGTTCCATTTTTAGGTCGCCGACCATGGAAATTGATTGGGACGCGAATAACACGCACGCGCGCGCACACACACACACACACACACACACACACACACACACACACACACACACACACACACACACACACACAGTGTGTGCAAACACCATGCAAGAATCTAAGAACAAACTAGATGGTGAGGGATACAAAGACGGGGTCACTACGAGCATAGCTCCCCTTCCCGTTTGATACAACTAGGTAAACACACACACACACATCCCGCCCAGAGCTGAAATAATATCAGTATCGCTGCGCTGCAAATCGTTACTCCAACTCGTGGGCGGGGAGTTAGGAGTGTGCGTGCGTGTAAGGTCACAGCATTACCCATGGAACGGTCATATATGATATCTGAGCTCTCTTCCGAGAAGGAAATAGCTGTCGACCACGAGTCCAACACGTGATCCAAGACCATGGTGAATCACACACACACACACAAAATCTTTAGAATATTCAATGGGGAATGATTTTCAGCATCTCTTCCATTATGTGCCTCGGGATGGTTGGAGGTGGGGGGGGGGAATGCGTGTTCATAAACATATTTCAGGATGATGTTAATAGTCCTAAGCACAGGTACGTTTGAAAATAAACCAGCAGCATCCAACGATTTCCCCCCTCCAACCATCCCGAGGCACACAATGGAAGAGATGCTGAAAATCTGCACTACTGAGGCCCCCTTTAAATGTCCGGAGGGAAAGCTGTATGTCCAGCACGACGGGATAGCAATGGGCTCCCCTCTGGGAGTACTCTTTGCCCAAGCGTGCCCAAGCGTCCCCAAGCGTTCACGTCGGCAGTAGAGGAAGCAGTCTTTCAGGATGGCGTCGTCAGACCATCACTTTACTACAGATACATCGACGACATCTTTGTTTGCACAGAATCAGAAGCCCTTCTCGATGAATTAAGACTGCGCCTCCAGGAAGAATCCTGACTTAGCTTCACGACTGAACTGAACAAGGATGGCAAACTCCCTTTTCTTGATGTTTTAGTTGATTGAAAACTGCAAACTGAATAATGCTGTAACTGCTGTCGACTTCAACAGAACATGTATTCTGAATGGCCTTTATCCCAAATATATGTGTGTGTGTGTGTGTGTGTGTGTGTGTGTGTGTGTGTGTGTGTTTACGTACCTACATACGAATGTATATACATATACACACACACAAATATATATATATATATATATATATATGTGTGTGTGTGTGTGTGTGTGTGTGTGTGTGTGTGTGTGTGTGTGTTTACGTACCTACATAATGTATGGGAACCAATACTTACAAAATTAAAGGTCCAAAGAAATGACGAAGGAAATCGTCGGGTGGTGACTTATATATGCGAACCTAGCCGGCTTGGGTGGTGGAAGGGGTAGTGGGAGGGGTTGATGACCCATCATGTCGGGAAGGAGGGGGTTGGGGGGGGTTCGGGGTTGCGAGGTCGGTTGGGGGAGGATGGATGGAGTGGGTAGGAAGAGGTGGAGGGGTGTTGGGGCGTATTGACATAGGGTGTGGTCACAGGTCGTGGTGGTGGTGGCGGCTCCACTGCGCGAGTGAGTGCATTGTTAAACAAGCTAATGATGGAAATCAGGTTGCTTTGAATATGTATAATAGGGCTATATTCCCTTATGAACATAGCTTCTTAAAGCTTAAGCTTGTGTGCATCCCTATTGCTTGCTATTATCCTGGTGTT
>NC_134778.1:60282302-60552302 GCF_046742065.1 Oratosquilla oratoria | reverse complement strand
TATACTGAAAGTGGAGCAAGCAGACGAGGATTAATGGGAGAGTTTTAATGCTTCCATGTTCCGACCCGCATTAAAATTCTCTCATAAATCCTAGTCTACTCCCTCCACCTTCATTATAATTTGTCATTGCTTAGTTTATTCAACACACACACAAATATATATATATATATATATATATATATATATATATATATATATATATATTTGTGTGTGTGTGTGTGTGTGTGTGTGTGTGTGTGTGTGTGTGTGTGTGTGTGTGTGTGTGTGTGTGTGTGTGTGTGTGTGCAAGCGAATTGAATGTTCTAACACATTGGTAAGATAAACTGAATATCCCACTATCGGAGAAAAGACACTTGTTCGAAGATAGGTATATTGCGATCACTATCTGTGATCCTCTTCAGTGTGATTGTACAAAAGGGTGTGTGGACTTATATATTAAAGTATGTAAGTCCACCCATTCTTTTGTGCAACCACGCTGAAAAGGATCACAAATAGTGATTGCAATATACTTATCCTCAAACTACTTTCTTTTCTCCGATAGTGGGATATTCAGTTAATATATATATATATATATATATATATATATATATATATATATAAATATATATATATATAAACACGAGGAGAGATAAAAAAAAAAAAGTACAAGGAACACTGCCATTGGTTGAACGAACAGGTGAGGACAAGACTAAGCAAGTTGGCACGCGCCACGGAACCCTTAACTCGCTATCAGTTACTTACATTCAATGATATAGTGACTTTTACAATATGAGGGTTCTCTTAAATAAAATTGATTTTGTTGAACCATGGAAATTAGCAGTTTTGAGAGAAGAACGAACACTAATTTCTTGGTGAAACTCAAATGGAAGTGGATGCTGATTACTGGGGTTTTGTAGAGAGATTATGTTGAAGATGTTCCAAAGACATCAACCGTCTACAATCAGATTCAGCGATTCTGAGAAGGCAGAGAAGACATGGAAGATGATCCTCGCATCGGGAGAGCAAGAACACCGAAAGAATGATGGAGTGATTGATGCTGTTATTAATCTTAATGAAAAGGACAGAAGAATAAGGTTTAATCAAGTAGCTATGGTCCTGGAAATATCACATAGCTCAACAAATCAAATTTTGCATGACGACCTAGGACTCGGCAAGCTCTCTGTGCGATGGGTCTCAAAAGCGTTGCTACCTAACCAGCTGATTCTTTAAATTAATCTTTCATTGGCGATTCTGAGCAAAATTGAGGCTGATGAAGAGCTTTTCATGAATCGAATTATTACAGGCAATGAGACCTGGATCTACCAGCATGATCCTGAAAGTAAACTGGGGTCCAAACAATGCTTCCACGTGGATCATCTGGATCAATCAAGCCCAAATTTAAAAGGTCAGTTCAGAAAGTGATGGCCACCTTGTTCTGGGATTTAGGAGTGATACTCGTAGACTTCCTTGACGGGAAAAAAAATGTTAACGGACCTTACAATGCAGAAGCTTTAAAGTAACTGAGGACGACACTGGTAAAAAAAAAATAATAATAAAATAAAAAGAGAGAGGGAGAAAGAAAAAGAAAAGACGATGAGGAAAGCTACACGGCCGATTCCTTTTTCACCATGACAATGCACCAACACATTCTGCTTGAGTTGCAAAGAATGTGGTTCGAGAATTCCGGTCGTAAGCGTTACCACATCTGTCTTACAGGCCAGACCTCGTCCCATCAGACTTCTTCCTCTTTCCAAAGCTCAAGGGGTCAGTTAAAGGAGTTAAAGCTGCTTTAAAAACACGGATGAAGCTCCAAATGCTGTAAACACCTTTCGAGAGAGGACTATTGAGGTCTTCAGAGAAGGGTTGAATTGGTGGAAGTATCGTCTTCAGAATTGTACTGAGCAGGATGGTAACTGTATTGAAAAATTAATGCTTTGTGTTTGCTCACTTCCGTTACTTTACATATACATACATACATACATACATACATACACACATATATATATATATATATATATATATATATATATATATATATATATGTGCAAAATAACCACAGGAGAAGGGAAACTTGTAGACAATACTTTCGTATATTACATCTTTTTAGTCTGAAGATGTAATATACGAAAATACTTACTGTCTACAAGTTTCCCTTCTCCTGTGGTTATTTTGCATTTTTGTATCACGGTGATGTGATTGCTTGCATATATATATATATATATATATATATATATATATATATATATATATATATATATATATGGGGGGGGTGTATTCACTTGGTCTTTGGATCACGTGTTGGACTCGTGATCGACAGCTATTTCCCTCCTGGAAGAGAGCTCAGAGCTCGTAGATCCGATCTATGGGTAATGCTATGACCTTGCACACACACACACACACACCCAACTCCCCGCCCACGAGAGTCAGAGTAACGACCCGAGGCACAGCGATACCGAAATAATTTCGGCCCTGGGCAGGATTCGAACTGGGTACTGGGAGCACTTCTACTTCCCAGTTCAGCGCTCTACCAACCTTGTGTGTGTGTGTGTGTGTGTGTGTGTGTGTGTGTGTGTGTGTGTGTGTGTGTGTGTGTGTGTGTGTGTGTGTGTGTGTGTGTGTGTGTGTGTGTGTGTGTGTGTGTGTGCGCGTGCGTGCGTGTGTGTGTGTGCAGAAAACCCACGAGAAATAAGAAACTTAGTCCGAACTTTTTCTTCTATTCTAAGACATCATCATGGAATACAAAGTGACAAGAGACGGTGATGTATGTACTAAATAGATAAAAACATGGTTAAACATGGAAAGATCACACAAGATACTGCATCACACACGTCGGGAAAAACGCTTCTGTTGGGAATTATGGTTTTAGAGGCTTAAGGTCACATGATATTATATCACACAGGCCGGAAAGCCCCTGGGGCTATAGAACATTGTTCTTTTTTTTCCTTTGTGATGAAATTATGAAACATATATTACCCCAAACTTAAGTTACTATCATCAAAGGAATGTTTAATGTGACTAGATTCAATAATATTTCTTCCTAACAAGGAATTATAGGAGTTATTCCAGTAAATGGATATTATTATGGTCTCATGTAGTAATGAATAAATAAATAAAAACACTGGACACTTGGTCAGTTCTCATTCTAGATTGATGTTGATTGATCGTCTTTGGGTCTTTGCCAGTTTGGCTAATATATGGATGACCGATCTAAGAAAAGAAACAAACGGGAATTCACCATCACAACCCTCAACAGGAGTCAGAAAAATTATCAATGTACGCAAACACGTATCCTATTTTATTTTTTGTTATATTTGTTTATTTATATGTGTTTAATTACCTATTTATTTATCTATTCATTATATTTATCTAGCTATACATTTACTTATTCATCAATTTATTTATTTATTAATTTATGTATTCATTCGATTTGTTTGTTAATTTATTTGATTTTGAAAGACCGACGCCATATAATTTCTAAAATAATATACGACACTCGACTTCCTCGTTTCTCCGCCATCATTGTTTACCACCTCCACCGCACTACGATCCCCTCCACACTAGTCCCGTGCGGTCCTCTCTTCCAAATCAGGGAGATAATGCGTGCGTGCATGTATACGTGTTCCATGTGGAACTGCGCATGCGCGTAAGTTTTCGCGATTCAATATTAACTGGGTGTTCCATAATTTTACGTTCTTATCTAATCAAACTTGGCTGTCGCAAAGCTTCGATCCGGGGTGCCGCAGAATATATAATTTTGCGGGTATGTTTTGGAGATCCAATATTGGCTAGGCACTTCAAAATATTATGTTATTCTTTTGTTTAATGTGGATGGATGGTGTGAAAAAGGTGTTGATGGAGGTCGGGAATGTCTGGAATGGAGAAATGGAGAAGAGTGGGAGGTGAGCCAGTTGTTGCTTGCTGACGACACTGCGCTTGTGGCAGGGTCAGAGGCGGCATTAGGGGAGTTTGGGCGGGTATGCGATAGGAGAAAGTTGAAGGTAAATGTGGGTAAACGTAAGGTGATGAGATTCACAAGGGGGAGGATGGCAGCAATTTGGAAGTAAGTCTTGTAGGAGAGAGGCTGGAGGAAGTGGATAGCTTTAGTTATTTGAGGTCGTATTTGGCAGGAAAGGGAGTGGAGATGGATGAATTTTGTAGATTGAGAGGCAAGTAAATGCCTTGGGGGACTAAAAAGTGTGATGAGAAATAGGCATTTAGGAGCGGATGCAAATAGATTATACAAAGGGATGATTGTGCCGACAACACTGTATGGTTAAGAGACTTGGGATTTAAGAGAGACAGGAAAAGTTTGAATGTGTTTAAGATGAAATCTCTGAGAAATATCGTAGGTGTTATAAGGTTGGATAGAGTGAGAAACGAGGTGAGGAGGAGAGCTAGGGTGGAAAAGGAGATGGCAGATGGGGCTGATGAAAGAGTACTGGGATGGTTTGGATACATGGAGTGATGAAAGAGTAGTGAAAGAGGTTCGGAAGGCAGAGATGGAAGCAGTGAACTTCAGGGGACGACTGAGGATGGATGGATGAGGTGAAAGGGTCGTTGAAGAAGAGGGGAATAACTGTTGAGCAAGGAAGGAAGAAGGCAGGAGATAAGGGTGAGTAGATAATATGGCTGTGTATAGATGATACTGTGATGCAAGGAAGGGAGGGGTGGGGAATTGGAGGTGGGGTAGGTAGTGGTTGTGTGATATTTTAAAACAGCCCGAAGGGATCTCTTCCCGTCTTCTCTTTTTCTGCACGAGGGGATGGAGAGGAGGGTTGCCGATTAAGTGATGCGGCCTTGCTGTGGATGTGCTGTGTCCTGCTACATTGCTTCTGGCCCAGAGCGGTAGGCGGGATACAGGATACGGGATACAGGGCGGTGGGCGGGATAACCGTTATCCATGAGGAGCTAAGGGTGGATGGGAGTGGAATGGGTGGAAGTGGGTATATGCCTTATGACTTGGCTACCTCCCTTGTAAACGGGGAAAAAAAAACTTTGGTACGAGTATATTGATTGAGTCTTGAATGTTTATATTTTATTTTTCTCTCGCGTGACTTCATCGTGGTTAGGATAGTAATGAGGTAGGTGAGGTCAAATGAGGTTAGGTAAGGTTAGATTACGTTGGGTTAGGTTAGGTTGTTATGTTACTTTGCGTTAGGTTACGTTACGTAAAGTTACGCTACGTTAGTTTGGGTTTTTCATTGGGTTAAGTTACATTTGGGTAAGTTAGGTTACGTTACGTTAGATTAGGTTTTTAGTTAATCTGAGGTAGCATCACTAAATTAAGAGTCTTACCTACATCACCTCTGAACTATTAATTCCAGATAATATGCTATAACTATTACGATATAATATTTGATATAACTAATCAGCATGAAAGAGACTAGAGCTAAATAATATTGACTTTATTCAGCTTACGGAAATTTCCGATACTCTAAAAGTTTGAAAATATATACAAAATATATTATGGTATATTTGGATAACATTCTTAATGTGATTTGTGTGCATTGTTCTTGATATATTCAGTCATTTTACCATATATTTTCTTGGCAGAGGATAGAACGTTTTTGAAGACATCATCAATATCAACCAATCATATCCCATATATGTTAGGCATGATAATAAATGCGTTGCCTCGTTTCTGCACGCGTTCAAACTTCAGATTAAAATCAGTGCGAGAAAGAAAAAATATATATAAATTCAAGGGAAGTAAAAATAAACTTACATTGTCCCCTGCAGCTTTCGATGTGATTCTAATAATTCTGAAACTAGTTTCCATCACAAGCCACCCCTCCTAATGTTCGGAAAGGTTTGTGGTTGAAGCATGTGGCGGTCGCTGACGCATAGAAATACAAAAATACATGTTTAAAAAATTCTATTTATAAACTTTATAAACAAGTATTTCACAAAAATATCTTTAAGGCAACCATCACTGGCAAATACGTATCATAGAGTACTATCTTTTTTCAATCAAAGACTTCAGAATATGATAGAAACGTCGCTAGAATTATATTTTTCTGGAATGTTTTATCCATTCTGAAACCATCGAATGTGCATGTGCCAATATTGGCTGCGTTTTTCGAAAATGCACATTTCATAAACTCTTGAACATATTTTTTCCCAAAAAAAAACATGCGATTTGATCTTTTTTGTGCGTCAGGAACAGCTACGTGCCTTCCTCACCCACGTCCCTTTTTCCTCCTATTGATATGATTGGGTGTTATCTGTAATTTTTTTTTCTTTTTTTGGTAGCTACTTCAACCGAACTCAGATGCACAGCGCGCCCACAGGTTGCATGTGATACTGACACCAGGGCCTAGGCTCTTTGGCGTGTCGTCGTACACCTTGTGGATCGGTTAGATGCAGTTTTAAAAATGAGCGGGGTGTATCCCACATTTCTTCATGACGATCGTCAGTCCTTATATCTCTTCATTTGGCCTCCTACTGTGCAGCTACCTTCAACCAGTTCACCACAAATGATCTGTTATGGGAATCTATTTTCAGGCATTCAGTACACATGCCCGACCCAGTGAAGTTGACGAGATAGTATTCAGTGTTGATGAGCATGCGCAGTTTCCAGTATATCGACGTGAGGGACACGATCTTGCCAGGCGATGCCAAGGATAGTCAGCAGGCAGCGAATATGGAAGGACACCAAGCTGTGAATCTGCTTTGTTAGAATATCCAACACTAAATGTATGTGTGTGTGTGTGTGTGTGTGTGTGTGTGTGTGTGTGTGTGTGTGTGTGTATTTACCTAGTTGTATTTACCTAGTTGTATTTTGCGGGAAGGGGAGCTATGCTCGCGGTGTGCCGCCATTGTATATCGCAGTGTCTAGTTTGCTTTTAAACTCATGAATGGTTTTTGCGCATACTATTTTATTACCCTGTTTGTTCCAAGTGTCCAAAACTCTATATGGAAAACTGTTTTTCTTCAGTTCTCTTCTATAGCTATGTTCTTTGATTTTCTTTCCATGTCCTCTTGTGTATTTACCTAGTTGTATTTACCTAGTTGTATTTTACGGGAAGGGGAGCTATGCTCGTGAGGTCCCGTCTTCATATCTCATTTTATCTAAACTATTTTTAAATTCATGTATTGTTTTTGCACACACCACTTTCTCATCTAACTTGTTCCAACTGTCTATTGCTCTGTGAGGAAAGCTGTTCTTTTTCAAATCTCTTCTATAGTTGTCTTTTTTTATTTTCTTTCCGTGTCCTCTTGTATTTCTGTCATCCCATTTTATCAGATTCTCTCTATCAGTAATTTCTATGCCTTTCATGATTCTGTAAATAGCTATCAAATCTCCTCTCTCTCTTCTTTGCTCTAGTGTCTGTAGTTTAAGTTTTTGTAGTCTCTCTTCATATGATAGTTTTGAGAGTGTTGGTGCCAGTTTAGTAATTGCTCTTTGTATTCTTTCAAGTTTTTTTATACATTTTTTTGTACTTGGTGACCATATCGTTGCTGCATATTCCAATCTTGGTCTTATCAGGGTGATTAGGATTTTCCTCACCATTTCTTCATCCAGGTATGTAAATGCCACTTTGATTGTTCTTATTAAATTATAAGTTTCTCCAAAAATCTTATTTATATGTTTCTCAGGTGACATATTATTCATAACAATGACTCCCAGGTCCCTCTCATTTTCTACTCTTTTTATTCCTTCTTCTCCCAAATTATATGATCCTGTTATTCTGTTTTTGCTTTTTCCAAATTCCATTATACTACACTTTTTTGTATTGAACTCCATCTCCCACTTCCTACTCCATTCTTGTACTTTATTTAGATCTCTCTGTAGTGATTCACAATCTTCTTCAGTTTTCACTCTTTTCAGTAATTTTGCATCATCTGCAAAGAAGCTCATATAGCTTTCAATTCCTTCATCCATATCATTAATATATATAGCAAACATTATTGGGGCCAGAACTGTTCCCTGCGGGACACCGCTTATTACTTCATTCCATTTTGAGTGCTGATCTCTTATCACTACTCGCATTTTTCTTTCTTGCAAAAAGTCTTCCATCCAATTTAGCAATTTACCTTGTATTCCTCCTTCATATTCTAATTTCTTAAGCAACTTCTTATGTGGTACTTTGTCAAAAGCTTTTTTTAGGTCTAGAAATGCACAATCAGCCCATCCATCTCTTTCTTGTATTATATCTATTAGCCTTGAATAGAAACATATTAAATTGGTGACGCATGATCGTCCTTGTCTGAATCCAAATTGCCTTGGATTTAGTACGTTGTTTTTTTCCAAGTATTTTACCCATCTACTTTTGATAATTCTTTCACATATTTTTGCTATTGTACTTGTTAGAGAGACTGGTCTATAGTTGGTAGGTTCTTCTTTATTTCCTCCTTTATATATAGGTACTATATTTGCTTTTTTCCAATCTTCTGGAACTTTTCCTTCTTTTAAGGAACTGCTTATTATGCTATGTATTTTGTCTGCCAGTTCATTCCTACATTCTTTCAGAATCCAGTTTGCTATTTCATCTGGCCCATGCGATTTTCTGACATCAAAATTACCCAAGTGTGTCAATATTTCATTCTTCGTTACTTCTATTTCTTCCATAGGGGGGACTTTTTCCTTCCACTCAATCTCTTCAGGTTGTATATTTTCCCTTGTAAACACTGATTTAAAATGTTTGTTCATAATTTCTGCCATTTCCATTTCCTCAGTGTATTCAACTCCCCCTTGTCTTAATTTCTCCAAGTCTTGTTTGTTTTTCAGTTTATTGTTTACAAATCTGTAGAATAGTTTTGGTTGATCTTTACACTTTTCTATAACATCTTTTTCATATTTTCTTTTTTCCTCTCTGCACTTTTGTACATATTCATTTCTATAACCAGTATATATTTTCCATTTTTCAGGTCTTCTGTCTTTTTTCCATCCGGTCCAGGCTTTGTCTCTTTTGTCTTTTAACTCCCTACAACTTTTGTTGTACCAGCATTTTACATATTCTTTTTCTTGTTTTTGTCTTGGGACATACTTTTCCACTCCTTCTTTGTAAATTTTTGTCAAAATATTCCATTTCTCTTCCACTGATGTTTCTTCTTTGTATATTTCTTCCCAGTTTTCTTGTTGGAAGAATTCTCTTATTTTATCAAAGTTTGTTTTTTCATACATCATTCTTCCTTTTCTATATTGTTCATTTCTTTTTATATATTTTTCTTCATTAAGTTCCAGTTCAATCAATATGTGGTCACTTTTACCTATTGGTGTTTTATATTCAATCTTGTCCACTATTCTAGGTTCAGATGTAATTATTAAGTCTAGCCTCGATGGTTCTTCTTCATTTCTATACCTAGTGTTCTCTTGTATCCATTGTGTCATTGAATGGTCAGTAATCATCTCAAGTAGAGCATTTCCCCATGAGTCATCACCACTCTTTACCGTCATTTCTTCCCAGCAGATTTCTTTGCAATTAAAGTCGCCCATCATAACTATTCTTCCTCCGTCTTCCATTATTTTAGTTAATGCTATCTTTGTGTCCTCTAACATACTTTTATATTCACTCTCCTCCCATGAGGCTGTTTTCGGAGGCACATAATTGATCACAAATTTTCTGCTCTTCTTATCTCTGTCTTCCACTTCTATCATAATCATCTCTACTGTATTCTTTCCATATATGACACCTTTCACGTTTATATCCTTCTTAGTCAGGAACATAACTCCACCCCCTTGCTTTTTCTCTCTGTTTCTAATCCAATAATTGTATGCATCATGTCCTACACTGTTGGGTGGTAGTGGGCCTTTTAATTTTGTTTCTACAATTCCCATTATGTCCGGTTCTTTTTCTTTCAAATAATCATTCAGCTCATTCAATCCTGTTATTAATCCATCTATATTCGTGTAAGACACTCTTAGTTTTCTGCCACTTCCATTGTGTTCTCTGTTTCCCTTATGTTTTTCTTTTGTATGTCGAACTTCCTTAGTTTCATGTTCACTACTCTCCAATAGAATCTCTCTTTCTCTGACTCCGTTCTGTTCTCGTTTTTTGTCTTAGCTTCCAGTCTTTTCTGCTTTTCTTCCTCTCTTTCCTCTTTATTCATTTCTCTTTTTATCCATATCTTTTTGTGTTGTTCACTTGTTGCTAGTTTCCCTGTTTTGGATAAGATATTCTCTGCCGTTGTTTGTGACTTGAATTTAATCTTAATTGGTCTGGTCTTGTCTGTGCTATACTTTCCGAGTCTAAATTTCTCTTCGATTTGTTTCATAATTCCTGGCTCATCTTCCTGAACTGATTCTAGTAATTGGCTTACTTTTTCATTTTCCTCTTTGATTCTTGTGGTTCTATCTGTGTTGTGTTTCTCTTCCATTCCTAATATAATTATACATTTCTTCTTGTCTGCTAAATCCCTTACTATATTCTCCTTTTGTCTCATCACTTTAATAACTGAGTCTTCAGTATGTTCTTTCAATTGCTGTTTGACTATGTCAGTGAATGAAATCTTATTTCCTTCTTGGGTTTGCTTCCAATTTTTACTTTCTTTAGCTATTGTTTCTCTGTTTTCTTTACTATTCTTCTTCAATTCCTCATTCTCCCCCTTTACCTCTCTTAACTGTCTTTTTAGTTCTTCTATTTCATCAGTTAAGTTTTTATTCGCCTTTTCCAGTTCTTCCAATCTTTCAACCCTTTTTAAAATGGTGTTCATATGACCTAACCTACTCTCCAAGTCCTCGATCACCTTATCAACCTTCATCTCTAGTCTTGTCAGTCGGGGGGGGTTTGAGTCCCCCCCACTCTCTTTAAATCCCTTGAAAATATTCTCATCACTTTCTGCTATATTGCTCCTATCTATACCTCTAATCTTCACATTCCTATTAGACATGTTATCATCCAACTCGTCTTGGGGTCTTTTGTCTACCCGGCGGCCCGTCAGGGCCATTTCCTCCACCTCCTCATTACCTTCCATTTCCCCAGTAATCCCTCCCCCTCTCCTCTTTCCTTACTTTCCCACTACCTCACGAGCAATTCCCCCCCCCTGCAAATACAAAAAGGCACTTCTCTTTGCGTTGGTATCCACAATCTGCACTTTTCTTCAGAGCGTTCGTCAAGCCGTCCGTTCGTTGAAAGTGTGTGTGTGTGTGTGTGTGTGTATTTACCTAGTTGTATTTACCTAGTTGTATTTTACGGGAAGGGGAGCTATGCTCGTGGGGTCCCGTCTTCATATCTCATTTTATCTAAACTATTTTTAAATTCATGTATTGTTTTTGCACACACCACTTTCTCATCTAACTTGTTCCAACTGTCTATTGCTCTGTGAGGAAAGCTGTTCTTTTTAAAATCTCTTCTATAGCTGTCTTTTTTTATTTTCTTTCCATGTCCTCTTGTATTTCTGTCATCCCATTTTATCAGATTCTCTCTATCAGTAATTTCTATGCCTTTCATGATTCTGTAAATAGCTATCAAATCTCCTCTCTCTCTTCTTTGCTCTAGTGTCTGTAGTTTAAGTTTTTGTAGTCTCTCTTCATATGATAGTTTTGAGAGTGTTGGTGCCAGTTTTGTAATTGCTCTTTGTATTCTTTCAAGTTTTTTTATACATTTTTTTGTACTTGGTGACCATATCGTTGCTGCATATTCCAATCTTGGTCTTATCAGGGTGATTAGGATTTTCCTCACCATTTCTTCATCCAGGTATGTAAATGCCACTTTGATTGTTCTTATTAAATTATAAGTTTCTCCAAAAATCTTATTTATATGTTTCTCAGGTGACATATTATTCATAACAATGACTCCCAGGTCCTTCTCATTTTCTACTTTTTTTATTCCTTCTTTTCCCAAATTGTATGATCCTGTTATTCTGTTTTTGCTTTTGCCAAATTCCATTATACTACACTTTTTTGTATTGAACTCCATCTCCCACTTCCTACTCCATTCTTGTACTTTATTTAGATCTCTCTGTAGTGATTCACAATCTTCTTCAGTTTTCACTCTTTTCAGTAATTTTGCATCATCTGCAAAGAAGCTCATATAGCTTTCAATTCCTTCATCCATATCATTAATATATATAGCAAACATTATTGGGGCCAGAACTGTTCCCTGCGGGACACCGCTTATTACTTCATTCCATTTTGAGTGCTGATCTCTTATCACTACTCTCATTTTTCTTTCTTGCAAAAAGTCTTCCATCCAATTTAGCAATTTACCTTGTATTCCTCCTTCATATTCTAATTTCTTAAGCAACTTCTTATGTGGTACTTTGTCAAAAGCTTTTTTTAGGTCTAGAAATGCACAATCAGCCCATCCATCTCTTTCTTATATTATATCTATTAGTCTTGAATAGAAACATATTAAATTGGTGACGCATGATCGTCCTTGTCTGAATCCAAATTGCCTTGGATTTAGTACGTTGTTTTTTTCCAAGTATTTTACCCATCTACTTTTGATAATTCTTTCACATATTTTTGCTATTGTACTTGTTAGAGAGACTGGTCTATAGTTGGTAGGTTCTTCTTTATTTCCTCCTTTATATATAGGTACTATATTTGCTTTTTTCCAATCTTCTGGAACTTTTCCTTCTTTTAAGGAACTGCTTATTATGCTATGTATTTTGTCTGCCAGTTCATTCCTGCATTCTTTCAGAATCCAGTTTGCTATTTCATCTGGCCCATGCGATTTTCTGACATCAAAATTACCCAAGTGTGTCAATATTTCATTCTTTGTTACTTCTATTTCTTCCATAGGGGGGACTTTTTCCTTCCACTCAATCTCTTCAGGTTGTATATTTTCCCTTGTAAACACTGATTTAAAATGTTTGTTCATAATTTCTGCCATTTCCATTTCCTCAGTGTATTCAACTCCTCCTTGTCTTAATTTCTCTAAGTCTTGTTTGTTTTTCAGTTTATTGTTTACAAATCTGTAGAATAGTTTTGGTTGATCTTTACACTTTTCTATAACATCTTTTTCATATTTTCTTTTTTCCTCTCTGCACTTTTGTACATATTCATTTCTATAACCAGTATATATTTTCCATTTTTCAGGTCTTCTGTCTTTTTTCCATCTGTTCCAGGCTTTGTCTCTTTTGTCCTTTAACTCCCTACAACTTTTGTTGTACCAGCATTTTACATATTCTTTTTCTTGTTTTTGTCTTGGGACATACTTTTCCACTCCTTTTTTGTAAATTTTTGTCAAAATATTCCATTTCTCTTCCACTGTTGTTTCTTCTTTGTATATTTCTTCCCAGTTTTCTTGTTGGAAGAATTCTCTTATTTTATCAAAGTTTGTTTTTTCATACATCATTCTTCCTTTTCTATATTGTTCATTTCTTTTCATATATTTTTCTTCATTAAGTTCCAGTTCAATCAATATGTGGTCACTTTTACCTATTGGTGTTTTATATTCAATCTTGTCCACTATTCTAGGTTCAGATGTAATTATTAAGTCTAGCCTCGATGGTTCTTCTTCATTTCTATACCTAGTGTTCTCTTGTATCCATTGTGTCATTGAATGGTCAGTAATCATCTCAAGTAGAGCATTTCCCCATGAGTCATCACCACTCTTTACTGTCATTTCTTCCCAGCAGATTTCTTTGCAATTAAAGTCGCCCATCATAACTATTCTTCCTCCGTCTTCCATTATTTTAGTTAATGCTATCTTTGTGTCCTCTAACATACTTTTATGTTCACTCTCCTCCCATGAGGCTGTTTTCGGAGGCACATAATTGATCACAAATTTTCTGCTCTTCTTATCTCGGTCTTCCACTTCTATCATAATCATCTCTACTGTATTCTTTCCATATATGACACCTTTCACGTTTATATCCTTCTTAGTCAGGAACATAACTCCACCCCCTTGTTTTTTCTCTCTGTTTCTAATCCAATAATTGTATGTATCATGTCCTACACTGTTGGGTGGTAGTGGGCCTTTTAATTTTGTTTCTACAATTCCCATTATGTCCGGTTCTTTTTCTTTCAAATAATCATTCAGTTCATTCAATCCTGTTATCAATCCATCTATATTTGTGTAAGACACTCTTAGTTTTCTGCCACTTCCATTGTATTCTCTGTTTCCCTTATGTTTTTCTTTAGTATGTCGAACTGCTTTATTTTCATGTTCACTACTCTCCAATAGAATCTCTCTTTCTCTGACTCCGTTCTTTCCTCGTTTTTTGCCTTAGCTTCAATTCTTTTCTGCTTTTCTGCCTCTCTTTCCTCCTTATTCATTTCTCTTTTTATCCATACCTTTTTATATTGATCATTTGTTGCTAGTTTCCCTGTCTTGGATAGAATTTTCTCTGCTGTTGTTTGTGACCTGAATTTAATCTTAATTGGTCTGGTCTTATCTGTACTATATTTTCCGAGTCTGAATTTTTCCTCAATTTCCTTTATAATTTCTGGTTCATCTTCCTGGACTAATTTTAATAAACTGCTTACTCTTTCATTTTCCTCCTTGATTCTTGCAGTTCTATCTGGGTTATGTTTCTCTTCCATTCCTAATATAATTATACATTTCTTTTTGTCAGCTAATTCTCTTACTATATTCTCCTTCTGTCTCATCACTTTAATAACTGAGTCTTCATTATGTTCTTTCAATTGCTGTTTGACTATGTCAGTGAATGAAACCTTATTCCCTTCTTGAGTTATTCTCCAATTTTTAGCTTCTGTAGCTAGTTTCTCTCTGTTTTCATTACTATTCTTCTTCAATTTCTCATTCTCCTCTTTTACATTTCCTAACTGTCTTTTTAGGTCCTCTATTTCTTCAGTTAAGTTTCTGTTAGCCTTCTCTAGTTGTTCCAACCTTTCAATTCTTTGAAAAATGGAGTCTACGTTACCTAACTTACGCTCCAAGTCCTCGATCACCTTATCAACTCTCTCCTCTAGTCTTATCAGTCGGGGGGGGGGGGTTGTGTCCCCCCCACCCTCTTTAAATCCCTGGAACATATTCTCGTCACTTTCTTCTGTATTGCTCCTCTCTATACTTCTAATCTTTACATTTTTATTAGACATTTGATCCTCGCTAAGTCTTTTGTTTACCTTCCGCTTGTCTGGCTGGTCAAAGTCTACTCCCTCCTCATTTCCTTCCATTTCCCTCAGTAATCCCTCCCCTTTTCCTCTTTCCCTACGTTCCCACTACTCCACGAGCAATTTCCCCCCCACCCTGCAAAAACACTAGGCACTTCTCTTTGCGTTGGGATCCACAGACTTCACTTTTCTTCAGAACGTCTTCTAAGCCGTCCATTCGTTGAAGTGTGTGTGTGTGTGTGTGTGTGTGTGTGTGTGTGTGTGTGTGTGTGTGTGTGTGTGTGTGTGTGTGTGTGTGTGTGTGTGTGTGTGTGTGTGTGTGTGTGTGTGTGTGTGTGTGTGTGTGTATATATATATATATATATATATATATATATATATATATATATATATATATATATATATATATTTCTCGCGACAACAAAAGAAATTGCAAATTACAGTAGTTCATACCAGAAATAGTATAAAAGATTAAACAATGGATACGTCATTATATATACTCTAGATGTAAACTTCACTTTTAGGAAATGAATTCAAGCAATATCTAAAACCAAACCAGCAGAAGGCAGTGACAAATTATTGTATTCAATTATTCAACAATTATGAAAGGAAGGAAATAAACTACTATTAGCATTAATAAATAATTATAACTAATAAATCAAGACACAGAATTATACTAAACAAAATAAAATAGAAACTACAAATTTAATAATCATTTTAAAATGTATGGATAAGGTGAAAGTGGAGTATTCCAACAATCATTATTACACTACTTTACAAGCAAAAAATAAAATAAAATAAAAAATCTTAGGTAAAGTAGGCAGTCGTTCGCACACTTTAAACAAAATTAATATATTAACTAAAACCGATATTAAACTAAATTACTAACGATAATTTCCATGTTTACAGTATCCAAGGAACTTATGCGTCCGAATTTGGGGGAAGAAATTCTTCAGCCTTCGGACCCTGGGCTTCCCTCAATGAAGACGACTCCTTGCACTGTAACGTCTCGCTGAGTCCTGTCGTACGAACGATTAACGCCAGAGGCCGAGCACTAAGGTTACCTTGTTTCATTAATATGCTACACATTATGCCTTTGACCATTTATGTGTATCCGAACACTGTTTAACTATGACTACCAAGCGGTAATTAAACTTTACCTGCGAGTGCGTATCATTTCCTTGGACCGTGTTTGTGTGTGAATGTGTACAATGCACAACAATAAATGTAAAGTACTTCTTTCTTGTTCATCTACTGGAGCAAGTTCGCATTGTATGTACGGCATAGTGACTGACTTGTATACTGGACGATACTAACTTTAAGGAAGTTGTATGAAACATTATTTTGTATACTATAGTTTGGTCAATAAACTTAAATGTGAATACTTATCTAACCACCACGATTGATCCCGTCTTGCTAAATATATTTATCATCCCATTCCCCAGTTATCATACATCATTTATATTCTAATGTGTTCCTCATTATGAAAATGTATTTCGATTGGTCAGTGTAGAAAACCCCCTTTTCGTACACCTACAGTCCCCAAGTAAGATTATTTTGTCCTATCTACTAAGTATTTCAGCGGCTTTGACCCATCGTTTTTCGCTCATATTTCCGAAATAACCATTCACATCAGCATAATATAATAGCACAGCTTAATTCACACCCTGCCCTAATTGTTGACGATATAGTGCATTCACAAGTGTATTTATTTACGGCGTTTACTCTTGACATCAAATGTCTCGCAGCCGACACCCGTGAAGTAAATCGAACAAAGTGAAGTTGTGACGTCATCACAAATTACCTCGTGTATCCCATCCTCCTCCCCTTCCCTCCTTCCTCCCCCCCCCTCTCTCTCTCTCTCTCTCTCTAAAGAAAAAATATGTAATAATAATTGAATACCATGCACCCGGAGAGGGAATTCAATAAAAATTTTATACATATGATGGATAGGGAAATTATGATGATAACTGGACATGCATTTTATTTCATTCCATACCACTATGGATAAACAGTTCATCCTCGTCATCGGTGTCCATGGTGATGATGACGGGTTCCACCCTTTCATATATGTTGTCCGATGACCAGTACTCTTCTTCGAACGATCTGTACCTTCTCACAGCACCCACCCACACCTCCTTGGTTGCGATAAGCTTTGCCTCCTGGAGCCGCGCTTGCAGGTCTGCCCGAGTGAACCGCTGCAACGTTGAACGCAGGTGTTGCTTCATGCAGCCCCACTCTTGTTCGATGGCGTTTAATTCTAGATGAACTGGTGGCAAACGGATGACCTCATGACCCCATGGTCGGATAATTTCGTCAACCGTGTAGCGTGGCACGGGCCGGTTCTCCTTGCAGATCGGTAGCAACTTAGGGCGCGTAGCATGTGGTGGGAATGGTAGGCTGCGGCACTCCAACCATTTCACGATCTCCGCTTTTCTTGTGGCAGGGGTGAGACAACGGGTCTCCTCGGTCAGCTGACTGTGGTAGGGTGCGCTGTCAAGCGCCAAGCACCGATGGCTCAACGAGCGCCGGCAAAAGCTGTGATGTCAGCCAGCGAATGAATAGGGCGCTGTTCATTTCACCATGGTAGTCTCCTGTTTTGTTCTTGGCAGGGTAGCACAGAAATGATTCGTCAATGAATCCCTCATCTGTGCCACCTGCTACTACCACAAAGAGGTAGTTTGTGATGACGTCACAACTTCACTTGTTCGATTTACTTCACGGGTGTCGGCTACGACACACTAAATATAAAGAGTAAACGCCGTAATTAAATACACTTGTGAATGCACTATAACGTCAAAAATTAGGGCAGGGTGTGAATTAGGCTGTGCTAATATATCATGCTGATGTGAATGGTTATTTCGGAAATATGAGCGAAAAACAATGGGTCAAAGCCGCTGAAATACTTAGTAGATATGGAGTTCAGGAATATCTCCACCTGTACTTCGTGATATCTAGTGTTTATATACTGACCAGAGTACCGTGTCTTTTAACCAGAGGAATTCTAAGTGTCATAATCAGTTCGCTGACGCCAATGAGTCATGCTAGTAAACAGGAAATCAGTGTTGACTCTGGATTCGTCATTGGATATGCCACATCAACAACAGACACACTCGCCAACTTCAATGAGAGTAGGACTCCATGTTCAAAGAGTTTTATCATTTGTCTGTTTGTTTACTATTTGCTTGATTCACATTTATTAGTTATATGTCAATTTATTATTATTTACTATTTACCTGTTTGTTTATTATTTAACTATACCTATGCATTTATTTATTATTTCTATTATTATATATTTTATTTATTTATTTATCATTATTATAATTTTTTTCGCATCCGACCTAGTTATGGACCAAAAGGTCTCCTGTCGGCATGCTCCGCCTTTGTAATCCTTAAGTTAATGGCGTGAGTTTCACAAGGATAAATGCTAAGAATGGAATTCAGACTGGAAATCTATTTGATTTGCAATAAGGTCACTGTTGGTCAAAAGAAGAGAAATAGATATAGTATACGACCGTACAATACTTCTGAGTCATTAAATGTGATACTGAGTATTTTGACTGAAAATCTGGAGCCGAGTAGAAGCTGTCCATTCAACGCCAGCTGGTTGATGTATTACTACGAAGTTGTGTGATACCATTATCATATTTAAAAATTTTACAAGATAGTTTTATATAATTTAAGAAAACGAGATATAACTTTAAAATCTTAAAAAATAAAAAGATACAGAAAATATATCAGTGTCTGAGAACTCCAATTGTGCTGATCAAGACTCGAGTTCCTTTCGTGATTGTTTTCAAAACTTATACGGAAAATAAAAGTTTAGTGCCTGGAAGATAATTTAATTGTAGGAATGAACCTGGAGTTTTGGCGGGTAATATTCTTTTCCATTTAACTGTTAATTGAATATCATAAACACAGGATATTTGTACTTATTTTACATTTGACTTATCATAACCAACATATAACTTTCCACATATACCAACGAAACAATTTCAGAACAAAGCTTGCATATGAAGTTAGTGTATCGCAAAATTTGTGTAACATTTTTGTTATTTTTTCTCTATAAAACAAAGGATTGCACCGATTTACTGTGCCGAAAACAACCTCATAAATCCCGAAGTGCCCGTAGTCATTACTCCTAATTTTCTGGTGTCGATTTTGACAGAAATACTAAATACAGATATTGGTCATGATCGAGTGCGGATAGTCTTGGAGTGCGTGACTGGGATCGCTCTTCTGTGATGTAGCCGGATGTATATCCGCCAGTAGCTAAGAAATGACCACACCCCGGAGTCGTGAGCGACGGACTTTAGAATGCTGAAAAGGATATCTTGCTGAACAAAGATGGCGCAATCGTCTGGTCGGTAAAAATACAAAGGACAATAATTTTAGTCCCACGCTTAACCCGCGGTCAACGTCATCCGGCAAAGAAACAAAACGAATCTTGTCTTCACTTACTCTTTCGTTGTTGTGGTGACCCCCTACCTTCCCAGCTAGATAAAATGGTCTAACACCAGCCAGAATGAAATATGTAAAAGTCGCCAACGTGCCAGGACTCCCCCCACCTCTATTGTCATAAACTGAATAACACTTCCTGTTTTTACCCACAAGCAAACACCCCTCGACACGGAACTACTCAGTAAATGGGGCTCCACCCAGCTAAGTACAAATGCTAAATGGCCTGGTATAACCGGTGTCACACAACTACCCCACAGTATGATTGAAGGGGAATTTCAGCTTACACCTTGTTCGTAAACTTACCAGGTTTCGCTGAAGCACACCCTATACTTCATGTTCCTCTGAAATAGATATCAATCAGTGACGTCCCCACAGCTTAATAAAAATCGTCAAGTCTAGAATTAGCTTTGACGAGTTCCGTGTTGGGCGTCAACCCCACTAACGTCGCAGTACCTTTCCGTAGCACCATTATAACATAAACACGACAGGGTGTGTGAGGTCTGATAAGCACGGCGACAGCCTGGCTGGCGTTTCTAAATGGAAGGATTGCGGCCGGGATTCGCCGTCCCGACGTTGACGGTGATGTCCGTGTTTGGGGTAGATCGTGTTGGGTGAGGAGGGAGAAATGAGGTGGAATGTCAACTCAACTCCTTCAAGTCCTCCGAAACCAGACGACTAGAAACAGATTCAGGGAGCAAAACACTTTGTATAACTTGACGACATTTACATTCTTTTGGTTTTCTTTCGCCTTAGATGCGATGCTAGCTGAGTTGTGGACGATCACTCATAAAATTTAAGGAGGGACGTACCTGTGGCCGAAGCCGTCACCTTTGCCCTATGGGCTTAAAGAACTGTTGGGGCAGGTAACTGTCACTATAGGGAATCGGAGAGAAGTGGAGGATTCGGACCATTTAATCGTATTTTTAAACGGTGAATGAGTCGGATCGTTGAAAACTTCTACTAAAAGTCAACAGTATTTCCTCTTCCGTCCTGAAGGGTATTGACCCTTTGATCCTGGTTACCATCGGACAATTGCATTTATCTGTAGCACTCGCTAGGCAAAAATAAATAAACAAATAAATAAATAAATAGATAGATAGATAAAATAAAATAAAATAAAATAAAAATAAAAATCAGTTTTCAGGCCGTGTGATGTTACCTACTCCGTCGACACATTTAAAGAGTGGCTGTAAAGTGTAGAATGCACCTTGGATCGAGATGTATCTTGGTGGTGATATAAGAAAGAGTGCGTGAGATCAGGAGAGTAAATATGAGGCTTTAACCACACACCAGACAGTGGCACAAAGTGTGTGTGTGTGTGTGTCGGCGGGGGGGAAGGGGGTACACAAATAAAAGGTTCGCACATAGCTTCTCCGGGGAGGAAAACGTATAGTATACAAGGATGGATGGATTGGGTGAAGGGAGCCTTGGGTATAAGAAGAATGCCTGTTGAGCAGGGAAGAGAAAGGGTATTGAAATTCCCCATTTGAGAGTCCGAGTCTTCGTAGAAAAGCAGCATAGGTGATGGGGTGGGTGGAGGAATTCCAGAGCCAACCAGTAGAAACAGAATACAAAACGACTTTTGCGATAATTGCACAGAAAAATAACAGACGTTTCACATGATTTAGTGTTGCAATGTGTCCTAAGAAGGGGCGGCACGCAGCTGCTAAATTATGAACAGTGACCATGAACACAGCGATAAAAAAGAGATAGATATACAGTACAGTGTTGCGGCGGGCAAGGGGAGGCTGAATTTCGCCAGAAAGAACTGTTGATAAGGCAGAAGGCTTTGGGCTTTATCTAGATCAGGAGATCTGAGTGGGGTGAATCACCCCAAACAAGCGGACGACTTGAAAGAGGGAATACGTTCCTTAGAAAGGGTCAGTAGATGAAATGTACTTTGGAAATTCTGAGAACAGTAAAGAACGCCTAGTTTCATTGAATTTTGTCCTCCAATAGATGAGATATAAGTTTTCTAATTGAACTGACCAGTGAAGGGTGTTTATGTGCCATCAAAGAAAACGGGGTATCTCTGTGAAAGATGGAGTCAAGTGGAGAGGTAGAGAAACTGACTCTTAGTGGCGATGAACGACATTAAGTTTTCTCTGCTCTAGATAGATATGATAGAAAAGTCAAAAGTTAAATCTCATGCAGCGATCATTCAAATTTTTAGAACAACGAAGCTCAGTTTGAGAATGATGTCTAGAGAATGAAGGTAGAAAAATGTAATGTTATCAGCATGAAAGTCTATCTCTATACCAAAAGTCTTTGTCCCCCTTATAAGGGCTGGTCATCCAAGGCATGCACCAAACCCTCCACTCATCCCCGCATCCATCTGTTTCCCTTTTATCTTAGCTCCTTCTGGATGAAGGGCGACCCCCCACCCCATCCGTTCACTGCCTGAGTCAGAAGTAATGCAGCAAGACACAGCACCTTCATATTAGGACCTGACAGCCGAAGTTGGTTTACTCCCACCGCTTCCTTTAAAGAGCGACCTTTATTCCTCGTCCATTCCCGAGTAATTAGAGATGACGAGGAGAAATCCCTTCGGTCCTCATCAATTCATCACCCACTCTTAACCAGGCCCCGTTCATATTTATCCCTTACTCTTTCTCTCCTTGCTCAACAGACATTCCTCTTTATCCCAAGCCCCCCCCCTACCTTCATTCTCTGTCTTTCCCTCAAATTCACTCTATCCATCTCTGTTTTCCACATTTTTTCCAAGTCTTTATTCACCCATTATTTCCAGATGTCCAGACCAGCCTTGTATTATTTCATCAACACTATCTGCCAGTTCCCTTTCCGTCCACTCTCTTCCTCACCTTTTCGTTTTTCACTCTAACTATCCTCGTAACACTCACCACACTTCTCAAGCACTTCATCTCAAAATACATTTATAATCCTTCTTTCTGCCTCCCTTGCATTCCAAGTACCTGCCCTATATAATGTAGTCAGGATCACCCCTTCATATAGTCCCCTCTTTTTGCGTCCATTCCCAGATACCTATTTCTCATGACGCTTTTCATCCGCCCCCCCCCCCGAGACATTTACTTGCTTCATTCACTTTACAGTTTACCTCCACCTCGACTCACTCAATACCTGCAACATGTGAGCCTAAATACACAAAACTATCCGCTCCCTCTAGTCACTCTCCTTTAACTTACCTCCAACTTACTGCCACCCTTATACATCCCACAAACTTGCTTTTGCCCACATTCACCGTCAACTTCCTCCGATTACATACATTCCCAAAATCCGACATTAACTGCCTTAGACCCTCCTCTGATATAGCCAAAAGTGCAATACTATTTGCAAACAATAACTTACTAGCCACTTCCTCCACTCTCAGTAACCATTTCCAATCTACTTTCCATCAACCTCTCATCTACCTCCCTTACTTCCCCTACCACTGTACACAGTGAACAACCATGGTGACATTACACAATCATGAGCAGTCAATGTTGAACTCGAATCACTAACTCTCACTATTTCCAACCTTAACGCAAGCTCTTCTAATCACATGAAATTCTTTTGACTGCCATTGACAAATTTCTCCTCATCCCATATATCTGTAACCTCACATGGGGGGGGGCGGTGCATATGCCCTGGGGTGGAACATTTAGGGGGGCGGCAATTCTGGACATGCCGCCCACAAGGCTGACAAAATAATTATAATAATAAAAAATAAAAAATTAAATGAGCCTTCAATATTTTACCGTAATACGAATTTTGAGTTAGAATCAAAAGAATATGATATTTTTTTCCCTTATCTTTTCTGCAGTAGGTAGTAAGGAATGGTGGAGATGGGAAGTGGTGATGGGGGAAGAGAAGGTCGTCACTGAGAACTTTGCCCCGGGACGGCGGCACTTAGGCATGTAAGGGCTCTGTAACATCTGTAACGTCTCCCACAATACCTTCATCTCGACCATGCCATAAGCCTTCTCCAGTAGAAAAAAAAAAAAATCGTATATCTTCCTTCCTACAAAAAAAAAAAAAAAAAAAATGCTCCACTCAACTAGCCTACTTCTCAGCTACTTCCTCTATTCCTCTCTCTGTTCTTTCAGTTGACATCCTCCTATATGCCTTTCCAACTACATTCAACAGTCGTATTTGTCTCTTTTTGTTTTAGTGGAAATATACAAACACTCCTCTAGCCTTCCTGTAACCCTCCCTTAGGCCCTGTTCACACTACCGGTTTCAACCGCGGTGATTCAATTACAATATAAGTCAACGGACAACCGCACAGTTTTCCCTTGACTATGCGGTATCACCGCGGTTTCTGCGCAGTTCAAGCCGCTAGTGTGAACAGAGCCTTAGTCACACATTTCAATAACCTTACAAGCCAATTTACTTTAACATTTCCTCCCTTGTATTTGGTGTTCGAGAAAATACATTTATCCCGATTTTGACTTGAGTACACTAATCACGAAAAAAAAAAATCTATTCTGCCTTCCAGAATCAAACTATGTTTTTTTAATATAGAAGTTTGTGTTGAGATACGTAATTCTAAATAATCGACCCCCACCACAGGGAAAATTAAAAAATAAAATAAAATAAAAGAACGACCCCAGATAGGAGTGCCTGGAGAGGCTTTGCTGCTGATATGGATGTGCCCTATTTGGCACGTAGTTAAAAAAAATGTTCATCAATATTACAAAAATATATAAATTTACTTTAACCTCGGGCGCACATGTGTGTAGAGAACTTTAGTAGAGACTAAGATATCGTTATAAGGAGACATACTTCGAGGTAGTGCACTGACATACCTCGAGCTATGGTATCTTAACATTTCGACATACCTAGATAGGTTTTGCGAGTTTAATCACATCTAAGGAGTGGGAGGGAAAGCGGGAGGAAGAATGTAGAGCACAAAAGAAAAAGCCTATTCTACCACCTTCAAAACAATGCCATCATTATTACTAAAAAGGACACATTACTCTCAACAGAGCAACACAACGATAATATAAAGATCACACACAAGGAAAATGACATATGTCGCCTCAAAATTGTCAAAGCCGTCAAACTACAAAACTCCACCAATCAACATTCAGTTGACGCCCCCAACAACACTCAAGCAGCAGAGAATTTTTCTCTCCTCGAACAGCCCCCCCACCCCGCCCCTATCCCTTGGTTCAAGAGCCGGTCAATCAAGCCATTCGCCACTTTCGGGCACGCATAATTTAAATTGCTCACGATTAGCTCATATAACGTGCCTTCTCCAAGAGCGAATGCTGTATATATCTTCTAGTGTTCTTGTACATTGTACCTTCTTGTACCTATCACATTTTCCTCCTTGTGCCTGCGTTCAATAGAAAGATGTCTATAGATAAAAAATCAGAATATCGTGTGATATTAGGAAGAGTTCCAATAATGAACTAGTTTTTATTGCCAGCATTGTAGACATGGTTCTGAGTATCATTTTTTTGTAATTATCCTCTCTCGCCCGCTCTCTCTATATGTGCGTATGTGTGTGTCCCTACCTGCCTGTTTACGTATCGATAGATAGATAGATAGATAGATAGATAGATAGATAGATAGATAGACTTTATTTGGCAATGAATCAATGTACATGAAGTGCAAATAATGACAAGAACACATAGTTCGGAATAATAAATGCAAATTGCCGAGGATAACACAAAAAGCATGTACGCTTATTTCCATTGTGGTCCTATATCTAACTATCCCCCTATCCATCTGTTAACATGTCTATAAAAGATGAATGGAGAATCTTCGCAAGAATACTTGAATCATTGGATGTCTATATTCTATACGGAGCCCAGATTTCTTCGTATTGATAGCAAACGATAAAATATTTAGTGTCAAGAGTCGAATTATGATTATGATTTCGCAGATATGACTTACTTCCCTATGCTGAACATGTAAGGAATTCTTGGTCCCCGCAACTGACGGGGGAGATGAATCCTGAGGACGAAGTACGTGACATCCTGGTAGCCTGGGAGATGGCTGTTGCATTCCTGACGTTGGTTTTTGGTTTTATTCTCTCACTGCAGATATTCCAATTAGAAAACGAGTACTCTTCTTACGTCAGACGGAGAAAAAGATTGAAAAGAAAATACAACGAATCCCGAACTTTGCGGAAGCAGCAGCAAATCATAGACATGGTGTCTTTGAATTTTGCCGGTTCAAGTCGTTTTGAAGGGGAAAAAAACAACGATGCACCGAGAACATTTTCAGATCATTATGATCATATTCAGAATTCACATTTAATAAATTCCAGCTCACCGTATTCAAAAGGTTCAGATGGAAGAAATTCATCTGGCGACGATCAGAATTCTATGGTCACTACAATCTCGTCCTCCGATTCATAGAGCGAAAGTCCTCGTACTCGTACTTCGTGAAGTAGTGGAATATGCACCGTAACTGGCACTTCATGAAACGTTGAAGTGTCAGTACTTCTGACACTTCATTTTGTTATCATAGCTGGAAGTTCAGGAACTGCTATAACAAAGCTAACCAGACAAAATATAAAACTGATTTCACGTGTTGAGATGCAAAACTGAAGAAACTGTAAAGGGCCATTTACACGCTCAAACTGTGTGTCAAACCCGGTTTGTCAAACAAGTGTTTGAAGTAATGTTTGACCGTGTAAATGGGGTATTTGGTTGTCAAACACGTTTGTCAAACATATTTGACAACCAAATACCCCATTCACAAGGTCAAACATTACTTCAAACTTGTTTGACAAACCGGGTTTGACACACCGTTTGAGCGTGTAAATGGCCCTTAAGTCATTAGCGTGTGTATTAAGCAAACGTGGAGGAAAATAGATATAAGAGGACAGCTGAAAGGGGTTAAAGAAGATGGCAATTGAGACTGAAGGAGACGAGAAAGCAGGGGACAATTACAGGAACGCGGTTGAATTTATTAGATTACACTGTTAGTCACTTAGTCTTTCTTCTTTTCGCTGAAATGATGTTGTTGTTGTTGTTTTGTCGGTTGGTGTTGATGAAAAATTCAGTTCTCTGCCATGATTTTTTTTATTCAAGGGTAGTAGGAATATTTCACTAGACCCGAAGTGGAAATACCCGCTACCAGTGATGAGCAAGCAACCATCCAAGTAAAAGGCGTTGGGCCTGCTATTGTAGAGGTTAGTACCTCAGCCTGCAACAAAGACACGACTTCGCATCTCTGTCAGTGTGTGTGCGGTGTGTCAGGTCACATAGATAGAATCATACGACCTTTGAGGCTCTTATCCGTATGGGTCATAGCTACGAATCATAAGTCCAGCACGTAATTCAAGGCAATCGAGAATGGCCTCTCCTTTGGTTCTCTCGTTGACCCATTGAAGCTGGTTCCGTCCACTGAGTTTAGAATAGTTCTGGATTGTTACGGTAGTGATGCAATTTCACTCCACTCTTAGATCTGTGTTGTCCTCCTCTAGCTATGCGACTATTCTAGAAGCTCATAATTTTCCAGTCGAAGGTGGTTCGGCTGGAAAACCATGTTTCCAGGCTCTAATGTTCATCTTACAGTTAAACTGCAGTCACATGAGGCGACTCTACTCGTCGCTACTGCAGTAGCTGCAACTGTTAGCCGCCTAGTCGCCGAGTGTGACCTGTTAGTCGTCACTAGCAAGTCCAAGGTGAGTAATATGATTTTAAGGTGAAGAAATATTAACTTACCAGTGATACCCATCCTCTAGAGGCTTGTTGTTCTTCTTCCTCTTCGCGTTATGAGTTCAGGGTGAGCCTACGACAACTTAGTCAGGTCAGACTTGACCGTGTTGTCTCGCAGCTGAGGGATGGAGGTGATGGACTTGGCCTTCGTCTTCTTCCGGGCTGGAGGCTCCAGGCAGCTGGTCATCCTGGGCAAGCTGACAAAAAAATAAAAAATAAAATAAAATAAAATAAAATAAAAGTAAATAGATAAATAAGTAAATTAAATAAAATACACAAAAATAAACAATAATGATAATAAGTAAATAAAGAATAATAACATGATTGCTTCAAATAATTACATATCCTGAAAAATTATCTTAGCATTTATTTTTTATCTATTTTTTTTTTTTTATCTATTTATTTTATTATTTTTTAATACAGGCTGTGCAGGTGGGGTTGGCTGTTCGGGACATTCCTCGAGTCTGCTGGGCCTGTTCTGCTGCCTGCTGCTACTCTCTGGCTGGCCTCATTCTCTTGGTCTGCCTCCTCTTCCTATTATCTCCCTTTGAGGCCACACTGCTTTAGATGCACTCTACTACTACTATTATAGAAACTCTGAAGTATAACTCTGTGGAAGTGATGTCAGTCCAAAATCCAGAATACAAAAAAAGCGGCCGGAGCCGGTGTTTCGATTTCGATTTTTACGACGTCAGAGTAGACCGCTGTAGCAACGAGGACATCGCAGTGATATCGAATCGACACCGAACCAACAATGCGTGCATCGAAGTGATAATGAAGTCACCGTAGTAGCACCGAGCTGACCTCGCAATAGGTATCAAGACCCCGGTAGCCCTCCAGACCGTATCGTAACCTAACTGGCACAGAAATGAGAGCGTAATGGAAATGCATACACCGTACTGACACCGAAGTATCACCGATCTGTAGGGTAGAAACGTATCGAATGCGGCCATTTTCAAAATTTGCAACTCGTACTAGCACCGAGCTAGAACTGCGTTGGTGTGAGCGAGCTTTAAGACCAGAGGGGAATAGATGTAATAAACAAGCGTTATTATAAGCACTCGTCAACCGTGTATATATACTGTTTTGGCAGATATTATTATCTTGTCTGTTCACTGTTTTATGTTGCATGGTTTTATGTTAGTTCAAATCGCATATGGGCACTGCCAATTTCGTAGACAGAATAAAGTCCTGTCAAATGCTCATTCAATATATGAGAATACATTCTCGCATGCTAGAAATGCAACGACCATATCTTGTTTGTTCTTGTGCTTCAGGGTTTGCTTCTCAACGTGGGGCGTACGCCCCACAGGTGGGCAGTATGATTTAAAGAGGGAGGGCAATTGAGGACAACTGAGGAAGTCTGGGTATTTTTTCTTATTAATCTATTCATTTATTTATTTATTTTCATTGATGCCTTGTTCCTTTGAAGTACTTTTTTCAGCTGAAAGGGAGTTTATTTTTCAAATTATAAAAATTGTATATCACCACATAGGGAACATTAGGATTTTAAATGTGATTAATTGGGGCATAATGACAAAAAAAAAATGAGAACCACTGGTTTAATATATTATTTGGTCGAAAGTACTGTACTCAAAATACAACGAAATCCCTTTCTTACAAAAGGAACCACTGCCTCCCAAAATAATTGGTAGTGTGTATTAAATCGGAAGGTTGCATAAATAGCGTCATTCACCATAAACCTAAAGATAGTCTTATGTTGTCATTCTGATTTCCAGCAAAGCTTGCCATGGGACACAAAAATTTAACACAAATTCAAATGTGACTCACACGAAGTGGCTATTTTCACTGGGTAACCATAATTCAACAAGGTAATACCACGGGGCGGGGGAGGTGACTTACTCAACCTAACCGCACCAAGGTGTTGGGAGGCATGTTTGGTTAGGTTGGAAGGGTAATTTACTTTCACTGAAGGATGTCAGAAGTCAATGTTGTATAGTTTTATTCATGAAAGATAAAAACAAGTGATTACTGGTAGAAATAAATAAAATTTTCGTAGGAAACTTATATTAGCCTACGCTAATGTAGATGGTTTACTGTACTAGTGTATGTACTAACGTCACCGGAATCCGGAAGTCCGGGATGTGCCGTTTGGTTAGGTTGGAAGGGTAATTTACTTTCACTGAAGGATGTCAAAAGTCAATGTTGTATAGCTTTATTCATGAAAGATAAAAGACAAGTGATTACTGGTAGAAGTAAATAAAAGTTTCATAGGAAACTTATAGTAGCCTACGCTAATGTAGATGGTTTACTATAGTAGAGTGTTTGTACTGACGTCACCGAAATCCGGAAGTCCCGGATGCGCCGTCAAGTTGGCAGCATCCGGGTTTGACAAACGATCGTAAACACTGTACACGTATTGTTTCGTCGGTCTCTCATATCCCTATTTCTTTGTGTGGTAAATGATGCTCGAGTAATTAAAAATGGAGAAGCGTGTAAACTACATGTTTTGGTACAATACCTATATGACTGGATGGAGTTACTGTTTAAAAAATTGTGTAGTAGAACTTGATACTAATTAGTTTAATTTAGGGACTACTGCACGGTATAATGTATTTAATTAAGCTTTGCTACATAAAGCAGAATCGTAATTTGTATTTTAGCCATGAAAACTAGTAACATGTCACTAGAGATGTTCTCGTTTTTTATTCATAAAACCCTGTGACTAAAGGTCTGGAATACCAATATGATGTGCAAGAATGACTTTTAAGATGGGTAGACAATTAATTAATTTGATACACTTAATATAAATCACTGAGAAAGTGAATAATTTAAATTTGGTTAATGGAATTAAAATTGGAGTTACTGAATGTTTTACTGCTTCATATGTCTAGCAAAGAATTCCAGTTATGGACAGGTAGCTTCACATTACTTCAGCTTGAACTACCTATAAGTTTATAACTTTCTGAAGTATGTGTACACACCATAGGTGTGTACAAATTTGGTTAGGTTCTGCAAACCTAGTAAATGGTTATTAAATTATTATGCAAACTCATTTTTCATTTCTTTTTTGCCTTTCAAACATCCATTTTTTGGTCCACAAATCCAAATAGGGCCCCCAAATAGTTTGAACTGGAGTCAGAGTTCAAGGGTTTGGACACATGATGTACATACATATACCAAGGCTTTTTCCCCCTTACAAGGGAGGTAGCCAAAAAGGGAAAGGCATAAAAACACTCCCACCCATTTCATCCCTAAATACACTCCACACCCCTCCCACCCTCCCTCTCATCTGAGCACCTCCTGGATGACGGGTCATCCCTGCACCCTGCCCACCGCCCTGGGTCAGAAGCAGTGTCGCAAGACACAGCACATCCACAGCAAGGCCGCTTCATTTAATCAGCGACCACCCCTCTCCGTCCCCCTTTGCATATAAGGCGAGGACGGGGAGAAATCCCTTCGGGCTGTGTCAAAATTTACTCACACATACTACCCCACCCCCCACCCCTCCGCCCATTCCTCCTCATGCAGTCACAACATCATCCATATACAACCATTCTCCACTCACCTCTGTCTTCCGTCCTCTCCCTTCCTTCCTCAACAGACATTCCCCTCTTCCCCAAAGCCCCCTTCACCCCATCCATCCACCTCATCCTAGGACATCCCCTCATGTTCACTCCCTCCACATCTGCCTTCCATACCTCTTTTACTAGTCTTTCTTCACTCATTCTTTCCATGTGTCCAAAACCATCCTAATATTCTTTCATCAACCCTATCTCCCAAATCCTTTTTCACCCCTGTTCTCCTCCTCACCTCCTCATTTCTCACTCTATCCAGCCTAGTAACCCCCACCATACTTCTCAGACACCTCATCTCAAACACATTCAAACTCCTTCTCTCTTCTTCTCTTATGTTCCACGTTTCTGCCCCATACAGTGCTGTTGGCACAATCACTCCTTCATACAGTCTCCTCTTCGCATCCATTCCCAAATGTCTATTCCTCATTACACTCTTTAAACCACCAAGGCATTTACTCGCTTCTCTCAATCTACATTCTACCTCCACCTTCACTCCACCTTTTCCTGCTACACTTGCACCCAAGTATCTAAAACTATCCCCTTCCTCCAGTCGCTCTCCCTTAATGTTCACTTCCAGTCTACTGCCACTTTCACCCCTTGTACATCTCATCACCTTACTTTTACCCACATTTATCTTTAGCTTTCTTCTATCACATACTCTCCCAAACTCTGCCACCAGCTTCCTCAATTCCTCCTCTGACCCTGCCACAAGCGCAGTGTCGTCCGCAAACAACAGCTGGCTCACCTCCCACTTTTCTCCATTTTCTTTAACCATTTCCAATCCCTGACTCACTACCCTAGCATTCACCTCTCGCACCACCCCATCCATGTATAAGTTGAACAGCCAGGGCGACATAACGCATCCTTGACGAAGTCCCACCTTTACTTCAAACCACTCACTCTCTCCATTTCTAATCCTGACACATGCTCTACTACTCTCATAAAAACTCTTGACAGCTCCCAAAAGCTTTCCTCCTATCCCATAAATCTGCATAACCTCCCACAGTGCCTTTCTGTCTACCCTATCGTAAGCCTTTTCCAGATCCATAAAAGCCCAAAAAACATCCTTCTCCTTTCCTATAGCTTTCTCACATATCTGTCTTACCACAAAGATCTGATCTACACAACCTCTACCTGTCCTAAATCCACACTGTTCCTCACCAATTACTCCTTCTGTTCCTCTCCTAATCCTCTCAATTAAGATCCTCCCATACGCCTTCCCTACTACACTTAACAGGCTAATCCCTCTGAAACTACTACATTCACACTTGTCCCCTTTTCCCTTGTAAAGAGGAACTATACAGGCACTTCTCCAGTCCTCCGGTACTCTACCCTCTCTCCAGCAAACATTAAATAACCTCACCAACCAGTCCACCATCACTGAACCTCCCTTTTTCAGACATTCTGCATGGCATCCATCCAGACCAGGTGCCTTACCTGCTTTCATCATCTTTACAACTGCCTTCACCTCATCCTTCCTTATTTCTCCTCCATTCTCCTCACTCATCACTCTCATTTTCTTCGCATTTCCCACTGCAGCTATCTTTCCTTCCCTATCCTCCTTCACATTTAGCAACTCCCTAAAATATTCTGCCCATCTTCCCCTTACTGCCATCTCTTCCATTATCATCTCTCCATCTGTACCTTTTACCTTTTCTTCCCTACTTGATTCGCCTCCTCTTCCTCTCTTAATTTCTTTCCAAAACATCTTTTTAGTACTTTCAAAATTTTCTGTCATACTCCTACCCCATTTCACATCTGCTCTCCTCTTTGCCTCCTTTACCTTTTGCTTTACTTCTCTTTTCTTTTCTTTGTACGTCTCATATGACTCCCCGTCCTCTTTTGTAACCAATCTGTGAATGCTCGCTTCTTCTCTTCTACAACCTTCTTTGTTTCCTCATCCCACCATTCACTACCCTTTCTTCTATTTCCCCCTGTCCTTCTTGTTCCACACACCATCCTTGCACACTTTAAGACTCCCTCCTTGAACCATCCCCATTCCTCCTCCACACCCATCTCTGCTCTATCCTTTACTCCCTCCCACTCCTCCTTCAGCTTCTTTTCGTACTCCTTCTCCTTTTCCTTTTCATTCAAGGAGTTCACTCTAAGAACCTCCCTACCTTTTGTCCCTTTCCTCTTTCTCTATCTATCCTCCACTCTCAGCTTACCTTCCACCAAAAAATGATCTGATATTCCCCCACCCTCTCCCCTTAGCACGTGTACATCCTTAACTCTTCATATCATAATCCTATTTACCACTACATAATCCATTAGTACTCTACCACCCTTCCCTCCACCACCCTCTCCCATGTGTACTTATGCTTGACTTTCTTCCGAAACACTGTATTTGCTATCATCAACTCTCTTTCTAGACACATTTCCACCATCAACTCTCCACTACGATTCTTTCCTGGAACTCCACACTTCCCAACCACTCCATCGATTGGACCATTTCCCTCCCTAGCATTAAGGTCTCCCAGTACTATTACATTGACATTTCTTCCTAAACCCTCTATGCACTCATTTAAATCTATCCAAAAGGCCTCCCTTTCTTCCACGCTCTTCTCTCTGCCAGGCCCATATGCACTTACAAAGACCCACATCTCCTTTCCCAGTTTCACCTTCATCCACATTATCCTTGAGGAAACCTCCTTCCACTCCACTACCTGTTTACCTATCTCCTCACTTACTAGAATAGCCACCCCTTCCCTCCCTCGCCCTCTCTTCACTCCTGATAACCTCCCACTTACACTCCCAAACTTACACTCACCCTTCCCTTTCAACTTAGTTTCACTCAAAGCCAACACATCCATCTTTCTTCTCACAAACATACTACCTATCTCTTCCCTTTTACTCTCATCTGTACCACATCCACGCACATTAAAAGACCCAAACCTTAGGGTGCTGGCCCGAGGCCCTCCAGCACCCCTTATGCCTTCACTTTTCTTTTTAGGAATATGCCCCGTGGGGCTACAGGGAGAAGGATGCCTAGTCCCTCTCCCCGTCCCTTTCTTCTCGCCTCTTACGATCCAAGTGGGAAACTTGGTGGCAGTATTCTTTTCCCCACCACTAGACCATATGGGATTATGAAAGGGGCATACATACCCTCAATACTGTACATATCATCAGATAAAATATAATTAATTTGGTTCAGGGTGCATTTTTTGTTATCATACATTATTACATGTGGTGGTCCTACAGGATGGTCAGTAAAGTTGCCCATTTTCAAAACTCATCAACCCCCTCACCTCCACCAGGTGCAGCCCTTTACTCAGTCTCTGGACTGGGACCATCTTGGGCCCAGTCTTATCAACTTCTGTCAATCAATTTCAACTGTATTTCTTACACCTTATTACACATGGCAAGCTGACAACTGATGACTGCTATTACACATGGCAAGTTGACAACTGGTGAGTGCTCCCCTTCTACCACTTTCAGTCAGTGACAGAAATAGTTTTACACTAATACAACACAGAGAACAGTTCAAAGTTTCTTCATGGTGAGATTTGTGGGAGGGCCCCAGGACCACTGCCTCCAGTATTGGTGTTGCAGGGTTTCCACTTTATGAAACTCAGTGGAACAATTGAATAATTATTACTTATATGTGTATTGTGTACCACTTTTTCCTTCAGAACTGAAAATTTATCACTGGAGTGGCAGAATGGAAACTGGGGGAAATAATATTACCTTGCACATCTGATGATGTGGATGTGGTGGCCAAGACTGTGGAGGAAATTAATGAGATCTTTACAGTATTAGATAGAACAGCAGAACAGATAGGCCTAAAATGCAATGAGCAGAAAATGGAAATTATGAAACTAAGTATAAATATTAAATGGCAATTATACACCAGGAGAAAAGCAAGTTGGATCACTAAGTGTGGATAAGTTCAAGTACCTGGGGTCCACTGTCAGTGAGAGAAATGAACTGGACATAGAAATAAGTGAATGAATAGCTATAGGAAATGGATGTTACCATGCCCTGGCATCTGTAATGAAGAGTCGAACCATCAACAGAAAAACTAAGATAAGAGCATATAACATTGTAATAAAACCAACAGTCCTGTATGGATGTGAGAAATGGACACTGCTAAAACAAAGAGAGAAGAGACTGGAAGTTTTTCAAAACAATATCCAGAGAAGAATCTTTGGCCCAGTAAATGATGAAGAAGGGAGATGGAAACAAAGACATAACAGGGAAATTAGAGATCAGACCAGACAACTGCACATTCAGGATGAAGTACAAGGAAGAACAAGGTGGGCTGGACACTGCATCCAATTAGAGGCAGACAGACTAACAAGGAAGGTCATGGAAGGGGGAGTACAGGGCAGACGACCATTAGGGAGACCCAGGTATAGATGGATGGATGGAGTAGAAAAGGATGTGGAGAGGGTGGCACCAAGAGAGTACTGGAAAGAATTGGCAGAGGATAGAACCATCTGGAGAGGCATAGTGAAAGCAGTGAGGGTCCATCCACCTGACAACCATGAGATTATTGTTATTCATTTTTCCATATCCAAATAATTCCCAAATCTGAACACCCTATAGTTCAATAAGTTCAGACATGAGAGGGGTTACTGTATATTTATTTTCTTGTTGATTTTTACTGTTAGGTCGTTAACATGCATCCTGAAGGTCATATTAGTATTAAAAAAAAAATAATAAAAAGTGGGACCTACAATTTTAGTCTTATTGGAAGGGTTTAGCCAACTAATTTCATATATATATTTTTCCCATTGAACTATGGAAGCAATAGACAATCAACATAGAAGACTTCTTAATGTGGAGCTGATGAATGACCAGAAGACACTGAAGTAAATTGAAAAAAGCCAAGGTGTTCGAATGATATTAAAAAATAGTTTTCTGTAAAGATGAATTTATTCATGAAACAACATAAAGAAGAAATAGTCCAATCAGACAAACCAATTTACAGTAGTTTGACTGATGGAAGCAGAGATGGGGTCCCACAAATGTAGCTCCTATACAGAATAATATACATACACCAAATGCTTTTTCTCCCTTACAAGGGAGACAGCCACAGTCAAAAGACACTCTTGCGCCTTAATAACAGAATAATATATTTTACAGTAAATAAATACAGAACTCTCCAGCATCCTCAAAGCCAGCCATTGTTAATGAGTAGACCATAAAACCTCTTAGTCAAGGTCTTGGGTCCATCCCCTGGATCTTTAGGTAATTATATGCTTTTTCATACCTATACAAGTTCCTCACAAAAATTATCTTCAACCCTGTTGACAATTAAATCATTCCACTATAGGAAAGTTTTAATTTTGTATATCTATTAATCTGTTTAACTTTGAATATGATGAGTATGGCAGACACAAAGACAGCCATGGAAATACTAATAGCAATTATAAGGAAAAAAAATTGAGGTTGATATTCTCCACATATTTCAAGAAATCCACCTATATTATGAACACCCAGGGAAGTGACTTTAACTTTATGAACTGCATCTTCTTTAATCACATTATCCATGCACCTATCTAATTCGTCAATCTTGATATGAGCTATAGCACATATCTGACCCTTTTTACACTGATCATCACATATCCCATTATCATACCCAGCAGAATTCAAAAAATAGTATTCCTGGAAGAGCTTATCATCTTTAATGAGCCTGCTGTACAACTGCACAATGCTATCAGGGTCAAGGCTTTCTAGGTTGTACTTTGTTCTTGCCTGATAAAATTCTTCCCACACAGGACTACCTTTATCTGTACTCAAACCATCTTCAATCCTCTTTTGAGTCTCATCCTTTGAATTAGTCTTAGTAAGATTTAGGTGGTACTGTTTGTAGTCAATGATGGTAGACACATTATATGAGTACAAACGAATGGAAGGGTTGATTGCTGTCCCTCCAGGTACCATGGAAGGAAACCAAGGTGTCACTGATGGTGCTAAGAAAGCAACACTTCGAACTTCATCTGTCAAAGATAGAAAAGTATGACACTTTTAATATTTCATATGTTCATTTCATGGGCAGGAGAACTGAACTTATAACATCCTCACCATAAAAACTAATTTGTCAATAACAATAACAACAACAATAATAATGATAATAATAATAATAACAACAATATCATCATATATTTATTTACCTAATTGTAGTATACAGAAAAGGAGTAATGTTTGAATAGTCCCGTCTCCTACTCTCCAATTTTTTATACCTATCCTCAAATTCATGTACAGTTCCAAATTAGTCTATATTCTTGATTTCCAATGATCTTATTTAGATCTGAATTCAAGTACTCTTCTAGAAAGCTTGTGCTATATCACCTAAGCTATTCCAAGTATTCATGCATCCATAAGGAAAATTGTATTGATTCACATCCTGTAGACACATTGTCTTCTTAATTTGTTCTCATGACCTCTTAAAGCCCTCCTATCCTTAATCAAGAGATTTCTTCTCTCATTGTAGTCTATCACCTTCAGTAACCTGAATACTACAATCATATCACCTCTTTTTCTTCAATCTTTCAAAGTTGGCAGACCTAGTACTTTTACTCTTCCTTCATATGGTTTATCTGCCAGGTTAGGGTTCAGACTGGTTGCAGCCCTTTGTATTCTCTTGATCTTGCTTATATCTTTCACTCTGTATGGGGGCCAGTCTTGGATGGATCAGGATTTCAATGAGTTTTTTCATCTCTTCATCCATATAGTGAAAAACCACTTTAATCTTCTGCAGCAGTCCCTACTTCTCTCCCACAATCCTGCAAATATGTCTGTCAAGTGACAGGTTGTCTTTTATCAACACTCCCAAATCTTTTTCTTTTACTTTTGTACTGGGTTCAGTTCCCTAAGAATAGTTTACCGATGGTCTCTTTTGCAGTGCTTTGTATTTTTTGGTATTAAAAGTCATTTCCTATTTTTGGCTCCATGCAAAAATAGTGTCTGGATCTTCATCTATATAGTCAATTCATATGCCAGCATATACAGTACTTCTCAGACACTTCATCTCAAACACATTTAAATTTCTGCTTCCTGCCTCTTAATTTCCAAGTATGCCCCATAGAGTGTTGTAGGCACAAACACCTATTTCATATAAGCTTCTCTTTGCATCTATTCCCAAGTGCCTTTTTCTTATGACACTTTTTAATCCCCCAAAACATTTACTTGCTTCCCTCACTCTGGAGTTCACCTCCACTTCCACTCCTCCATCTCCTGCCACATGTGACCCCAAATAGTTAAATCTATCCACTTCATCCTCTCTTCTTAAATATTTATGTCCAACTTGCTGCCAGTCTCTCCTATTGTACATCACATTACTTTCCTCTTACCCATGTTTATCTTCAACTTTCTCCTATAACACATATTCCCAAAATCTGTCACTAACTGCTTTATTCCCTCCTCTGACCATGCCACATGCACATTGTCATCCTTAAACAACAACTGGTTCATCTGCTACTTCTCTCCACTATCTCTAACCATCTCCAATCACTGCCCATCACCCTTACATTTACCTCCCATACCACCATAACAACATGACACAGTCCTAACACAGCCCCACTCACTCTTTCCTTTTCCAATCCTTACATGCTTTATATACACATACATACATACATACATAAATATATATATATATATATATATATATATATATATATACATACATATACCAAAGGCTTTTTCCCACTATACAGGGGATAACCAAAAAGAAAAAGGCATTGAAACCACTCCCACCCATTCCATTTCCTATATATTCCACTCACCTCCACCCTCCTCCCTCCCTCTTATCTTGGTACCTCCTGGATGATGGGTCATCCCTGCATCCTGTCCACTACTCTGGGTCAGAAGCAGTGTCGCAAGACACAGCATCCACAGCAAGGCCGCTTCATAAATTCGGCGACCACCCCCTCTCTGCTTTACTCACATAAAAACTCTTGATTCCCCTCATCAGCTTCCCCTCAATCCCATATACCTGCATTAACTCCCACAGTAACCTTCCTGTCTAACCTGTCAACCTTTTTCCAGGTTGCCCAGGATGTAACACTTCACCCCATACCATACAACACATAATGGAAGACTGCATTATACACAATCATGCACGCAAACAACACAACATACACTCTATAAAGGATTTGTGGGAAAACCCAGTTTCGGCTGTGGCATTCCTTGGAGAGACAGGACTGCTCGGACAGACAGTCTAGGGAACGACAACAACAACCCTTCTCCAAACCCATAAATGCCTTTTGCTAACACCTTTTCACAAATATACCTTACCACAAAACATCATCCATACACCCTCTACCTTTCCTAATACTGTACACTGCTCTCACCAATTAATGCCTCTGTTCCTCTCCTAATCCTCCCAAAACATTCTTAAATTCTTTCTATGTTAAAAACAAAAACTAATCCCTCTAAAATTACTACCGGTATATTCATATTGCTTACTAGAAGTTACCCCTTCCCTCCCTCACCCCATCCTCACACCCAACACTCCCCACCACACTCCCAAACTTAAAATCACCCCTCCTTTTCATCTCAGTTCCACTTAAGCTAATGCATCCACCTTCCTTCTCACAAACATACTGCCTATCTTCACTTTTACTCTAATCTGTACCACAACCATGCACATTTATTGGCCCAAACTTTAGGTTTTTGGCTGGAAACCTCCCAGACACTTTTATGCCTCAGCTTCTGGTAAGATACGTATATAAAAAGCAAGATGCATTGTCCCATCACTCTGTCCCACTGTGTCATCTTTTACAACTCACATGGGAATTGCAGTGGCACAATTCTTTCCTCCCCCAATCACAGGGGACACAAGGTAAAAGAAAAAGTATATTCAAAGAGGTGGTAACAGAGTCATGAGGGAAGAGAATAACATAGGAATGGTCATAGTACAAAAGTAGCACTATTCCTCTAACACAGACAAAAGATGCAAACACTGCACAGAAAAAACAAACATTTGATATGACAGTCTTTCACTCACTCATTACAAACACACACTCACTCATTACAAATATTTTCACTATGGCTGGCTAACTGGAAACTGCAGCTCTCCTACAAAAGAGAACCAGGGCAACAGGTCAATTGATATGAGCATGAGATTGTTTCTATGTCACTAGCTTGTTAGAGTAACTGAAAGGGAATTCACCAATTGTCAGCTCTCTTTAAGTGAAAAACTAGTGGAAATACAATTGAAGTTGGGAGAAAGAGACCTTCGACCCATTCCAAAGACTGTAAGTCTCTCAGAGAGGCATCTTCAGATGGAAGTATTCACCTTGGTCTTTGGATCATGTGCTGGACTTGTGATCAACAGCTATTTCCCTCCCAGAAGAGAGCTCAGAGCTCGCATGACCGATCTATGGGTAATGCTGTGACCTTACACGCACATACAACCACAACTCCCCACCCATGAGAGTTGAAGTAATGACTCAAAGCGCAGCAATACTGAAATTATTTCAGCCCTGGGCAGGATTCGAACATGGACCGCCATAGTGACAGTCGGGGACTCTATCACCCGCGCCACTGAGTCATGTAGGGCGTTGACAAGTTTTGAAGATAAGCATCAGGGAGATTCTCTCCAACATCTCTCTTGCAAGACCACCATTTGCTGGTACAGTAAGTCCTCATTATAAGGTACATATGCGTTCCTGAAAACCTTACCGCAAATTGAAATTACCATATACCAAATCCATTATAACATGTAATAATAAGATATGGCAGATGTACCTTCTCCCTGCTCTTTCCTCTTCAAAACACAAAAGGATACTGTATCTGTGAATTTTTCTTACCATAAATAGAATCGAGGGTGGTAATTACCAAATACCGTAACTGTGAATTTAACAGATAAAGAATTACCATATAAGAAGGACTCACTTTACCCATCACTGGTCCCAGTAATGGCTTATAAAATAGCAAATGTGCATGAACAAATATGTGAGTACAATTCCTAAGTTTTATGCTGCAAATAAGTTTGTAATTAGAAGATACTTCTCCAAAGAACATATATACAGATCTTGTGTATGTGTCTGAGAAGTATGGTAAGGGTTACAAGGTTGGATAGAGTGAGAAATGAGTGGGTGAGGTGGAGACCAGGAATGGAAAAGGAGATGGCAGATAAGGTTCATGAAAGAGTATTGGGATGGTTTGGATACATGGAAGGAATGAGTGAAGAAAGATTAGTAAAAAAGGTGTGGAAGGCAGAGGTGGAAGGAGTGAACTTGAGGGGACGACTGAGGATGAGATGGATGGATGGGGTGGATGTCTGTTGAGCAAGGAAGGGAGAAGGCAGATGGGGATGAGTGGAGAATAACTAAGTATAGATGATACTATGATGCAAGGAAGGGGTGGGTGGATGGAGGGGGGGTAGGGAGTGGTTATGTGTGAATGATATCTTGAAGCAGCCCAAAAGGATTTATCTCCATCTTCTATTTTTCTGCATGTGGGGACAGAGAGGGGAGGGGTCGCCGATTAAGTGAAGTGGCCTTGCTGTGGATGGAGTGTGTCTTGCTGCATTGCTTCTAACTCAGGGCAGTGGGGGGGATACTGGGATGATCCATCATCCATGAGGAGCTAAGATGAGAGGGTGGAAAGGGTAGTGGATAAGAGTGGAATAGGTGGGAGTGAGTATATGCCTTTTGACTTTGGCTACCTCCCTGGTAAAGGGGAAAAAGTCCTTAGTATATAGAATAGATAGTGTATATGTATGCCTGGTGCTTAAAGAAAACCTAATAGGTAAGTATACTTGGAATTACTGGTAATCAATACTATATATAAAAAAAATTCAAAAGCATGTATCTATACATAATACATACATACATACATATACCAAGGCTTTTTCCCCCTTACTAGGGAGGTAGCCAAAAAGGAAAAGGCATAAAATCATTCCCACCCATTCCATCCCTGAATACACTCCACACCCCTCCACCCTCCCTCTCATCTTAGCACCTCCTAGATGACGGGTCATCCCTGCACCTTATCCACTGCCCTGGGTCAGAAGCAGTGTCGCCAGACACAGCACATCCACAGCAAGGCCACTTCATTAAATCGGCGACCCCCCCTCTCCGTCCCCCCTTGCATAAAGGAGAAGACGGGGAGAAATCCCTTCAGGCTGTCAAAATTTGCTCACACATACTACCTCACCCCCCATCGCCCCGCCCATTCCACCTCATGCATCACAACATCATCCATATACAACCATTCTCCATTCACCCCTGTCTTCTGTCCTCTCCCATCCTTCCTCAACAGACATTCCCCTCTTCACCAAAGCCCCCTTCACCACATCCATTCACCTCATCCTAGGACGTCCCTTCATGTTCACTTCCTCCACATCTACCTTCCATACCTCTTTTACTAGTCTTTCTTCACTCATGATAGTTTCTAGTATTAAAATATGTATATATAATATATATATCTTACCTTTAGCACTGGCAAAGATCCTAAAACTATCTGTGTGCTCATGTCCATATATCTGTGCTTGAATGACTTCCCCAAATTCATTCAACAGGTCAACATATGCATCATTGTAAGTTCGATTGAAAAAAGGAACCTTGGCACTCCTTTCAAAATAACCAGGGGGTGCATGGGCTGCTATAATTACCTGAAATATCATTAATGGTTAGATCTACTCAATCTATTCCACATATTCTCATATTACATTTCTAATATGTGATTTATTTCTCCTCACTATGCAAAAGTTTGTAATATACCTACAGAGTTAAAAGAAAGAATTCATATTACCCTCACCTTATACTCCCCATCTTGGGCTTCTTGAAACTTTTTTCTCAACCATGCCATCTGTCCACAGGGGTCTTTCAAATTTCTGCCTAAAGTATTGTATGCATAATATAGGTTTGTGTTGACTACAAGTACCTGTAAATAAGAAGTTATTTGTCATATCAAATACATGTCTTATTCTTCAAGAAGAAGAATACTGAGTAGAATATCTGCCCCATATAGTCCCATGAGTGTCAGCCACATGTTACTGACCAATTTATACTACACAATAACATGCATCCAATACCCAAGACTTAGAGGGTGGAGGTAAATTGTAGACTGAGAGAAGCAAGTAAATGCTTTGGGGTATTGAAAAGTGTCATGAGAAATAGACACCTGGGAATGAATGCAAAGAGATTATATGGAGTGAAGACTTGGAATTTAAGAGAGGAAATAGGTCACTCAAGGGGATAGACTACACCAACAGAGGAGATCTTTTAATTAAGGATAGGAGGGCTTTAAGAGGTCATGAGAACAAATTAAAGAAGACTATATGTCTAAAAGATGTGAAGAAATACAATTTCCATATAGATGCATAAATACCTGTAATAGCTTAGAAAGTGCTATAGCCCAAGCTCAAACATTACATGAATTGAAATCTAAATATAATTGGGAATCATGAATAATTGGGAAGCTCGCTGGCTGAGCAGGTTAGGGCGTCATTACTTGCAGCAAAGGTCAAGGGAATGGCGGTTCGAATCCTGCCACTGGCGATATTGAACCGAGGGCATGGTTCATTAAATTTCACGATACATACCCCTCCATGAGGGGCACCATCCTAGCCTTCTGATAAGGGGGGGAATTTGTGACGTTAAACCATATCATCACAAATATCGACTAAGTTGGAACTTTACATGAATTTCAGGGTAGGTATGATAAATTGGAGATTAGGAAAAGGGACCCAATTAGTGTTGCTACCTTCCTGTATACTACAATCAGGTAAATGTACTGCACAAAATGTTCACTACTTAAATCATGGGGATTGTGAAACATTGAAAATGTAATTAATCACTTACTCATAAAACTGAGGTTTGGGAGGTAGGAGGTAGAATTCACAGAAACCCTATGAATCGCCTAGATCCACCATTAGCATTTATACACTCAACATAACTGTGCTAAACCTTAATAATAATCTACTGAAATAAACTGTGATAGAAATATAATAGGTATCTATCAATAAAGGAGGAAAAATGTACTTACCATAGCACCACTTCTTACTGGATAAGCAAAGTAACCGCCTTGTTTGAACTCATCCTGTGCTGCTGAAGGAAGTACAGCTCCCCAACCTCCTTTTGTGAGATAAGCCTCATAAAAAGAATTCAAGTTTGCCGGGTAGTCATCCTGTGATAAGAAAAGAGATTATTCTTCATAAACAGTTGTTTCTACTGAGTAATAATTACACTCAAGCTCTAACTCATCAAGTTCTGAGGCTGTCTTTAGTTGTACTGACGGTGTGTCTTTGAAGCTATCTTGACATTCTGTGTAGCTGCTTGCAAGCAGGACACTGCAGCACTTGCTGTGTATTAGCATTATGAGTCCACCTTTGTGTTGTGTGTTGTCTTCCCTTACTGTTGCATAATCAGTGAGTATGAGTAATAATTACACTCAACCTCTAACTCATCAAGTTCTGAGGCTGTCTGTTGTGCTGATCGTGTGTCTTTGAAGCTATCTTGACATTCTGTGTAGCTGCTTGCAAGCAGGACACTGCAGCACTTGTTGTGTATTAGCATTATGAGTCCACCTTTGTGTTGTGTGTTGTCTTCCCTTAATGTTGCATAATCAGTGAGTATGAGTAATGTATATTGTGATGCTAGTGCAATCAGGACACCATCCAGCATTAAAACAATATCAACACAGAACAGGCCTGGCAACAGAATCAAACTGGCTTAGATACAACCACCAGAAAGAGGACACTAAACACCTCATCCTACAATGCCCAATACTAATAATCTCAAGACAACACAACATTCCTTCCATAAATGACCTATGAACTTCCTTGGTGGTCGTAGCCGATTACCTGGGAGGTGTGGGCCTCTTGCAAGAGTTACATGTTGGAAGAGATTGATTGACTAATGTTAGTTTTGTTTGCTTTTTTAATCAGAGCTCTGTATGTTGTGTTCATGTAGGAAATAAAGCAGCTCTATGTGGTTGTTCATGATTCTGTATATGTTTATCTGCTGTATGTTTAGGGTATGTTTTTGTGTTCATAAAATTTTGGGTTGTGTGATGGTTGCAGCTCCAATTCTTTGTGTACTGGCTTGTATTGGAGAATGTAGTGCATGTGAAGTGGAACCAAGAGTGGCATGTGTCACATTTGATGGATGTGTGAGATATATATATATATATATATATATATATATATATATATATATATATATTATTATTTTTTTTTTATTTTTTTTTTTATGGGCCTAGGGTTGTTACTGTCTCCAGCTATTAAGTGTGCAAGGGCAGGTATTAGGGTAATGACCCCCTAATATGAAAGAGAGAGAGAGAAAAGAAAAGAGGGACTGAAAAAGTTGAAGAGAAGGATGAACAGAGTGAGATTCTGAACTCATCCAGAGACCAGGCACAGACCCTTCAGGGCTACACCTCCTTGCAAAGGTGGAGAATTAGTACTACTTTGGTGTCTAGTTGACTGAAAGTCAGTGTTTTTCCATCTTCTGTCTCCTTCCAGCAAAACACAGTGGTATCTTTTGCTGCATTGCTTCTGACCCAAGGCAGTGGGCAGGATACAGGGATGACCCATCATCCATGAGGAGCTAAGATGAGAGGAAGGAAAGGGTGTTGAATAGGAAGGAAATGGGTGGAAGTGGGTATGTGCCTTTTGACTTTGGCTACCTTCCTGATAAGGAGTAAAAAGCCCTTGGTATATAGAATAGATAGGTAGATAGTTTTCTTCCAGACCAGCAAGCCTCTTGCAGATGCAGCACAGTAGTCCCAGCAGAAAGGAGTGAAAGGAATTTGTGTGAATGGAGTGAAGGAGGTGAGGATGTAACTCTCCCATGCTGCACCACTTTGCTTTGCAGGTAATGGCATATAATTTGAAAGAAACAAATACTAAATGACACCATTAACATAACAGTTATGTGACTAAACCCACCTTAGGGTAGGCATCATGGTTGCCTAAAACAGGAATGATAGGAATACTGTGATGAAATGTTGTTCGTAGCTCAGCTGTAATGTTGCTCAAGGTTTGAAAGATTGTGCTGAAATCTGGTTCTGGATCATCAGTGTGTGGAACATTATCTCTGAAAAAAAGTTATTATATATATATATAACACTATCTTGATAGTAATTAGGAAAATATTAAAAACAAAATTTATGAATACAATGAACACCATTTTGTTGCACACACAAAATTTATTTGTTTATAATGGAGAGACAGACTATTTTATTTAAACAGGCCAATTTGTATTATTTTGTATATTCATTCTGACAAATACCGGGTGATTTTATGTTACTATGGGAGACCCCTTATTCTCAATTAATCTATTCAAAAGTTTCCTGCGATCAACAACTGAAAAGGAAAGAGACAAATGCTCAAATGAAATGAAAGCAACTTTGAAAAACTATTTCAAAGAATAATAAACAACAGATTCATAAAACAAGTAAAAAATAAAAGAAGCAAGCACAAGCAAGAGGAAGAAAAGGCAAAGCAACAACAGATCATTACTTAGACTCAAAGACACAGTAACAAACATAAAAAACAAAATAGAAACCCCATACATAACATTCCTTGATGTCACCAAAGCACATCGTAAAGCATGGCTAGATGCCATCATGTATGTCATGAACAAAGAAGGCACAGAACCAAACTTATGGAAAATAATAAAAGCCCTATACATGAACCTAGAAGCAAGAATAAACTCAATATTCAGACAAACAAGAAAAATAGAAATACATGACAACATAAAACAAGGAGTACTATCAATATAATATGCTGCACTAATGGATAAAATAAACAAAATGATAAGAGGCAAAATAGGACCAAAAATACAAAACAAAAGATGAAAAATTAGGATGCCTACTATAGATGGATGATGTAGCCCTAACTTTAAACAACCCTGAAACAATGCAAAAAAATTATATTACCTATGAAACAGGAAGTATTACATAGAATTTGGCAAATAAAAAAGAAAAATACTAAAAGTAGGAATAACAAAGGAAACACTAGACTTCAACCTAGGACCCATGAAACTTGAATACTGTGAAATATACAAATACCTCGGAAAATATATGAATACAAAACTTAACCTTGAAGAAAAAAAAATATTATGGGAAATAGAACATCAGAAATATCAAGATGGAAACAACCTGAAAGCGCGTAGAAACATGCATACAACTATTAACCTATGCAGATAAAACAAGGACTCCAAATAAAAAGGAAGAAAAAAAGCTGAACCAGATACAAGACAGTATAATAAGTTGTGTATGTTTAAGACAGATTGAACATTTTTAGAAGCTCTGCTTGGCAGAGCTTCTAAAATTGTTCAAACAGTATAATAGGAATACTAATGGTACCCCAATCAATACCACTAGACACTATACATTAAAATGGGGTTGCTGGACATCACGACAATTATAACCAAAAACAGAATGAACATGGAGAAAACACTATACAAAAGCCTAGAATACCTGACAACCAAAATTATGGACAAACAGACAAAAAAACGGATGGGGAAAAAAAAAACAATGAGAGCAACCATGCACAGTATTTTTTTTTTTTTTTTCAAAACTTTGACAACAAAATATATGAACAAACAAAAAATAAATCCAAGCTCCAGGCTTTTACCAATTTGTTATTGTGAGTGACCTTTGTCTATCAGTTTCCTCCACCTGTGTTTATCCACATTACAAGTAAACCATGTGTTAGTTAAGGGTTGTTATTTCTCACATGATTTTATCTTCTGATTTTAACTTTCATTTAAGATAAATACTTAATTGTTCTGTTACCCAAGTGTTTTCATTGTTATTGTTTTGTTGTGTAAATAAAATTTTAAAGTGAAGCACTCTTTTTGTTTCTGGAGAAATTAGAGTAAATAAATTAGCTCTACTTTAAAAACTTCATACCTCCCACTGCAAGTAACACTGCCCATCTTCAGAACTCATTAACACCTGTGCCTTCTTATCCTGAGTGGTTACTCAGTCTCTGGACCAGGCCCAGAATCTCTAACAATTGTGTTTCCTCTACTTTTTCATATTAGGAGAACTGACAACCAGCACTTACTCCTATTCCATGACATAGAAAAAATCCTACAATAATACAACAAAATTTTCTCCCCAAGATATCTATTAGAAAGCTCAAGAACCACTTCCAGCCACTAAGGGGCTATGGGTTTCTAGTCAATGAAACTCAAGGCAACGGTCATTATTAAGAATTTCATTGTTTTACATGCTTATTCTATCATACCTTCATAAAATTTGTACTCCATGGCTCCAAAGTACATAATCACACCAAATATATTCATTGTATACCCTCGATGAACAGGTCCCATGTGGGGTACAAAAATATGTATCCACACAGTTATGGTGCTTAAGTGACAGGCCAAAACAAATTATCAAAGCATGTCTGCAACTAGGCATTTAATATATGCTCATATTTTTCATTTTGATATATATAATGTGTAAAAGACCCTATTCAATAATCATCAGGGCTATGTAGCCCCATTCCATAGCTCTATAATGTAAAAAATACCTATCTATATACTAACTAAAACTGATGCCTACCCTTGGAAGAAGTGTTTAGTGATTGCTATAACAATTTTGTTTCATAACTATACGAGTATATGTATACCACACCATAATTGCCAATGGTAACTTTTATATATATTCTTTTTTAAAGGAACTAATTTATTTGTAAGATTATTACTAGTTGAGCTGTTTGATGGTATGATATTAATAACTATTACATCAAGATAATCCACATCAAGACCTCTTTAGAAAGAAACTTGAACCAGTGTCTGTATTGTATTGGTGGGGGACTGTTTCTATCCCATTAGCTAAAAGTAGGATGTGGATAGAAGGCACCAGTTGTCAGTTCTCCATGAGCAAAAAGGTGTAAGAAATGCAGCTGTTGTTGACATGGAGCAATCTTGGGCACAGTCTGGAGAACAAGTATCAGCTCCTCAGGGCTGCACCTCCATCAGGAGGTGAGGAGTTTGACAGGTTTTGAAAATGGGCAACTTTGTTGTCCATTTCTGATGGTATGTGTGTGCCAAGTGAAAAGATCATGAGGGTGGTGAAAAATTAGTGAAGCTGGGTGAGTTTATGACTTGGAAATTCTGATGAATCCAAACAAAAGGGGTCACTAGTGACAATTCATTATCTTTTGATACAAAGTGAAGAATTTTGGCCATCTAGACTTTACCTTATTGACTCAAGTTGAGTCTGTTCATCAGGGGTGCAGTGCTACCAGAGCTCACTGGAGCACTACTCTGGCACCTCTGCAAGTAGTTTTAACTTCTTAAATTTATAGAATACATGATTCTTCTTTTCTCTTTATTTTCTTGAAATTTATATATAATCTATGATAATCAGTGAATACAAACATATTTATTCATCAGGTGACATACAGTGGAAAAAAAAAAAATCAGGCTCTCCAGACTTCTACCACCTGTATAATTGGCACTGCACCCCTGCTGTTGATCAAACACTATATCCAAATTCGAGAAAACCTCAAATGAAAGACTGAAGATATCAAAACCAAAACAAAGTGATTAAGCCTGATGATGTAATTCATAATTATACACTGACATGTTATCATCAAAGTAAACTTACCCTACATTGTTTTAGTAAGTATATTCAAATTTTATAGTATAAGGCTACAAAATACAATATGCACTGTTAGCCTTTTTAATTTTAATAAATTCATATGATCTCACTTCTCGCAAAACAAAGGAAGTGTAAGGTAGCACCAGAATCATTTGTACAGTAGTATCATTATTGTTTACAGTGTTTATTAGGTGTATGGTTGCAAAGAATCAGTTTAGTTCAGAGGCTACTCTTACGACATAGTTTTTCCAAGCTACATAAAAAACTGCAATAAAATAGTGTACCAACATAGAATTAGCCCAACATCGGACACCAATTCCCGTAAATGCAACCACCATGCAGAAGTCACAACACATTATACTACATTGTTCTATACTCATTCTTTCCAGACAATATCACAAAATCTCTACACTGGATGACTTATGTACTGAACTGGTGGCCATGGCCTTTCCTTTGAGGGCCACAAGTCTTCTGAAAGACATATGTGACAATGGATTGATTGACTGATAAAATGAAAGAATAAAAATAATCTTAAATTAGCCTGAATAAAATCTAAATGTTACCTAATGAGATTATGGTGACACTGGGTTTGTGAGATATGTATAGCATACATCTATACATGTACAGTATAACTATGGCAATAAAAAATAATTCTTTAATGCCACTTACCCAGTCCACAGTATAAAATCTGGAGAACTTTCTATGTCTGCCATAGCTTGTATGGCAGATTTTACAAGTGGCCATGGTGAATCACAGAGGTAATTTCCATAATAACCAATGCTAGAATCTGTGAGGTCGTCATACTTCTTATGACACATTTTCTTTGGATCTCCATGTTCATCATACTGTTGGTCCCAGTGGATGTCAGTGATCTGCCAAAACTGACCTGAAAAATAATATACTATAGGTACATCTCTCAGTGATGGTACAGTACATACATACATATACCAAAGGCATTTTCCCCCTAACAAAGGAGGTAGCCAAAAAACAAAGGCATAAAATCCACTCCCACTCATTCCATCCCCACATACTCAACTCCCATTCACCCTCCTCCCTCCCTCTTATCTTGGCTCCTCCTGGATGACAGGTCATCCCTGCATCTCGCCCACTGCCCTGGGTCAGAAGCAGTGTTACAAGACACGGCACATCATCCACAGCAAGGCTGTGTAACAAACTAGCCTTTGTGTTTGAGTTGATGCATCGAATCTAACACAAAGGCTAGTTTGTGACATATAAATGGGGGCCTGTCTGGGATCAATTTTCTTCTTCACTGGATAAAGAAATTGGTGTGTGCAAAATACTTGTGAGGAAATAGGAAAAAGGAGAGACATTAGGTTACCGAGTGAATTCAAATTGTGATTGATCACAGAAACAGATGCGCATCCACCATATTTGTTTGTTTACATACAGTGCCATGCTGTTTTGTTGCATTCAAAGTATGATTGGCCTTCTAATAAAGGACTGCATCAAATTATTTTTTCACACATACTCCCTCACCCCCTATCCCCCACCCACTCCCTTTCATGTGTCACAGCATCATCCATATACAACCATTCTCCATTCACCCCTATCTACCGTCTTCTCCCATCCTTCCTCAACAGACATTACCCTCTTTCCCCCATCCATCCATCTCATCCTTGGTCGCCTCCTCATATTCACTCCTTCTACCTCTGCCTTCCACATCTCTTTTACTAATCTTTCTTCACTCATTCTTTCCATGTGTCCAAACCATCCCAATACTCTTTCATTAACCATATCTCCCAACTCTCTTTCCATCCCCATTCTCCTCCTCATTTTTCACCCTATCTAGCCTAGTAACCCTTATCATACTTCTCAGGCACTCCATCTCAAACACATTCAAATTCTCCCTCTCTTATGTTCCATGTTTATGCCCCATACAGTGCTGTTGGCGCAATCACCCCCTCATACAATCTCCTCTTAGCATCCATTCCCAAATGTCTATTTCTTATTACATTTTTCAATCCCCCAAGACATTTACTTGTTTCTCTCAATCTACACTCTACCTCCACCTCCACTCCACCCTTTCCTGCCACATTTGCACCCAAATATCTAAAACTATCCACTTCCTCCAGTCTCTATGGTAGCTCTACTAAATATTGCAGGGATTCTCAATGGAAATAAACTTAGGTGCAACGAAAATATACAAAGGTATTTCACTGTAGTCATTTATGATTAATTAGGTAAAAACTATTTATGTTCAGCACTGGTAAAAAACAATAGTTTCAATACAGTGTTTCACACTTAGTAATTATGTGATTTCTTTCCCACACTGGGGTAATGGCTACACTGCTATAAGCAGTTGATACTTTAAGGACTAACAATTACCATATGGACCAGTCATGCAGCATTCTTCTGTGTTATGAGCCAAATCTCTACTCATAGAAGAATGCTCCACCAACAAACCCCATCCAAAAAAATCCTCCTACATCTGGTAAGAATACAATGGTACATTTGCACTTAGGACACCATCCAGTAATGAAACAGTTCCAACACAGAATAGGTCTAGCCACAGATTCAAACTGCCCAAGATGCGACCACAATATAGAGGACACAGAACACATACTAAAATTCCCCAACAAAATATATCTTCTCTGAGTAACTTGTGGACCCGCTTAGAGGATGATGCCAGTTACCTCATGGCTGCAGGTCTTCTGCAAGAGAGATCAGGGACAACGGATTGATTATCAACCCAGATAAATTTCACAATCTGCTATTTTTGCTATTGTTCATCAACCTCTCCTCTACCACTCCTAGGGCACCACATCTTTTCTTTTACTATGGTTGGGGGATAAGGATGTCATCACCGTATTACCACATGTTATATGGCAACTAAATGGGGTGGAGTGTGGTGATGGGGATTCTCCTTCCAGTATTTTTCTCTTACAAACAGTCTAGGCATGCTATGACTTGCCCACCCCCAATTGCAAGAGTAAAAATACTATTAGTTTCCGCAATATATACACATGTCAGTTCTTGACTTTAAAAAAAATGATCTATGACACAAGTTCAATAAAACACTTGATCCCCACAGCCTAATGTAGCCAACAATAGTCCTTGACCCCTTCTACAGACCAGAAAGGAATGCTGGACTGTGTTGAGCAACTGTGGGACTGTTTCTGTATCAATGGTGAGGAAGAGATAAAGATGAATTGGAGAAGCAGAAGGAAGACAAGGAGGAAAAGTTGGGTGAATAGGAGGAATATGAAGCCTCGATCGCGGGTCTCTCTGAGCGTGAGTTTTGCTCACTATCGTCTTGCTACACAGAACGTCAAAATAACTGAAACCAGATATGAAGTCTTGTAACACGGGATAGGACGGCTGTATATATATATATATATATATATATATATATATATATATATATATATATATATATATATATATATATATATATATATATATATATATAGTGATGTTACAAGTATCGTAATGATATGGTAATATTGTGAGAGTATATAGTAATATTTTAGATGTGCGTAACCGTCCCGTGTCGCTGGTACCAGTGGGTCAAAGGCACCAACCTCTCGTTAGTGACCCGGTTAGTGAGTGACCGTTTGCCAAGCATACACGCATTTCTACGCCAACGCGTCAGTGCCACATGGTATAAGGTCATGTCACGTATGGCTATACATTCCCTGCGGTAGTTGGTTCCCATCTTCTTCGTGTACGCATCGTAGCATGCAGATGCTTTGTATATGTACTTATGCCCTGAACACAACCTTCCACATATATTGTATAACCACGACCTTTTGTTACGTCTGCAACCTAGTATGCCCGTGAGTCCCAAATGTAAATGAGCATTATGGCCAGGCCTGAATTAGCCACCTATCCAGTTCTACCGGACGTACTATCTTAATGTTAGACGTGTGCACCTAACCTCACTGTGTACTATTTTATAATAACCTCCGTACCTAGCTTTGTCGATATACTCGACTGAACTTAATCTAGCTTGCAGTGAAGCGATAATATGTACTTATATTTCTTACACCCAAATTGACCTACGAAATTCACGGTGCGTTTCACCATCCACCCCAAATATGTCAAACACTCCCTACAGGAATGTCCATGTCGGTATATAAGCGTCGTAAATCATTACCTTTCTGGATTATTTTAATATCCTTGTGCACCATAAATAACATTTTAAGCCCCGTATAATTTTTACTACCACAGCAGCCATAAGCGTATAGTTTATAGTTTGCAATCCACGTGCACGTTCTCTTATTACTTGTACCCACAAGAGAAAACTTAAGGGTTAAATGAGTAACTACAGTAACTTTGTATATTAACCGAAAACTTTATACAAACAGGAATGTTATACTATATTATTGTACACAATATAAAAGTATTTACCCTACATTCACGCTATGCCTTCAGAATGTTATAATAATTATATGTTCAATTCCTTAGAATAAAAGAGAAGGGTGAATTTCAGTCCCAACACGTGAACTGTGAACTCTCAGTACTTATATGCGTGTGTACATAATTTACTAGGCTATTCAAAATGTTACGTTTATATTTTCCTTCTTGTCAATCAATGTCTATAGTTACGACTTTTCTTCTTAGTATACATCTATACGATTTTTCTTGTCTACATTTGTAGTTGTGATTTTTTCTTTGTCTACATTTACAATTATGATGTTTTTCTTCTCTCATTATCCATGGAGATGATATAGGATAGTATTCCTGGAAAAAAAAATCCACAAATAGTTTTGCAAGCCAGAGGCCCGCTCTCTGGACTTAAGAAAAAAATTAACGAGTCACGTGATTTCTTCGTTCACATTGGAAAAAAGTGCGCCTTTTTCTATGGTTGGTCTTTTCATCACTTACATTGCCTTTATATCAACAACCATCCTCCGCTCACACCTACGAATATCTCTTACACTCTCCCTTCACTGTTCAACAGACATCCCCCCTTTACCCAAGCCCTCCTTCAATCCATCCATCTCATTCTTGGTCTTCTCAAGTTCAATCGATCCACCTTTGCCTTCCACACATCGTCTTTCTTCACTAATACTTTCCATGTGCCTAGATCCTAGTATTCTTTCACCAACCCTATCTATCAACTCCTTTTCCACGCCCACCCTCCTCACCTTAAATCTTACTCGAACCATCATTGTAACCACCAAACTTCTCACACTTTTAATGTTCTTCTTTCTGCCTCTGCCACGTTCAAATCTGCTTCATACAGTGTCGTTGCCACAATCACCCCAGCACATAGTTTGTTGCAAGAAATGCCTGTATTTATTGTGCTTATCCTCGAGTGTGGATTATTCATTCTATGCTAAGTATGCATACGCGCATGCATTAACTACTCGACGTCAGATCCTGGTATTCGTAGCAAGCCTTCAACGGACAACCTATTGTGTGATGTGACCCTCGGTCAACTTGGCTTGATGGTTCAATCGCCGTTACACCTGCATCTCAAACCGGCAGATTCAACCATAATTGCCATGCGATAACAGTTAACGTAATTCATCATCTCTTGTAAATAAAGAGGTATAAAGAACTAAAATGAATAATGAGTGTCCATATTCAGTTCCATAACGTAATAATTTGTAAATACAGAATATGTACATAACAATAAAATGTATTATATTGTTGGCAACCACCACCATGTCTGCGTATATTTTCACCATTGTATTATTAATCATAAACAATTGGGTGTAGTTGTTAACTATTGTCTTATTAAATATTGAGTGTATTGTTGATTTATTGTGTTGTAATTAAAATGAATGTACAATGTATATGGGAACCAAGTATTAAGTCCACTCGCGCCTCCATGAGTTTGCCACCAAATCGTTGTTGGTAACAGAACGTGGCACTAGTGTATTAACCTTCAAGGTGTAAGCACGATTTTGTATTTTTTGTGTATGCCGAGAAAGGTGACTCAATACACAATTCCCAGTGTCAAGGTGCTTTTCATTGTCACCTATAACAACCATTTTCTTCGTCATTCCCTTTGGTGGAAAGCACCAGTGACGAACGCGACGAAATAAAGAGAACCCAGAGTTTCCAACGCCTCCAGCCAATGTAGGATTCGACTCTACAAGTCTTTTCATTCCCCCAAGATATTTACTAGCTTCTCTCATTCTACAGTTTACTTCCACCCCCATTCTTCCAAACCCTGCTACATGTGCACCTAGATACTTCAAAGCTACCCACCTCCACTGGCCTCTCTCCTTTAAAGGGATCAGGTGATTTCGCCCCAGGGTTTTTCTGGGCTGAAATCACCTGTGATTTCGGCCCAGCGAAAATAACCTTTTAAGCTTGAAGGCTGCCCTGGCTTGGTGCACTGTACAATTTCAATTTTGATAATTTGTTTCATAAATTTAATTTCGTTTTCACACAGTATGTGCAAAAATATTGTTACTTGAAATGATATACAAGTAATTTCTTAAAATTCTTTTAATAATATATTTTCTTTCAATGATAAGTAAATAATAATAGCAACATTTGGAGGACTGGCCGAAACGTCCAACACTGCAGAGTTCTGGCCGAAACGTCCAACACTGCAGAGTTCTGGCCGAAACGTCCAACACTGCAGAGTTCTGGCCGAAACGTCCAACACTGCAGAGTTCTGGCCGAAACGTCCAACACTGCAGAGTTCTGGCCGAAACGTCCAACACTGCAGAGTTCTGGCCGAAACGTCAGTGGCAAGAACGTCTGTGGCCGAAACATCCTACATTCGATGCGCTCCCCTCCTGCATGCTCACTAATGATGTTGAACTTCTGGGCTGGGTTGTTCAAAACAAATTTTTGCACTAACTTGGCGTTAAATCTATCTTGACATTAAACATCATGGTAACACAGAACGTTACCATGACATTCATCAAGATAAACTAACGCCAGAATTAGTTTTTTAAACAACCCAACCATAGACTCCTTGTTATAATATGTTATCAATGTTAGGCAACTTTTTTATTTAGATAATTAAAAAAAAAACTACTTATATATCATTTCAAGTAACAATATTTTTGCACATGCTGTGTGAAAACGAAATGAAATTTATGAAATAAATTATCTAAATTGAAACTATACACTGCATCAAGCTTAAAAGGTTATTTTCGCTGGGCCGAAATCACCGGTGATTTCGGCCCAGAAAAACCCTAGACCGAAATCACCCGAAACCCCTTTAAATCTTCTCTCCAACTCACTAAGCTCACACCTTATATATATATAAATATATATATATATATATATATATATATATATATATATATATATATATATATATATATATATATATATATATCACCTTACTTTCACTTACATTTACTTTGAACTTATTCCGGTCGCATACCTTCCCGAAGTCAGCCAATAACTGCCTTGGACCCTCCTTTGACCTACCCACAAAATCAGTATCATCAGCAAACAGCAACTGACTTATTTCACTGATGTATAATAATCAGCATTTTTTCTACCAACATGGTTTCACGGCGAAAATAGAATACCGAAATATTCTACCATATGCCGAACATAACCAGCTCGAAAAAAAATTACGAATAATTACAAAATAGGAAAAGCATGAAATTATATGACTGGTAACCTTTGGGTTTCATTTTCGCAGCGAACCACCATAAGGCTCGTGTTTTTTTGTTTTTTTTTTCTGCTCTAAACAAAATCACTTCGTCGATTGCACCAACTTTTCATTTAATTACTTAAATTTTCTTTGTCCACGTAATGTATGGACACTCCCTTTTTTGTCCAACGCGGTCATCCATGTAACTGATAATGGCGAAGAGATGAAGACGAATGTCGTAATCATTTCATAAAGTAAACAACGCCGTTATCATCTAACTGCGGTGCAGTTGTATTAAGACGAAATACCATTGACAAAGAAATATTTCAACGAAAGAAAAAAACAAAGTGAAAATGCGTGTTTGCAATAAATTCAACATTTACCTAGGTTGGGTTAGGTTAGGTAAGTTAGGGTGGGTTATATTATGTTCCATTCGATTACGTTGATAAGGGTAATTAATTTCTCACACAAATATGTCACCAATCAATATTTCACAGTTTTATTCTTGCGATCCTATTGTTATTTCAAACAAAAATTACTTATTTTCCCGCCATCCCCGGGAGGTATGGGGTGTCCCCCTCGGAAAAAAAAACATCGAAAAATTGAGGTAGAAATTCAAATAAGATTCGCATGAATCACGTTATAAAATTTAATTGTGATGTTTTTGATTGAGGGGAGGGGTTGGATATGTGCGGAAATTTTACCAACCATTTAGCCATTATGCTGCACTTCATCATGACATACATTACTTAGTTGATATAAACAATGAGAAAACCCTTTCCGTTACCTGGTCCTAGAATCTTGTCACCTCGATCTGGTTTATCTTTCTTAATGAACCATGCACTCACTTCAGTGACAGAGACTATTAACAGTGAAATAATACATATTTTTCTAAGGTTCTGCATTTTTCTCGATTCTCAAGTGACCTTGATCTGACAACTTTGACTTTCGTAGAATCTATCTTTTATCACTCTACGAACTGTCAGTACCAAAGAAATTATAAACACGATTGCAACATATTCCAAATAAACTACTATCTCATTTTCACAAAGATGATCAACTGAAGACAGGAAAGCTCGTAGATAAATAATTGTCGTTTACAATGTTGATTCGTTTGCTGTGTCATAGATGTCGCTAGTATAGGACTAGGTACAATACCGTACAAACAATTGTCTTTTCTTCAATCGTCAAAGAGCTTATAATCTCTACGTCTTGTCTATATGAGTTTCTAATACAACTCCCTGGGCTCTGATGTCATTTCCACCATCCCCTAGATACTTTTCAAAAAGTTATTTCGTTTGTTGGGCACCATGAAGTTGTATAATACCACAGTAATAGGTAAACGTTGCCAGTGTTAACTACGTTATGAAAAAATACGAGCTGCAAACATGAAAAATAAAACCTCGACGTCTGACACCTCACCGGAGAACCATTTGTATCAATGACGACCTTGGCATTAGACTTTTTCACATTGTGGATTACATTTGCACTTAGGATTATGAACAATTAATTAAAACCACCCGCTTCCGTGGGATTGGTTTTTGTGGGAGGGAAGGTAAGTTTGTAGGAAAAGAAAAGGATAATTGTGTGTAAAATGGGCTATTCTCAATGAATGCATCTTCAGTTCTTAATTTGATTATTTATTTACACTAGCAACTATTTTGTGGTCAGTGGCTGCCACATATAAATTATCAAACATAGATAACACAAATTTATATGGCTCCATTCACACGGGCAACTTTTTGTGGCAGTTACGAGTTGTGGTGGGCGGAACCAATTTTCCAACGACCACTGTGGCCGGCCACAGTGGCCAGCGATAGAAACAGTCATTTCAAAGGGTAGTATACACACGAGCCACTATCGGTTGCCGCCACCTTGCCTCCCGCTACTTTCGTGTTGTCCTTTCCTGTCTGTTACAGCTTCAAGAAGGCTACTCCTTTCCAAGAGTGCGGGAAGAATGGCTTTTAAAGAGTTGTTTGACTGTGAAATATTGATCGCAGAGATGGAGAAGAGACCAGCACTTTATGATTTAGATGTGGAGGAATACGGTGACAAGAATATTAAATGAAATTTGTGGATCAATGTGTGTAATGCCGTGGTCATTAACTGGAGTAACCTTTCGCCAGTATAGAGAGAGGGTGGTAACATTACTGTGAAAGAAAAACATTGTTCATCTGTAATTTTTGTTATAGTTGCCTGCTTATATGTGTGTATGTAAGTCTGTATGTGCGCATGTTTGTATGTATTTGGGTGTGTTCATGCGTTTGTACGTGGAAGTGCGTATGTCTAGTCTCTAACACTGTATTTACCTAATTGTAGATTACAGGAAGGGAGCAATGCTCGTTGCGTCCCGTCTCCTATTCTCTATTTTTATCATGAGATTCACTTATCCTGGTAGGCATCGACATTTTGTTGTACTGCCATAAAAATAGTTCCTTCAAGACTAGCAAAGTGATCTCTTACGTTTGTCCCTCTCATATTACATCTAGCGCCAACACGACAAATGCCCGGCACAGTGTGTCCTCGTTTGTGGCCACCACTGAGTGGTTGTGTGCACGGTGCTCCCACTCGCCATTTTTTTGTGGAGGCTACTGTTGTGTGCGGCCACAGACCACAAGTTCCTCACGTGAACCCAACTCAAATAAGAAAATAGTCTGAAAGAAACTTAGAAATTAGTTCATTTTTGTATAAGAGAAAGTATACATTTATGTTGGCGCACGTGGGCATTTTATTTTTTCATGTGAAGTATGCTCTGCACCTACCTGGATGGCAGGACAAAAATAATAAGGTGGCTTCTTGTCCCATCTTTTGTACCTAACCCATGCAGTCGGGCTCATACTCTTTTGTGTGCAGACGACACTGATCACATTACTCTACAACTACTATTACTACTATTCTACTCCTCTGGCGCTACAGGCCTATTGAGGCCCCTGGCTGCTACAACAAGATGTCTCCATACTCTCCGATCTGCTGCTAACATCTCTATATCGTCGGGGTCGACGTCCAGGGCTCGCAAGTCGTTTTCCACCACATTCTTCCATCTAGTGCGGGGGCGTCCTTGAGGTTTCCTGCCCACTATATTCTCGGTGAAAACACGAGAAGTGAATCTGTCCGGGCCGGATCTGAGAATGTTACCAAGCCACCTCAGTCTCAATGATCTAATGTAGTCAGTCACTTGAGGCATGGGTATTAAATCCCGGACTTCACGTGAGAATGCCTTCTTCACAAATTCACTCGCCATCATATACCGGGCCGCAGATTGATTTGAGAGTATTATTCACAAATCTGAGTAATTTTCTCTGTGAGTTGGTTGAGGCTCCAGGTTTCGGCCCCAAACGTGAGCACAGGCCATATCATGGTGGAATATAACCTTGTCTTTGTTTTTCTAGAGAGAATATTTGACTTGAACAAAGATCTTAAGCCATGGAATGCTTTCGTTGCGGATCTGATGCGTTCATCCATTTCGAGATGTATATTATTTTCTGGTGACAATTTGGAGCCAAGGTATGTGAAACTGTCAACAAACTCCAAGTTGAATCCCGCTACAATTTCATATCCACCAACAAAAGGTCTTCTCCTCTGGGTGTGCATAAGGTTTGTTTTAGTTTCGTTTACTCTGAGCCCTATTTTTCCAGCGGTTCTCACAAGTTCACAGAATGCCAAGTTAAGATCTCATGTCTTCTGCGAGGATGACCACGTCATCTGCATAGGCGAGTTCTTTCAGACTTAAACTGCCTATCATAACTCCACTGTCATCCCTCACTACTTGTCGGAATACCCATTCCAGGGCCAAGTTAAAGAGACTGGGTGCTAATAGGCATCCTTGCCTCACACCAGACATAATCTGAAAAGGCTCACCAAAATTTCCTGAGACCCTCACACGGGAGGTCGTACTGTTGTATAGGGTTTGAATGAGTCTTATCAGCTTGGATGGGATTCCAAGGAAGGCTAAGACTTTCCAAAGACTTTCTCTAAGGATATATTTGTACGCCTGCTTGAAATGTACAAATACTATATGAAAATCCTGAGCAGACACAAAACACTGGAAGGAGCTTTGCACGTAAGGAGAACAAGCTTGATGAGGTACATGGGAGCAGCAGTGGTGCATCAAGATCAACACGTCAAAAAGCAAAGCAGTATATTTTCACCAGTAAAACCACCAGAACAATCACGAACACTCCTGTTTATGATAAACCAAATATCCCAGTGAAGAACTACACCTATATGCTTGGTGGCATACTGGACAACCTTACCTGGACTGTACATTTCCATAAACAGGAGGCGATGGCTGAGGGTGCACTGTGAAGGCTGCTTGAATGCTGCAACACTGCCCATTGAATATCGACTGTACCTAGCACTAGTCAGGCAGTTATTGTCTGTCTTCAGGATCGAGCCAGGTGACATGACCTACAAACCGCAATCCAAGATATTCACTGTTACATATGGGAAGTGAAATTAACTCGCTTCTCATAGGAAAAATACACGCCTTTCACATGAACAAAAACACATTCACATGCACAAACATGTACACATTTTTTTCACTAAATTTTTTTATTTTAATTTTCTCTTATAATGCATCTTCTCATCTCAGTTCACCTCCTACTACATTTGTTTTAGTCTTTCTTTCTTCTACAACTCTCTATGACCACTTTCCCCATTTTCATGATATACATATAACAATGACATACTATTGCCAGCACTAATGTTTGCTATATATATTAATGATATGGATGAAGAAATTGAAAGTTATATGAGCTTCTTTGCAGATGATGCAAAACTATTAAAAAAAAGTGAACACGGAAGAAGATTGTGAGTCACTACAGAGTGATCTAAATAAAGTATGGGAATGGAGTAGGAAGTGGAAGATAGATTTCAACACTAAAAAGTGTAGTATAATGGAATTTGGAAAAAGCAAAAACAGAATAACAGGATCATATAAATTGGGAGAAGAAGGAATAAAAAAGTTGAAAATGAGAAGGACCTGGGAGTCATTGTTATGAATAATATGTCACCTGAGAAACATATGAATAAGATTTTTGGAGAAACTTATAATTTGATAAGAACAATCAAAGTGGCATTTACATACATGGATGAAGAAATGGTGAAGAAAATACTAATCACTCTGATAAGACCAAGATTGGAATATGCAGCAATGATGGGGTCACCAAGTACAAAAAAATGTATTAAAAAAAATTGAAATACAAAGAGCAATTACAAAATTGGCACCAACACTCTCAAAACTATCATATGAAGAGAGACTAGCAAAACTTGAGCTACAGACACTAGAGCAAAGAAGAGAGAGAGGAGATTTGATAGCTATTTACAGAATCATGAAAGGCATAGAAATTATTGATAGAGAGGATCTAATAAAATGGGATGATAGAAATACAAGAGGACACGGAAAGAAAATCAAGAAAGACATCTATAGAAGAGATCTGAAAAAGAACAGCTTTCCTCACAGAGTAATAGACAGTTGGAACAAGTTAGATGAGAAAGTGGTGTGTGCAAAAACAATACATGAATTTAAAAATAGTTTAGATAAAATGAGATATGAAGACAGGACACCATGAGCATAGCTCCCCTTCCCATAAAATACAACTAGGTAAATACAGTACTTATAACTGGTACACTGGTTGGAATGTAGCTCGTGACAAGAGTAGATGTGCAATTATGTGTTTATTCACATGGTAGTGAAACAGTGCGAGTAGATCAGAGCAAACACCATTATAATGACCAGTTTACCATTTTCGGATGAAATTTTGGAAATTAACAAAAGTGCTGTTATGTGGTTTGTAAAACAAGTCAGAGTTGTGTTAGTAGCTGGGTAGTCTTCCATAGCTTTCATTGTATTTCTTTACTTATTGGTCGTATAAAGGGTTAGAGTTGTGATCATGACCCTGTGATAATGCCTATAATCTACCTGTTTAGTATAGGTGGAGTGTGTGCATGGGCCTGGGTTGCTTTCTATGTCACTGATTAATAGAAGTGGGAGGGCAGGTGCTGGTATACTGACCTTCTTATATGAAAAAATTGGTATACAGAAGAGGGAGAGTATTGGGAGTAGAGTGTGAGTGTAATAAGTGGCTCTCTGGCCCACTCTGGAGATCAGGTGCCAGCCCCTCAGGGCCGCAACCCTTGGAATAGTTGGGAAAGTTGTGTCTGCTTATAGGGCATACTGGATAACATGTGCTGGTGACATCTGATATCTTCTGTCTCATTCTCCTGTGGTGCAGACTTTTGCAGGCCAGACACAGTAACACCAAAGTAAAAAATACACTTGTTGCTTCTAGTGTCAGTAAGTGGAAAATCTATTGTCCCAGAATAGCTGGAAATGGTCCTTGGGACCTCCTACTTATCTCTCTTGAAATAAAAGTTTGGACTGTTGTCTGTGTTGTATTAATATGGGACTGTTTCCATATCACCAGCTGAAAATAGTAGGGAAAAGGGAGCAGTGACAAGTTATCTTTATTTCAGAGGCTAAGTTAAGTTAGGAAGAATAGTCTGCCTGGTATTTTTATTGTTTTCTTACACTGTATACAGTACAGAAAAAAAACAGAGAAGAGAGTGTACAGGATTTGTCATATTGGTGAGAAAATATGTGCCTTCATCAGTTTTATGTGCTATCTAAAATTATGTTGAGGCTATTGGTTATGAGATTAGAATTGAAGGGAACAAAATTTTACCTGGATGTTTTAACATACTTCCAAACTCAGCCTACAAATACAAAAGTATTAGACCCAAATAAATCTAATCCTAAAGCCAATCAAGTGCACATGCACCTAACCCCAAACATTCATGAGGGTAAGGGGAACACATACCCCCATGAATATGGAATTTCTGTAAATAATTCCAAGCCTTCTAAACCCATGTTATATGCAAAGAAATACCACTAGAAGGCACCAAAATAAACTTCAACACCTGAAAGTAGCCCAAATAATAAAAAATAAACCTTATTTAACACAAAATAACACTCATTGATATGGTTCTAACAGTTTGTATTGATCCTGAAACTACAAGAGACTTACACCAATAAAGCACAGCCAATACAATATAGAATAAATACAGAAAAGGTGTACATGTAGTCACTCAACTTACAACTTGTGCAATTAATGACCATTTTGATTGTGTCATTCTCCATACAGCAGGCAGTTTATAATTGTGTAAAAAAGTTTAATTCAGTTTGTTTGGCGCAGTGTGACATGTGCCCTCTCTTACATACAGTCCCATGCATATATCTTGCTAACTTTCACTCAGTAATTTCTACCTCTACCACTTAAAGTGTGAACAAAGAAGAAGAGTGTTACTATTGATAGACCACCCAACAAAGGGGTTGGTGGAATATTTTTCCCTGCTTAAAGCTCTTACTACCTCTGAAAACAGTCAATCAACAAACCTGTTGCCCCAGGGCTCTCCTGCAGAAGACCAAGAATCTAGCAACATCCTCCAAATGGGATCAATCACTTAGAGAAGAGATATTGTGTTGTTCTCTATGTATTGTCAATATGGGGCACAGTGGTGTGTATTATGTGTTTTCTGTGCGGTGATTACGTCTGGGGCAGTTTAAGTCTGAAGCAAGGCTTATTCTGCATTGGTATTTTCTTGATAATAGATATTGTCCATAGCACAATTGTGTTAGTGTGATTCTTGTTTGGTGTAGGAGGGTCTTTTCTGTAGGATTTATATCTGGGGTTTTTTGATGTAGTATTAAGTTTGATGGTCTTTCTTGAAGGGATTGATTAAATATCTGGGTGTGAATGTGTTTCTGTGTGGATGTTTGATGTAATTTGGATGATTCATTGTTGTAAATGTTTGAGTACTATGCTGCTGGTGCAGTTTCATGGTTGTGTTCTGTTGGTTGTGCTTTTGATTTGAAGTGTGAAAGAACTGTGCTGTTCAGGGTTATGGTGTAGAATTGCATTTCTGTTGTTTTCATATGATTTTCTTCTGGAAGGATTTTGGTTTCTGATTGCAGGTGTTCTATAGGAGTGGTTTGATGCATCCCATTATTACTCTTAGTGCTCCATTCTATAGTATTTGTAAGTTATGTTTGACTTGCTGATCTTTGGAAACCATGCTGTGGAGACATTTCTAGGGTGATTCTTATGAACTGTATATGGATGGTCATTTAAGCTTCTTTATGTTTCCCAAAGTCTGTACTGGAGGTGGTTTTCAATAGGTTTGTTTTCTTGTTGATCTTCATTGTCAGGTCCTTCATGTGTGGGCTGAATATTAGACCTAGAATTTTTGGGTCTTTTTCCAATGGAAGGGCTTGGCCATTCCGCTTCACTACAAAGGATTACAAAGGCAAAGCATGCCGACAGGAGACCCCCTGATCCACATCCAGGTCGGATGCAAAAAAAAAAAAAAAAAAAAAAAAAAATCATAATAATAAATTAAAACTATAACAATGTAAATAACAATTAAAATACATAAACAAATGCACTGGTTCAGCCGAACAACAAACAAACAGGCAAACAGTAAATGACAACAAACTGACATATAACCAACAATAAATGAATCAGACAGACAAATTATAACAAAACAAAAACAAATAATACAACATAAATTATAATAATTACAGCATCTTACTTAGGTATTTATCTAAATGATTCTTAAAGCTTCGAACTGAACTACATTGCACTACCTGTGCAGGAAGTTTATTCCATTCATTAACTACACGGTTGGCAAAGTTGTTTCTACCTACTTCCAAATTGAATCTATTTCCGGACAGTTTGAGACCATTGTTTCTTGTCTGATTCTCATTCAATGTGAAAATTTGGTCACTTTTGATGTTGTCAATTCCCTTTAAAATCTTAAAGACCTGTATCAAGTCACCTCTGAGTCTACGCTTTTTTAGGGAAAACAGATTCATGTGCTTAAGTCGATTTTCGTATGATTTATTTTTGATATTTGGAATCAGTTTTGTGGCTCGCCGTTGTACTTTTTCCAGTCTGTCAATGTCTTTAATGAGATTCGGTGACCATACGGAAACAGCATATTCCAAATGTGGACGAACTAACGATTTATATAGCTTGTTAATGAGTGATGGACTTTTGAAATCAAAAGATCGCGCAATCAATCCCAGAATCTTATTTGCTTTCTCAGAGGCTGAAATACACTGCTTGGATGATTTGAGGTCGTTACTGATAATTACGCCGAGATCTTTTTCACTATCCACTTTTGTTAACGAATTTCCAAATAATTTGTAATCGTACTTGCTGTTATTTTTACCTATGTGCATTACCTTGCATTTACTTGTGTTAAATTTCATTAGCCACTTTTCAGACCATTGCTGTAATTGATCTAAATCTTCTTGAATATCTAATTGGTTTGAGTGATCATTTGCCACTCCGCACAGTTTTGTATCATCAGCAAATTTGGAAACAGTAGATTTTAGTCCATGGTCTATATCATTTATATATACTATGAATAGAAGTGGCCCAAGAACGGAACCCTGAGGAACTCCACTTGCAACACTTTTCCATCCAGAAGTTTTTCCATTTAAAACAACTCTCTGTTTTCGACCTTTCAACCAATTACTAGTCCAACCTAATAGGCTACCACTTATTCCATGCAAAGCTAATTTAGTAAGTAGTCTTTCGTGTGGGACGGTATCAAAAGCTTTTGCAAAGTCTAGATATATTAAGTCTATATTGTTTCTTTTGTCATAATTGGAGATAACTGTGTTGTAGAATTCGAGTAAGTTAGTCACGCAAGAACGTTTCCGTCTGAAACCATGTTGGCTATCATTTATCAAACGGTTACTTTCTAAATGATATTCGATAGCATCTCTGATGATAGTTTCCATTATTTTTCCTACGATCGAAGTCAAACTAATAGGCCTATAGTTATTTGGTTTCTTTTTGTCACCTTTTTTGAATATGGGAGTAACGTTAGCTAGCTTCCATTCTCTTGGGACATCTCCGGATATGATGGATTTCTTGAAAATAATTTCTAATGGAACAACAATCTCATTTTTCATTTCCTTTAAGATTCTTGGATGCCAACCGTCAGGCCCTGGTGTTTTATTAACTTTGAGTTTGTCTATACACCTTTTAATTGTTTCTTTTGTTATATTTACCGTAGTGAGTAAGTTTACCCCAGACTTTTCACAGGTTTCAGTTTGGAATTCACTTTGAGGTGTTTCGTTTACGAATACCGAGCTAAAATAATTGTTTAAGAGATTACACATTCCTTCATTTGAATATTCAAGTTGACCGTCAGCAGATAATAGTGGACCAATGTGATTCCTAACAACCTTTTTATCTCTAATGTAACTATAGAATTCTTTGGGATTCTCTTTGGATTTCTCAGCGATGTTCATTTCGTATTGTCGTTTTCTTTTTCTTATTGTATTTTTTGATTCATGGTTGTCAGGAGTGTTACTGTTGATACCTGGAGTGAAGCTACCATTCTGTTATTTCTGATCCGTTATTCCACTTTGATCAGGTATGCTTCAGTATTTTTTTGCTGCTATTTTGTATTTAATGTGCTGGGTTATTATTTTCAAGTCTTCTGCATATGAGAGAACTTTGGTGTTTAGTTCTAGTTCAGGAGTTGGTAAATCTTTCATGAAGAGGTTGAATAGTAAAGGAAAAAGAACTGCTCCTTAAGGGACTCCATTATAATAGTCTCTTTGTACCTGAGATGTGGTTGTTTTGGGTCTGAAAATGTATGTGAAAAGATTTGCCAGGGTGAACTACAAATGAGAGTTGTCTGAAGCTACAGTGAAACTTATGATGTGCATGTGTATACATATATATATGCACAGTAGAACATCAGTTTTCAACTACAATCCATTCTAGAAAAATGTTCCAGAACAGATTTGGTCAAGGCCCAAAAATGTTTACTGATCTGCTGGATCTCTATCAGGGTGATATTTTTCCACATAACTTTGAATTTCACCCCGTGGCTCTATTTGAGTTGGTCAAGAACTGATAATTTGGTTGAGTAATTGGGCAAAAAGAATTCTCTCTTTTTGGAAAATGTCTTTTTTTCTTTACTAGTGAGGCCTTTAAGAACCAAGATCCTGCTTTGTATATGTGTGTGTGTACATACATACATATATATTTATATTTATGACATAACATGTTAAAAAACCAATTAATAAAAAATCTCATGTGCCCTCACATGATGATGAACCATATGAATCCCAGCCTTGTCCATGTCATGAGTGACCATATATTTCCATTCATCTTTTTTTATAATAAAGTTTGATGTTGATAATAATTCTTAAAAAAATTACCCAAGTATAATTTTTTTCTTGTGAGACACCTATTTCTTATTAGTTATTTCTGCTACAAAGTTGTCGCATATAAATAACAATACTATTTAAATTCTTGGATGATATACGACACTTGCCTCCCTTGTCTCTCTGCTACCGTTCTTTACCATCTCCACTAACCCCAATCCCCTGCACATCTATATACATGCACTCATGTATCGTATATGCTGACATACAAGTTGACATTTGAAGCCTAAAAATACCTCTCCAAATCCAGCTGTTATCTTGTATGCTGAATACTATACCTTTATCACAAAGGAGTAAACAAGTGAAACTGCTTCCCTAACACTCACTGCACACCACTTGCCGTAACTTTTGCAGCTTGCCACAATCATTTTCCATTGAAACTCATTTACGGTAAGTCTATTTAACATAGAAATTATAACTCAAGGGGTAGATTAGGTTGGTTTACTGTGCGTTAGACCTCACTTGCTGTAGTAGAGGACATAGTTGTGCAGGCCCACCAACTAGAACAGCTGATCAACATACCAAAGGCTGTTGAACTATGGGCTCATTCCACAAGTGCTATCTTACTGTTGTACATATTGAGGATGCAATAAATGCCATAATTATAATTGCTGATATTCTTACATGTAAACCTGTAAATGTGCTGTAATATTCATTAAGCTACCATATATCTATGAAATATATATATTTTTTTCCTTTCCACACAATAGTGCTAGGAAAGTTGCACTGCATCATTTTTAGGAGTCATCTTATCCAGCAAATATAGGCTTAAACTTGAATTACACCTCAGAATTTTAGGTGTCAACTTATGCACTGGATTGACTTGTATGCTGGCACATACATACTCGTACATATGTATGCAAGGAGGAATGTTTATACATCTTTTGGGAGATAATGTTGTCTCCTATTGGTTTAGCTACAATATGTTCAACAGTCTTCTTTTATACAATACTGAAGTATGCAGTGTTTCTTAAACCTGACAAATACAAGAATAAGAAACAAAATTTCATGTAGAGATGATGCAAATAATACGAAATAGAATTAACTTTAGAAATTAGAAAATACAATACTGTCTAAAGAAAGGCAAAAAAAAAAAATAATAATAATAATATAACTAAAAACAAGATTGAATTTTTATTTGATGTGTAAGAAGATGATACAGTACTAAGACAGTGGTGATAATGATTATAACAATAATGAACAAAAAACAAGTGATAGAATATGGCTTAAAGATGATTATATCAATAATGAACTAAGAAAATATCGATAAAATATGACTTAAAGATGATTACATAATTACACAGTATAATATACACATGGTATTTTTTGCATAGTCAACTCATGACCAGAAATATTTATGACCAGCTACTCGGAACCAATCATAGTTGTAATACAGTGACAACCTACACAGGCAATCAATAAAATAATTTTGAACACTTCAAATTGCCTTAATAACCTAATTTATAACCAATACAACACAAAAAAGTGAAAATACAATACAACAGTTATGAACAGGGCAGTATTTAGAATTATCCTACCCTATGAAAAATCCACAAATTTGCGAGTCTGTAAAAGTGGAGGCAGCAAACATCTGGGGTTAGGTGAGCTTTTATGTTGGGACTTTAGTTTTAAGGAAATAGATTGAATAAATCATTATGTTCATGGTGTACCTGAAAGTAAATAAACTAAGTCTATAATGGCTCCTAAGATAACAAAGTTCACCATGGCCCAAGGAAGTGACAATCTGGCTTTGCTGGATTTGGTCTACACCAAAAATTAACTACAAGTGATATACAGTACAATCTCCAGTTGGCACCAGTGATCACAATATCATTTTATTTCAGCTTAAAGTGTATCATATACAGTAGCTTTGATTTTGATGAGACTGTAAAAGGCACACTAAAAATAATTAAGGTTTATGCACCAACTTCACAAGAGTTCAGACAATGAGATTGAGTACTATGATAATTTGAGTCAGGTAATGAATCAAGAAAAATTAAACTTATGTTGGTAATCAATGACTTCAGTGCTAAAGTAGTGAGGAACATGGCAGGTGAATCACATGTTGGGAAGGTAGGAGTAGGCAAAAGAATAGACAGAGACAAAATGTTAGCCAATTATGCAGAGAACTACAACATGAGAATAATGAATACTTCCTAAAGGGTGTAGGTCATACATGGATTTGGAGAAGTACAAATGGAACAAAAAAGAATTAAATAGACCACGTTAGATGAGAATAATAGTACCGGTACTAGCAATGTTACAGTTATAAATAAAATATAGGTAAATACCACAGAATGGTAAGGTGCAGAGCTAAATTCAATTTCAGAAATAGAGAAACAAACTAGTCTTGAAGAAGAAAATAAACCCTATGAAGCTAAGAAATAACAGGAAGGAATTTCAACTAGAAATTAACATTTGAAGATAAAGGACACCATCAGGGGTATGAATTTCAACTTCATGATGATTATGGAAGTGACAGAGAAAATAGGGAGCAAGCAAATATGCCAAAGCTATAAATAACCTAAGGCAAAGGATTATGCAAATTAAAACCAGGAGGGATGAAACAGGGAGAGCTGAACTGAACAAACTTATAAATACAAGGCACAGATCAGAGAAATGAAAGAGAAACAGATCATATGGAGGAAACTATTCAGAAGAGTAAAAATATTAAACAAGCTGCAGAGTAGGTTTGAAGAGGCAACAAATTATATCTATGAGATAGAAATGGAGATTATTAAATGTATATAGAATGGTAAAAACAATAGGAGACTATTCAGTAAGAAAAAATTATCTAACAGGCTAAGCACAGACTAACTTTAGAGAGGCAGCAGCTATCTTTAAGAGATAGAAATTGAAAGATTAAATGCTGTGGTTGAAGGGTAATAAGAGTAAAAAATAAAAAAAAAAAGGTACCAAGAGGTTTAATCATCAAATATCACAGTTAAGTCAGTAAATTCATCTGTAGATGTTAGTAGTGTACTAAAGTTAGAAATGATAAAAGTAGTACTGGCTCTAAAAAGTATAAAACGGAAACACACCTCAAGAAGATTAAATATCACTAGATCTTTTGAAAGACATGGGGAAAGAAGTTTCTTGTAGATTAGCTCAAATATGTATCCAATGTATACATCATGAAAGTGTTCCTAAACTATGGTGCAATGCTATGGCGATTTTACTTCTCAAGGAGATAAAAAGAAAAAAGACTTCAGTTACTACTAAGTGATTATTTTGTTATCAAATATATAGAAAGTATTTTCCAAGATTCTTATAAATTGACAATGTTAAGTTTTAGATGACAACCAAAGGAAAAGATAGGCCTTAGAAGCAGATACTTAACAGATTATTTGCAGGCAATGAATCAACTAATCATGAGAATGACAGAATACCTCTCAGTTTAACTTTAGTATGTTCTGAAAAAAAGCAATATAATAACCTTCTGGGTTTAACTTTAGTCTACTATGAAAAAGTCTAACTTAGTAGAATAAATAGCAATATTAAACTATATGCAGAGTACAAATAAACATATTGTAAAGGATCTAGAGACCATTAATGTGAGAGGTACTGCTGTAATTCAACTATATAAATATAAAGGAAAGATAAAGATCAAGAAAGGAGTTCATGTGCAATTTAACCAAAACTATATACAGCTTACCCAGAAGAGATTTTCAGGAAGTTGACTTGGGAAGGGAAAGGTTTGAAGATAAATGGGTAATTTCTTATCACTTTAGATTTCCAAATGACAATATAATTGGTGGCGAGTCTTGAAGAAGTGAAGTGTATAATCATTTAAACCAGATGCTAAAAGGTCACGGAAATTATATAAAAAACCAAATCACAAATGATTGGAAAATGTTTGGTAAATATAAGAACATCATGAGAAGCTTTCTACCTATGTATCTGAAATGCAAAATTTACAAATTCACCATCCCACTTCCAAGCAGTGGGTAGTGAGAAACCCCTAGTACAGCAAAGCCCTGTCACTTGCAGCAAGCCACTAGGTTTTTTTAGGCTGATGTTGGGTTGCCTCCCTGTCTGGCTAAGGCTGTTGGGAACAAACACACCATAGCCCAGAGCAGGTCATGGTGACCAAACTCATGACCACCTGCTCATAAGTTCAAAACAGTATACATTGTACAGTATAACGCTAACTGTAATCAACAGATGTAAGAGAACTGATGGTGATGGAGATATGGCTAAGAAGTGCGGACAGTAGTAGAAAATAACATTGAAAGACAGGAATAGGACAAGTTAGGTAAGACAGCAGACTGGAGTGAAAGACATTGGGGAAGCAGTAAATAACAGGAAATGGAATTGAGCAGGGAAGTCAGTGCAAAAGAATGAGGGGCAATGGGGCAAATGTATTACTAACTAAACGCCATGAGATGGGAAGTGTGGAAGAGGGAGCTAGAAAGGTGGGGAGACAAGATGAAAAAGTGTGCAGAATAGACATGGCAGAGGTTGGCACAATTGTGTAACTCATGGAATGGTTCCCAAGGCAGTCGTTCTGATCAGAGTAATGAAAGCTTGGCTTGGGGCACCAGAGGAAGAGGAGGCTATAGTGTGTTACATGGGAGCACCAAGTAAAATAGAGCTGTGGCTAGGAAAGTTGACCATAGAGATACAAAGGATACCATATTTTCCATCATATAACATGCACTGGCATAGAACATGTACCTATAATCTGGCAAGAAACTTTATGAAAAAAAAATAAAATCCACATACTTTCCCAAAGCTATAATTGCCCTGTCTTCAGTAGAATTTTGGATAGTGTTTACAAAAAATTAAACAGGGTTTTGCATCATATTCATTCTTACTATAATATTATTTGTTGTGCTATGAATGAATCTGACCTTTATTTCTGTGACAAATATTTTGTTTCCATATTCTATGAAGTTTTAATAACACCATTCATGACACATAAAATGGATGTTTTTTGCTTAAAATAGAAAAAATCAACCTAATCTCCCTTGCTTAAATTCAGCCTTATTTTATGGTTTATATAGCATTAGGGTAATTTTGCAGACTGGACAAAGTATGTAATAAATTTGAATGTCTGGTGTTAATGTTGCAGCATTACATTAGAAAAAAAAAATAGTAAAGAACAAAATTCTATGGTCATAAAATAATTAGTGTCAAACAGGATGCTTAGTTGCTAGTCTAATACTAGTAACCTCTATCTCCAATGCCTACAAATACCTAACCATCACAGTATAAGACACCGGGTGATTTTTGGAAGAGCCTTTTTTATTTTTATTATTATTAATTTTTTTTTTTTTTTGGGGGGGGGTTATATGGTAGGAAATATGGTACAATTTTGTGTCTAATGTCAATCAATGAACTTTCCACCAAGTTAACATGAAGTGGGGAAAACTAGAGTGGAGAGTAATTGCAAAATGTTGGAAGTTGATATGACACATTATTGACAATGATTGTATCTGTCTATGGTAGAATGTAGACCTGGCTGAGTCACCATCTGGAGGGAGTCAGGGGCAAAGAATGCAGAAGCAATTGCACGTATGTAGAAATACAGCTTCCTAGGGAGAAGTCCAATTGATAAAATTTTGATTAGTAATGGTGCCTTTTTTTTTTTTTTTTTTTTTTTTTTTTTGCAAGTTTGAACATAACATAAGAATGAAGGAGACTGCAAGAGACCATAAGGCCTACACTAGGCAGCTCCGTATGCATCACCACCTGTCATCCCCATCCGTAAAGTTGTCTAATCATTTCTTAAAAACCAACTGATAGTTTCAGTGCTTACTACATGGTTAATAAGTCTATTCCATTCATGGACCACGCTATTAGTAAACCAATTCTTGCCTATTTCCTTCTTAAATCCATTACTGCAAGTCCTGCCCTATTGTTTTAATATGATGACCTTGTTTGCATTACCCTTGTTAAATCCTTTGATCCACTTGAATACCTCTATTAGATCACCCCACACTCTGCATCTTTTCAGGCAATGCTTAATAGAAGGAATGCCAAGACACTTATTTAGAGCCAAGTGGAATTGGGATTACTAAAAGCCATCATCAAATAATTAATGCTATGGAAAAGAGGGCTCAATTGACACCTGAGGAAACAGTAATCTGGTGTAATGTCACTTAGATTGGGGCAGGATAAAAGAACAATACCTTGAAGAACAACATATTAGTACAGTGCTGATGGCTATTGGCAGGTAGGAAATACCTCTATCCAAATGGGAGAGGAGATATGAGTGAAGCCCAATAATGCAAAGTGTACATCTCTGTGAAGAGGAGGTACCAAGCCATATTTGCATTTCCATAATAACATTTATGTCAATGGGACACCACATCATGTCTTAGATTTTAGGTGAATGATGGATACATTAGTAGATAGTGAGCTGAAGGATAAGCTGAATGATGAAGTGAGTTATGGTGAACATGAGACGGTAGAAGATGAAGCATTACCATAATTGTCATAAAGAGAGAGATGATGGCAAGTGTTCATGAGAGAGTATGAGATGAGAAGTATGAGTAAAGAGTAGTGGGTGGGATAGAGGGGTTCTTTGCTGTCTCATTGTAGTATGGCATGCCAGTTATTCTATTTTTTGTTATTCTGGACTGACCTGGAGATCAAGGAAGCATATGGTATAGTTTGTTATATATAGTTTCATTGGTATTGGATAAATCTTGGAAACTTTGGAGAGTGAAAACACTGGTGGTGGCCTGATAGAATAAGTCAAGTGGGAGAAGTCACAGAGAGAGGAGATAGTTTCATGATGTGTGACAAGGGTTGACATGGAGCTCTGTTTCATTCTGTTCTGGTGGTGAATCTATTCAGCCGAGATCAGTATATAATATTCATCATGGTTGCACCACTATGTAGGGCTAGTAGTGTGTGGCAGGGAAACATGTTATTTGTGGCAACTGGAAATAGTTTTGAATTAAGTGAGCTGGCTTGCCTGCTCATGTACAGAGGCAGATATTATTAATCAACTAGAGCTGCTGCCATGAGGAAAATTTTGTTTAGCTTTTATTCTGTAGAATCACTCAATGGGAAGTGAGGCAATTACAAAGGAGAAAGTATTGATAAGGGATAATGTTACCTGACAAGAATATAAGTAAGACTGTGGGGAACAGAGATGATGAATAAAATCACTCAGACTCTTGTCTGTCCTAAATTGTAAGGTGCTCACACATAGTGAAAGATATAACAAGACTGACAAGAAACAAAGAGCAGTAACACTGCTTTGTAGATAATTGGTATGAAAAGACATAAGCATTAAATAATCAAAGTGAGAGAGGGGACCTGATGGTGGTGTTAAGCTCACTGAAAGGGTTAGACAAAGGTGAGAAAGAAAATAAAGAAAATCTCTTGGTTTGGGACAGGAAGGTATCACAAGGTCATAGTACAAAATGAAAGATACCACACATCTGAAGGATGTGAAAAAATTAAATTTTCCACAGATATGTTAACTCCAAGAAAAAATTAAAGGTAATAAAGCACAAACTACAACCATACGCAAATTTAAAACAAGGTATGATAATTGGAGATTACAAGACATGAGCCCATGAATGCCACTTTCCTTTATACTATAATTACATGAAGAGAATGACTGAAGAAAGATTAGTAAAAGGGGTGTGGAAGGCAGAGGTGGAGGGAGTGAACATGAGGGGGTGACCAAGGATGAACATAAGAATAAAGGAGACTGCAAGAGACCATAAGGCCTACACTAGGCAGCTCCGTATCCATCACCACCTGTCGTCCCCATCCATAAAGTTGTCTAATCGTTTTTTAAAACAACTGATAGTTTCAGCGCTTACTACATGGTTACTAAGTTTATTCCATTCATCGACCACCCTATTAGTAAACCAATTCTTGCCTATTTCCTTCTTAAATCTAAATTTGTCCAGAGATGGATGGATGGAAAGGGTAAAAGGGGCATTGGGAAAGAGGGGAATGTCTGTTGAGGAAGGGAGAAGACAGAAGATAGAGGTGAATGGAGAATGGTTGAGTATGGATGATGTTGAGATGCATGGAAGGGGGTGGGTGATGGGGGGGGGGATTTGAGCGAGTATGTATGAATGATATTTTGATGCAGCCCAAAGGGATTTCTCCCAGTCTTCTTTTTCTGCATGAGGGGTCAGAGAAGTGGTTACCAATTAAATGAAGTAGTCTTGCCGTGGATGTGCTATGTCTTACTGCACTGCTTCTGACCCAGGGCAGTGAGCAAGATACAGGGATGACCCATCATCCATGAGGAGCTAAAAAAAAGAGGGAGGGGTGGTGAATAGGAGTGGAGTATGTGAGAATGAAATGGGTGGGAGTGGATTTATGCCTTTGACTTTGGCTACCTCCCTTGTAAGGGGGAAAAAGCCTTTGGTATATGTATGTATATATTTACCTAATTGTAGTGTACAGGAAAGAACCAACACTCATTGGGTCCTGTCTCTTATTCTGTAATTGTTAATCACACCTAGTCTCAAATTCATGTACAGTTCCAACTTATTCTATATCTTTGATTTCCAATTATCATACTTAGATTTGAACTCATGTATTGTTTGAGCTTGGGCTATATCATCTAAGCTATTCCACATATTTAAACATCTATATGGAAAACTGTATTTCTTCACACCCTTTTGACATGTGGTCTTTCTTACTTTACTTCCATGACCTTTTAAAGCCCTCCTGTGTGTGTGTTTGTTTGTTTGTTTGTATTTACCTAGTTGTATCTTACGGAAAAGGGAGCCACACTCGTGGTGTCCTGTCTCTGTATCTCGCCGTGTCTAATTTGCTTTTAAATTCGTGTATTGTTTTTGCACACACTATTGTTTCATGTAGTATGTTCCATACATCCACCACTCTGTGGGGAAAGCTGTTCTTTTTCAGGTCTCTTCTATAACTGTCCTTTTTGAATTTCTTTCCATGTCCTCTTGTATTTCTTGTATCCCATTTTAGTAAGTCTTCTCTATCAAGAACTTCCATACCTCTCATGATTCTATAGATGGTCAACAAGCCTCCTCTTTCTCTTCTTTGTTCCTAGGTCAGTAACTCTTGTTTTGACAGTCTCTCTTTGTATTACAGTTCTGAAAGTGTGGGGGCCATCTTCATAGTTGCTCTTTGGATTTTTTCAATTTTCCTTATATTCTTTTTGGTACTGGGTGTGTGTGTTTTGACAGGAGCTCCAGTCCTTTGGGTACTGTATTGGTTTGTATTGGGAAGTGTGGTGCATGTAAGGTGGATTCATAGGTAGCATGAATTTACCTAGTTGCAGCATATGAATGAGGGTATTGTTGTTTGTGGTGTCAGTTTTGTTTCTAGAATTAGTACTCTGTTCATGTAAGAAATATAAGAATACTTGCCAGCATAAACCAATACATAAAGAACTGGAGCTGAAACCAACAAATGGCAACATTTACACCCATAAGCACATGAACACAAAAATGCACCTAAACATAATACAGATTAATGTAAATGGACTCACTAACAAACACTCATGGCTGCCCCACTTCTTACATGAACAACATTTATACTGCTTTAATTAGGTAAATATAATTGAGTAAACACACACACACACACACACACACACACACAAATACATATGCACTCACACACCTGCTTAACTTTACTTTCAAACATTAGCTAAGGCATTACTCAGTCTTTGCACAATGTGAACCCATTCCACAAAAATAGTTTTGAAATCCTTCAATGTGTTTTGCAAAGATTGTTCATATTATAGTCTAAAATGCATAAGGCCATAAAAATATTAGATCCAAATGCTTACAAAAACAGTTGGAATACTTATGTTTTAAGTCACATCATATATTCAGAATACTCTGGAATTATATTTGGATTTGTTAAAACAGCACTACTCTGAACATTCTGCTGTACACATGTACCAATATTGTAATGCGAAATGTGCTGAGGGTGGGGTGGTACTCCAAAATTGTTGATGTGAAGTGCTGGGGGTGGCTGAATATTTTGAGGCAAACAAACTATCGGGTGATGAGGCTGCACCTCAGGTTGTCCTGGCACAGGATGTGGAGGAGGCACACTGGGAACATAGTTATTAAGAGGCTCCACCTTTTCTTCCTCATCAAACTTGAGTTTCTTGGGTGGTTTCCCTATGCGACTTTTTCTACGCCCCTTAGGAGATCCATTTGTGTCAAAATTGGAAATGTTGGGCTGAATTACAACTTCTTCAACTTTATTAGTAGTACACACTATTGGTCTTTTCTTCCCCCTTTCCCCAACAACACTTGAACATTTACCAAAACACTTTAAAGCAGCAATCAGAGCCTCTTGTGTCCTTAAATTACCATAACTTTTGAGGAAGGTAGACACTGGACCATAAAATGCAGATGGATTTGAGTCGAGTTTTTCACATAAAGTTGTTGTAAATGCTTTAAGCATTGCTTTCAAAACCTCTCGACTTTGGTAATCCTGACAAGCTTTTCCTGAATTGTTTTTACCAATCATCTTGTAATATAGCCTGAAAGATACAGAAAGGGAAATATGTGAGAAACATGTGAATGAAAATTGAACATATATATATATATATATATATGTATTATATATATATATATATATATATATATATATATATATATGTGTATATATATATACATATACATATATATATTTAAACTTAGAACCCACTGTCGGTGGAAAAAGATAAAAAGTGAGATGATTGTTCCTGTATATTTCGACCACTCTCTGTGATCCTCTTCAGCTAAAGAGGACCACAGAGAGTGGTCGAAATATACAGGAACAATCATCTCACATTTTATCTTTTTCCACTGACAGTGGGTTCTAAGTATAAATTTTACCAATGTGTTACGACATTAGTGCAATCTAATATATATATACATACATATATATATATATATATATATACATACATATATATATATACATATATATATATATATACATATATATATACATGTATATATCAAAGCAAGAAACCCAAAAATATACATAATGTTTTCCACATCCATTTTTAATTCTTTAATTCTTTAGGTTTATTTTGTTCTTCATCAAGGATAAACCCATTTACTGACAATGATGACTTGTACCTTTATTTTCGTTGTTCCCAAGCTACTGAATTCAGATGAAGGGAACCCAGAGCACAGTTAAAGGTTTAAACCTATTTCATTCCCTTCACTTGTCTAGTTGGGACTGACAAATCAAAATGAATACTAGCCACCCAAAGAGCAGAAATAACTATCATTATAAATTAAAGTCACTTTCTTTTGGGTGGGAGTGTTTTTATGCCTTTCCCTTTTTGGCTACCTCCCTCGGAAGGGGGAAAAAAGCCTTGGTATATGTATGTATGTATGTCACTTTCTTTTGGGCTTAATTCGATCACCCCACTCGAATTTACAAGTCTTGTGTAGAATACAACCAACAGTCAAACTGCACTAATGATCAGTACAACTACTGCATGCACCACTTTACTACAAAGAAAATGATCAAATATTCCTTTGGCATGCAACAGAAAACACTTAACTCGTCCCTTCACTCCTCTTGATCCCTTCAGATCTAAGCCACATTGAAACATAGCCCCAAATAAATGTTGTTTAATGTTGTCCAAGGTCTACACCACTCGGCTGCAGAAACTAAGGGTCCCATCCCATTTCCCAAACTCTTGAAGGACACCAGATGCCCTGCCTCCAGAGAGAATCCATGAGGCTCCTCCAAGATGTTACACTGGAGTACTAGGAAGGTCCATCCCCATGGCTAACTAATTTTAACAGGAACAGGGTTTGAGACCTAGGAGTCTGTGGGGCAGGGTTTGTCTCTACCCCACGAGTATATAAAAAACAAAAGGTAAGGATGATTTGTATCTTTGTTTTGGTTACTGCTGGGGATTTTGTTCAACTGAGGGAAATTTCCTGCACATTAAAAGGGTTAAAACATTCTTCTATGGTTCATGATCAGGATGTTAAACAAAACAATAATGAGCGTGGGTGACAATGAATTGGAGAAAAACATAGATATTAAGGTGACAACCTATTCTAAGAGAGGGTTGAATCAAGGAACTGGTAGTGTTTATGGGGAAGTAGTAGTAGTATCGTATGGCTTTCTTACACCTCCAACTTTGTATTTGCTAGCCAGTCTATGAATGTTTGATTTGCTTCATAGATAGTCTGGTAACCCCCTGGCACTGCTGTGATTGGGCAGTGCAGTACGAGTATGGGGAAGTACTGTGACTGTGGTGCATTTATCTAATGATTAAAGCAAGAAAAAGAGAGAAAAAAAAAAAAAAAAAAAAACTCAAAGGTGAACCTACTCTCCACCCATAAATACAGTTTAGAGCAACCCATGGAAAAATACAATAACCTAAACAGTGATATAATATTATTAGCAAACACTCCAAAACAAGTTTCTAACACACAATTCTTGAGGGAGGATATGAAATCATTAGAGATGTTGGTAGTTGCTTGATTAATACTAAAATATATATATATATATATATATATATATATATATATATATCTTGAACACTGTACCTAAAATTTAACTTATTCCTTTATACACATTCACACAACTGTTGCCTTGAGTTTCACTTATAATTATTATCATGGTATACATAATCACACACATTACTACTACAGCTGGGCGCATTACCGCCAAACAGGTAGTGCATTACCAAAAAATATGCATATACATACTGCATATGTGTATATACATGTACACATATGCAGTAACATGGACCGCTCTAAGGAAATTAAAATCGGTAATGCAATGACAGATATGCACCTCAGATTTTTTGGTAACGCACTACCTGTCTGACTGTAACGCACTACCTGTCCAATGGTAACACACCCACGTCTGATTACTAAACACTTACCTAAAGCACCAGGACACATCAGGACACTTCCTTCGGTCATTAATGCTGATGCTATAATTCTCGCCTTCCTCCATCTGCAAATCGTATTTGTGTATTTTGATAGCCGAAGTTGGAGTATGCCCTGCCTCATACAGTCTGACGAACTTTGCTTTCACTTCAGGGGCAACATCTCTTCTCTTTAAGACCTCAGCTGAACGAAGTGGATGGTTATGAAGAAATCGGATGGACACTGTGGTTGGGTGGGTTGGAAGATGGACATCTATTGACCTAGCAAAGGAAAATAATAAAATAAAACACATTATAATCATTCAGATGAGAAAACACACACACACACACATGATTGGAGCCAGTACTAAACCTTGCGAGACACCACTTATCATTGTATGTACAGGTACTCCTCGTTTAACGACCTACTCGGTTAACGACAACTCGGAGTAACGACGGGCTTTATGACGTCATTTAACGTAAATCTCCCGAAGTTACGACGTTGTGTACGATAATTAAGTTGGCTGAGGCAAATTTGTATGATGTTATAAATGAACTTGTACGGTGGATATTAGCTGTGAGGTAAAGTGTTCTGAAGCTTAGGTCTACATTACCATCCTGCAAGCTGCAGAAACTACCTGGGGTACAGTGTATACCGGTAGTGGTAAATTTTTAGTTTCGACCATGGGCGCAATATAACAATAGAAAATTAATTATTAATTTTGTAAATTATAATGCATCAACGTAATATGCAATTTTGTGAGCAGAAATGAAAAAAAAAAAATGCTAAAACAGATTTCGTAAGTAACGAAGTCATGTCGGACGAATGGTACACCATGTTTGTTATGATAGATGCCGATGTCGAAGAAATGAAAGGATGATAAATTAATTTGTCTAACCCTAAACTAACCTAACCTGTGTTTAATAAATCATTACCTGCAAATTAAATGTCATCCGGCTCGTCCTCGTTGTCGTCGTCGTGAGAGATGTTGGCAGACGACAAGATGGCGTCCCGAATCTATGCTACCGACTTCGTTCATTAGCATATTTTCTTGTAGCAAGGTATTTTTTACTTTCATTTCCGCCCACAAAATTGCATATTACGTTGATACATTTTAATTTACAAAATTAATAATTAATTTTCTATTGCTATATTGCGCCCATGGTCGAAACTAAAAAAATACCCCGGTATTCAATATGGAATGTCAGCATACGTGGATTTGGTCATATACGGTAATTTTAGGAACCTAACCACCGTAGATAAACAGTAAATAAAGCTTTAATGTACTGTATAGAAGAGGGAAAATACACAAAAATAAAGATACATGTATTGCTGGACATGGTACATACAGTACATGTACATATATGTATACACTTTCGCTTAATGACCAATTCGGTTAACGACGGCGCGCTGGTCCCAATTGTTGTCGTTAAACGAGGAGTACCTGTATGTATGAATGTATGTATGGCTGTCATAAAGATGCCTTTATACACATTGTTCCAACCACTAAGTCCTTTAAAAGGCTATCAATTTCACTATATCCAGTATGAAAACAAGAAGTAAATTTGATCCAAAATGGCAACTGGAACAGAAAGATGTGAAGTAAGAACAGCTCTGAAATTAACTATTGTGATGGACGCATGCTTATATAGTTAAAATGTATGCTGACATGATAATTAATTAATTATCATAAGTTTAATCTTGCATATAAAAAATAAGTGCCAGTAATAAAAAGGAAACACAAAATTAAAATGTACTGGTATGAGACTGCTTATGAAACAAATTTGCTGATAAATGAATCGAGAGGATGCATTATGCATTATTTTCATTTGTTTGGCTACCATCTGCTTTATGCAAATAGTGACTGATGTTTGAATTTCCACACAAGTATATTAATATGTTTACATTAACATGTGTGTTTTTTATGCTTTTCTTGGGTGGAAAGAGATAACTGTTGTAAATCAAGAGATGCCTTAGAAATTATCACCTTCATTTATCAATATTCTCAAGGGGAAAATTTATTCAATATCTGAAAAGTTACTAATCAAATGGTCTTTCAAGGATGTAACACATTCAATTATTGGAGGGTATTCCTGTGCAGTTTTCTAGCATTTATACAAAATGACAGGTATGCATAGAAAAATAAAAGGAGAGAGAGAGAGAGAGAGAAAGTACCATATTTAAATATATCACTCACTGCTGTTTCTTCTTAACAAAGCCAGTAGTTCTCTTTATGGTTAAAATGACCTGGGCTGGACAATTAGTATTCTTGGAGGAAGCCTTCATATTCACCTTCTCATCATTTTGACGTGTATTGTGTTGACAGCGGTAGATGCTCTGCAAAGAGACAAAGTATGTGGAGGATAATTTAAACACAGCAGCTTCTGAATATTCTTAAACGAAATAACTTCACACAAAATCTATATCAGAATCTTCTATACCATAAATAATATAATGACAGGATCAGAAAAGTTACATGCCACATAATGTTTTTCCATTCATTTCTAACCATGTACACGTCCATGTTCCCAAAAGGTTATAATAGGACTTCAGAAATCCTTACTGTATAAAGGGATGCAGCAGACATTATTAGACATAAGGAATGCAGCAGCTTCCCATATTAAACAATTGTATCTTATATCTCTTGTAGATAAAGTGAAATGCCATGTATATAATGGTATAGTGCATACCAATCAATCAATAAATCCATTGCTCTGATTCTCTCTTGCACAAGACCCATGAACCCCCTGGAAGCCAGTTACAACCACCAGTTCAACCCATAAGTCATTTAGTGAAAAGATTCTATGTTATTGTCCGGAAGGGATGAAGTGTGTGATGGTTGTATTTGGGGTAATTTGGGTCTGTTGCTAGGTCAATTCTAAGTTGGTAGTTTTAAGGCCGGGTGGGACTTGAATGTAGATATACCAGTGCAAGTCTTTCTTGTCTTGTGAGTGATTTCTTTGTTGGATTGACTTCTGAGGGAGTTTAGTGAATTATAGAATTTGGAGGTCCCTTGCAGGGTGCTTGTTTTATGATCCAAGTGTGTTTGTATTTTTCTATGATGTACAACTGGCAGCTAGAGACTGGTAATTATTGTAATGTTTTAGTAGAATAGTAACACCATTATTTTTCATCAACACACCCTTCACACTACATCTCAAAAGCACTATCAACAGAACACAACAAAAAATTACACCAGCTTCAAACTACTCAAACATCTACCACAATCTACCACCTATACCACACAAAACATCCACACAGAAACACAGTCCCACCCAGATATCTAAACAAGCCCTTCAAGAAATATCACCAAACTCAATACTTCAACTACAATCCCCAGATATAAGTCCAACAGAGAAAACCCTCACACACCAGACAAAAAGCACTCTGGCATGCCTGTACTCTGGACACCACCTGTCATCAAAACTACCAATACGGAATAGACCTGGCCACAGATTCAAACTGCCCCAGATGCAACCACCACACTGAAGACACAGAACACCCCATACTAAAGTGTCCTATCCTAACAATGCCCAGACAACAACACAATGTCTCTTCTCTAAGTGATTTATGGCTCCACCTGGAGATTGTTGCCATTTCCTAGAGGCCACAAGTCTTCTGCAAGAGAGACCAGAGGCAATGGACTGACTGATTGAAAATATACAAGGTATTCCAATTAACTCTTTGAATCTCAATCACTACTGGTTTTATTCTAGTTAATGACTGCCACTAGTATTCAGCTTTGGTGGAAAAAAAAAAAAAAAAAAGATAATGTCAATAGGAAGAATTTTTTTTTCACAATAACTTGTACCTTTAAGGGCAACAGAGGATAGAAGGAAAATAGAAATTGTGCTCTACCTTGAACAATAAGTATTTCCCAACATTAGGGTGGGTTTTAGAAATCCGCATGGTGGTTAGGGTGACCTCTTGGAATTCCTTAAACCAGTGTTTAGCTTCTTCAATGGTGGAATATGGCAAACGAATTGCTGCTTCAAACCTGGGCTTGGAAGGATCCTGTTCACCAATTTCTTCATAATAGCAAATCCTGTAGTCGACATCATGCGGCAAAATTTTCTGGAAATAAAAATAAAATATCATATGAACAACTTTCACAGCATCAGACAGAATGATCTTCTTAAGTACATCCAAAAATTAAAGATCTATTCTATCTATATACCAAAAGGCTTCTTCCCCCTTATAAGGGATATAGTAGTTAAGGCATATATCCACCCCCACACTCTTCCCACACCAATTTGTTTCCCTTTTATCTTAGCTCCTTGAGGACAAAGGACCATCCCTACCCACCACCCACTGCCTGGGTCAGACACAAAACATTATGACAATACATACACAGCAGGGCCCAACAGCCTAAGCTGGTTTACCCCTACAACTTCATTCACATGGCAACCCTCCATTCTCATCCCACCATACATAAATGGAGAAGACAAGAAAAATTCCTTCAGGCTGCATCTATCCACAACCATTCTCCACTCACACCTATCTCTTGCCTTCTCCCTTCCCTGCTCATCAACAGGCCTCTTCCTTCCTACAAGGGATGTAACCAGCCAAAGCATACACCCACTGTAATGATGACCTTTCTTGTATTTTTATGTATATTTTCCCATTGTTTATTTATTAAAATATTTGTATAATTATTATATATTTTTGTAATCGAACCATGCGTTCGTGTATTGTTTATACCCGCGTGGCACAGCCAAGCAGGCAGTGTTTTGATAGTCGCGGAAGTGAGCGCACGTCAGTGCTTATATAAACACTAAAGACATTTAAAATTGTGTGTTATTCAGCCACCCTAACATTTGGTGGCAGCGGTTAAAACATTTTATATTGTGTTCTCCAGTCTCGGTCATCCAATTTTTTTTCTTTTTGTTTGCTCGGTGGGGTCCCCGAGTGGTGGTGGCTGAGCTATATGTAATGGTGACCCTTCTTGTATTTTTATGTATATTTTCCCGTTGTTTATTTATTAAAATATATGTATAATTATTATATATTTTTGTAATCGAACCATGCGTTCGTGTATTGTTTATACCCGCGTGGCATAGCCAAGCAGGCAGTGTTTTGATAGTCGCAGAAGTGAGCGCACACCAGTGCTTGTATAAACACTAAAGCCATTTAAAATTGTGTTATTCAGCCACCCTAATACCCACCTTTCAGCCATCCCATACCAATTTGCTTTCCCTTTTCTCTTGACTCCTTGTAAGTAAAGGTCCATCCCTACCCCCTGCCCACTGTCAAGGTCAGAAATAATTTTGCAAGACAAGCACATCCGTAGCAGGTCCCGACAGCCAAACCTGGTTTACCTTCACCAATTCCTTCTGGTGTCTCTCCCTCCTTGTCCTCTTATGTGTAATTAGTGATGATGAGGAGAATTCCCTTCAGGTCACATCAAGCTATAATCCATTCACAATCATTCTCAACTCGCATCAATCTCCAGCCCTCTCCCTTCCTTGCTCAATAGGCATTCCCTTTCTACCTGAAGCCCCCTTCACCCCATCCATTTTATTTTTGTTTTTTTTTCCTCAAGTTCATTCCATCCACCTCTGCCTTCCACACTCTTTTCTGTAGTCTTCCTTCACTCATTCCTTCCATATGCCCAAACCATCCCAGTATTCTTTGGTCAACCCAATCTGCCCACTCCCTTCACGTCCCCACTCTACCTAATATTTTCATTTCTCCTTTTATCCATCCTTATAATCCTCACCATACTTCTCAAACACATTTAAGTATCTTCTTTCTGTCTCCTTTACATTCCAAGTCTTCCCCATAGAATATTGTAGAATCATCCCTTTCATATAATTTGATCTTGTGTCCATCCCTGTTTCTCATGACACTTTTCATTCCCCCCCCCCACAAGACATTAATTTGCTTCCCTCACTCTACATTTTACCTCCTTCTCAATTCCACTCCCTGCTACATGTAAACATATATAGTTAAAAATTATCTACTTCCTCTAGCTTCTCTCCTTTAACACTTGCCTCCAACTCACTGCCACCCTCATCCCTCGTCCATCTCATAATCTACTTTCAACTTTCTCTACTCACATAACTTCCCAAACTCAATCACTAATGACCTTAAACCTTCCTCTGACCCAGTCACAAGTGCAATGTCATCAGCAAACAACAACTGGCTCACTTCCCACCTTCCTCCATTCTCTCTAACCATCTCCAATTCCTTGCCCATCACCCTCACGTGTACCTCATGTACCATCCCATCCATATATATATTGAACTACCATAGTGGCATTACACAACCTTGATGTAACCCCATCTTCATCTCAAACCATTCACTCTCACTATTCCAAGCCTAACAAAAGATTTACTACCTGTGTAAAACATTTTGACTGCCCTTAACATCTTTCCTCCTATCCCATACATCTAAAATACCTCCCACAATCCCCTCCTGTCAACTATGTCATAAGCTTTCTCCATATCCAGAAAAAAAAAATCCTTACCTTTTACCAAAATATTCTCACATACCTGCCTTACCTCAAAAATTATATTCATGCATCCTCTACCTCTCCTAAACCCAGTGTTCCTCCCCAATTACTACCATTCTTTACCTCCTAATCCAGCCGTTGTCAGTTTCCTAGATGCCACGGGCCTTCTGCAATTGAGACTAGGGGCAACAGATTGATTGATCCTCTAAATTAACATCCTCCCATATGCTTTTTCATCTACACTCACAGACTGATCCCTCTAAAACTACTACATTCACGTTTATCCCTTTTTCCTTTGTAAAGTGGAGCTATACACACACCCCTCCAATCCACCTCCCTTAGGCATGCATTAAACATCACTAGCCAATCCACTTTAACAGTTCTTCCCATTGTCAGACACTCCACATGACATCCATCCAACCCATGTGAGACCATCTTTCATCACTTCCAATGCTCTTTATATCTCATCTTTTTCTAAACCCTTGTTATTTTCCTCTCACATCAGTCATTTTCCTAGCACCTCCCACTATCTCAATATTATACAAACATATATACTTTGTGTCAAAAAGTGTTTGACAAAAAAAAATGATAGATTTTGCAACACCTTAGGAAAGGAGCAGAAATTAAATCTGAGTTTCACTGACAGTGGAATTTCATTATTTTAATTATGTTATATACATATGAAAAGACCTTTCACCCTATATGAAAAGATGGCAGAGTAAAAGTATACACTCATCCCATGTTGATGATATCAGTATAATAAAAACAGATATTGATGCCCAGTTTTCAAATTGAAGTATGGTAAACTTTATTCAAATGTAATACTGCCTACCAAAGATGAGGTAAGTAAAACTGAAATACAAGATCCTTAGAGAGAATTCAGTCAATCTATTGCCTCAGGTCTCTCTTGCAGGAAACCCATGACTACCAGGTAAATAACAACAGCCACCAGACTGGCCTATAAGTTACTCATGGAAGAAATATTGTGTTAACGTCTGAGTATAGCTAGGGTGGGGTTGTGTAAGATGAGGTGTTTGCTGTCTTCTGTGTAATGATTGCATCTGGGGCAGTTTGTTTCTGTAGTCAGGCCTATTATATGTTTGATCTCACTTAGAGCTGGATGGTGACCTGAACATTAGTGTGTGAGTGTATTTCTTCCTTCTCTTAGGAGGGACTGTTGCAGATATGTCTGATAAGTAAGCTGCTGTATTTTTCTTCTACTCAATTGGTTGTGATTTTGTGATATAATGAAGGGTGTAAGGTGAAAAAGGACCCTGCTATATCACACTAATTGGGGAAACCCTGCTCCAATAAAAGCAAAATTCCATTAAAATCATAATCTTGTATATTTTCCTTTTCCAAATTATTTCCAATGTACCATATAAAGTCTGTGTCACACAAGCTTACCAAGGGTTCTTCCCACCTAAATCCTTCTGCATGCAATATATATTACACTTTAAATAAGGAACAAGGAGTAACAATTCTCGGCTATACATTAGTGTTTTTTATTTACCTTACTATACATTTTTACAATATACTGTGTTACTGTACATTTATTTCATATATAACTGCTATAGCTCACTCAAGTGAGGGAACATCAAAATGAAAATAAAAAATAATACCTATCCAAGAAAACATTCATCAAAGTGCTCACTCCATTCATTTACATTCAAACATTAGCTGTCTATGCTGCAGTCCTCTGCAGAAAAAAAAAAAAAAAAAGTGTGCAGTGTACACTGTAATTCTATTATTTTTATTAATGTTATATGACCTTTGCTGTCTAACACATTTGTTTTGGTAATTAACTAAAGATGGAAACAGTACCATAATAATAAAAAAAAATCCTAATTTTGAATTTATTTCTGTTAATTTCACATTTCTACAAAATGTTCACTATCATGTTTATTTATCCTACTATACTTTATACTAGATTTGTCATTGTCTGCACACTCTATAATGTCACTATAAGCTTGAGAGTGAAAGCAGGGAAATACACATACCACTCTTAGGGGTCATGACACCACTCAGTATACATTTGAAAAGGAATCTGAGCATTTGCTGGGCACAATGGGCTTGAAAAGGTGATTTTAGCATGCCACTTCTTCTCTATCACTGCTTTTTGTAAGTTTTGTATCAGCTGGTGGAGGATTGCATAACACTTGCCAAATCCTGATCCTTCTTTCATGCTAAGGAATTGCAGGATTTAGTCCATGATGTCAAGGACAGCAGGTACAGAGAAGTATGGCTGGTGTTCATTATTTTCTTCTCTTCCTCCATTTCATATTTATGTGGGTGGAAGACCTCAGCTGCAATTTCTTCTTCTGTCAAGTGGTGGTATCCACGCATATCAACATCCTCATAAAGCCACTCAACTTCCTCATTTTGGGTCTCACCTTGACCATCAACCTACAGGAGGTCAGTGAGGTTGTGGGCTGTGAATCTCTCTAAGTCACTGGACACTATGAGAATTTTCAAATCTTTGTTCATTCATTGTTTGGGTGGGCAAAGGCACCTTGTTACATGCATCAGTTACATGCATCAGTCCAGGACCTGGATCAAGGATATGGTATTGTGAGGCAAGAAGATGACTTTGATATTGCCATCATCAATTAACAGTACCTTGTTGCCAGGGTGTTAATGAGCATTGCCCATAAGATAGCCTTCTACCCTTCATATCCTTTTGAATGTTACCATATGTTTACTGTTGTAACCTCCTCAGAACTGGGCACAACACCTGGAGTGAAAATTACAGAAAAATATTCATTACATTATAACAAATCATTAGTAACATAAGAGGGGTGGACTGAGAGATACTGAAAAATTTGTGTCCTGCAGTTATTACAAGTTGAAAAGTATGCAATACATTGTGTACTGTACAGTATTTTTGTTATTATTTGCCCTGGTGGGTTAGGTTAGATTGTGATATTGACCACAGTTAGGTTATCAATTTAGTAACATACTGTATCCTATAAAATTACACTAGTGTATCATACAGTATATATACACAATTACAAGGCAATTTTAGTATTAGCATTAACAGGGAGAACAAGAACTGTCAGTGATGCTTTCAGATAAGAAGAAATGAAAAAAACAGAGTTGCAGTGAGAAAGTTAACAAACTAAAATGAACTTACCTCCTTGAACCAGTGAAGGAAGACTTCATGCCGAAGAATTATGGAAACCAACAAACATATTGTCATATGTTCATTATCATTCTATCACATTACTGTTAAAAGATGTCTTCATATCCATATATAATACTTGAGTTTACCGCATTTCAGTCTACAAAATTTTTGTTAGGAAATTAGTATAATCCAGAGCACTGCAACCAAGTAAAAATATTCCACTACCCACATTCTTAACCAGTATCATAATACTGTACCACTACAGAACATTTCTAGAACAGAAAATGAGGAGTTTAAATGTCAGAATAGGCAGAGGACACTTGTTCTCTTTTTCCATGAAAATTTTCTTGGAGTTGCAAAAGTACCAAAAGAAATTTAATACAAAGGTAGTCTTCAAACATGATAATACCCTTAAGAGAAGCCTCATCCAAAACAATCCACTATGTAACACAGAGGTTGCTTATAAAATTCATTTCAGGACTATAATCAATCAATCCAATGACCATGTCCCTTTTGAAGAAGATCTGTGGCCTCCAGGAAACAGGCAACAGCCTCTGGTTGGGAACACAAGTCACTTAGGGAAGATATATTGTGTTACTGCCTGGGGGATTGTTAGTGTGGGGCATTGTATTATGAGCTGTTCTGTATTTTTTATGTGGTGGTTGCATCTGAGACAGCTTGAATATGTGGCCTTGAAAGGGGATGTATGCCACTGTTATGTTTCTTGTTCCACATTTTTCATTTTTGTTTTTAATTCATTATTTTGGCCATAGCTTCTCCTATATTCACCTCTTCCACATCAGTGCAATTTTCTACTGCTATCATCACTCAACCTCTTTTTTCATCTCCTGTTTGCTAAACTGAACATCAATGCTTTCATTGAGCTTGGTTTCAATATAGCACATCATATCTGTTTTTTTTTTTAATAATTTCTCTTTAGATTTGCTGCAATCTGTGTATGCAATATTAAGTCTTGTATTTTTTCCTTCCCCTTTTATTGTCTTCTAGATTTTGATTTATGTTCCACTTTTTCATTCCCTGATCTACCACTTTTCAATAAAATTCCTTCATTTCCTTTTTGGTCTTCTTCCCATTTTTTTCACTTGGCTTCTTGCACTATTTGTCTCTCTCTCTCTCTCTTCTTCTTCTGCTGGGTCTCTTTTTACCTATATTTTCTTGATTTTTTCAACAGTTGCTAGTTTCTCTGTATTATTATTTTAGATATGTTTTGAGATTTAAATTTGATCTTCACTGATCTTGTACCATCTTTATATCTTCCTACTGTATAAACTTTTTCAATCTCTTCACTTATGTCTTCCTTATTTCTTTAGCTCTGAGTTGTTCCTTCATTTCTCATTCCTTTCTTTTCAGTAGATGCTCACCCTACCATTACAGTTGTAGATCAACATTTTTGGGGAGTTTGGTCTCTATTAAGCACAAAATATCAGGATAGTTTACCAGTAATAGACCGTCTACATTAGCACAAGCTAATTCAAGTTTCTTTGTAGTGGTTTCTGTGCAATACTGCCTTCCTGTTTTGTTGTTGTTGTTTTCAAAATAATTTCCTCACATTCTGATTAATAACTTTCTAAAAAAAGATTGCTGTTTTTCTTCTTATGTCATCATTTCATGTTTTACTTTAGCTTCCTCTAAGAATTTCCATGTCTTTGCACATTCATCTTCATCTGCATCTTCCCTAAACCAATTCTTTTTTCAAGTAAGATATAGGTATGGTCAAGAAGATACAAATAACAGCAATCAAACTGGTTCCTAGTGGTCATACTAAAAGGTGAAAACCCATAAAAACTTGCTGACAACCCAGTAAAAAAAAATTCCTGATTGATAGACTTTATTTTGTACTTTACGATTCAAATTAAACAATACCTCTTAAATATTTGACATCGCAAGAACATACAAGAGCTTTCAGTGCCATCAATCAGCCACTGTCAACCATGTGATGGCCCTGCTGGTTGACAGATGGATTCAAGAATGATTAGTAGGTCATTAGAAAATGAAGAACTCAATGAAATAAGCTTGATTTATAAATTTTTTCAATAGGAATTATGTCCTTTTCACACATTCAGTCCATCATTATGAGTTTGATCCTGTCTTGTGTAACAGTCTGGGAATCTCGAGGCATCATTTGATTTTGTTTAAAATCTGTATCAATTCTCATGAATGAGTCCCATGTTGAGATTTTTCCAGTCCTGCATTATCAATACCCACCTAATCAATGCTACACATTGTGTGGGTATGAAACATCATTCTCTAATGTCAAGATCACAATCAGCTGTCAAGCATCTTCAAGACGGTGACATGATCCCTCTCCATTATCCTGGTTATTGGCACTTTAAATTTATGTTTTGGGGGCCAAACTTAACATAAAATTAAATAGAGTACCTCAATTGAATATATTATGTAAATTGATGGAATATTCAAACTTTGGAATGGAATAACTGAGTTGACAGCACTTTTGAGCAGGTTGTTGGCCTTCAGTACAACCTTAACCCAGCTTGACAGATACATCATGTGAGGAGAGATTTACCAATTGGATTGGATTGGATCTAATAGTGAAAGATCAATGAGAAAGAGGTAACTTGATTACAATATTCAGACTGCTAAAGGGAATTAGACTATATTGACATAAAAAGATCTCTTGATAGGGATGGGAGGGTTTTATGAGGTCATGAGAACAAATTGTATGTATATTCCAAGGGCTTTTTCCCCTTATAGAGGAGGTAGCTAAGTCAAAAGGCACACAACTACCATTCCACTTCCATTCACCACCCTTTCCTCCCTCTCATCCCAGCTCCTCATAGACAATGGGTCACCCCTGTATCTCACCCATAACCCTGGGTCAGGGGCAATTCAACAAGACACACCACATCCAGAGCAAGGCTGCTTCACTCAAAAAGTGACACCCCCCTTTCCACCCCTCAATCCAGAAAGAGAGAAGAGGAACAAATTGAGAAAGACTAAATGTTTAAAGGATGTGAAGGGGTCATGCTACTCACTGTCCTCCCCTGTCTTCCAACCCAAGTTTTATTTTTGGGTTTTGTTTTTGCCAAAATCATAATCACCAATATCAAAAACCCAATATGCAACCAAATAATATTCTAGAAAACATTATTTACATGCTTTATGTAAAATGCACATGGCAGAAATACTGTCCTGGAAGACTAATTCTATTTGTGTACCAGACTAGTCATACTAATTACCAACAACTGCCAACAACTACAATAATATTCATTTTTTTAGTTATTATTCCCAAAATCATAATCAACAACATCAAACACCCATTATGTAAAATACACACAACAGAAACACTGTCCTGGACCACTAATTCTACTTGTGTACCACATCAGTCATACTAATTACTGACAACTTCAGCTTGGATGGCAATATAGCCCAGGCAGGAACAATACATGAATCTAAATCTGAGTAAGATAATTGTAGAATCCATCAGTAATCAATCAATCAATCTGTTGTCCCTAGTCTCTCTTTGATTACCATGACAGGATGTGAAGAAATAGTTTTCTATACAGATGCGTAAATACATAGAATAGCTTGGATGCCAATATAGCCCAGTCAGGAACAATACTTGAATCTATATCTGAGTATGATAATCGTAGAATCAATCAGTAATCAATCAATTAATCTGTTGTCCCTGGTCTCACTTGCAGAAGAACTGTGACCTTCACCCTAGGAAATCTTTCCACATTAAGATTAATATTTTCAAAAGTAGTGACAGCTTGTTGAGCAATTACAAAGATTTTGCCACCCATTTATAAAAAAAAATTCACTTCAAGGCAATTCTTCCTTCTCCTGTTCACTGTCTTAGTCACTTTCATCATTAACTTTATATCAATAGCAGTGAGTGGAAGTTAGGTATGCATAGGATAGGGATAGAATTATGGGTGCATACCAGTACAGCACTGTCAACATGAGTGAATTCACTCACTTTTTAACACAGTTTTATATTGCCATGTATGTGAATAATGATAAAACTGAAGTAGTCAAAAGTGCAAATAGTTGCAAATCATATAGGTATCAGTCGGTTTTCTTCAAACATAATTATAATACCAGACCAACTGGCCCTTGCGAGGAGGGACAGCAGGACTGGCAGCAGATGTAGCCCACTATGGCTGTGAGGACTGCCCTCGAAACCCCACCAAGTAAACCAAGTAAGTAGCCAAGAACCACTGGAGGGGTGGGGAAGAAAACCATGTTTGCAAGAGGGACTCCCAGGATACCTGTACCCATTTTAAAAAATACCTGAATATGAAACTACAACCTAATTCTACAAAGGTTACTTTATACAGAGCAATCTATATTAAAATTGCTTACCAAAAGGGGTTCATGAGCTTCTGAATAACATTGTTCTCCATCATCACAAACACATCGAGTGGCCATCTCGTTCTCTGGCTAACACACCAATTGAATTTTCTATTGCACCAACATCAACAGGGTTTAATTTGGTTTGTTTGATAATATTCACATCTATTCGCCTCATCAACACAAGCTTAACTGTACAGAACACCTGTAGGACAACACTCTTCATGATAGCATCCAAACATAGACGTCTGTGTTTTGGAATTTGGTGTAAGTTTTGTAATGTAGAAACGATAACAGATGGCAATATTGTTTTAATATCATAATTGATTTCAATATCACTATAGTGCCTGTTCAAAAATCTCAAATGAATAATACTGACAACACTTTTCACGCGCCTCACTCCTCAATCATATACATATACATCCAGACCAATCACCAATGTTATGTTTGCGTCTTCGCGAGGTAAAGCTTTTATTGTTGATCACATGCATTTGCTTGATTACAGTGGCCAAAACCAGAACACAAAACTGTCGTTCATTTAAAGATAATTCACGTATGTTTAATTATTCAAAGCAATTAATCTTATCACTTACATTTGAATATAGAAATAACAAACAGGGACGTTGAAAAGCTACACAAATCTATCAAAGGATGTCTGTTAATACAACTCCCACAAATTTCATGTCTCACCCAGTCCTGTTTGCATGTGTATGTACACACACACACAATGAAGACGGGACACCACGAGCATAGCTCCCCTTCCCGTAAAACACAACTAGGTAAACACACACACGGTTATACATGAGCTGAGATTTCTTACGGGAGGGAAATGGCTGTCGGTCACGTGCCAACTAAGTAGACGGTTGTCCTTACATTTACAACAAGAAACAATTAAACAACACCACCTCCAATACCACCAGGCTGTAATTGATAGGGAGACTATTATGAACAACACTAAGATAGTTGCACGTTGTAACAAAATAAAGGAATTAAAAATGCTAGAAGCCATCCACATAAAGGAAAGAGCTCCGATAATCAACATACAATCTAACATGACTTATGTTATTCCTCTCTTTAATTCCTCATCTAGATTTGAAACCCATCGGCAAACAACACCCACCTTCCTCTCCCCATCCTCCACTTCACCAACCCTCTCTTGACTAGCGGGGCGTCCCTGCGAGACGAACCATCCTACCTGACTCTCCCCCTCTCCCTCCCCCTCCTGAGCGAAGTGTCCGCCCACGCAGGTCAACACGATCCTTTCAGCGTTCCCAAGCGGCCTATACTTACAGTAAATCCATGTTGTCTGTACAAAATTGACAATTGTGCATTATGTAGCTGTGCAAGACAGTGAATTAATTCTTGTATTTTATTCTGAAGATGACTCCCTGAATTCGAAACTTCAATTCAATATGAAAGACTATGGAAGGCTTGTATTTGCCCACCCCCCTGAAATGAGATCTACTGTGAGAAATTTTGAAAATCTCAGTAAGAAAATTAATTAGTGTCAAAATGCTGTCATGTTTAACACAGTGTGTATTAGTGAGAATCTGCACCCAAAATATACAATATATACTCGTGTATATATATATATATATATATATATATATATATATATATATATATATATATATATATATACCAAGAGCTGTTTTCCTTTATAAGGGAGGTAGCAAAATCAATGGTACGTATCTACTCCCACCCATTTAACTCCCAACCACCACCCATTTCCCCCTCTCATCTTGGCTCCTCATGGATGACAGGTCATCCCTGTGTCAGCCACAATGCAGTGAGACACAATACATGCACAGCAAGGCCGTTTCACTTAATCGGCGACCCCCCCCCCCTCTCGGTCCCCTTATTCAGAAAAAGAGAGGACGGGAAGAAATCCCTGCAGGCTGTGTCGAAATATCATTCACACATAAACACCCCCAACCCCCATCCCCACCCCTTTCTTGTATAATAGTATCATCTATACACTCACTCTCAACTCATCCCTATCTCCTGTCTTCTCTTTTCCCTCCCCAATAGACATTCCCCTCTTTCTCAACGCTCCCTTCACCCCATCCATCCATCTCATCCTCGGTCGTCCCATCAAGTTCGCTCCCTACACCTCTGCCTTCCACACCTCTTTTACTAATCTTTCATCACTCATTCTTTCCATGTGTCCAAATCACACCAATATTCTTTCATCTGCCATCTCCTTTTCCACTTTCGCTCTCCTCCTCATCTCGTTTATTACTAATATATCCAAACACACTTGTCGACAATAGTGCAGTGAATTATAAAGATAAGTTAAGCAAATAGTTAGCAGTGATGAGCAATATATTTGACTGTGTGTGTTTTAATAGTATTAAGAAGTACAAGAGCAAAGGCAAAAAAGTGAAGCCAACACAGATTCCAAATTTTGGTTTATGCTTTATTTATAAGGGACCTATTCTGTTTATTGTCCTTATATACTAAAGGATGATTCAATAAGAATAATTAAAAAACTCGTATTCTTCGCGTGACATGTTTACTCCACGGCTGGTAAATCACAACTGACAGTAACAAATACACTTTTTACAATGTCCTCCCCGCGCTGGTTGGAACAGATTACAAGCGTCCTGTGATCACTTACCAGCTCCGGACACTAGCGTGGTTACGCACCATTCGGTGCTGGCTGCTCGCTCCGGAAAACCAGCGCCGAGCGGAGCCAACCCGCGCCAAGACTTATACCATATACACAAGTGTTAAGCGTGCGCAGAGGAAGCAGGTTCTATCGTGTCGGCTTTGGCAGCTAGCATTAATCAGCTTTTTTGATTCCCCTGGACCATTCTTGTCCGCTCACCTCGCGTGAGTTGAGCAAGAACTGTAGTAATTCTTCTCTTTACTTATAGTATAGTTAGTATATGGTTATAATATAGCCATTCTCCTCTTTATTGCATATATGTATTACTTAATCCCTATATAGTAATTGTTTTATGTATGTAGTCTACGTAGTCATTACGTTACGTAATCGCTCTATGTGCGTCGTTAGACCCAAGGTCTAAATATACAGGTCAGACAGTTTGAATTCTTCTGCGCAGCTTCTGACGTCATTAGGCTGGGTCCATTTTCTCTTTGTGAAACACTGAAGAAAACTGTGAAACGCCAAGGAAGACAGGAACTATAATATTTTATATTATATATATATTATATATCATATATATTATATATTCATATATATAGACAGGAACTATAATATTTTATATATATTTATATATGTATTTTATATAATATTTGTCAGAATATAACTAATTGCGTGGAGCGGTGCGAGCGAAGGCAACGTCTTTCCTAATCGACGCACCAGCTTCAACTGACAGCTATAGGACCCGCCAACCCCACTTTGAACAGCCAGGTGACGTTCACGGGCCCGCTGCGCCAACTCCCTCGAAATTCGGTCGGAAGTGGTTAGACCTTATATTCTTAGATCTTGGTTAGACCTACGCAGTTTAGTAGACCCCATATACGCACTCAGCTTTGGCGTTGTTGCCATATCTATATTCCATTTCATGTATTTTGTATATTGTTACCCTAATCATATTGCATGCAAGTTTCTCATTTGTATGTGTTTCCCTTACCTTATTTTGTCTTTATGTTATATATATATATATGCAGAGTCCACTAGGAAAAGGAAAAACACACGTAGTCCGAGCGCTTTCGTGATATATTCACATTATCAAGGAGTACAGAAATATGTACATATGTACATATGTACATATTTCTGTACTCCTTGATAATGTGAATATATCACGAAAGCGCTCGGACTACGTGTGTTTTTCCTTTTCCTAGTGGACTCTGCATATTTGTGATTCGCGTGTGACTTGTGAAATTTGTGCATATATATATATATATATATATATATATATATATATATATATATATATATATATATATATATATATATATATGTCACAACTTTGGGTTGTGACAAACAGCCTATTATTTCTTTTCATTTTTTACGTCTGCTCTCAAAACCCCGTTACCAAATACTTTCGCTCAAAGGCCTAGCCGACGCAGGCTCCACATTTTTTCGTCTCCTTTCGTCCATTTTCGGCTATCAATTCCCTCTACTCTTTGGAATTGCCGGAACTCTTAAGGCCTCTATCAACTACTTCTTGATATTTTTCCTTCTTATCTTCATTAACTGTTGCGCCAGTTTGGCAGTCAATTACAGTGCCTTAACGAATTTGAGAGAGACTTCTAATTACTCTCAGGAAAACCCTCCCCCCCCCTTTATAGGTGTCTGCCTATGCCTGCGAGCAAAGACACGAATGTTTAATAGTAAGAGTGGGATTCCACAATCTCGCAGTTTTGTTGTTCCTCCTTACAGTTGTAATTTGCTACTTTATGATTAGAATTGGTGTATTTATCCGAGAGTTACCGTTCGAATTGGTTCTTACGGTTTTCCCCCTGCGCACTTGCCATTTATTGTTTAGGCTACTTTTAATTAGATTAGTTAGGATCATATCTTCCACTCTCGTGAGTAGTGACTACCCTCAAGGGACAACTAGAAACGATTCAACTTCCACATAAACGTTGCACTGCGCTCCCTTCAGAACTAGTGATTTGAAATTGGAAGTACCGGCAACAGTGTATGCCATACAGTATGGGCATAGGCAGTTGACCCGTCGGTGCCGAGCACAGGTCAGTTATCCACCTGGGTCCCCACAGGGAGAGGTGGGCCACTCGTACTCTCGGAAGATCAAACGCGCCCTACCCTCCCATATGGTGGCTATCGAGGATTTTTACATTAATACGACCCGTTTACGCACCGTCAGGCCCTACACGAGTGATTCATGTGCAAAATCCCCCGGAGACTTATCGAATTGAAGACAGTGATGCGAGTGACGCCCCGACCCTCGTGGGAACGGGTTTGAACGGTGTCGCGACGAGGTCAGCCTCCAGTGAACACACCGCGCTTAGGGTGGGCTGAATCGCCACCATTGTGCCAATTCGACGATTAGCGTGAGCAGTTCCTCCTTTTCGGGACATCCTGACCAGAGAGGAACTTGTGCCAGAGTGGATAACGGGGAGACGCTTACGGAATCGAACTCGCTTCCCGCCACGAAGTACCACCCCACGAGGACAGTCAGTTACCCGCCGAGCTCAACAGCAAAGTTATCCTGCCACAGCAGAAGCATCCTGCCTGAACGAGGGACCCGCGCCTATTTGAAGACATCCCCGCAACCAGCAGAAGTCTCCTAAAGAGGGCAGCAAGTATCGACACAGTGGTATTATTAGCTAGATGTTAAAAAAGTCGCGCAGGTTAGCTAGGCACATAACAGAAGTAAATCTTGATTAATTCCTAAGGAAACTACTAAGAGTTTGAGTTACATGCCAATAATGTTTGATTGTAGAAATAATCTTGATAATTAAAACTCACAATAGGATGATCTGTTTGATTAGCCTAGGTCTGTGCTTTGATTGAGTTATCTCCCCCCCCCCTTTTTTTTTAGTTGTATACACGCGCGCCGAAAAGGGAGCGCGCGTGGTCCCGGTCGGTGACTCAAATCTCCTGGACTTCGGCTTCCCACTGCAGCTATCCATCCCCCTTCACCCATCCACTGAGGTAAGAGTATTTCCCACGCACCCACATCCACCACCTCCTCCTTCCACTGTCCAGGGATTTTGTGACAATATTTGTGTATATGCCCTATTCAGTGTTAGTGTTTATCAGTACCACTACGGTACAAACTGTATCTCAAAATAAATAAAAAATTATCTAATTTTAAAAAATGTCAGTACATTTAGTATCACATTAAATTTATTCTGGGTTTTTATTTCAGCTCACCTGAATAAGCTGGCTGTGCCAGTTACACCATGTCTTCCCCCGAGCGATGCTCACTTTTCTTGAGAATGTAGTCAAAAGTATCTTAGCTCATCCGTGTATAATCAAAGAACCTTTTCGAGTCCCTCTTCAAATCACCAAAAAAGATGCTGATATTCTCCATATTTTTTTCCTTGGCGATTTATTTCATGTATTCCTCTTTTTTTTTCTATTCAGTTTTACACGAGTATTGTCGAGCAATTTTAGCTCATCATCGGACGATGAGCTTGACATACTTCGGAGTTGGTCAATCACAACTGACAGTGACAAATACACCAGCTACCATGTCCCTCCTTGCGCTGGTCGGAGCAGATTACCCGCGTCCTTTGAGGTCACCCACCAGCGCTGTAAACTAGCGTAGATCCGCACCAGTCGGCGCTGGTTCCTCGAGCTAGAAAACCAGCCATCCGACACGCTGGAACCTGCTTTCTCTGTACGCTTACACATGGTTTAATTCTTGGCGCGGGTCGGCGCCGTTCGGCGCGGGCTGCTCGCGCGAAAAATAGCGTTCTCTATGCACGGACCCAAGTGCCGCTCCGGGCCAAAGTTCTCAAAAACACCTACCCCCACCCCCTATCACCAGTTCCAAAATCCGCAAAAACCACAAATCAACTGAGCATGGGTAAACAATTGAAAAAGGAAATGTGGATATTTTGAGTTAAACTTAATATTTTTTCATGAAGACATTTTAGCTATTGGATGGCGAAATAATTTAAAAAAATTGTATTAAATGTCCCTATTGCAGAAATTATAAGGGGAATTATTTCATATTTTGTATATTCCAATGCAATAATCGTCGAATACAGTAGAATATTCAGGACTACTTTGACCTCTGTCGTGGGCCACTTAAGACCATCCTGCGGGATATGAGTTTAACACCCCTAACTCTAGAGAAAGTCTATTGAATATCAATATATTTTCACCTGGTATTTACAGATATTTGATGGTAATCAGTTGGCACACTGCTTATCAGTGATTGTGTTCGGAGGCCGGAGTGTAAGAGGCCGGTAGTGTACGAATGGAAATGAGCTAGGGCAGTAGAATAACTCAGACTCGACGCCTCCGAAGAGGGCAATGTTATGTCTAGGTGAGGGCGACGTTTTGTCTATGTAAACACACCGACGGTGGTGACTGTTTTTATAATCGCTTATGTAATCACAACATTGTAAGCGCGGGTTACCTTCGTTTGACTAATGCTGAGGTAAACAATTTTTGCTAGTGGCATTGAAATGGCTTTCCGGATTGGTGCAAGGTGCAGAAGGAGGAAAAAACTATTGGTGCATGAATTCAAAGTCACGCCCATAAGGAGTGACATTTATTTGAGAAGTCACCGGGGATTGGTTTAGAAAAATTAGTGACGTCAGACGAAGGTAGCTTAGCGTAAGATACGGGATCTCGTCAGACGTTCTACAGAGAAGAGATAGAGAAGATATAGGGAGAAGATATAGAGAGGGTGTAAGGAGAGAGGATCAGGAGACGATGTAGAGACGAGAGAAAAGAGATCCCGAGTGTAAGCTAAGGTGAAATTACAGTGAAAGAAGAAAGAAAATTCACCATCCTTTTATTAACCCAAAGGACGAGAGGAATAGGCATGGGGCCTAGAAAATAGTGAGACTACAGGAAAAAGAAGGCATTGGGCCTACTACTTAAGAGGAACTTGAATATTAGTGAACCTCACGTAACGAGAGGCAAGGGGCCTCGAGACGAGTGATATTACAAGTCAAATTTAAGTGACAGTGGTGACTAGGGGGGGTGAAAGTGGTGGCAGCGGTGGGATGAACTGGGTGTTAAACACCTCCGAAGAGAAGTGGCGCCAGAAGTCTACGGGAACAAGACAACCAAAATCAAGAGTGTATTACGACTACGAGAGAAATCTACAACTTCAAGTAACTGCTACGTTGGGAACAAGCATTCTTCAAGATTCTTCAAGGAGATCATCATCTACAAGGCGGTCTTCAAGGCAGAGTGTGTGATGGAGGAGGAACAACGTCGTTGAGGAATGACAAGACCGTAGAAGGACGTCAAACCAGACATTGACATCACGAAGCGACATCGCAAGCAGCCAGGCTAAAGCAAGGTATTAGTAAAGTATGAGTACCCCTCAGAATTCTAACGTGTTGAGACACGAAATTCACACATCAAATACAAATATTCCAAAATTCACAGGAGAGTCTAACACATATGGTGTAAACAAGTTCTTGAACCTTATTGACACACTTATAGTTAGTAAAAACATTACAAATGAGAATCGTAAGATTGAGATTCTCAAGGAGAATATAGATCCAGAGCATGGAAGGGCGAGGTTTGTCATTAACTTTCAGCAAATGGAATTAATTAATCAATATGATAATTACAAGAAAGCCTTTCTTAAACATTTCATGTCCAAATGTGATCAGGATCCTATTAGATCATTGGTAAAAATGATTAAGGAAGTTAGGACAAGTGAAACTGACACAGAGTACTTAGCTAGATTAGATAGATGGTCAAAAGACATGAATTCTATCTTGAAAGATTCAGACTGGATAGAAAGATCTAGTGAGAAGATGGAAATCTCACAGGTAATCAAATTGATTACATTTAGCTTATTGGCAAAGAATTCTGATGACTTAACAGCAGAAAGGCTGTACAAAGATTTAAAATCAAATATCTGTTTAGGAGAAGTAGATTATCTTCTTCAAGGATACAGTGAGACCAGAACAATAAACCCATATGTAATGCCTATAAATCAACAAAGCCAATATAGGAACTCTAGAGAGTTTAAGAAAACAGAAGTAGGACATAGGCGGCATGCTAGAAGTCCATCTAGGGATAGGGATACCAGAATCCTTTGTTTTAATTGTAATGCATGGGGACACAAGGCACAAGAATGTTTTTATGGGATTATTTGCAGAAATTGCAAATACGAAGGTCACAATGAGTATCAATGTAGGAACCCTCCATTCTGTATTTACCATAATAAAATCGGACACAGAACTCATGAGTGCCGAAATTTTCGGGTACCCCCAGGGCTAAGAGGAAAACCCCCAGACACAGAATAAACCATTTCAGACCTCCCCATATATATACCGATAGGCGGTATTGTGTTAAATATGGGAATGCAAGGGAGATGAAAGAAACTGACAAACTGATAATTACTGTTGGTAAAACTTCTGTAGGACCTCTCATTGCGGGTAAAGTGTTCAATAAGCCTATTCAAATTTTTATTGATACAGGGTCTGTAGTTAATGTAATTACTAGTAAAGTTTTAAACCAGTTGAACCCAGGAGTGAAAATGTTGGAACCAATCCGTTACACATTGCAAGGTGTAACTGGAAATCAGTTAAAAACATTAGGCAAGATTGAGCTAGAAGTTGCCTTATATACAAATGAACAATTGTACATCCCAGTGATAGTGGTAGAAGAGTCTGTTTTTCCAGGAGATTTATTGATAGGATTTGCAACTATGAGAAAAGAAAACATGGTAATTTGTCCTGCTGACTTAGGAATTTTAGTGAAGTCACAGTTAATCCCATTCTTAAATCAACCAGACTTAAGACCAGTGACAGGAATCAATGAATCCTTAGATAACATTTCTATCCTAGATAGCGAGGCCGAGCGGTCCAACCCTACAGAAAGTAAAACAATTTGTGAACCCAACTCAGAAGTTCAAGAAATCCCAGAGATTACTAAATTATTAACCACAGATGCCTTGAGAATTGCAGATTGCGGATTAACAAGGTCGACATTGTTACATCCCATGTCAATTAATAAGGTTGAAGTGTGTTTGAAAGGAATCAATGTAGACTCTGAAGTAATTACAGTCCCAGAATCAGTTAAACTTAAAGGATTGAAGTGGGACTCAGGGATTTATAAGACAAATAAGAACAGAGTAGAAGTATTAGTAATTAATACTATGAATAAAGAGATAGTTTTAAAGAAAGGTACACAAATAGGATGTATTCAGGTGTGTACTAAACCTATTAAGATTTTAAATGAGAATAGTGAGGAGATAGAATTACCAACTTCATCAATTTGCTCAGTACAAGAAGGCATAGACTTAAGAAATAGATATAAAGAATTATTACAATCAACTAATTGCCCTGAGTTGGATGAAGCTTTATTTGCTTTGCTTATGAAACATAAAAAAACAATTGCTTTGCCGGGGGACGCCTTAGGCAAAACAACTGTTTTAAAACATCACATTAAGTTAAAACCAGGAACACAACCTATCTACATACCAGCCTACAGAGTTCCTCACTCTAGATTAGCTGTAGTAGATAAACTCATCACTGAAATGTTATCACAGGATATTATTGAACATAGTAAGAGTGAGTGGAATTTTCCGTTGATCTTAGTACCAAAGTCTGATGGGACTATGCGACCAGTTATTGATTACAGGGAACTGAATAAGCACACCATTCGTGACAGGTTACCATTACCCATTATCGGTGACATTTTGAGAAGTTTGGGAACTGAGAATAGATATTTTAGTACTATAGATATCAAATCAGCTTTTTGGCAAATAGAATTGCATGAAGATTCAAGAGAGTTCACAGCATTTTCTACTACAACAGGACATTATGAGTTCAAGAGAATGCCATTTGGGTTATGTAATAGTCCATTAACTTACATGAGATTAATGAATACTATTCTAGATGGATTGTTAGGAAACACTGCCAGTGTATTTCTAGATGACATTTTAATAGTTTCTCAGACTGCAGTGGAGCACTTTAAGAAATTAGATTTGATATTCTCAAGACTAGGAGAAGCTGGGTTAAAAGTAAAACTTGAAAAATGTAAGTTCTTGCAAGACAGTGTCATTTACTTAGGACATAAGATAGACAGACACGGACTGAGTACAGTAAATTCAAAGGTGGACGCTGTCAAGAATTTTCCAGTTCCGATCAATGTAGACAAGGTTAGGAGCTTTTTGGGATTAACAGGATATTATAGAAAATTCATTCAAAGTTATGCTGACATTGCTAATCCACTAAGTTCTTTGTTGAGAAAGGACTCAAAGTTCATATGGGGACCTGCGCAACAGCAAGCTTTTGACAAGTTGAAAGATAAACTCACAAGTTCACCTATTTTAATTTTCCCCGACTATGAAAAAGAATTTATTCTTTGTACTGATGCGTCTGACATAGGGTTAGGAGGCATACTAATGCAAGAGAGAAATGGAACTTTAAAACCCATAGCTTACACATCCAGACTTTGTAATAGTGCAGAGAGGAACTATTCTATAACTGAAAGAGAAACTTTAGCAGTAATTTATTCTTTAGAAAGTTTTAGGGATATGATACTAGGGTATCCCATCAGAGTTTGGACTGATCACACAGCTATTCAGAACTTATTTAAGCATAAGAATCTTAGAGGCAGACTTGCTAGATGGTTTGCGATACTTCAGTGCTATGATGTTCAATTTAATTATATTCCGGGTAGAAGGAATGTAGCAGATCCACTTTCTAGAAACATTAGTCAACCAATGACTGGGACTGGATTGATTAATTTTGTTTGTAGTATAGAAGAGTTAGTAACTTTAGATGAAGAAATGCTAATAAGAGAACAGGGAGATGATGAGACATGTGATTCAATAATCAAGCATTTGATGAACCCAAGAGGAGATCCTCCAAAGCTACCAAAGGGGTATAAGATAGAGGAATTTCATTTGATTAATGGAATTTTGTATAGGAAAACATTTGTAAATGGGAAAGATAATTCTAGAGGTCAAGTAAATCAGTTGGTTATACCACAAACTCTGGTAAATGAGATATTGAAGTTACTTCATGATAGTGATTGTAGTTCACATCCTGGAAAGGATAAAACTTATAGACAGGCACAACTTAAGTACTTTTGGCTAGGTATGAAGAAAACTATATATGATTATATAGAAAAATGTGTAAAATGTGTAAAGGTGAAGGGAAATACACCAAAACCTGCTCCTATATTTTTCAAGAGTTGAACATTAATCTTGATGTATTTTACAGATAGTATTGACCATTTGTATGTATTTGGGATGGGAGACCTAGACAACTGGAACTTGGTGTCAAGCAGATACATGGAAACCTAAAACCTAGGATCTGCTGTGGTCAGACTTGGAATCTTAAGGACTTAAGGACCTCTCATCTGAGTACACACATGAGTATTGTGACCATTTTAAAGTAATGAGACTATCTTTGAAAATGAAGTGTGTTGAAAAATAATATATGAAATTATGAATATTGAACAAGAAGAGACACTCAAACTCTAGAATAGTGTGTTTGATAAATTAATTGCTATCATCACAATTGAAAGCTAGTGCTCATAGTGAATTTTCTAATCAATTATATCTTTTCTGTAGACAATCTAAGAGAAAGCATGATCTCTTTTGTGTTTCGAGAGGCTTCACATGAACTCTCTGGTTAGGAATATGTCTGTTATGAACAATTGTCATTACCAACGAATTTTGGTAGACCAGATCCCTCATTGTAACATACAAGGATCTCATTACCTGTTTTTCCCTAACAAGACAAAGGTATCAATAAATTGTCCCGGGTTGAGTCCTAAATTGGATTTGGTTGAAGGTCTTGTCTCTATTCAAGATAACTGCGAATTGCATGCAGACACTATTTCCACCATTTCTAATACCCTTAATACAATGCATTTAACCGAGGACACCTACATTTCAACCTTCAACTTCACATTGCCTGAAAACTCCCCTCCCTTGAAAATTAAGAGAAGACCATTGTCAAGATCTCCCTCAAATGATTTACATATGTTACTAATCCTTATCATACCCTTACTTTCAGTGTTAGTGGCAGCACTGATTGCCTTTGTTGTATTCCGGAGATTGGCTCTGTCAAAGCAAATCAACCATGTAACCGCTTAATTCAATACCTTATATATATATTGAGATGCATGTTATTCACATTTATAGGTATTATGTTTATGTATTATTCCCAATTTATAGCATGAATGATGTATTTTGGAAGATAGATTAACAATAACGCAAGGGTAGATTAGCTTATTCTAGAAATATATTAGCAAGCCCTGTAAGAGGGAAATAAGAAATTGGTCGGGACGACCAAGGGTAGCTGCCGAGCCCTGTAAGAGGCCGGTAGTGTACGAATGGAAATGAGCTAGGGCAGTAGAATAACTCAGACTCGACGCCTCCGAAGAGGGCAATGTTATGTCTAGGTGAGGGCGACGTTTTGTCTATGTAAACACACCGACGGTGGTGACTGTTTTTATAATCGCTTATGTAATCACAACATTGTAAGCGCGGGTTACCTTCGTTTGACTAATGCTGAGGTAAACAATTTTTGCTAGTGGCATTGAAATGGCTTTCCGGATTGGTGCAAGGTGCAGAAGGAGGAAAAAACTATTGGTGCATGAATTCAAAGTCACGCCCATAAGGAGTGACATTTATTTGAGAAGTCACCGGGGATTGGTTTAGAAAAATTAGTGACGTCAGACGAAGGTAGCTTAGCGTAAGATACGGGATCTCGTCAGACGTTCTACAGAGAAGAGATAGAGAAGATATAGGGAGAAGATATAGAGAGGGTGTAAGGAGAGAGGATCAGGAGACGATGTAGAGACGAGAGAAAAGAGATCCCGAGTGTAAGCTAAGGTGAAATTACAGTGAAAGAAGAAAGAAAATTCACCATCCTTTTATTAACCCAAAGGACGAGAGGAATAGGCATGGGGCCTAGAAAATAGTGAGACTACAGGAAAAAGAAGGCATTGGGCCTACTACTTAAGAGGAACTTGAATATTAGTGAACCTCACGTAACGAGAGGCAAGGGGCCTCGAGACGAGTGATATTACAAGTCAAATTTAAGTGACAGTGGTGACTAGGGGGGGTGAAACGGAGGGTGCTATATATTGTGTGCTGCTGAGGATAAACGAATACTTGCTGCTTGTATTGATAGTTTTTGTATAATTCACATTTATGTTGTTTAAAATTTAGTTAAAGAAAAAGTGGTTGTAGAATGCCCTTTGTTTATTTAATTCTTATGTTGTCATCAAGTATCCTGAGTCCGTGATCGTCTGCAGAAATGTCAACAAACCCAATGGGCAACCATTCAATGACGGATAAGGACTGTCGAATATTGGGTACTTAATATTTAGTGTCCCTAGATGGTCATTAGTGTGACATAAATAAACCTGCTGCATTGTTTACCAATGATACACAGATAGATTAGGTGTATTGCTAAGTATTTTCAGTTATTACATAATAAACTACGGACTATTTTCTACAAAATAGGTCGAGTAGCCTGTAGGATACGTTGATTATGTTCCAGTAACACAGGAACTCATATTTTTTCATTTGAAGGATTTAATATATTCTAATAAATTGTTTGGGTAGGAGCTATTGGAGATTGTAAGTTGTTAAATATCCGTGCTTGCGTGTTTCTGGAATTTTACCGTTACTTTTGCTATAACCAATCGTCTGTTGCCCCAAGTAACCGGCACCGGCCACAATTTAATCTACCTTATCGACGAGAGTTACGTTCTTGAAACGGCTGTCGATACCGTACGGTCGCGTACCTTTAACTAGAGCCTAGCGTGGGTCTCCTTAGTTAAAGTATGTTCAATAAATGTACTTTTAAGTACAAGTATAGCATTAGAAAAGTATTCCTTTACCAAGTATGCTAAATAAATGTATCTATGAGTATAAATGATGACGAGTGAAAAACCAGTAATTTTTTTATTCCATTAGTGAAGTGTTCATGAGTGTGCAGAAATTTCAGTAAAGTATGTACAGTATAGTATCCTGATATTGCAATATTATGAATCATTATTATCCTAAATCCTTGATAGGCCAGCAAATGATGAATAATGTTAGATGTTAATGAATTGTGAAGAATGGGGTGTATACTATAATTAGGTAAACACAGAGACCCTCTTCCATATTTCTTTATTAAATAATACAGAATCATAGAATGAGAATGGGATAGAACAATATAGCTTCTTCGGTGAAGCTCTTATAAAAGTTAACATGAACCTCTTAACTCAATTTAAAAGTCTTTTGTACCCAGAAGCACAAAATTGTATAACCATTTAAGGACATAAACTTATATGAGGGCCCTAGCTACAAAGAATTTAAAAGGATATATATATATATATATATATATATATATATATATATATATATATATATATATATATATATGTATATATATACATATATATATATTTTTCTTTTTTTATCTTGTTTCATCTTCATTTTTCTATACACATCACTTGTTGTACTGAACAGTGTATAAGTTACATTTTTTAGCTAATGTTGTAAGGATGAATTTTCATTAGCTACTTTACTTTCAGCAAAACAATGGCTCTTCGAGGAATGAAAGTAATTGAGCTTGCTGGTCTCGCACCTGCACCATTCTGTGGCATGATCATGTCTGATTTTGGGGCCAATGTTATAAGGGTTGACAAAGTAAGAATTCTTGTTTGGATTAGGGTGAAAATGATAAGGATGAATTATGAGCTTGCATATACTTTACTCATGAGATTGACTAATATGTTTGAATGCTTATCAGTACATAAACTTTCTCTTTATCTCTCTCTCTCTCTCTCTCTCTCTCTCTCTGGCCCCTCCCCCCTTTGATTTTTTTAATTTATTTTTTTAGCCATTCTCTCCAGATGTTGATCGCCTTGCACGTGGAAAGCGCTCCATTGTGCTTGACCTCAAGAAACCTGAAGGTGTAAATGTCTTGAAATCTCTCTGTTCCTCAGCAGATGTTCTTATTGAGCCATTCCGTAGAGGTACTGTATATTAAGTGTACTTATTTTTTTCCCTCTCCATTTTCAATTATATGCCATTTCTTGCAGTGTGGTAACTAAATGATAGCTAGACATGGAAGAGAACAATCCTTGCCTTTTCACATTCCCATCTCACCCATCTCTTTCATTCATTCCTACTATAATCATAAGAAAATTGCATCACATTACTTCCACATCTGCACTGCCTATTCATCCTTGGTTCACTCCAAGTATTACTTCAGAAGTGCATACCTAAGTGATATATCAATAAAAAAAATTATATATTAATTTTGTAAATTAAAATGCATCAATGTAATATCTGCTTTTCTTGCTGGAACTCAATAACAAAAAAAAATTCTAAAAGCAAGACATTACTGAATGGAGCTCAACATGTGCCTTGAGATGCCATGTTTATGGAAGATGAACTAACAGAAATCTGAGGATAGACCTACCATGAATGTTGAGTAGTAGGAATAGGGGTATTCTTTTAGAAATGCAAATTAAATATTAATTTTGTAAATTGAAATACATCAACATAATATCTGTTTTTCTTGGAAATCAATAAAAAGAAATTATAAAAGTGAGACAATCATATCATTTCCTGATGGTGATGACCCTGATGATCTCTAGGGAGGCTAAATGCATACCCCGTAGGAGGTTAGGTTAGACTAGACCAATTTATTAGAATTTCGTTAGTTTGTCTTGTACAACAAAAACAATCATGGTGTCTCGAAGCTCACCGACATCAGAGTTGTTGCTAGGGTGTTGCTTTTAACAACTTTTTTGTTATTAATTTCCACCAAGAAAAACATATATTACATTGATGTATTTTAATTTACAAGATTAATATCTAATTTTCTATTGCCATATCACTTTGGCATGTACTTCTAAAGATTTACTGCTGCTTTGTTAAGAAGCTGCTTATAACCCATAAACAGCAGCATAGTAGTGTTGATTTTGGTATGAAATACTTGAAGTGACATAAGGACAATTAGCTACACATTCTGTGGAGTGAAGAGTCTGTCTTTACTGTGACTGAGAATAGAAGTAGGAATATTTATACACATGCATGACCCAGAGTTGCCAGAATAAAAACAATTTATACATACATATACCAAGGGCTTTTTCCTCCTAACAAAGGAGGTAGGCAAAGTCAAAAGGGATAATTCCACTCCCACCCATTTCATCTCCACTCCACTCACATTCACCACCCCTCCCTCCCTCCCTCCCTCCCTTTTTTTCCAGGCTCCTCCTGGATGACCAGTCATCCCTACATCTCGTCCATTACCCTGGGTCAGAAGCAATGCAGGAAGACACAGCACATCCAGAGCAAGGCCACTTCACTTAATCAGCAACCCCCTCTCTCTGTCTCCTCGTACAGAAAAAAGAAGATAGAGAGAAATCCCTTTAGGCTGTGTCAAAATATCATTCACACATAACCACTCCCAAATCCCCCATCCCTAACCCACTCCCTTCCATGCATCACAGCATCATCCAGAAACAACCATATACAACCATTCTCCATTTACCCCTATCTTTATAAATGATTTTAAACTACATATCAAGGACATCATTAAGAAAAAATAATAATACAGTATTTGATAGATTTTTCACTAAATATTTTTAGGTTTTAACTTGTATAGACATTTTGCCTGATTAGCAGTTGATTTGAATGTATGATCCAGGGAACAGTGTGATTACAGTGATGTTTTGCTCTAATGTGGGTGTGGTATTCAATAAAGACTAGTCTTCACATGGTGTTTAATCTGGCAAAATTGTCAGTGGTTGTCATTGTCATAAACTGAGTAAACTACATGAAGTTAAAATGTGTATCTCAAGCAAATATTATTTGATTTTAGCTTGTGTTATATTAGATATATTCAGATAAAATTCATGTAACTCAAGAGTTAACTATGCATTTGATCTTTTCTCCATGTCTACTAGGAAATCTACTTTATGATCTGTGTAGTATTAATTGTTACATATGCAAACATTTGCTATATTACAGGTGTGATGGAGAAGATTGGTTTAGGTCCAAACAAGATGTTAGCTGAGAATCCCAAACTTATTTATGCCCGATTGACAGGTTTTGGCCAATCTGGTCCTTATGCTGATATGGCTGGGCATGACATTAATTTTTCAGCTGTCTCTGGTGTGTATTTGTTGTATTTGTAAATTTAGATATACTGCTCAGTATGTACTTTTGTTTGCCTGATTCAATTTTATTTTTATTTAATATTACTAATTCTTCCATCACATTATCTTAATTGCTATATAATATTCAAAGAATGTTGGTGACAACTAGTGGATAAGATATACAAACTTTTTGTGTGTTTACTAAGAAAAGGGAAAGTACCAAAAGATTGGAAACTGGCAAATATTGTGCCAGTTTATAGAAGTGGGGACATAGGTTGAGTGATCATTTGCTATTCTATTTATCTTAATATCATCAGCATATCCATAGTTTACATTATAATGGACAGAAATAGCCATTAGTGATTTGTTATTATCCAAAGAATTAATATCTTAAAAATTAGAAAAATAAATAAAAATTGAACTGTGCATGATTTTAGTGGCCTTGCTGTGGATGTGCTGTGTCTTGCGACACTGCTTCTGACCCAGGGCGGTGGGCAAGGTGCAGGGATGACCCGTCATCCAGGAGGTGCTCAGATGAGAGGGAGGGTGGGAGGGGTGTGGAGTGTATTTAGGGATGAAATGGGTGGGAGTGTTTTTATGCCTTTCCCTTTTTGGCTACCTCCCTTGAAAGAGGGAAAAGGCCTTGGTATATGTATGTATGATTTTAGTATCTTTAACATGAATGTTTTTACAGGTCTCTTGTCCATGTTAGGCCGAAAAGATAGTCCCCCTACACCTCCCATCAACCTGTTAGCTGATTTTGCTGGTGGAGGACTTGTGTGTGCACTGGGTATTACCATGGCTCTTCTTGAACGCACATGGTCAGGTAAATACTTTGCCAGGATTTACAGAGTTGCTTTTATTTGTAAAGTTGTGCATTAATGTTGCACTTTCTAGTGTATAAATTACAATTAAGACATTGGTTTTTATATTTTGAGATGAAGTGTCTGAGAAGTATGGTAGGGGTTACAAGGTTGGATAGAGTGAGAATTGAGGAGAGTGGGGTGGAAAGGGAAATGGCAGATAGGGCTGATTAAAGAGTATTGGAATGGTGTAGACACATGGAAAGAATGAATGAAGAAAGATTAGCAAAAGAGGTGTAGATGGCAGAGGTGGATGAAGTGAACTTGAGGGGACAACTGAGGATGGGACAGATGGGGTGAAAGGGGCTTCGAGTAAGAGAGGAATGTCTGTTGAGGAAAGAGGGGAGAAGACATAAGATAGGGGTGAGTGGAGAATGGTTTTGTATAGATGATGCTGTGATGTATAGGAGGGAGTGGGTGGGGGTAGTGAGGGAATATGTGTGAATGATATTTTAACACAGCCCAAAGGGATTTCTCCCTGTCTTCTCTTTTTCTGCATGAGGAGATGGAGAGGGGGGAGTCATTGATTAAATAAAGCTGCCTTACTGTGTCTTCTTGCATTGCTTCTGATGTAGTACAGTGGGCAAGATGCAGGGATGACTTGCAGGGACGGGGGGATGGTTAATAGGAGTGGAGTATGTGGGGATGAAATGGGTGGGAGTGGATTTATGCCTTTGACTTTGGCTACTTCCCTTGTATGGGGGAAAAAGCCCCAGGTATATGTATGTGTGTCTGTAATATGTCTTGTTGAATATCCTGCAGTCATAGAGGGAGGGCCTTTACACTTTGTAAGAGAACCCTCTGCATGAAAACTGTTGTATTTATAAATATTATATATTATAAGGAGGGATCCCAAAACATCATAAATAGATCAACAGGTGTTAAAAGCTTTAGTCTTACAGATATGGAAATCAATTTTTTTCCCTTAACTGTTTTTTACATTCACCAGCTACACAATAGACTATAATTAATTAAATTTTCTCAACTATTTAATAGATTCAACATTTTACAATACATATATACATACATGCACCAAAGGCCTTTTTCCCCCTTATAAGGGAGGTAGCCAAAAAACAAAAGCATAAAAACCACTCCCACCCATTCCATCCCTATCACACTCCACTCCCCTCCACCCTCTTATCTTGGGACCTCCTGGATGACAGATCATCCCTGCATCTTGTCCACAGCATGGCCACTTCATTAGATTGGTGACCCCCCCTCTCCGTCCCCTCATGCAGAAAAGGAGAAGACTGGGAGAAATCCCTTTGGGCGGCATCAAATTTTTTTCACACACACTCCATCACCCCCCATCCCCAACCATTCCACCTCATGCATCACAGTGTATTAGTACATTTAACAATGGTGAGTGAATATTGATATTTGATTACTCAAACATCACACTTCAGAAGATTCCCAAAACTGTTTTTGAAGTGCAGATAATTTTTTCAGAGTTGAAAAAATAATTTATATTGTCTAAAGTCAAGTTTAATAGCAAAAATATTTCATGGGAATGGTCAGCAATGCTTTTTTATTTACTCTGCATGGAGGAAAGAAGAGCTTTTTTGATAGATTTTAATGAGTGTTTAGAGAGTTTTGGAAGGAATATCAATGTACTTTTAGGGGATCTCAATGCTAGAGTAGGATAATTTTATGCAGATTGCAAACTTTTTGACAGTGGAGAAAGGGGGTACAATCAATTCACCCATTGTTATCAGAAAGAATCCTAGGACTCATAGAAATTCAAGATATACAGTATTCAGTTGCCCCAGCCTAAAATCAAAAGCTTGTTCATTATAATTTAGTCTTTAGATGTTTCTTTGGTCTTTCATGTAGTATCATTTGTAGCATCACAAATTGGTCTATACCTGGACAGTTCCAAATTCTTTTTATAACAGGTGCTGGGCAAGTGATTGACTGTAGCATGGTAGAAGGTGCAGCGTACATTGGTACCTGGCTTTATTCCTCAAAAGATCTTTGGATTTGGGGCAAAGGAAGAGGAGAGAACTGGTGAGTATTGGGTAATTTGTACTTCTTCAAGCTTTTTTCCTAACTTTGTCAACCTTTTAAGTTAAAGCTGTGCCAAATGTTCCAAGACATAGAATATGGTAAAATATGGAACTGTGGTGACGGTTATGTATACAGAGCAAATATAATCACTGTTAATCTATTTAAATCAGTCACTTAGTTTCTTGATAGTGAGTGAATGTTGTTTCTAAATTATTGAAGATATAATTTAAAAATTCAGAGGATTCATATGATTTTTGGCTGGATTCTAAAATTTGCATTTTTTTTTTTCTAAATTACATTAACATTTTCTCAAATTTCATTAGTTCCTAGTAATTCATTAGTGCAAATGTTACATCAGAAGACAATATATTAGAGCCAGCTCAAAGGTGAAAAACTCCTGGTTTTGACTTCGTTTCAGAATTTCAACTGATTGGTCACGTAAAACATTAAAAGATATCCTAACCCTCCCATGTAAGGGAATGGCTGAATTAAAACATGTGTTTTGATCTGACTCTGTGTGGAAGAATTTTTCCCCCATTTAATCACGTTTTGTGATCTACAAGGGCAGTGGCAGTATATGTATCCCCCACCACAGAGTCAGATGAAGGAAAAAAAATATATATATAGAAAATTCTAATGATTAATACTGTATAAATGAAGTGTTATGTGACCATACATCTAACTATTCTTATAAAAATTGAGACATTATCGTAATGAACAATAAATCCCTGGGATGTGATGATAATGATGATTAGACCATTAATCTTGTTTGGATGTGAGACCTGGAGACTCACTAAGAAATGGATATTGAGACTCAATGGTTTTGAAAATTGGGTTCTGAAAAAGATTTTTGGACCAGTATATAATGATGATAAAGCTCACTGAAGCCAACTACATAATCAGATCAAGAGAGATCATGAAGCAGCCCTTAATTCAGAATTTAGTAGCCTCTTGGAAGACTTAGATGGTATGGTCATTGTACAATGATGGAGCATACATGGATTTCTTTATAGGTGATAAATGAAAGAGTAACTGGGTCACGAGAATTGGGAGGCCTTACTACCAGTGATGGAGGTGGAGAGGCTTAGAGAAAGTAGTAATGAGTTGGCAGGCCTGAGAACCACATGATTAAGTTAGTGAGTCAGTAATTACAATGGGTCTGAGAGCCCCCTCAGACCCAGTTATGTCTTGAATTTTGGAAGGAGAAAAATACAGAGGGGGATCCTTGTCCCCTCACTCCATCCCATTTAGTCACCTTCTACAACATGTATGGTGGAGGCATTCTTCTCCCCTCTCCACCACAGGGAGTTCAGAGCAGGAAGTCATAGATGTAAAGGATATGTTTTGGTGGACAATTTAATGACAGACAGCAACAGTACAAAAGTATTTCATCATTTATTTTTGTATAAGGGTTGATTCACACTATCGGTCTGGTCACGCTCCACTCTCGCTCCGCTCCGGTTCTGAGGTATTCAGGGTTGATTCACACTATTGGTCCGGTCGCGCTCCGCTCTCGGTTCTGAGGTATTCACACTATCGGTCCGCTCTCGTTCCCGTCATCCCCCCTCCCTCGACACCAGTAGAAGTCTTACCATCAGTTACGAAGGATGTGTGACTTTTCTGACGCCGAGTTGGCAATAATCGCTATTGCACTTGATGAAGAAGAAAAAAAAATAGAAAAAGAAAGAGATTGTGGGTTCATCCTATGTTGCAAGATAGGAAGACTGAAGGAGAATTTCATACTCTGTATCCTCGTCTTATTGATGATGAGAGTAAATTCCACAGCTATTTCAGAATGAACAAAGGAACATTTGAGAAAATACTATCCAAAATTGAGGATGACTTGAAATGTACAAGAAGATGCTGCACTTCCTGGCACTGATGTGCTTGCACCATACGTTATAGTGGGAGATGAGGCTTTCCCGCTGAAGAGAAATTTGATGAGGCCCTACCCAGGTTCTCAGACTGAACATAAGGTAGAGAAGAGGATTTTTAATTATAGATTATCTAGAGCCAGGAGGATAGTTGAGTGCACATTTGGCATTCTAGTGCAAACCTTCAGAATATATTTAAGGAAACTTAAAGCTATGCCTTCTAACGCTAATTCAATCATTACGACAACATGCATACTTCACAATCTGATACACCCAAATGCTGTTGCATTACCAGATACTGTTGTCATGCCTCCATCAAACACAGTACGTCCAATGAGAGGAAGAGGGGGAAATGCTACAAAGGAGGCTTATGGCACAAGAGAAACACTGAAAGATTATTTCAGCTCCCCAGCTGGTTCAATGCCTTGGCAAAATGATAAAATATAAGTAGACAAACAAACTTGTGTAGGAATATTTGTTGAGTGAGCTAAGGAGATGCATTTCCGCAGTTGATAATAGGTTGTTATTATACATATGGAATTTCTTTCTTCGGTTAATAATGTGTATTTTTTTCTCTCAGTACCTTGACAATATGATAAGTATGCAAACATTATCACTGTAGTGCAGCGAAGTCAGGTCATACAGCTCTGGTTTACCTTTTGACTAATTCTATTAGCATTTCATCTAAATCCACAAAATTAAAGTAAGTTTTGTAGGTTATATTTTATTCAGTTGGTGCTTATGAATATCCTCGCTGTACGCATTGTCATTGTATCAGTGATAAATAAAAAGAAAATGTATTTTCATCATTTTTCTAACCTTCTCATGATCCCATTGTGGTGTTTCCTTTGGATTATCCATGGTTTGGTAGGACAGAAGGTAACACTACTTGCTTATATGAAGGCTGAATCTCGACTGGAGTGGAGCAGGAGGAGCAGGACCGTGGCAACTGAGTTCACAGTTGCGCTCACAGTCCAGTCACGCTCCAGTCTCACTCCAGTAAAAATATCTTTTGACGGAACCGTGACCGGAGCGAAACCGGAGCGAGACTGGAGCGAGAGCGCCATAGTGAATGCTTCCATTGAAATTAATGAGACAATATTGGACCGGACCGAGAGCGGAGCGGGAGTGGAGCGCGACCGGACCGATAGTGTGAATCAACCCTAAAGGTTTTACTCTAATATAAATATTTAGCTATGGTCCTTTAAGAATATTGACAGCAATAGTACACAAATATTTTATTATCCTTTTATGAGTAGAGATTTTACTTGAACATAGATAAATGATGTGTGGCTGTGATCTGTAGGGGTGCACTACAACAGTCCCAAAAGTAATGGCTGCATGTCACCATTTAGCCAATACCACAGTCTATACCCCAGTACTTATTAATTCAGGAAACCATGTCAGCAATTCATTATTATCCTGAAATAAAGAACAAATTTTGGCAATTTTGATCATTTGGCAGGTTGATTGTTTCAGGAAACCCATACCCCTAAGGTGCCAAGTTACTGAGGGCCAAATGTAATTGTATATCAGTAGAGAGAAGCAAATTGCAATAATTACTTCAAATTTTATTTTTGTATCTAACACACATGATAATTTTTATATTTTATTTATTTTAATATTTGTTTTAATTATTTACTTTATGTATATATATATATGAGAGAAATTTGCTAGTAACAGCAACATCAATCCAATCATTTTTTATGACAGTCGCATGCAGGATTCGAACCCACTGCTATCGGCCACTCCTAAGATTACCTTCACAAAGCCTTAGACCACTACACCAACAGACACTAATAGTGTCTGTTGGTGTAGTGGTCTAAGGCTCTGTGAAGGTGATCTTACGAGTGGCCGATAGCAGTGGGTTTGAATCCTGGATGCGACTGTCATAAAAAATTATCATATATATATATAATATATATATATCTTTTTAACACAGGCTTGACTCAGGGGCCCACTTTTATGACACTTACAAGACTTCAGATGACAAGTGGATGGCAGTTGGAGCAGTAGAACCTCAATTTTACTCAAAATTTATTAACCTCCTTGGTCTTGATGAAGATGAGGTTGGTCAGTTTGATGACTATGAAACAATGAAGAAGATTGTGTCCTCAGTATTTTGCCAGAAAACACAAGAAGAATGGAGGAAGGTTTGTCTTTTACGATTTCTGATTAGTAGGCTGAAAGATTAATAATTATATTTATAAATGCCCCACTTGTTATTTGTTGCCTCAGGTTTTGCCAAATGGAAAATCTGCTGCCCCATAGTGGCTGGCAACAGTCCTCAGTCTTTTAGTTATGAATTCATGTATTGCTCCAGCTTGGGCTATATTACCTTCTAAGGTATTCCAAGTATTTATGCATCTATATGGATAACTGTATTTCTTCACATCCAATTATGCTGGTAATGAGTGACGTTAATCATTATTCCCCCAATTTCAGATATTTGATGGACAAGATGCTTGTGTCACACCAGTTCTGGATATTGAAGAGGCTCCATATCATAGTCATAACAAAGCTCGAAATTTCTTTGTCAAATCTGCCAGAACAGGAGAATATGAACCAGGACCAGCCCCATTGCTGATGCGTACTCCCGCCAAAGCCAATGTTGCTGTTCCTCCACCTAATAAAGGCCAACACACTGAAGAAATTCTTACAGAAGCTGGATATTCCAAAGAGGAAATAAGCGGACTTGTAGAAAAGAAAGTAGTTGGACTATCATAGGAAAAAGCAAAGTTGTAAGGGCAAAAGTTTCATAGAGCTGTTTAGCCCCTTATGCTATATATTTTTAAATTTATTTATTTATTACTTTTTTTTCAAAAGTTAAAGTGTTTAATATATGAGAGTATTTTTACAACTATATGGGATGTTATAATATGATTGCTGCATTTGTTTAGGTCTAACTGAACACCTAGATATGCAGTGGATATACAAAGTTAAGAACAATTTAGACACTGCGAGATACAGAGATGTAACAAAACAACAGTGTGTGCAAAAGCAATACAAGAATCTAAGAGCAAATTAGATATGGCGAGATACATATGGGACACCATGAACATAGCTCCCCTTCCCATGAGGTACAACTAGGTAAATACTCAAATACATACACCATATTTATAGGGTTAATATATGAACCCCCACCTATGATAGTCCCTTGTTTCATGAGGACTTTATAAAACAAAATATTTAGTGTGTTTTATTATACATTTATTGAAAGATGTTTTAAAGTAGTTTTGTAATGGAAAATGTATGATTGTATGTAAATACAACATTGATACTGGAGTAAAGTATGAAATCATCTACTGTAACTTTATACTAACCTAACTGTTGTTCTTGTTTTCTCCAAGCCTTTGCCATTTTTTAAGGTGGTGGAACAAAATACCAAACAGCTACCCTATTACCATGGTCTTTTGCTAATGCTATGACATTTAGTTTAAATCTTATGTAATTATGTCTCTTGTTTTTCAGTCATAGGGAATTTACTATAAATAAAATATGTTATGGGTATACTGTACTCATACTCTACCTCTGATTAGATCACTATTGTTTTGTCACACACTCATTGTAAATAGCTGATAGGTGGCTGAAGTTTGTTAATATTCCTTTTATCTTTCTAGAAGCATTTTTCACTAAGATGATAAAAATAAATAAATGTATATATATATATATATATTTATTCCTTTTTTCCCCTCGACACAAACACCCCCTTATCGTGAGGCTAGGGTGGTGCTCCCTACTGAGGACTTTGTAGTATGGAATTTAATGAACCATGCCCTTGGTTCAACTTCACTGGTGGCAGGGCTTGAACCGCCATCCCCTCTACCTTTGCTCCAAGTAACGTCCTAACTCACTCAGCCAGCGAGTTGTTAAATAATATAATATATTAATGGTATATCTGGTGTGAATTATGTATGCTGGAGAAGGAGGTACAGTGAGATTATGTAAACTTCCATCTTACCTGTAATTACTGATGTAGCATGACCAATTTGTCATAAGTTTATGCTAATACTCATAGATTGATAATTTGGCTTCTTATCGATATTATTGGCTACACATTTACAATATTAATTTGACTTGTTTTTGATATTTTATTATTAGTAACAATTTTTGTGCTTAGCAAACCCATGCTTGTCTGACACCTTAGCTTACTAGCCAATGACAATCCATCATCCATGATACAGCTACATTGGATGCATGGCAGTTTTTTAATATATTTAGACAAAAAAATGGAAAGAATGAGTGAAGAAAGACTAGTAAAAGAGGTATGGAAGGCAGATGTGGAGGGAGTGAACATGAGGGGGTGACCTAGGATGAGATGGATGGATGGGGTGAAAGGGGCTTTGGGGAAGAGGGGAATGTCTGTTGAGGAAGGACAGGAGAGGACAGAAGACGGGTGAATGGAAAATGGTTGTATATGGATGATATTGTGATGCATGAGATGGGATGGGGGATGAGGTAGTATGTGTGAGAAAAATTTGACACAACCCCAAAGGATTTCTCCCCATCTTTTTTTTGCATGAGGGGAGGGGGGATCGCCGATTTCATGAGGTGACCTTGCTGTGTCTTGTGACACTGCTTCTGACCCAGGGCAGTGGACAAGATACAGGGATGACCCGTCATCCAGGAGGTGCCAAGATAAGAGGATGGAGGGGAGTGGAGTATATTGGGAATGGAATGGGTGGGAATGGTTTTTATGCCTTTGTTTTTTGGCTGCCTCCCTTGTAAGGAGGAAAAAGCCTTTGGTATATGTATGTAGAAAAAATCTTATACCTCCATAAATATGATGCATGTACAACCACTCCTCTTTTAACGACGACAATTGGGACCAGCGCGCCGTCGTTAACCGAATTGGTCGTTAAGCGAAAGTGTATACATATACAGGGTCTAACAGATAAATCCGTACAACTTCTTATCACATGTTTTAAGATTAATATCTCGGGTTATAATAAACAGAGAGTTATGAAATTTTCAGTATATTTAGAAAAGGCAATAAGAACAATGATTTCATTCAATGTAACCACCTTCAGCTGTTATGACGCTTTCAACGCGTTTACAAAACTTGGATACAGCGTTGATGATCTCAGACTTTGATAATGAACCCACAGCCTTCTTGATGTCTGTCTTCAGGGTTGTTATACTTCTGTGTGGCTTGTCACATGCCTTGGCCTCAATTCGTGCCCAAAAATAATAATCTAAAGGGTTTAGGTCTGGCGAATTTGAGGGCCACAACTCTTTGTTCCAGAACTGCACATTTGACCCTTCGAGAAGGTTGGTGGTCCTCTTCGCTGTGTGGGCTGGAGCCGAGTCTTGTTGGAAGACAAACTGGTTGCCACTAGCCTTATCTTTCATCCAGGGTATTATTTTCTCTTCTAGAACTTTGCAATAGACAACGGCATTGACTTTCTCCTTGTTGTTGAAGAAGTGAGTGAAGACGTCCCCCTCAGTTGACACCACACAGAGCACCATGACACTTGCTGGTTTCTTCGTCGTTGTCTTGTGTTGAACCTCTGAGGATGAGGAGGCTATCCAGCGATCATTCCACTTATTGAAAGTCGCATCAACCGTCAAAATCTTCTCGTCGGAAAAAAAACTTGATGACTGAGCCATTCGACTTCATCCAGTTCAACAGCTTTTGGCACCTGGTCAAGCGGATTTCTTTAATTTTTCGTATCAAAAGATGTCTTTTTCCTTGTGAGAATGAGGTTAATCCTAATTTCTTTAATGCTCTGTGAATTGTCATTGATCTGACACCTCTCTTCTTTGCCAATGTCGATAATGGAAAGGCTGGATTTGCATTGAAAATACTCTTGAGACCAGTTAAAAAGCGAGGTGTTAGAATTCTGCCCCTTCTGGGCTTGTGAGCAGCTCATTGGTCTTCGCCGGTCTCATCAAAACGTTTACAAACATCGTAAACAGTTTGTCTGGAGTATTTTAGCATCCTTATTATGGCACTAGGAGTGTGACCCGCGCGACGAAGTTCGCATATGGCTGAACGTTTGGCTTGTTCCATTGCTTAATGTTTATTGCACCGGTGCTAGTATACAACTGGCTAAATTATTAGACAAATGGAAGTATCTGGAAACAATCAGAATTGCCATATGTTACTTTTTAAGTGCTTAAAACCTCTTCAAAGTTTGTACGGATTTATCTATTAGACCCTGTACGTACATGTACTGTATGTACAATGTCCAGCAATACATGTATCTTTATTTTCATGTATTTTTCCTCTTTTATACAGTACATTAAAGCTTTATTTACTGTTTATTTACGGTGGTTAGGTTCCTAAAATTACCGTATATGACCAAATCCGCGTATGCTGACATTCCATATTGAATACCGGGGTATTTTTTTAGTTTCGACCATGGGCGCAATATAGCAATAGAAAATTAATTATTAATTTTGTAAATTAAAATGTATCAACGTAATATGCAATTTTGTGGGCAGAAATGAAAGTAAAAAAATACCTTGCTACAAGACAATATGCTAATGAACGAAGTCGGTAGCATAGGCTCGGGACGCCATCTTGTCGTCTGCCAACGTCTCTCACGACGACGACAACAAGGACAAGCCGGATGACATTTAATTTGCAGGTAATGATTTATTAAACACAGGTTAGGTTAGTTTAGTTTAGGTTAGACGAATTAATTTAATTAATTTATCATCCTTTCATTTCTTCGACATTGGCATCTATCATAACAAACATGGTGTACCATTCGTCTGACATGACTTCGTTACTTACGAAATCTGTTTTAGCATTTTTTTTTTCATTTCCACTCACAAAATTGCATATTACGTTGATACATTATAATTTACAAAATTAATCATTAATTTTCTGTTGCTATATTGCGCCCATGGTCAAAACTAAAAATTTACCACTACCGGTATACACTGTACCCTAGGTAGTTTTTGCAGCTTGCAGGATGGTAATGTAGACCTAAGCTTCAGAACACTTTACCTCACAGCTAATATCCACCGTACAAGTTCATTTATAACATCATACAAATTTGCCTCAGGCAACTTAATTATCGTACACGACGTCATAACTTCGGGAGATTTACGTTAAAACGACGTCATAAAGCCCGTCGTTACTCCGAGTTGTCGTTAAACGAGGAGTACCTGTATATATATGTACACTTTAAACCCACTATCGGAGAAATAATATCAGAAGTACAGGAAAACCGTATATTTCAACAACTAACTGTAGTCCTCTTCAGCAGAATGGTTACAAGAAGATAGAGTACAGGTAAAAATGAGGTAGTGAGGAGTACAGAAAAGGGGACGAGGAAAAGTGGGGGGTGGGGGTGACTCAGGTTACATGCCCTTGATGTGGTTGGGTCAAGGATGGACAGTTTGTGGTATTTTGTCCGACCTCTCTTGACATTAAGGAAGACTCCACAATTTTCCTACAAAAGCTACAATGGGATTTGAATATGATTCACTATCATATTCAAATCACTGACCAGTGTGGTACTTAGAATTTGAGGAAGAATTGTGAAAGACTAAGTTGAAATATTAAGAACAAAAAATTCATGACGGAAATCCAATATGGCTTCAGGAAAGAAAGATCTCATTTTTCCAACTTGTTGAGTTTTTATTCAAAAGTAATCTATGTACAAAATACATATATACAATATACAAAATAATACATTGAAAGTAATGATAGAATGCATAACAACCACCTCGACAGGACACCTACACACAGAGCACATTCTACAATGCCTCACTCTAATAATCCCAAGACAACAACACCGTATTTCTTCCCTAATCAACTTATCAGTCTGCCTGGTGGCTGTAGCCAGTTACCTGGGAGCCATGGGTTTCCTGCAAGAGAGACTTGGAACCAAAGCACTGACTGACAGTAATATATATATGCTCCAAGAGAGGCACGGCTGGAAGAGCTGTGTTTACTTGGCTCGGGAGAAATATTTTATAAAATACCTTACAAAAAGTCAATGAGAAATGTAATGAAGGACTGGATGTCTGGATGGAGGGAAATTACTACTGGAGTTCCAGATGGTGTATGCTGATGACGTGATGAATAATATTTCATTTGCTGATGATGCAAAGCTCATGGGGAAAGTAAAGAATATAAAATATTACAGGTTGTTACAAGATCTGGATAAGGTATATAAGAGGAACCAGGAGTGGGAGATGAGTTTCAGAGTGAAGAAATACAAGACATTGGAAATGGGTTTAAGTACGAATAGGCCATCACTGCTCTATAGAATGGGTAATGATTTAATTACAGAAGCATAAGAAGATACTTAGAAGTGATGATAATGGAAACTTTATTGCCACATCAAAATGATCACTAGGGAAACTTATAATTTATTGCAGAACATAAGAATAGCATACAACTACATGGACAAAGACATGATAAAGATTATTGAAAATTTAATTCACCCTAGACACTTGTCCCTCGTTTAACGAATGAGTTCAGTTAACAAATGAGTACATTCCTGGGAAATAGTTTGTTAGGCGAGAATGCATTAAATTAATTCCATTTTCCCAATGACTCCCATTATGTAAGTCAAAATACATTCTTATGAAAAAAAATCACATTTTGACCCTGTCATAAAATGCAGTTATACATATATTTGTAGGCAGTTTTCAGGCTTAACAGCACCAGCACTACTACCAGCAACATGCTTAGCAGACATTATGCAGTCTTTTTGCTCTAAACCAGATGAAAATATGTGAAGCACTGTAATCCAATGTTTGAGTGTTGTGTAAAACAGTCATGTAGCTGCCGCACATACACCAGAATGTTTTAGTTGGTTCTTTTATTGACTGCATTCATAAATTATTTTTATTTGTTGGTTGTAAATACATTTTTTTGTATTTTAATTTTTGTAAATTTATGAAGAATTTGCATACCTTCAAATTTTTTATTTGTTAATCAAGTTTTGGATAAAAAAAGAAAAGAAAAGTGTAACTGAAATTTCATTAAGTGAACCAGCATTAAATGAGGGATAAGTTACTGCAGTGGTGTGCTTGCCACACAAAAAAATGTATACAAGACAGAATATTCAACTAGCAGTGACTAAAATAGTTCTTGATCTTGCTGATGAATCATACAAAGAGAGACTGAACATTCTTGGGATGCCAATGTTAAATGTGAGAAGAGAGAGAGGTATTTTAATAGCAATGTTTAGAGCCACAAAAAGTGTGAACACACTTGATAAAGAAGACCTCTTTGTTTGGGAACAAAGGAAATCCAGAGGCCATGAGATCAAATAAAAAATACTAGACGTCTGAATGAGATTAAAAAAAATATATACAAATACATGTACAGTTTTCTGTACAGGATTATTGATTTATGGAATAGTTTGGATGAAAGACTAGTAAAGTCAAATGATATTGGCCAATTTAAGATGATGAAGGACTAGTAAAGTTGAATGACATTAGCCAATCTAAGATTAATGAGCACTAGGAACAGAGACCCTATGAGCATAGTTCTTATCCTGTATACTACAGTTAGGTAAATAAATATTTCATTTTTCCTCAGTTTCCATATCTCACCATAGGAAGTACAATAATGATCACAGTAATAATAATAACAATACATTTACCAACAAGAATTTTCCCCCATTAAAAGGTTGGTGCCACCACTTTACCTATGAACTGTAGCAAATAGAAATTGCAAAAAGAAAAAAAATATATCGTAACATTCAGCAATTGTAATGTTGCAACAAATTATTACAATTCTGAACTCAAGAGGAGAGACACTTGAAATTTCATGTTCTTACAAATATCTGTATGTATGTATAATATGTATGTATAAATATCTAGGTTTGTTATCTAATCATAATGGTTGATTTCATAATGGGGAACTAAAATTGCATAAGCAAGCACAGACAGCAATATACCGTATACACTGGTGGGGCTGTGTTGTAAATTCAACTTAACACTGGATATACTGCATGAGTTGCTCTGCACTATGGTCATGATCTATAAAGTAAAAGTGTCGGGTAACCAGGTATACTGTACAGAGAAAAAGTCAGTAACAGATGAAATTTCTAAAACCTTTGTTATATGTACATAAGAATATGAGTTATGATACTGTGTAGTGAGCTTGGTGAGTATCCTATTGATTTTTATATTGTGTAAAATGATTAGTTACTGGTAAATCATGGGTAAGACAACTAAACTGAATCACACACACAGCAAGTCTCAATGCAACAACAACAATACATACATACATATACCAAGGCTTTTTCCCCCTTATAAGGGAGGTAGCCAAAAAACAAAGGCATAAAACCATTCCCACCCATTCCATCCCTAACATACTCCACTCCCCTCCACCCTCTTCCCTCCCTCCTATCTTGGCACCTCCTGGATGACGGGTCATCCCTGCATCTCGCCCACTGCCCTGGGTCAGAAGTAGTGTTGCAAAACAGCACATCAACAGCAAAGCCATTACATTAAATCAGCAACCCTCCTCTCCATCCCCTCATGCAGAAAAGGAGAAGACAGGGAGAAATACCTTTGGGCTGCGTCAATCTATTTCTCATACTCCCACACCCCCCATCCCCCACCCACTCCTCCTCATGCATCACAGCATCACAACAACAATAATACCAAGGGCTTTTTCCTTCTTACAAGGGAGGTAGCCAAGTCAAGTACCCTTTCCCTCCCATTTCACTCCCATCCACCACCCTTGACTCCCTCTCATCTTACATATATACATATACCAAGGCTTTTTCCCCCTTACAAGGGAGGTAGCCAAAAAGAAAAGGCATAAAACCATTCCCACCCATTCCATCCCTGAATACACTCCACACCCCTCCACCCTCCCTCTTATCTTAGCACCTCCTGGATGACGGGTCATCCCTGCACCTTGTCCACTGCCCTGGGTCAGAAGCAGTGTCGCAAGACACAGCACATCCACAGCAAGGCCACTTCATTAAATCGGCGACCCCCCCTCTCCGTCCCCCCATGCATAAAGGCAAAGACGGGGAGAAATCCCTTCAGGCTGCATCAAAATTTACTCACACATACTACCTCACCCCCCATCCTCTCATCTTAGCTCCTCAAAAATAATGATAATGATAATAATATCCCTTACAAGGGATGTAGCCAAGTCCATCCACCTCCCTTGCTTCCTCATCTTAGCTCCCCATGGATGACAGGTCATCCCTGTCTCCTGCCCACTGCCCTGGGTCAGAAGCAATGCAGCACGGCCACTTCACTTAATCAGTGACCTCTCCTCTCCGTCCCCTCATACAGAAAAATAGAAAATGGGGAGAAACCCCTTTGGACTGCATCAAAATATTCATACATAACCACTCCCTACACCCCCCATCCTTCACCCCCCCCTCCCTTCCTTGTATCATAGTACCATCTATACACAGCCTTTCTTCACTCACCCCTATCTTCTGCCTTCTCCCTTCCTTCCTCACTAGACATTCTCCTCTTGCTCACTGACCCTTTCACCCCATCCATCCATTTCACCCTGAAGTTCACTACATCCAGATGAAGGCAAGGGTGTTGATAGATTTTGAGACGAGCAGCAAGGAGATGATTTTCTCTGATGTCCACCTTGTAGAGCCAGCCCACCTACAGGTTCCCTCTCATCATACTAGATTGATAATAATGTATATATATTAATCTTTTTGTCTGAGTATAATCACTTTATTTTTTAAGTGATTATATTCAGACAAAAATGTATATTCATATTACTATCAGTCTAGAATGGGTGGTAGTGGGTGCTTACCTTGACTGGCTACCTCTTTTATAAGGAGAAAGAAGGCCTTGGTATATAGATAGACAATCACTTCACACTTGCAGAGCACTCTGATCATATCACCCAATAAATGGTTTAATCTGATATCACAAGTGGATTCATTATTATACAACAAAGGCATTTTCCCCTTCACAAGGGGAGTGACCAAATCAAAGCACATACCCACATAATGAACAAAGCACAGTGCTCTTGAATATTCACTAGGTAAGTCTATCTTAACCTCTTCAATACAAGTCAAATTCTTGTGGGCAGCATCAACTGCCTGATGTGCGATGATTCAATGATGCACCACAATACTTGCATTATAAAATATAAAGTTACAGCTGTATTACTCATTCTCTTTCAATCTGAATATTAACCTCTTCAATACAAGTCACATTCTTTCACGCAGCATCAAATGCCAGAGGTATGATGATTGATACATCAAAACACTCGTTATAAAAAATAAAGTCACTCCTATATTACTCATTCTCTTTCACTGAGTAATAATAAACACATAAAACAGGATTAAACCAGTTCACAGAATTTGGGGGTTAATCAGCTACAACTACAAAATAATCAAGATGCTGACACTGGCATCCTCATATCCACTCACGCCTCATGATGACTACATAGGCATCATCGTATTGAAGAAGTTAACAACTACAGAAAATATGATCAAGCCAGTTCACTGAATATAGGGGTCACTCAGCTAAAACTACAAAATAAATATAATCAAGAGGACGATGCCAGCATCCTCATATACCTACTCGCGCCCTCATTGACACCTACACAGGCATCATCGTACGGAAGGGGTTAAGTATTCAGAGGGTTAATGTACACATATCACCCCATGAAGGGCCCACCTTCATCTTGACAGGCAGACTCACCTTCAGCTCCAGGACACCTTCCATATGATGAAGAACCAACTGGGCTACCTGGATAATATCATCACTTACCACCTGCAGAGAGAAATATGTCAAAGAAGTTTATATGAATTTGATATTGTGGTAGGACTACCCAAAAACACAAATCACCATAGTCAAGGTAAACCATAGAAAAAAAGAAAAGAAAATTCAAACCTCATAAATTAGTTCATCTTGTAGTTGCAACACCAAATATCCTCCTCGTAACTGATTGACCCCTGAAAGCTGCTGAGTCAAGAACTTGGAAGTATCAGGAAACGTTTCTTGTAAAGCTTGATCTATCCTGATCATAGCTAACTTGACAAGGTCAGCTGCAGAGCCTTGGATAGCTGTGTTTACTGCCTGCCGTTCACACTGGGCTGAAGTATAAGGATGAGGAAGGGTTCAACAACTACATATTTGAATCCATAAACAAAATATTTTTGTAAATATATATTTTTTCCCAACCTATCCAGTGAGAGAGAGCCAGACATGATGAAGAAAAATTCCCACCATTTTCATTCCCATCTAACTAATCCCTTTCCTTACATCTTGCTACAACTATAAGGAAAGTACACCATGTTTACTTTCCTTACAGTACTGACACTTTGTACTTGATGCATCCCTCACCAGGTCACTACCATAATCTACACTCTCTCCAACTCACTGTCACCTACACATATTTTCACCTCTGTATTTACTGATTCATCTGTTACTGATTAGGTTTTAATCTACTGTCCAAAACCTGTTTTTGCTACTGATCTTAATATGTTTTCTTGATTTTTAGTCAGGTCTCTTATGTGTGGGCTTAAGGTAATGTGATTATCAAAAGTAAGGTTCAAAACTTTTTAGTTCTTTTATAATGGAAGTGTTTAGCCATTTAATCTTGCTACTGGATGTCTGATTTATAGTTGTCTATAGTGATTAATGTTACTCGTGACTTCTAAAGGGAGGTTTCCATTCTATTATTTCTGACCCACTGTTCTAGTTTGTCTAAGTAAAATTGAATGTTCATAGCAGCTATTTTGTAGTTGCTATGCAGGTTATTATTGTCCTATCTGCATTTGTGAGCATTTTGGTGTTATGTTCTGGATCTGGTGTAGAGATTACTAATGAAGAAATTGAATAGTGTAGGTGACAGTATTGCTCCTTCTGGGCCTCCAGTGTACATTCGTTTTGTCCTTGATTTCTGGTTGCTTTAGGCTACCCTGCACTGTCTTCCAGCTAAGTGGCTTATGAGGCAATCCAGTGACTATTGCCAGTTACTTGAGAGCTGTGGATCTCCTCCAAGAGAGATTTGAGGCTACAGAGTGGGTACATTCCAAACTTTAACCCTCTCACACTCAGTCACTACTATCTCTGACCCTACCACAAGTGCAGTATCATCAGCAAACAACATCTGGCTCACCTCCCAATTTCATCCACTCACTAACCATCTCCAATCCAATGCCCATCATCTTTGCATTTACCTCCTGTACCACTACATCCATATACACATTGAACAACCATGGTGCATGGTGACATTACACGACTCTAGTAGCTAACCTTCACCTTAAACCACTCACTTGCATTTTCCAACCCTTATACATGCTCTACTACTCACATAATGGCTTTTGACCTTAATAATTTTCCTCCTTTCCCATATATCTGCAACACCTCCCATCAACTGAAATTGAACAGAAGCATCCACTCTTTCTCTCCCTCTCTCCACTCCTGACACACTACTTATCACACTCACAAATTCAAATTCCCCTTTCCATTTCAGTTTACTTTCACCAAATGCTAACACATATTTCTTCTCACAAACATACTGTAAATCTTTACTTTTTTACTCTCACTTGCTCCACATCGTTTCACATTCAAAAATACTATTACTAAGGTTCTTATTAGTTTTTCTTTGATACCCTCGTTTGCCTCAATTCTTTGCGAGAGAAAAATAAATTCCAGAAAGGGGAATTCCTTGTACAATATGGATGGGAACACAGTGATAATATTCTTATCCCCTATCCTGCAACCAAAGTGGCATAAGAAAAAAAAAAGAGGTGGAGACTTACATGCGGTAAAGGAAATATTCAAGATATAAGAAATTATAGCATTAGTAAAACAGTGGCTCAGCTCATAAGAAGAACTTTTTCTCTAACATACCCAAATTATGTGTGGCTCTGGTCCATTAGGGTGCTCCAAAAAAGTCCCTAATGTAGTGCATATATCATCAAGGGTATGTGTTAAAAACTCTTTATGACTTAGAGTACTTACCTCTTATGTGCAAATTCATTGAGTTCATATTGGGAAGGTACCTGCGTCTCTTCATCATGGTGAGTACATAGCCATTCTTCTGGCTTTTCTGAATAGTTTCCAGTAAAAATCGTTTCACACCAGGGTAACGATCTTTGAAAGTCTCCATGAAGGTATATGCTGCATTTTCATCAATATTAAGCTGGTCACCAAGGGCTTTGGGACCCATACCATAAATCATTCCATAGCATATCTGTCAAAACCAAAGTTTGATTTCCTTTCATATACATTTGTTTTTATACATAATTATCTGTAAATCAAGGTGGGTAGGTGTAAGAGAGCAAATTCTTCACACCCTTCAAACGCAGAAGAAAAAGAAAAATAAGACACCAAATTTCAACCCGCATACTGCTTCACACAAAACCCAAAGAACCCGATCAGAAACCCTCACTGTGTGAGGGTATAAACATGCAAGACTAATATGAATAATCATGAGGCATAAACCAAAATACTTTACCTGCTTTGCCTCTTGTCTGTGCTCCTCACTAACATCTTCTACCTCTGTGCAATGAAGTTGGGCAGCAATCATTTTGAAGACATCTTCCCCACTGTTCAGCTGCCTGCAGAGTTTCTCATCTCCAGACAAATGTGCCAGGATACGCAGTTCCAATTGGGAATAGTCAACAGCAAGAAGAACATGGTCTTTGCAAGCTACCATGGCATGACGCAGACTCACAGTATGGGGTTGATGGTCATCACGCTTGGAAATTTCAAACAAAAAAATTCAGCTGTACCATACATTACTTGATCATTCTCTATTGCCTATACCAACCTGAATTATTATTGGTTTTACTCAAGTTTATAAATGACTAAAAAGATATTATTTTTTTCAATCTACATATCTAAACACAAAAGGTCATCATCCATATTTCTTAGGTGCACTTCACAACTCCTAAAAATAATCAAGAGTGGGAAGATAATATCAATCAGTCAGTCATGATAATCAAGTGTTTCTCCTTTCAAACTCATTTCCAACTTACTGCCACCTCCTCCTCTTGTACATCTCATCACCTTACCTTTGCCTACATTTACTTTCAGCTTTCTCCTCCCAGACAAGAAGACTGAGTTTTTTTTTCTGCATGAGGGACCAGGGGCAACAGATTGATTGATTTCTCCTCCCACATACCATCCCAAATTCTAACACTGACTCAGTGGCATAATCAGGGGTGAGGAAGCATGATGAGGGCACTTGTTTTTCATTGGGGCTACACATGATGATTGATGATTCAGTTTTACATCATGAAGACCCCCTATCAGGAGACTAGGACAGTGCCCCTTACAGAGGACTTGATGGCTTGGAACCTAATGAACCATGACCTTGGTCCAACTTACTGGTGGCAGTTTCGGACTGTCATCACCTCAACCTATGCCACTCTAACTTGCTTTCAAGTATTTGCCCACCTCTTTTTCTTCTGCTCCAAATATTTCTCAGTGACATTTGGAGGCACTTGTACATGATAGTACTGTTCAAGAAGTGAAGACACCAAAATCATGACAACACAGCCTCAACTTTTCTTCACTCAGAATTGAAGGTGTCTCAGGACTAATCAGAACTACGAGATCTATAGGTCCAGCCAATGGCTAATCCTAGATGCTGCAGGGGTTAATGTGAAAGGAACCCTATAGCTATAAATAAATTACATTGATTTTTCCTCCTTCCACCTTTGAGGGTCTTTCTGTTCCTCTGACTCCCTCTCTTATATTCTTCCTTTACCCAAACATCTCCACTCACCTATATACTGTAACAAAATCTTTCCCTCATATATTTAAAGGCTTACCAGGAAGGGTGCCAAATCAGACATAACAGATGAGTTGTTTGGTGTCCTTCCAGTCTTATTATGGGCAGTATTTTGTACATCTCTCACAGTTATATTAAAGTCTTTGGGAATATTCTGGAAAGTATAATCTTGTTAGTTCAATTCAAAATTATATTCTCAAACATTTATGTATATGAAAGAAAAAAAGGAAATTAATGTTAAACTTTACTGGTAAATTAGGCAATAAAGAACATGTTGACAAGCAAGCATGTACACATGTTAGCATAGAAAATTCAGACTCTTTCTGGTGAAACCAGAGGGCTTCTTGGAAAGGAAGAGAGTTAGTGTTGCAAAAGAATGAGTGTTGGGCATGTTTCAGAAACAAGGTATGTGCCCCTCATGGATGTACCTCAGGTGAGTGCGTATATAAACTGAAATTACCTGTAAGTTGGGCTCATGCATAGTAATTCTTCCAGTTGCAGTGAAAGTATGCGTCAAAGTATGGATTCTGTCCATCCCCAAATACTTGTTTGGATGACGAACATTTTGAAGGGGAAATAAAACCTGCAATAATACTTTATAAAGACCTCCAAATCCATCTACATTAATGAAAGTCAGTTTGTGGATAAATGAAATTCGATATAGTGACAAATGAAATAAGTAACACAAATACTCTGGGCTACATCAATAAAACTTTTTGTTTCATAAAAGTAAAATGACATTGCAGCAAACCTTTGTGAGAGAAGATGTGATCCTTCTCCATTCTAGTATAATGCTAGGAAGGGGGTGGAAATTCTTTAACCTTTCCAATGCATCTTTGTTAGTAGGACCCTTCATCTGAGCACCCCTGCCTCCGCGACCTCTCCCACCACCTCTGTAATTAAATAATTATATACTTACACACACACACACATACAAAACACACACATGGATCATGGAATGAAACTAAATATAAAATTTTTTGTCAGACACACCTCATTTCCTAAAAAAAAAAATATGGTGAAGAGAGCAACAGCATAGCTCTCGTAGGAGACTAATTGCAATGAGGTTAATTGAGAGGAATGACAAGCAAGTGGCAAAGCAGATTCCTGGGGTAATACACAAGTAATGTACAGGGCAGTGGGCAGGATGCAGGGATGACCCTTCATCCACAAAGAGCCAAGATGAGAGGGAGGAAAGGGTGGTGGATGGGAGTGGAATGGGTGGGAGTGGGTATATGCCTTTTGACTTGGCTACCTCCCTTGGTATATAGACAAAACAGCTTGCATTAGGGTAGGAAATAAAGAGGGTGAGAGGTTTAAAGTAAAGGTGGGACTGCACCAGGGTTATGTCGTTACCGTAGTTGTTCAATGCATACATGGGGAGGTATAGGAGGCAAATGTGAGGGTGATGGTCAAAGGATTGGAGGTGGTTAGGGAGAGTGGGAGGTGAGCCAGTTGTTGTTTGCTGATGATACTGCACTTGTGGCTGGGTCAGAGAGGGTTCTAAGGCAGGTAGTGATAAAGTTTAGGAAAGTCATAGGAGGAAGTTGAAAGTAAGTGTGGGTAAAAGTAGGCTGATAAGATGTACAAGCAAGGTGGCAGTGAGTTGGAGGTAATAAGGGAGGAGTGAAGGTGGAGGTAAACTGTAGATTGAGGGAAACAAATAATAGTCGGGGAATGAGAGGTGTCATGAGAAATGGGTATCTGGGGATGGACACAAAGAAAAGACTAAATCAAGGGGTAACTGTGCCTATGACACTGCATGGGGCCAAGACTTGGAATGTAAGGGAGGCAGAAAGGAGAACTTTAAATGTGTTGGAGATGTAAAGTGGGGGTTACAAGGATGGATAAAGTGAGAAAAGAGGAGGTAAGGAGGAGAGTGGGGATGGAAAGGGAGCTGGCAAATAGGGTTGATCAAAGAATACTGTGATGGTTTGGGCACATGGAAGGAATGAGTGAGGAAAGACTAGGAAAAAGAGTGTGGAGGGCACAGGTGGATAAAGTGAACTTGAGGCAAAGACTGAGAATGAGATGGATAGATGGATAGGGTGAAGAGGACCTTGGGTAAAGGGGGAATGTTTGTTGAGCAGGGAAGGGAGCAGGCAAGAAATAGGTGTCAGTGAAGAGTGGTAGTGAATGAAATATAAATTGACAAAGCCTGAAGAGATTTCTCCTTGTCTCCTCTATTCAGACACAAGGGGAAGAGGAGGGACAGTCACCATGTAAGTGAAGCAGTGGGGGTAAACCCTTTTGACTGTTGGGCCCTGCTGTGGATGCACTGTCTTGCTGCATTGTTTTTGACTGGTCAGGGATAGCCCTTCATCCATAAGGAGCTAAGATAAAAGGGAGACAAATGGGTGTGAGATGGGTGTGTATTTACCTAATTGTATCTTATGGTAAGTAGAGCTATGCTCATGGTGTCCTGTCTCTGTATCTTGCCATATCTACTTACCCTTGACTCCTACTTCTCTTATAAGAGGGAGAAGCCTTTTGGTATATAGATAGACATTATGAAGCACATTATTATTATAAGTTCTGCATACAAGTTTACTATAAAGAAATATATATTTCTTATCAACACATTTGTTTATATCTCCACTACCCACCTAGATGTACTGCTAAATCCAGGTGGCAGGGGAAGATGAAGATGCTTGTAGAGAATGCTGCTTATTTGGTCCAGGGAAGTCAGGGAGAATGGGTGGCCTACAGATCCGTAAGCTTCTTCCTCAAGAGTCTCAAGGTGAGCCTTCAGTGAAAAAACAAGGTAATCCTTTCAGGATGTATCATTATACATATCTTATAACTGAGGTGGTCAAGTCAAAGCACACACCCACATCATGAGCAGATAAAAATCATTCATATACTCTTCCCATCTCAGAACCTTAGCAATGAAGGGTTGCCCTGTTGGTACTGGTTTACCTCTGCACCTTTACAGAAATCCCTTCCATGACAAACAAGAACCATACTAATGTGACTGTGTTCAGGCCACCATCCAGCTTTAAAGAAATATCAACCCACAACAAGCCTGGCTACAGAAGCAATTTGCAATAGATGCAATCACCACACAGAAGACATCAAATGCATTCTACATTGTCCTAGACAAGAACAACATTTCTTCCTTGTGTGATTCATAAGCCAGCCCAGTGGCTGTTGGTCATTACTTGGAAGCTGTAAGACTCCACTGATTGAGTGACCTCACTGTACAATGTCACCCATTCAAAATAAATTACAAAGCAGATGAGAACATCCACTCAGTTTGTATCATTCCTTTATCCATTCATACAAGATTAAAATGATACAACAGGTCAGCAAAAAAGATCAACATGAATTTTAAAGACAAATCCATAAAGTCTGACAGATATATACTAATTGTCTCTTTCCTTTGAAGAAGGGTAGTTATCAAAGTATCCATTCACTCCTTGTAAAATACAGAAAGAGAAACCCCAGTCCACTCATTCTGGCCCCCTTGTCACCAACTTATTGTAGTAGCAGCAGGGGAATATTCACCAATTATTAGCTTTACTTATGCAAAAGGAGAGCTAACAATATTCAAAACTAAAAGACACACATATCTTGGGCCCACTCCAAAGGCTGACTGTTATTCCCTCAGGGCTAAGCCTTCCAGATGGAGGTGAGAATTTTCAATGGTTTTGAAGATGAGCAACAAAGAAATAAATGTCTTTGATATCAGACTCAAAAGGACCACCACTCACATGCACCCATTACTAGTACTTCCCTAAGTGATACAATCAATCCATTGTCCCATAACCTCATGATGCCCTACTTTCTAAAACCAAGAGGCCCACTCTGCCCAATAGATATAGCCTGGTCATAGGTTCATGTTGTCACAACTCTATGGGACTCTGTGATGATCTTGTATATAAAAATGATTATCAATGACATTCACTCCTCACGGGAGAATCAATCAATCTATTGCCCCAAACATGTGACTGATGGGTATGGGATGGATGCATACCTTGGCTGGCTACCTTCCATATAAGGTGAAAGCAGCTGTTTGGTATAAATACAGATAGACATTAATCACACATGGTACTCTTGAGCATATGTTATAACAAGGAACTGATTGAAATACATGTGAAGTTTGAGGTATGATAATAAGTACAAAAAATTTTCACCCATATATAAGATGAAGACCACACTGACTTATGACTGGTCAGTCATAAGATAACTCAGTCTTAAGTCAACAACTACCCATACTATTGAGCATGTAATAAAAAACAACTGATGCAAATTTCATCTGAAGTCTGAGGTATGATTGATAATCTAAACATTTTCACCCAGTCAAAATATAACCTGATCATAAGCTGACAACTACTTACATATAAATGTAATTAACCAACTCCCTAAAGACTTACTCTTAAGTTGTATATCAATCCAACATTCAAGTTTCTAGAACTCCTTAAGATTTAGAAACTGTAAATTCTACCTTAAGAATTGTCTTCTGTCTTTCACATTCCTTCTGGCTAAAGCCCATCCCATTGAGCTCCATGGAGGCAAGAATCTGGACAACTGGCATCTCTATGGAGCTCTGAAATTATGATATATACATAAATTCATCACTACATTACAATTTTCTTTAAAATATTATAACAGTTTAAAACTTTCTGTCAGTATTAATATTCAAAGATTACCATGTATCTTTCAATTCATTTTACTATTTATCCACAGCCTTGCTGTGGATGTGCTGTGTCTTACTGCATTTGCTTCTGACCCAGGCAGTGGGCAGGCGACAGGGATGACCCTTCATTCATGAGGGGCTAAGATGAGAGGGAGACAAGGGTGGTGGATGAGAGTGGAATGGGTGGGAGTGGGTGCATGCCTTTGACTTGGCTACCTCTGTTAAAAGGTAGTGGTGGTGGTGTGGTCGTGGTGATGATGATGATGATGATGGGCTTAATCCTCCTTATAAAGTGGATGGTGATGATGCCTCCTGCCCACTGCCCAGATAAAAAGCAATACAGCCAGACACAGCACATCCACAGCAAGACACAGCACATCCACAGCAAGGCTGCTTCACTTACATGGCAACCCCCCATCTCCCTCCCCTCATGCAGAAAATAGAGATGACAGAGAAATCCCTTTGGGCGAGATCAAAATGTCATCCACACACAACCATTCCCTCCCCATCCCTACCCTCTCCCTTCCTTGCATAGACAAAAAAAAAAGGATTAATACAGTTCACATATCCCTTTACAAAACATAAAATAACCTCCATAAAACTTACAAATGCATCCAAGAGGTTTGCTTCATCCAATTGTTTCTTCATACATTCCATGAGCTGATACACAACCACACATTCAGTGGCTGCTCTCACTCGAGCTGATCCTTTGTTGCAAACATTGATACCAAGGCCACCAACACCCCAACTACTTCCCATTTGCTCAAGCAGTTCCAGTGACTCTTGATTGTGATTTATTACCTAAAAGAAATGTTTGAAAAATAATTCCATTTTGGCTTCCCAGTAAATCTATCTCCAACAACATGAAGAAATAATAGACTATATTCAATCAAATTCATTTGTCAGTTTTTGTTTCTAAAGACTCCATACATGGTTACATATATCAGGGTTGTGTACCTGATTATGACCTCCCATGTTATTATATCTTGAGCAACCTCTTTTTGTAGTCCCCTCACCTTGAGATATGGTTAGGCACAGGAGAATAAAATCATCACCTTTTTCACTCTTATTACATACAATTCTTTCAAATCCCATCCTATTGTTAAATCTTGTATTATATTTCTAATCCCACTTCACCTATCATTCATGATGTCAAAAGAGCACTATAGCACAGGAAACACTACAAGAAGCTTAAAAGCAGCCTATGCTAATGTAAATGATTTAATTTCAGCTAAGTTGAAGATGAATGATTACTTGATACTAAACAAGCCTGACAAGCCTGATTTATTCCCAGAAGACTACATGTGGAGGGGAAATAAAGGAGAAACTGTATTGTATTCTCGGGGAAATGTAATACCAAAATACGAGATGAGATAAACAACTATGAAAAGGAAGTCTGTGACTCCTCATAGGTGAAAGTGGAGACCAAACTCTTAAAAGATTGAGATCTAAAGTGGCCGCAATTGAAATGTTTACATGCAAAACACAATAAAAAAGTCCACATAGCATTTTGGCTGAATACAATGAGTAATTCTCTGCACCTAAAAGGAGGAGATAGTGATGACGTGTGAAGTGAGTAACTGACTGACACAATGGGAGATGAGCATCAGCAAGCAGTGTGCTATCATTGGGAGAGGTTGTTTGTTGCATTCTCACTGATATGCCAAGTTTGTCATCCTGTAACTCCACTTCCATTTCAGCAAAATGGGTCAGATAAAGCTTACATTACAGGAAAAAGGACATACTCTAGCACTATTAGAACAGGAAATGTATGTCATTCATGTAGCAAAAGAAGTTAGAATATATAGAAAGACTTTACAAGCTGCTGGATGACTGTAATCAATACATCATTCAGCGTATAAGTGAGAGCAATAGCTGGCAGAGATACAACAAACAACCTCTTCCAATCACAGCATGCTGCTCACTGACACTCATCTCCCATTGTGTCAGTCAGTTACCAACCACACGTCATCGCTAGCTCCTCCTTTCAGGCACAATGAATTATAGTTAATGTATTCAGCCAAAATGCCATGTGGAATTTTTTATTGCATTTTGCATTTAAACATTTCAATTGTTGCCACTTTACAGCTGGAGAATAACATACAAGCTACCAAGATGAGACAAAGAAAATTAAATGGGCGGTGAGGTGATAGTTACTGTGAGAAATTACATAATGGTGGATGAAGCAAATCTGAGTGAAGGCAAGGCTGAAGCAATGCACAAAACAAGAACTAGAAGACTGAATAGAAAATACTTCATGATGGCATATGTCCCCTCCATGACAAGGATTTGGAATGAAGCTGAATATCAAGAAATGTCAGATAGCTGAAGATTTTAATTGCAGGGAGAACAACTGGGAGTGGAAAGCACTTGACAAGGCAGATTCCTGGGGGTAATTCCTTAGTAAATATAGCAATGGAGAACACATTGATCCAATGAGTAAAGGTGACTCATTTAAAAGGGGGTAACATTTCCACAAGGTTGGACCTGCTACTGACCAAAGACTCAGACATCATTGGCTCTTTGAAATATACTAATATCACCTATGCCCTCTCAGCAAACTGCATATAGCCATACACTTAATACAACATCTATTGTACCTTACCAGATTGTGTATATTTTTCTCTTTGGCCCCTTGGTCAATCAGCCAAGCAGCCACACGAGGGTCTTCCATAGATACTGTAGTCATACCAAGACCCGATGCAGCTAATATTCGCACATGGCTTTTTACATCCCATGCCTGCATTACTCGCTTGTCCTGAAGTCCTGATTAATTAAATGTACTATGGCTCAAAACATGAATCATCAAGTTGATGCCAGAAATTTTTCAGTCTTCTGTTGATACATTTTATATCTACACAATACATGACTTGAAATCATCAAATGAAACACAGTTAACTCACCCTTTGCAAGGCAGTCCTTAATGGAGAATATTCGTTCCTCTAAGGTAACCAGGTCATGTATGGGAGGGGTGGGGAGACTGCAGCTCAAATTCTCTATGATAATCATCAACAAAACTTATGTTATATTCACTATAATTTATGAAGATATTCCTAAGGTTGTTTTAAACCCCATATTAATGAACATCCAAAATACAAACCATGACCATTATTACATTGACAAGTTACACTGTGGAGAACATACCGTGTTGATTTATCCTGAGATTGATGTAATAGGCATCCCTACCTCCCCAGCACACTGCAAGGCCAACTACCACCAAACCCCCAAGGCTACCAGCAGTATCAACCACCAACCCTGCTATATCCTGCTGTTGTGGCTTCCGTCGGCTTCGTCCCTGTATGCGCCAACCTGCGAAAGGATCAGTGCCAGATTAAAAATGTGTTGGGTCCTAGGTGGTAATATAATCATAGACATATGCACCATTCCCCTTACTTACTTCTTTTTTTCAAAATCAAGTAATGACTTGGAAAAATAAAGGAGAGACGTAAAGCACTAAGTGCTTTCATTTGAAATAGCCATTTTCAGAGTTCAGAGTGCAACAATTACAATTATCAAGGTAAATATAAATACCTACGTATAGATATATATATATATATATATATATATGGACATTTTAGAAGCTCTGCCAAGGGATTTGAACCCTGACCTGTGTGTGCATAATCATAAAGCCAAGATGCATAGGTCAGGGTTCGAATCCCTTGGAAGAGCTTCTAAAATGTCCATTCTGTCTTAAACACACACAACATATATATATATATATATATATATATATATATATATGTATATATGTATATATATATACATGTTTTTATATCAATCAGTTTATCACCCTTGGTCTCTTGCAGAAGACCTGCACCCTTCATGTAACTGGCAACAACATCCAACCAAGTTCACAAGTCACTTGTGAAAGATATATTGTATTATTGTCTAGGGAATGTTAGTGTGGGGCATTGTAGTAGAAGGTGTTCTGTGTTCTCTGTATGGTAGTCACATCTTCCATTTACCATATTTTCAGTCTTCCTTTTAAGCTTATGCCATCCACTTCTGTTTTTCATACTTTCTTTGGTAGTCTTCCCTCATTCATCATTTACACATATCCAAACTACCTTTGCACTCCGATCTAGGCTATCCAACAGATTCACTTCCACCCCAACCCCAACTCCACTCCCATATACTCCACCCCATCCACTCCTGTACCACCCATTAGACCTCTTCAACACCCAATCCCAAAAACACCAAGACTTTAGTACAAACCTTTAAATTTGCTTACCTATGCCTCCCTCACTTGGTCGTTCTGGAGCCTTTTCACATGCTAAACTCACTGAAAATTTTTCCTTGGTATTCCATTCTTCAAAAAATGTCTTAAATAGTCTTGGGTCACTTGCCACATCAATAATACAAAATTCTGATAATGTGCAGTTGACAGTGAATGTCAAATTATGACAAGAATCCACCTTAATGCTTGATGGTTGGGAAACATCATGATCAGATGCATTTGGGGACTCCTGTGAAGCAGGCACTAAAACTTCTTGTGAATCTTTGTCATTTTTTGATGTAGCTTTAGATGGAAAAAGAGTTTTTGTTAAGCCTCTCACTGCCTTCCTTTTCTTTTTCTTTCTTTCTTGGCTGGTATTAGGAACATCAGTACTTTCCCTCATTATTTTTCCTCTCTTCTCTGGATTCCACTCAGTACTACTATTACAATCGGATGTTTCTACGATATTATCGTTCCTATCTTTCTCCTCACAATTGATTAACATAGCTTCGGTTCTTTGAGTTATACATAACTGAGAGAAATCTGTTGTTGTTCCACCTTGATTTTCCAAAATGTTCCCATTCTGTACACACACTGGTTCTTGTGATCCTGCCTCCACATGACTTCTTTTATTTTTTGTGTCCTCTTCTTTATCAAAGACACATTCTAAATTATTTGTGAAACCATTAATATTTTCATTCTTTTCTTGACCAGGAATTCTAGGACATGAAATATTGAAACAGCTGTCAAAAGCTTGCTGAAAGAAAGAGTCTCTTAATGTTTCATCCTTGGAGCCTACATTGCAAAACCCGTATTTTTCATCTGCTCTTGGTTCATTCAATAATTGCGGCTGAGGTTCTGCAGATTTATAGGACTCTACCCCTCTTTGCACAATCATACAATCCTTAGAATTTCCAGCAATGTGCTGATTTTCTTTAGACTCCTTGCAATGAATAGGTTTGGCCCTATCATTGAGTACAATTTCATCGTTACGTGATGAACTTGTTTCATTTGTTCTTATGCCCGCTTCAAGTTCTTCGGAAACTTTTGATAAAATGTTCCTTCTGGGTTGAAGGAATTCATTCTCTATCAATATCTTTTTTGAAACTCCTTCAATTCTGCTTTCTGTTTTAGTCATGTCAAAACCAAAATCAAGTTTCTCAGAGCAAACATCATAAAAAGAGACACTTTTTCGCTTATGAGGACTCACAGACTTTCTTTTTATAGTTGTTTCTTTCACCTTATATTTTGGGATTACGTTTCCCTCAGAATGCAGTATACTTTCTCCTTTGTCTCCCCTAAACTCGTAGTCTTCTGGAAACAAATCACTGCAGTCTGAAGAAGACACATCTCTATTACATTTTAAATTCTCAATCAAATCATCAGGCAGTTCAATTGAAAGATCTAGATCTTTAGCATTCTCAATGCAGTGACTGGAATCCTCATCATCATCATCCTCCTCAAGCATTCCTGCCCACTGCTCAATTGCAGAAGAAAAAAAAGAATCTGAAATCATACCATCTTCCTCTTCATCCTTTATATTTTGAGTACCAATTTCCTTATTCATGATTTGAGAATTAGCATGACCAAAGGATGTATCTGGGTTTAAGAGGGGGATATCTTCAAACAACTTATGTTCCTCTGCAATTTTTATGTTTTCAAACTGACTGTCATTTAAGTTAACATCTTCTTCCTCTCTACATGTTTCTCTCGGTAGGGGTAATGCAGAAGTACCCTTACATTCAATTCCTTCAAGTAAATCCATGTTATTGATGTCAAACTCTAATGTGGTATTAAATAGGTTATCGCAAGATAAATTCATTGCACCCTCTGATTCCTTGTTCCCACTTTCTCCTCTTTTGGAATCCTCCACCTGATTATTCAATGACACGTTCAGAATCGGGTTTCTGGAATACTGTTCTACTTGAGGTTCCTCATCTACATTCAAACTTGGCGAGGAATCAAAAGTTAGCTTGGTGGCAATATCATCCAGCTCTGACTTTTTTTTATTACATTCATATAAAGTTCCTGTCACAACTTGGGCTTTTGGAGTATTTCCTTTTTTTAGGGCTTCGTGATTCTTATCGAAACTATGTGCAGAGCCTTTGTCAGAGAATAAAAGCTCAGGGGATTCTATTGCTGTCTCCTTTTGTCCAACATTCATCTGTTCTGAAAAAAATTCTTTTCTTTTCAATTGATGCTCATCATTTCTCACAGTTATTTCCTGACATTTAAGGTTATTTTTCTGGTCCATGTGACTGGCTGCAAAGCCCACTTGGACACTAGGCTCTTGAGAAACAGGAACAGCAAATGAATCATTGAAATCAATTGTAAGTGATGACTTTGTCTTAGACTTTGAATTTCTGAATAAGAGAGCTGCCATTGTAGATTCATTTCTTGAAGGCTGTATTCTACATTCTTCTAAAAGGTCATTTCTTACAACTTCAGGAGCTCCATTAATGTCCCCTTCTCTCATACATATTTTTCTTCTTTTATTACTATCACAAGATTTATTTTCTACATGCCTGGTTAGAGATACTTGTTTCTCAGCTTCTGAAATTCTTTGTTCCTCACTAACTACAGCAATTTCACTGCCCACAGAAACATCTTTGGTACTGGTACTTGGCTCTACACAACTATTACCAGTTCTTGCAACTTCAGTATATGCATTACATTCACCATTTTCTATAGATTCGTTTTCTTTAAGGACATTACCTGCTAAAGAATTTCTCCCATTATCTTTCAATAACTTTGGTGAGGAAAAAATATTTGGACACAAATTTTCTGTCATTTCAATTGAAACACCTCTTTCTTTTTCAAGTTTTTGTTGTTCTTGTTTCAGATTTCCTTTGGGGGACACTAAATTCATATTTTCCAAGGGACCAGAGGTGCCTTGTTTATGATGCACACTAGCTGAAAGTGTTGTTGATTTTTCTATACTATTCTGAATAGGTTTTACATTGTTGGAATGTCTACTGACATTAACATTTCTTGTATTCAAAGTCAGATTAGGTGAAATTGACGAACGAAATGAAGATCTTGATCTCCTGGATGATGTGCGTTTCCTCTTGGTACTTCGAGCACCACCTACTGTCGAAACACCTCGTGGCTTCTGGCGCCAGTCTATCCCACAGATGCCAATTTCTTTCTGCAAAAGTTTGGTATCAACTTTATTTCAAATTCTAATCAACCAATGAAGCACAAGTCAAATATCTTTGACACCATATGAAACAAATCATAAAATTAAATGCAAACCTGGACAATCTCCTGTGCTTCTTTCACAAGAAGCTCAGCAATTTGTTTTTCTGTGAGCAGATCCCTATTAGATACCCAGATTGTTGCACCTCTCTCCACAGTATTCTCCATCTTGTTACTGAAAAAAAAACAAGATCAAATAATGTAAAGCATACAGCTAAAAATTATTATATCATTATAAACATTTAGTGCATACTGATGTAACAGTAAAAAAAAAAAAAAAAAAAAAAAAAAAAAAAAAAAAAAAAAAAAAAAAATAAAAAAAAAAAAAAATACAGATGGGGTAGAATTATCAAATGTTCAAAAGACAAAAAGCCAATATACTAAAATCCAACCCCCCATTCACCTCATTCTAGGACTTCCTCTTGTGCATTCTATTTATTTATTTTTTCCAGACCCCAAAACTACATGTATAATCATTTAGTTTTCTCACTTGCTTTCCGAGCTGTCTTAAAAAAATATATATGATCTCCATGTTACATTCCTTTTAGAAAACAACACTTCTTCTCCCATCATCTCTGCATCCTTCACTCTCCACTGCCTCATAATTCTGCCATCCACCTTACCTGGGGTACTAAACATGTGAATGAGGAGGTGATGAGGTGAGCAGCAGTGAAATGAGAGCTGGCAGATAGGGCTGATGAAAGATTATGGAGACAGTTTGGACACATGGAAAAAATAAGTAAAGAAAGATTAGCATAAGATGCGTGGAAAGCAGAGGTGGATTGAGTGACCCTGTGGGGGATGACCAAAGATGAGATGGGTGGATGGGTTGAAAGGGGTTTTGAACAAGAGGGGAATATCTGTTGAGCAATGAAGGGATAAGGCAGGGGATAGGGGTGATTGGAGGATGGTTGTGTATGGATGAAATTTTAATGCAGCCTGAAGGGATTTCTTCCCATCTTCTCTATTTTCGCATAAGGGGACAGAGAGAGGGAGTTGCCATTTAAGTGAAGTGGCTCTGATGTGGATGTTATGTGTCATGCTGCATTGCTTCTGACCTGGGTAGTGGCCAGGAGACAGGGATAACCTTCATCCATGAGGAGCTAAGATATGAAGGAAATAAGGGGGGTGGATGGGGTTGGAATGAGTGGGAGAGGGTGCATGCCTTGACTTGGCTACATCCTTTATAAGGGAGAAGCCCCTGAGTGTGTGATTCACTATTGTCTTGGATCACATGTTGGACCCATGATTGACAGCTATTTCCCTCCCAGTAGAGAGCTCAGAGTTCATATATGACTGGTCTACGGGTAATGATGTGACCTTACATGCACACACACACCCAATTCCCTGCCCACGAGAGTTGGAGTAATGATTCACAGCACAGAGATACGGAAATTATTTCAGACCTGGGCAGGATTCAAACCTGGACTGCCATATTGGCAGCTGAGAACTCTACCACCACTCCATCGAGTCATGTGTGCGTGTGTGTTTGTGTATATCATCTACACATATACATTACAAGACAACAATCCAAGAAAAGAGAGGCCCAGTATAACTCCTTACCTTTCAAAAGGAGTAGCTGAAGTAAGGACATTTTCAATGTCATTAGGATGAGCACTTGCAACCAAATTGACAGTCTCATATCCTTTGTTATACAAGATCCTTGCTCGTTGTCCATTGAGTAAACTCAAACGTACAAGATCACACAATTCCCTCTGAATGCCAAAGTGCAACCTGTCCTGAAACTGTGCCACCAGAAGCTCCAAGTTGTGCCAGCCCAGGCGATTGCAAAATACTGTCACCATACCTGCAAAGGAATGCATACATACGTACATATACCAAAGGCTTTTTCCCCTTTACAAGGGATGTAGACAAAAAACAAAGGCATAAAATCCACTCACATGCATTCCATCCCCACATACTCCACTCCCATCTACCCTCTTCCCTCCCTCTTATCTTGGCTCCTCCTAGATGATGGGTCATCCCTGCATCTCGCCCACTGCCCTGGGTCAGAAGCAGTGTCAAAAGATACAGTACATCCAGAGCAAGGTCGCTTCATTAAATCAGTGACCCTTCCTCTCTGTCCCCTCATGCAGAAAAGGAGAAGACGGGGAGAAATCCCTTCGGTTTGGCCATCCAATTTTACTATAATATGTTTTTGGTTTACAGTTGTCTTGAACATGCTGAACAAAACTGTCTGGCATATGTCGGAGCAAAATCTTTACAGGAGATAATGGACCTCCATGAGTTAATTGTGAAGAAGATGATTTGTTTAACATCACAAACTTCCCCCCATCAGGAGGCTAGGACAGTTCCCCTTTCAGAGGACTTTGTAGTGTGGAATTTAATGAACCATGCCCTTAGTTCAACTCGCCCTGAGCAGGGTTCAAACCATCCTCATCTTGACCCTCTCCACAAGTATAGAAGCCCTAAACCACTTGGCCAGTAAGCATCCAAAAATGAGTTGTGTTAGCTTTTAATGACCCAGTGCCAATGAGGACACCTTTCAGCTGAAAAATATTTTGATATCAGCCAGAAGAAAATGTTTAAAAGAAAACCATAGTAAAACTGAGGCTTAGAACTCAAAATACCTGCAAAGGTGGCTGCTGACTGCTGTAAAGACTGCAACATCCCTCTGGAAGCAGAGAACTGATGAGCCACCATGTTGAGTGGTACTTCCTGAACCAAACTATGCAGAGTAAGAGCAGTGAAGAATCTCTGATGAATAGCAAGTTTCTGGGCTTGGCTCTTGATCTGTAACTCATAATCAAGAAAATATTGATGTCTCACTTTATCTTAATTTAATAGTAATAACAATCAATTAATCTGTTGCCATAATTCTATTTTGCAGATTTGTGACCCCCAAAGTATATGGAAATGATCTTGGACTGGCCGCACTGTGACTCAAAAGGAAATTCAGTACTATAATCTGTTCAGTGTTGGAGTGTTGGGCAGTGTACAATTAGATGTCCTGTAATTCCCCTATTGTAATGATAATTATTGCCTCGAGTTTCACAGACTGGAAACCTGCTGCCCCACAGCAGCTGGCATTGGTCTTTAGTATTTCCTCGGAGGAAACTTTCACCTTTTACAACTCACATGGAAATCATGGTGGCAGAATTCTGCCCCCACCCCATACCATGGGGGTTAAGAAAAGGAAATAATGGAAGTGGTAAAGGACAGTTTTAAGGGAACAGCTTAAAGGAGAGATAGTCATTGAATAAAAATAACATCATTACTTTATTAGTAAATATTTTACTCTAACATGGACAAAATGTCTGGTTCTAGTCTGTAGGGGTGCCCATCAAATTCCTAAAATATCAGCTGCATGCTACTATGTCCATCCCTATTGCATGACAACATACAGTCAATATCCGAGTACAAGGAGTCAAAACCCCAGTACAGGGAGTCAATACTCCATGACTAAATTCAGCCAGCTACATTTAGTATGTAATGGTTTATCAACTCCACCTGAAAATTTCATACAAATATCTCGTATGATGAAAATATATTCCCATATATTATTTTAATATCTTTCTAAATTATACATGCCATACCTTTTTATTGACTGTGCCTTTCATGGCTCTCACTATGAAACTTTCTTCTACCCCCACAAGCTGACCAACTCTCTTCATATCTGTCCTTAAGGATTCCCAAGACCTTAAGAAGGCCATCCAGTCCATGTTAGGCCAAGCACCACTTACATAGATGGGCGTTACCTTGTGAAGACCAAATAAATTTGTTATATTACACATTGTAAAACATATATGGACACAAAATTGATTCATACACATTCCATTCAAATACACATATCAATTTCACTTCTGAAAAAGAATAAATTTCCTTTGAAAAACATACTTATATGGTTCATTTTTGTGTATTATAGAGAGCGGGGGTGGAAAGGGAGTTGGCAGATAGGGCTGATGAAAGAGTATTGGGATGGTTTGGACACATGGAAAGAATGAGTGAAGAAGGATTACCAAAAGAGGTGTGTAAAGCAGAGGTGGATGAAGTGGACAAGTGAGGATGAGATGGATGGATGTAGTGAAAGAGGCTTTGAGCAAAAGGGGGAATGTCTGTTGAGCAAGGATGAAAGACAACAAGAGATAGGGGTGAGTTGAGAATTTTTATGTATGGGTGATATTTTGACAACAATATACACTTTATTATTTTGTTTTCATCATTTATGAGTTCATCTGCTACTAAGAAGAGAGGGTGGAAAGAGTGGTAGATGGGAGTAGAATGGGTGGGAGTGTAATGGGTGGGAGTGGGTACATGCCTTTTGACTTGGCTACCTCCCTTATAAGGGCACAAAAGCCTTTCATATATATACACGTAGATCTGCTGCCGATCTCATTCTGATTAAATTCTCTTTCAGTGAAATTATCAAACATATACACCAAAGAACATGTGTCAAACACACTACAGCTATCAAAAGCCAACTACTAGACTCACCTGGTATATAACATGCAACTCATTTTCCAGGACAAAGCATTGCCTTGCTTGGTGCAGCTCTCTGAAGACATGAAGCCCTTCATCTGGAGAGAGCCCTGCAGCTACTACTGCACATCCTAATTGGGTACCAATGTACTGCTCTCCTTCTCCTGTATCTTGTAACCTATGAGGTACACATGACAGCAAAATTATTGGACTCGGAACAGAAATTGAAGAAAAAAATCAATATTGTGGAGCAGCATGCAATCAATACCTTAAGGACTATAATGGGGTGCCCCTACAGACCAGAGCCTCACATCATTTTGTCTATGTTATAGGAAATTGCTAAGCATAGAGAAATGATGCTACTTCACTGTACTGCAATTATCCCTCCTTTATGCTCTCCCACCCACTCTTAATACTATCTTGTACCACTTCTTTGAGTATATATTTCCATTTTTGCCTCTCCCCTGTGGTAGGGAGAAAAAGAATAATGCCACCAAGTCATCCCACTCAGGTCATAAAGGCAGCTAAAACAGGACGGAGTGTGGGACCAGGCATCATGCTCTCTGTAACCTTATGAGTACATTCATGTGAGAAGTCAAGTATTAGCAAAAAACACACTATCTCTCCTATGACTGACTTGTGGGTCAATCTGGAAGCTGTTGCCAGTTGACTGGGAGCTGTAAATCTCTTGCAAGAGAGACCTGGGGTAATGAAGTGATAGACTTTCTTTCAATATATAGCTCTGTTGAGGAAGGACGGGAGAGGACAGAAGATAGGGATGAATGGAGAAGGTTTGTGTATGGATGATGCTGTGATGCATGAGGGGGTGGGGGATGGGGGGTGAGGGAGTATGTATGAGAAATAAATTGATGCAGCCCGAAGGGATTTCTCCCCGTCTTCTCCTTTTCTGCATGAGGGGACGGAGAGGTGGGGGTCACCGAATTAATGAAGCAGCCTTGCTGTGGACATGCTGTGTCTAGCGACTCTGCTTCTGACCCAGGGCAGTGGACAGGATGCAGGGATGACCTGTCATCCAGGAGGTGCCAAGATGTGAGGGAGGGAAGAGGGTGGAGGGGAGTGGAGTATGTTGGGGATGGAATGGATGGGAGTGGTTTCTATGCCTTTTTCTTTTTGGTTACCTCCCGTGTAAGGGGGGAAAAAGCCTTTGGTATATGTATGTATGTATACAGCTCTCAAGACAGTACTAAAACTCAAGAAATAAGAACCACTTATGATGACTTACACTAAAAACCCTGGTTAGTATACTAGCTAACTTATCTAAGGCTCATGTAGTACTAACCTGATAAACTCATTTTCTTCTAAAAAACTGATACAGGTAGAAGTACCATCTCTTCTTAAGCTATTCCCCTCAGAAATCTGCTCATTCTGTAGGGAGGTTGCCAACATAGTGCTGCCTGAATACATAGCCACCTCCATTGGGCTCTTGGCAACACCACTTACAATCACCTGGCAACACAGTAAATATATTAACAATAAGTGGTTTAATAAGTGCTACATCACAGATAAGGAATTGTTTAACCGAACTTGTGTTAAATTATTCACTACATGGATAAAATAAAATTATAATGAAAAAGTACTTGGAGTCGCATTTGGCAGTGAAAAGAGTGGAAGTGAAGGTTATTTATCAAGTAATAGAGTATGTGTAAATGAATTTGAGGCTAGATAAGATAAACTGGAGAGTAGAAGATGGAACCCAATGAGAACTCCTCCTTTCCATATACTACAACTAAATAAATACACACACACACACACAGGCACACAGTATATACAGATTTTCCTTACCTCAAGAATGGCCCTCTTCATGCTTGATGTCAGAGAGTTATCCTTTTGTAAACACGAAGAGACAGGTGGCAGAGCAGCATTCAAAAGATGTTCAGCTTTATGTCTTTCACTGGGTTGGCACACCAGGACGCTTTCACCTGTGTTAAACATGAGTTTTTGTCACATATGTATACAAATCAAACTTAGGAATGCCTGTATAACCTTGTACAAATTGCTGACAACTGATACTTGAAATTAGTCTCCATGAAGAGGGCAGACATATGAAGTTTGACATGGAAAATCATCAGAAAATATTCAGCACGATTATTATTTTTAACACAAGTAACATGTGTTAGTGCTAAGTGAAACTATGTTGAAAGAGAAGGGTGGTTGAGTTTGGAGGTATGGTGGGGAGGGTGTCAGGAGTGATGAGAGGACAAGGGAGGGAAGGAGTGGCTCTGCTGACAAGTGATGGAACAGGAAAGTACATGGTGGAGTGGAGCGAGGAGTCTTTAAGGATAACGTGGGTGACAGTGAAATTGAGAGTTTTTGTGAAAGTATATGGGCTTGATAGTAAGAAAGAGAAGATGAAAAAAAAGCTTTCTGAATAAGAATTGCATATTTAGGGAGTTTTGAGAAAAATGTAAACACAGTGGTGTTGGGGATCTCAATGCTAGAGTAGATGTGGCAATAGATGGAGTAGTTGGAAAGTTTGGGGTGCCAGGTAAGAATTACAGAAGAGATGATGTTGATGTCTTTCGAAAGGGGGTTAATGATAGCTATCTATCTATATACCAAGAGCTTTTTCCCCCTTTTAAGGGAGGTAGCCAAATCAGAGGCACTTACCTATTCCCACCCATTTCACTCCCTTCCACCACCCCCTCCACCCTTCCCATCTCAGCTCCTCATGGATGACGGGTCATCCCTGCATCTGCCAACTACCCTGGGTCAAACGCAATGCAGCAAGAGTGAGTGAGGTAAAGGCGAGGGTAATGGGCAGGGGACTGGAGATGGTTAAAGAGGGTGGAGAAAAGTGGGTGAGCCAGTTGTTGTTTGCTGATGACACTGCGCTTGTGGCAAGATCAGAGGAAGGATTAAAGAAGTTAGTGATAGAGTTTGGGAAGGTATGCGATGGGAGAAAGTTGAAGGTAAATGTGGGTAAAAGTAAGGTGATGAGATGTACAACAGTAGAGGGTGGCAGTGAGTTGGAAGTAAGTCTAAAAGAAGAGAGGCTGGAGGAGGCTTTAGGTATTTAGTTACATGTGGCATGAAAGGGAGTAGAGGTGGAGGTAACTTGTAGATTGAGAGAAGCTAGTAAATGCCTTGGGGGATTAAAAAGTGTTATGAGAAATAGGCAACTGGGAATGGATGCAAAGAGGAGATTGTATGAAGGGGTGATTGTGCCAACAGCATTGTATGGAGCAGAGTTAATGATAGCAAACAGTGTTTAATAAGAGGCCCCAGAATAGGTATGTGGAAGAGAGGTAGGGGGAAGGATGATTGATAATGAATTAATGAATCATGTAGTGGTACACAAAGGGAGGACTGAGAGAACTCTGGATGTTCATGTTTTTTGGGATGAGAGTGGGGCTAGTCAGATCATCTTTTGGTAGAAAGGAAATTGAGGACATATGAAAAGTGGAGTAGGAAAAAGGAGGGAAGCAGAGAATTGCTGAAAGTTAACAAATTGAATGAAAAGAATGAAGAGAAAGAAGACCAGGAGAAGCTGAAAGGAGTGTGGGAGAAGATGAAGAATAGTGGGGAAGCAGGATCAGAAGAATGGGTATGTTTCAAAAAGTAAATTATAAACTGTACACAGACAGTATGTGGGATTAGGAAAATGGAGAGATCAGAAGGAAAGGTAGAAAATGGTGGGATGAACAAGTAAAGGTGACAGAAGAGAAAAAGTAAGTGTACAAAGATTGGTTGCAAAGTAGAACTAGAGAAGTATATGAAAAATAGGAATAAAAATATGTTTTGGAAAGAAGTGCATTGTCAGTAACAAAGCAAAGGCTTACTGTACTGCCTATTAATCCTTTAAATTATCAGTACTTTAATCAGTGAGGTATATATCAAGGTAAATGCCATATGTAGACTTCTGTCTGAAGTAAACTCATTTAATTCAATGAAGGTTGTTAGCCAATTTTGTTTACATATCATACATGCCACATATATATTGTGAATTAGGTTTTAACGTCACTGTTCTCATACCTGGCATATAGGATGATCATTTATTTTTTCTGGGGGGTTTTGGATGCTTTAGATGTTGTCCAATATGCTGAGATATACAGTAAATGAAGAGTAATAACAACTGTTGCCTCAATTTTTACTTAATGGAACACCTATGGCCCCACAAATGGCTGGCAATGATCCTTAGGTCCTCCCACTTATCTCTCTAAAAAGAAACTTAGGACTACTGTCTGTGTTGTATTGAAATGGGACTGTAGGAGGAGGGGAGCAACTGCCAGTTGTCAGTCTTCTATGAGTGAAAGGGGTAAAACACAGGTGAAGTTGATTAGGCCCAGTCCAGAGACCAAGTGGCAGTCCTTCTGGGTTGCACCTCCTGATGGAGGTGAGGGAGTTTGACATATGTACATATACCAAAGGCTTTTTTTTAGCCAAAAAACAAAGGCATAAAAACCACTCCTACCCATTCCATCCACACATACTCCACTTCCATTACCCCTTTCCACCCCCTCTTATCTTGGCTCCCCCTTTATGAGGGAGATGACAAAGCTTAAAAATAGGCAGTTCCACTGTCTATCTTCCAGGACCACCACTAGTAAATACCCATTATTTGTCTCATGGTAAATAAATATATAGATAAATGATTAATTAAAGCATGATGAATGACCTTAAATGATTAATCTCAATGGTGCAGTACTTGTAGGTTGCTATGCTACATATTATGAAAGCTTTGTTCCTGACCTGTATCATCAATGCCCTTCCTTCCTGCTCTCCCAATCATTTGCTTGTACGTCAGGGTGTCCAGCAATGATCCACCAAATACTGGGGATCTGAGAATTGGAATTTGTCCATTAATATCATATACATATTTACTTTCAGTCTCTGATTCCATAAAGTAACAGAAAAATGAAAATTACACTGGTCTAAATATTCACTCAAACCAGGTGTAAGATGAAAAGAAAGAACGGAACTGAATATAAAAATATTTACTTTTCCCCTTTTTTCCAACCATGTATTCTCTTAAACACTTAATTTCTCTTCTTTATATCCTTACCCCTTTCAATTGCTTCTTATGACATCCACCACCCTTTGTTTCCCTCTCATATTAATTACTCATGCATAATGGGTCATCCCTATCTTCTGCCCAATGCAGGGTCTGACAGCCTAAGCTAGTTTACCTCCACTACTTCAACCACATGTCAACCCTTTCCCCCTCACACATAAATAGAGAAGACATGGAGAAATCCTATATTTCATGACACTTTTCCTCCCCCTAATACATTCATTTGCTTCATTTACTCTGTGTAACATAAAACAAAAATAGCCTACCTTATGATGACACGTCGAGCAGGCAAATTAACCCCTGAAGACAAGGTAGAAGTTGCCATCAGAACTTTTATCATTCCATTTTTAAAAGCACCTTCAACAATATCCCTCTCTTCATAGGTAAGACCTGCAATAAAGAATCATATCCACCTTTAGCCATTCTAGTTTTCATCTCTAATGAAGTTTATGTATTCAACATGTACTAGTTTCTATATACAGGATATTAGCTAACAATGACAAATATTACTTCAAATTTTACTGATTGGAAACCCAGAGCCCCCACACTGGCTGGCAAGAATCTTCAGGCCCTCCCACTGATCTCTCTGGAATGAAATTTTGGACTGTTGTCTGTGTTGCAATAGAACTGGACTGTTTCTTTGTCACCAGCTGAAAGTAGACATGAGCTCTTCTTTTGTAAACAGGTGGAGGAAATATGGCTTAAGGTGGTGGTAAGGAGCCTACACCAGGAGGGGTATATCTGTGGCCAAAGCCGTTATCTTTGCCCTATTATGTGCTATGAGGACTGTTGAGCCAGGTGAGAAACAGTCACTGCTGGGAATAAGAGAGAAGTGTGGGATTCAAATGCAAGACCAGCAGACTTACAATTACACCACCAACATATACATGAATAGATATTTTGGGCATGGTCCAGAAACAAAGTATCAGCCCTTTGGATTTACAACTTCAGATGGATGTGAGGAGACAAACAGGTTTTGAATATTTCCTTGACTTATTTTCTCTGTACAGAAAATTGCATTTCTTAATATACTTTTAACACTAATGATGTGTACCTCCAAATGGTGGTCCTTTTTCAGAGGGAATCGTCTTACTGCCTACCTTCAAAACCTATCAACACCCTCACCTCATCATCTGGAGATGCAGCCCTGAGGGGCTGGCACTCAGTCTCTAGACCTGGCCCAATTTAACCTATTTCCTCCATCTTTTCACAAAAGGAGAGTTGACAACTAGCAACTGCTTACCTCCTCCTCCTTCTAATGAAAAAAGGAACAGTCCTACACTAACACATGACAATAGTTGAAAGTTTCTTCCCAGAGATCTATGAATGGGCTTGAAGAATGTTGCCAGACACTGGGGCACAATGGTTTCCAGTTACTGATTAATCAATCCATTGCTGGTCTCTTGCAAGAGATATTCTCTATACAGTTTCATGGGCCCAATCACTCCTTCATACAATCTTCTCTTTATTTTGATCACCAAATACCCATTACTCATAACACTTCACTCCACCCAGAAATTTTCTCAGTTCCCTGATTATATAACTAGCCGCCATACCTCCATTTATTATTAAGCATTTTGAGAGACCAGGGACAATGGATTGATTGATTACTAAATACTTAAATCTCTCTACTTTCTTATGCATATCTCCAGATTTTCACTAAATTCATCAAAATAAAAGTACATGTTATTCTACTTCCAAATCCCCAAACCCTTTTTTCATATGAAAATCATAACTAACCTGCATGATGGAAAGCAGTTCCAAAAGCTATGGAGCGACCTAATATTCTATCAAGACCCACAGGACAGTTTTTCAGGGCTTCCAGTACACGACTTATGCCAACTGTATTAAGACACTCTCGCAATCTTCCACTCACTGCAGGAGCGTAAGTACTGTCTGGTTTTCCTGCAGGTCATAAAACAAAGAAAAGGTATTGAGGAGTCCTGATTTCTAAAAGTCTACTGAGGTATTCAATACACATGAAAAAAAAAATTATATTACCAATGTTAAAAAATTCCTTTGCCATATTTTCTGATAATTTCTCACACCTGGCTTTGGTAGGGCAAAACACAAGAACAGAGTAACCGGCAAAAACAGTTTCCAAACACAGTTGGATCACTTGATCACTGTCTCCCTAATAAATACAAAAAATCTTAATTAGTCAATTAAGACACAAGTTCTAATGTATCTAATGATTAATGAAACAAATCTCTTTTCATAATTGTTTAATCTCCAAATATAAAATGCATTCCTTACTTGAACTGTTAGCCTTGGATCAATATCTCTAATCTTGCTAAAGCTCGAGTCATATATACTTTTATTAAGCTTAACAGTTTCCTTTAGTGGAACTGGACGAAACTGTGTGGTGTAGAGACGAGCATCCAGCCAATGTGCAAGGAGATCAATGTTGGGGAGTGTTGCCGACATGCCAACAATCTGTACTTGACATGGGGGACTTTCTTCCTATCACAAGAAAAAAATTAATGATTAAATATATAAACATATAAATGACCATCTATCCAACATAAAAGAACATCAGAATGTTGCCAAGATGCCAATAATATATACTTGACATGAGGGACTTTCTTCCTATTCTAAAATATTAAAGTTAGTTTCACAGGAAAATATACAAAGAAAAAGTATAAATACAAACTGGAATATGTAACAGTGGTATATGGTCTCAACACAAAAAAGACACAAGTTAAACTAAATATAAAGAACAGCAGACAGACATGAAGTTTGATAAATTCAATATCCCTCATTAAAAGAAAGGAAGGGGTGATATGATTGCTGTGTTTATAACAACAAAAAGAAGAAAACTGACTAGGAAGATCTCTGTTAGGGATAAAAGAGTAGCAAACTCAATAAGTTGGGGGGGTCACTTCGGGGTTAAGTAAAAGCAAGGAGATAAAGTCAAAATTAATTGAGTGTAGGGATCTATTTCTAGTATTATTACACAGAGTTGATTTACAGAAATAAAATACCATCTTGTGAACCCAACCTAAGATGATACATTGAGAAGTAATCTTCCAACATATTACTCCAGAAATTATGATTCACTGAAGTAATGACAAGATTGAATTTGAACTTATCCTCACAATGGAACACAGGAAAAAACAAGAGATATGTCAGAAGAATTGATATGAAATATAAATAAGTAAAAAAAATAATACAATCATGTTAATATAAAAAATATCTTTTGTTCTCAAATTCACTTTACCTTTTTCTCAGACATTAATGCCTTCTTGCAAACATACATGACTTTGGTAAGGAGCAATTCAAGCAGGTAACCTCTATGTGGATCTCCTAACATGTGTAACTCATCAACAACAATGATTCCCAGGTCACCTAGACCTTTGCCTTCAAGTAACCTGATGATTTTGAGAAAGAAAATACAACAATTAGTGAAGTTAAATGGAATACCATTCACATACAGTTGCCTTGATATTATCTAAAAAATATATAATAATAAAAAAAAATAATAATTTCTAGTAACTGCTTATTCTACAATGCATCTATTTAAACCTTTTGAACTAATTTGAACCCTTAGTAAAAGTCTATCAATCTGAATAGCAGTGGACCTAAAATCAGTCAGAATATATATATATATATATTGGCTACCGCCCTTGGAAGGGGGAAAAAGCCTTGTTATATGTATGTATGTATGTATATTTATATATATATATATATATATATATATATTTATATATATATATATATATATATATATATATATATATACACACATCTTAACAACCACAATGCACTTTAATTCTAAGCCATCAAAGGCCAGCATGCTTGAAATTGAAATGTGCTACTACCCAGGACTCGAACCGGGTATCCTCATGACAAGTGCGACAGTGACTTTCTAACTAGGCCTTTGTACAAATACATACATACATACATATATATATATATATATATATATATATATATATATATATATGTATATATATATATATATATACATATATATATATATATATACATACATATATATACATATAAATATATATATATATATATATATATATATATATATATATACACAGACACAAACACACAAAAAACTATTAAGAAAACTCAAAACAACAGGTGTACAAGGAAAATTACTGAAATGGATGTAAGATTACTTGCATGGGAGAAAAATGAGTGGTGCTCAGAGATAAAAACTCGACCTGGGAAGAAATGATAAGTGGAGTCCCTCAAGGTTCAGTATTGCCCCCAATAATGTTTGCCATATATATAAATGACATGGATGAAGGTGTAGAATGTTATATGAACTTCTTTGCAGTCAATGCAAAACTACTAGGTAAAACTAAAGTATAGAAAAAGACTGAATCACTACAGACACCTGGACAAAGTCTGGGAATGGAGCCAAAAAGTGGGAAGTGAACTTCAACATTAAGAAATGTAGTATAATGGAGTTTGGAAAAAGTAAAAAAGAATATCAGGACATAGGAAGTAAAGAAAGTTAGTTCCAAAAAGGACCTAGGAGTAATTATCACCAAAGACATGTCCCCAGACAAGCATATAAACAAAATAGCCAGAGAAACCTAAAATTTACTAAGATCAATAAAGGTGGCTTTTAACTACTTGGACGATGAAGTAATAGTAAAAAAAATACTAGTCACACTATTAAGACCAAGAGTACGCTGCAACACTATGGACACCCAGTACAAAAAAAGAATATAAGGAAATTAGAAAGAATGCAAAGAGCAATGACAAAGATGGCCCCAACACTTTCAAAATTGACATAAGAGCCAAGATTGTCTGAACTGGAACTACCAACCCTGCAACAAAGAAGAGAAAGAGGTGATCTATTGGGCATTTACAGAATCATGAAAGGCATGGAAGTCCTTGACAGAGAAGACTTATTAAAGTGGGACAGAAGAAAAACAAGGGGACATAAAAAGAAACTCATAAAGGATAGTTATAGAAGAGATCTTAAAAAAAAAAAAAAAAAATCCACAAAGTGGTGGATGTCTGGAACAAACTGGATGAAACAATAGTGTGTGCAAACACTACACAAGAATTTAAGAACAAACTAGATGTTGCAAGATACAAAGACAGGTCACTAAAAGCATAGCCCCCCTTTCCTGTATAACACAACTAGGTAAATACATGCATTGGTATTTCTATGGAAGGCAAATAAGCCACAAAAAATTGTGTACTGACCTATTGATAATATTGTTTGCCTTTTCTATGGTGCACACAGCAACATCAGTTCTTTGAAGACCACCAGGAGGTCCTTGGGAACCCATAAATCCTTCTACACGCACACCTGCCACACTTAACAGTTTCTGTTAACCAGAGAATTTATGAAAACATTTTCTTACATATCTTTTAAAGTTATAAAACAATGGGATTAATAGAGTGAAGATCTTTGTATCCTATGCCTACCTAATACACATTATGAGATATGGTGTGTGCATGGGGTGGGAGGTATAAGACTTTCATTATGGTATTTCATGTACTGGAGATCTTCCCTTTATAAGAGGGCCAGTGAGTCAAAGTCCACACCTACACATTAATAAGTAAACAAATTAAACTTACCATCCCTCCCATCTCAGCACCTTGCAGATGATGGGCTGCCCAATGTCCCACTACATTGCTTGAGTCAAAAACAGTGCAGCAAGGGCTACGGCTTTTCCATAGTATAGCCCAAGAACAAAAACTAGCTATTCTGAGAAGGCAAACTTCTCAGCCTTGAAGAAATTCTTTGATGAACCAGACTGGGAGGAATTCATGAATACCACAAGAATGATGAGGAAATGGAAAAATCCTTCCTTACATTTACAACTCAAGAGTGGTAGAGATGGTATGTTGTCATAGATATTTGAGAAGTATACACTGATTTTGGACAACAGAAATGCTAAATAACTATCTTCCAGCAATTCATAAGAACCACCCTTGACCACGTTTCCACAGCATGATTCTCAAAAATCAGCATAACTAACAAACAACTTACAAACATTACAGAATGGAGCAATGAGAGTAATAACAGAATGTAACAAAACCACCCCAATTAGACACCTGCATATAGACACAAATCCTCCCCATAAAACATCACATGAAAATGACAGGAACACAATTTGATGCCAGAATTCTTTACACAACAAACCTATTACACTACATCTCCCAAGCACAACTAACAGAACACTACACCAGCAGCACACTACTCAAATATCTATAACAACCTACCACTTGTACCATATAAAAACATATACACTCAGATCACTAAACAAGAGACAGACAAAACTCAATACTCCACCAACAATACCCAGACCTAAGCCCCACAGAAAAGAGAGGGAGAAAAAACAAAAACAAAAAATCACACACCTGCTAAGTTCTGCACTGGAATGTTTGCATTCAGGACACCATCCAGCAATGAAACAGTACCAAAACAAAATAAGCCTAGTCACTGATTCAAACTGCACCAGGTGCAACCACCACAGAAAGGACAGAACACTTCATACTACAATGCCCCACACTACCAATCCCTAGACAATAAAATATATCTGACCCGAGTGACTTGTGAACCTAGCTGGAGCATGGGGCAGGTTAGTTTAAGGCCATGTATGTGTCTCACACAAGAGAGCAGGGGCAACAGATTGAATGACTGATTGATTGTGAGCAGCTTGATGGTGGTGTGGCCCTCTTTGAAACTATGTTGGTTTGGGGAAGGTCAGAAGTTAAGTTGTGTCTCTTTCTGATACTAATCTTTCTATCAATTTGGATATGGTGGTTAGTAGTGTGATTGCTTGGGGCTGCACCTCTTAATGGAGGTGGGGAGATTGATAGATTTTGAAAATGGGTAGCCCTGCTGTCCATCTTGTAGGACTACTATAAGTAGGTACCCATCATTGGTCCCTTACCAGTCCCAGTATGTAAAACATGTAAAGAAAGAATTTAATGGAAATGGGATCAGGTATTAATGGGTTAGAATATATCTGGTTAGTTCTTGACCAAGATTATCATTACCTACTTTATGAATACTGTTCATCCTTACCTTAAGATTGTTCATTTTCTCCCTGGCAACGGATACAAAGGGCAGAATGAAAATTCCTTTCTTGCCACTTTCAATCACTTTCTTCACCAACAACAACTCTGCCACTAAAGTTTTCCCTGCCAAATAAAAACAAAATACCATCAAAGAGTTTTATAATAACCTTACCCATCTCAACAAAAGAACTTGATAAATCCAATTTCATTTTAAATTTCCTGAGTACAGATTCTTGAATTTTTGTTTCTTGTATAAGTGCTATGTGTAGGAAGTGGAGTAACTCCTACTGTTTGTTGGTGAATCCACTTATGTTTACTTGTAGTATGTTTAATATGTGGTTTTGTGTTGGTGTGTCTGTGGTTGTGAGTGTTGCTACATATTGGTTTCAGCTTCTTTTGATATTGGGTTCTGTTGCTAAGTGGAATCAATAGTTGCATGTGTTGCACTTGATGGATGTGTGTGCATAGTTTATGTGATAAGAGCATAGTGGGCATAGGTAAGGGCCTGGGATGGTCTCTATTTCACCAACTAATAGGAGGAAAAGTGTGAGGGCAGATGTTAGTGTACTGACCTCCTTATGTGAAAAAACAGGAATATAGGACAGGGAAATAGTTGGGATTGCAGGGGAGTGTGAGGAGTGACTCTCTGGCCCAGTCCAGAGACCAGGTGCCAGCAAATTCAGAGCTGCACCTCCTGGAGGTGGGGATTATTATTATTATTTTATTTTATCTATTTATTTATTTATTTTTATTTTATTTTTTTATTTTTTTTAAGGGAGGTGGGGGGCATTTTCTCTTCCTGCAATAGCGATGGTCAGTGGAAGCTGCTTAAAAGCTGGATATGGCAGTACCATGTCCAGCTATATATATACAATATTATATAAATATATATATATATATATATATATATATATATATATATATATATATATATATATATATATATATATATATAATAGAGTATTCTTTTCTTTGTATAAAAATATATAAAATAGTTAAAAACATACATATTTACATGGCATAAATAATTAGATAGTTAAAGGCCTTTGCCAGCTGTAAGCTGAAATAATCCATACAAGAAAGAAGTGACTCACCTGCGGATGTTGGAGCAGAGTACACCAAGTTATGGCCATCCAACACTCCAGGTTGAGTGAGGCATTCAGCCTGCCAGGGGAACATAGTCTGCACACCACATTCTTCATAACACTGATAACAGACAAATATGTAGTACTGTATTAGAATCATTACTAATATACAATGAATCTTTTAACTTTCCTCGGCTAAAGATTAAGAGTTACAAGGGATTAGTTTACTACTGTGGCCAGGCAATCGATTCACATTCCCCAAGAAACCAGCCACAGGCACATTTTAATCCCATAAGTCACTCAGTGAAGAGATTTGATGTTGTCAAGAAAGGGTGTGTGTAGGACACTGTAGAATAAGTCACTCTGTGTATTCTATGGGGTGACTGTATCTGGGGAAGCTAGAATATGTTGCCAAGCATATTCTATGTTGATACTGTTTAAATACAAGATGATGATCTAAATATTGATGAGTATGAGCAATTCTTCTTTATCTTGTGAATGATTTGTTGGTTGGTTTGATTTCTGGGGAAGTCTAGTGAAATATACAATCTGGCTGTCTACTGCGAAGGGCTTGTTTTGGCATCCAAGAGTAAGTGTGTTTTTGTATAAATGTACTGTTAGGCTGTGGCAGCAGGTTGTTTACAGGTTTAAGGAGAATACTATTGGGGTTGTTTTTATATAAAGTTCAGTGGGCTGTGTTTGTGTGATATGGTATGAGAGGTGGGAGTCAGATTATGACTCCAGTCTTTCCTCTTTCTACCTACTTCAACTTGTCAGAATGTCTCAATGTGTATTCACTTGTGTATTTACCTAGTTGTATTTACCTAGTTGTATTTTACGGGAAGGGGAGCTATGCTCGTGGGGTCCCGTCTTCATATCTCATTTTATCTAAACTATTTTTAAATTCATGTATTGTTTTTGCACACACCACTTTCTCATCTAACTTGTTCCAACTGTCTATTGCTCTGTGAGGAAAGCTGTTCTTTTTCAAATCTCTTCTATAGCTGTCTTTTTTTATTTTCTTTCCGTGTCCTCTTGTATTTCTGTCATCCCATTTTATCAGATTCTCTCTATCAGTAATTTCTATGCCTTTCATGATTCTGTAAATAGCTATCAAATCTCCTCTCTCTCTTCTTTGCTCTAGTGTCTGTAGTTTAAGTTTTTGTAGTCTCTCTTCATATGATAGTTTTGAGAGTGTTGGTGCCAATTTTGTAATTGCTCTTTGTATTCTTTCAAGTTTTTTTATACATTTTTTTGTACTTGGTGACCATATCGTTGCTGCATATTCCAATCTTGGTCTTATCAGGGTGATTAGGATTTTCCTCACCATTTCTTCATCCAGGTATGTAAATGCCACTTTGATTGTTCTTATTAAATTATAAGTTTCTCCAAAAATCTTATTTATATGTTTCTCAGGTGACATATTATTCATAACAATGACTCCCAGGTCCCTTCTCATTTTCTACTTTTTTTATTCCTTCTTCTCCCAAATTATATGATCCTGTTATTCTGTTTTTGCTTTTTCCAAATTCCATTATACTACACTTTTTTGTATTGAACTCCATCTCCCACTTCCTACTCCATTCTTGTACTTTATTTAGATCTCTCTGTAGTGATTCACAATCTTCTTCAGTTTTCACTCTTTTCAGTAATTTTGCATCATCTGCAAAGAAGCTCATATAGCTTTCAATTCCTTCATCCATATCATTAATATATATAGCAAACATTATTGGGGCCAGAACTGTTCCCTACGGGACACCGCTTATTACTTCATTCCATTTTGAGTGCTGATCTCTTATCACTACTCTCATTTTTCTTTCTTGCAAAAAGTCTTCCATCCAATTTAGCAATTTACCTTGTATTCCTCCTTCATATTCTAGTTTCTTAAGCAACTTCTTATGTGGTACTTTGTCAAAAGCTTTTTTTAGGTCTAGAAATGCACAATCAGCCCATCCATCTCTTTCTTGTATTATATCTATTAGCCTTGAATAGAAACATATTAAATTGGTGACGCATGATCGTCCTTGTCTGAATCCAAATTGCCTTGGATTTAGTACGTTATTTTTTTCCAAGTATTTTACCCATCTACTTTTGATAATTCTTTCACATATTTTTGCTATTGTACTTGTTAGAGAGACTGGTCTATAGTTGGTAGGTTCTTCTTTATTTCCTCCTTTATATATAGGTACTATGTTTGCTTTTTTCCAATCTTCTGGAACTTTTCCTTCTTTTAAGGAACTGCTTATTATGCTATGTATTTTGTCTGCCAGTTCATTCCTGCATTCTTTCAGAATCCAGTTTGCTATTTCATCTGGCCCATGCGATTTTCTGACATCAAAATTACCCAAGTGTGTCAATATTTCATTCTTTGTTACTTCTATTTCTATTTCTTCCATAGGGGGGACTTTTTCCTTCCACTCAATCTCTTCAGGTTGTATATTTTCCCTTGTAAACACTGATTTAAAATGTTTGTTCATAATTTCTGCCATTTCCATTTCTTCAGTGTATTCAACTCCTCCTTGTCTTAATTTCTCTAAGTCTTGTTTGTTTTTCAGTTTATTGTTTACAAATCTGTAGAATAGTTTTGGTTGATCTTTACACTTTTCTATAACATCTTTTTCATATTTTCTTTTTTCCTCTCTGCACTTTTGTACATATTCATTTCTATAACCAGTATATATTTTCCATTTTTCAGGTCTTCTGTCTTTTTTCCATCTGGTCCAGGCTTTGTCTCTTTTGTCTTTTAACTCCCTACAACTTTTGTTGTACCAGCATTTTACATATTCTTTTTCTTGTTTTTGTCTTGGGACATACTTTTCCACTCCTTTTTTGTAAATTTTTGTCAAAATATTCCATTTCTCTTCCACTGATGTTTCTTCTTTGTATATTTCTTCCCAGTTTTCTTGTTGGAAGAATTCTCTTATTTTATCAAAGTTTGTTTTTTCATACATCATTCTTCCTTTTCTATATTGTTCATTTCTTTTCATATATTTTTCTTCATTAAGTTCCAGTTCAATCAATATGTGGTCACTTTTACCTATTGGTGTTTTATATTCAATCTTGTCCACTATTCTAGGTTCAGATGTAATTATTAAGTCTAGCCTCGATGGTTCTTCTTCATTTCTATACCTAGTGTTCTCTTGTATCCATTGTGTCATTGAATGGTCAGTAATCATCTCAAGTAGAGCATTTCCCCATGAGTCATCACCACTCTTTACTGTCATTTCTTCCCAGCAGATTTCTTTGCAATTAAAGTCGCCCATCATAACTATTCTTCCTCCGTCTTCCATTATTTTAGTTAATGCTATCTTTGTGTCCTCTAACATACTTTTATGTTCACTCTCCTCCCATGAGGCTGTTTTCGGAGGCACATAATTGATCACAAATTTTCTGCTCTTCTTATCTCGGTCTTCCACTTCTATCATAATCATCTCTACTGTATTCTTTCCATATATGACACCTTTCACGTTTATATCCTTCTTAGTCAGGAACATAACTCCACCCCCTTGTTTTTTCTCTCTGTTTCTAATCCAATAATTGTATGTATCATGTCCTACACTGTTGGGTGGTAGTGGGCCTTTTAATTTTGTTTCTACAATTCCCATTATGTCCGGTTCTTTTTCTTTCAAATAATCATTCAGTTCATTTAATCCTGTTATCAATCCATCTATATTTGTGTAAGACACTCTTAGTTTTCTGCCACTTCCATTGTGTTCTCTGTTTCCCTTATGTTTTTCTTTAGTATGTCGAACTGCTTTATTTTCATGTTCACTACTCTCCAATAGAATCTCTCTTTCTCTGACTCCGTTCTTTCCTCGTTTTTTGCCTTAGCTTCAATTCTTTTCTGCTTTTCTGCCTCTCTTTCCTCCTTATTCATTTCTCTTTTTATCCATACCTTTTTATATTGATCATTTGTTGCTAGTTTCCCTGTTTTGGATAAGATATTCTCTGCCGTTGTTTGTGACCTGAATTTAATCTTAATTGGTCTGGTCTTATCTGTACTATATTTTCCGAGTCTGAATTTTTCCTCAATTTCCTTTATAATTTCTGGTTCATCTTCCTGGACTAATTTTAATAAACTGCTTACTCTTTCATTTTCCTCCTTGATTCTTGCGGTTCTATCTGGGTTATGTTTCTCTTCCATTCCTAATATAATTATACATTTCTTTTTGTCAGCTAATTCTCTTACTATATTCTCCTTCTGTCTCATCACTTTAATAACTGAGTCTTCATTATGTCCTTTCAATTGCTGTTTGACTATGTCAGTGAATGAAACCTTATTCCCTTCTTGAGTTATTCTCCAATTTTTAGCTTCTGTAGCTATTTTCTCTCTGTTTTCATTACTATTCTTCTTCAATTTCTCATTCTCCTCCTTTACATTTCCTAACCGTCTTTTTAGGTCCTCTATTTCTTCAGTTAAGTTTCTGTTAGCCTTCTCTAGTTGTTCCAACCTTTCAATTCTCTGGAAAATGGAGTCTACATTACCTAACTTACGTTCCAAGTCCTCGATCACCTTATCAACTCTCTCCTCTAGTCTTATCAGTCGGGGGGGGGGGTTGTGTCCCCCCCACCCTCTTTAAATCCCTGGAACATATTCTCGTCACTTTCTACTGTATTGCTCCTCTCTATACTTCTAATCTTTACATTTTTATTTGCCATTTCGTCATCACTGAGCTGGTCCGGTGGTCGTTTCATGTTGACCTTACGCTTGTCTGCTTGGGCCAAGTCCTCCACATCCTCATTTCCTTCCATTTCCCCAGCAATCCCTCCCCTTCTCCTCTTTTCCTACTTACCTACTGCCCCACGAGCAATTTCCCCCCACCCTGTAAATACAAAAAGGTACTTCTCTTTGCGTTGGGATCCACAATCGGCACTTTTCTTCAAGCCGTCCGTTCGTTGAAAGTGTGTGTATTTACCTAGTTGTACCTAGTTGTATTTTACGGGAAGGGGAGCTATGCTCGTGGGGTCCCGTCTTCATATCTCATTTTATCTAAACTATTTTTAAATTCATGTATTGTTTTTGCACACACCACTTTCTCATCTAACTTGTTCCAACTGTCTATTGCTCTGTGAGGAAAGCTGTTCTTTTTCAAATCTCTTCTATAGCTGTCTTTTTTTATTTTCTTTCCGTGTCCTCTTGTATTTCTGTCATCCCATTTTATCAGATTCTCTCTATCAGTAATTTCTATGCCTTTCATGATTCTGTAAATAGCTATCAAATCTCCTCTCTCTCTTCTTTGCTCTAGTGTCTGTAGTTTAAGTTTTTGTAGTCTCTCTTCATATGATAGTTTTGAGAGTGTTGGTGCCAGTTTTGTAATTGCTCTTTGTATTCTTTCAAGTTTTTTTATACATTTTTTTGTACTTGGTGACCATATCGTTGCTGCATATTCCAATCTTGGTCTTATCAGGGTGATTAGGATTTTCCTCACCATTTCTTCATCCAGGTATGTAAATGCCACTTTGATTGTTCTTATTAAATTATAAGTTTCTCCAAAAATCTTATTTATATGTTTCTCAGGTGACATATTATTCATAACAATGACTCCCAGGTCCTTCTCATTTTCTACTTTTTTTATTCCTTCTTTTCCCAAATTATATGATCCTGTTATTCTGTTTTTGCTTTTTCCAAATTCCATTATACTACACTTTTTTGTATTGAACTCCATCTCCCACTTCCTACTCCATTCTTGTACTTTATTTAGATCTCTCTGTAGTGATTCACAATCTTCTTCAGTTTTCACTCTTTTCAGTAATTTTGCATCATCTGCAAAGAAGCTCATATAGCTTTCAATTCCTTCATCCATATCATTAATATATATAGCAAACATTATTGGGGCCAGAACTGTTCCCTGCGGGACACCGCTTATTACTTCATTCCATTTTGAGTGCTGATCTCTTTATCACTACTCTCATTTTTCTTTCTTGCAAAAAGTCTTCCATCCAATTTAGCAATTTACCTTGTATTCCTCCTTCATATTCTAATTTCTTAAGCAACTTCTTATGTGGTACTTTGTCAAAAGCTTTTTTTAGGTCTAGAAATGCACAATCAGCCCATCCATCTCTTTCTTGTATTATATCTATTAGCCTTGAATAGAAACATATTAAATTGGTGACGCATGATCGTCCTTGTCTGAATCCAAATTGCCTTGGATTTAGTACGTTGTTTTTTTCCAAGTATTTTACCCATCTACTTTTGATAATTCTTTCACATATTTTTGCTATTGTACTTGTTAGAGAGACTGGTCTATAGTTGGTAGGTTCTTCTTTATTTCCTCCTTTATATATAGGTACTATATTTGCTTTTTTCCAATCTTCTGGAACTTTTCCTTCTTTTAAGGAACTGCTTATTATGCTATGTATTTTGTCTGCCAGTTCATTCCTGCATTCTTTCAGAATCCAGTTTGCTATTTCATCTGGCCCATGCGATTTTCTGACATCAAAATTACCCAAGTGTGTCAATATTTCATTCTTTGTTACTTCTATTTCTTCCATAGGGGGACTTTTTCCTTCCACTCAATCTCTTCAGGTTGTATATTTTCCCTTGTAAACACTGATTTAAAATGTTTGTTCATAATTTCTGCCATTTCCATTTCCTCAGTGTATTCAACTCCTCCTTGTCTTAATTTCTCTAAGTCTTGTTTGTTTTTCAGTTTATTGTTTACAAATCTGTAGAATAGTTTTGGTTGATCTTTACACTTTTCTATAACATCTTTTTCATATTTTCTTTTTTCCTCTCTGCACTTTTGTACATATTCATTTCTATAACCAGTATATATTTTCCATTTTTCAGGTCTTCTGTCTTTTTTCCATCTGTTCCAGGCTTTGTCTCTTTTGTCCTTTAACTCCCTACAACTTTTGTTGTACCAGCATTTTACATATTCTTTTTCTTGTTTTTGTCTTGGGACATACTTTTCCACTCCTTTTTTGTAAATTTTTGTCAAAATATTCCATTTCTCTTCCACTGTTGTTTCTTCTTTGTATATTTCTTCCCAGTTTTCTTGTTGGAAGAATTCTCTTATTTTATCAAAGTTTGTTTTTTCATACATCATTCTTCCTTTTCTATATTGTTCATTTCTTTTCATATATTTTTCTTCATTAAGTTCCAGTTCAATCAATATGTGGTCACTTTTACCTATTGGTGTTTTATATTCAATCTTGTCCACTATTCTAGGTTCAGATGTAATTATTAAGTCTAGCCTCGATGGTTCTTCTTCATTTCTATACCTAGTGTTCTCTTGTATCCATTGTGTCATTGAATGGTCAGTAATCATCTCAAGTAGAGCATTTCCCCATGAGTCATCACCACTCTTTACTGTCATTTCTTCCCAGCAGATTTCTTTGCAATTAAAGTCGCCCATCATAACTATTCTTCCTCCGTCTTCCATTATTTTAGTTAATGCTATCTTTGTGTCCTCTAACATACTTTTATGTTCACTCTCCTCCCATGAGGCTGTTTTCGGAGGCACATAATTGATCACAAATTTTCTGCTCTTCTTATCTCGGTCTTCCACTTCTATCATAATCATCTCTACTGTATTCTTTCCATATATGACACCTTTCACGTTTATATCCTTCTTAGTCAGGAACATAACTCCACCCCCTTGTTTTTTCTCTCTGTTTCTAATCCAATAATTGTATGTATCATGTCCTACACTGTTGGGTGGTAGTGGGCCTTTTAATTTTGTTTCTACAATTCCCATTATGTCCGGTTCTTTTTCTTTCAAATAATCATTCAGTTCATTCAATCCTGTTATCAATCCATCTATATTTGTGTAAGACACTCTTAGTTTTCTGCCACTTCCATTGTATTCTCTGTTTCCCTTATGTTTTTCTTTAGTATGTCGAACTGCTTTATTTTCATGTTCACTACTCTCCAATAGAATCTCTCTTTCTCTGACTCCGTTCTTTCCTCGTTTTTTGCCTTAGCTTCAATTCTTTTCTGCTTTTCTGCCTCTCTTTCCTCCTTATTCATTTCTCTTTTTATCCATACCTTTTTATATTGATCATTTGTTGCTAGTTTCCCTGTCTTGGATAGAATTTTCTCTGCTGTTGTTTGTGACCTGAATTTAATCTTAATTGGTCTGGTCTTATCTGTACTATATTTTCCGAGTCTGAATTTTTCCTCAATTTCCTTTATAATTTCTGGTTCATCTTCCTGGACTAATTTTAATAAACTGCTTACTCTTTCATTTTCCTCCTTGATTCTTGCAGTTCTATCTGGGTTATGTTTCTCTTCCATTCCTAATATAATTATACATTTCTTTTTGTCAGCTAATTCTCTTACTATATTCTCCTTCTGTCTCATCACTTTAATAACTGAGTCTTCATTATGTTCTTTCAATTGCTGTTTGACTATGTCAGTGAATGAAACCTTATTCCCTTCTTGAGTTATTCTCCAATTTTTAGCTTCTGTAGCTAGTTTCTCTCTGTTTTCATTACTATTCTTCTTCAATTTCTCATTCTCCTCCTTTACATTTCCTAACTGTCTTTTTAGGTCCTCTATTTCTTCAGTTAAGTTTCTGTTAGCCTTCTCTAGTTGTTCCAACCTTTCAATTCTTTGAAAAATGGAGTCTACGTTACCTAACTTACGCTCCAAGTCCTCGATCACCTTATCAACTCTCTCCTCTAGTCTTATCAGTCGGGGGGGGGGGGTTGTGTCCCCCCCACCCTCTTTAAATCCCTGGAACATATTCTCGTCACTTTCTTCTGTATTGCTCCTCTCTATACTTCTAATCTTTACATTTTTATTAGACATTTGATCCTCGCTAAGTCTTTTGTTTACCTTCCGCTTGTCTGGCTGGTCAAAGTCTACTCCCTCCTCATTTCCTTCCATTTCCCTCAGTAATCCCTCCCCTTTTCCTCTTTCCCTACGTTCCCACTACTCCACGAGCAATTTCCCCCCCACCCTGCAAAAACACTAGGCACTTCTCTTTGCGTTGGGATCCACAGACTTCACTTTTCTTCAGAACGTCTTCTAAGCCGTCCATTCGTTGAAGTGTGTGTGTGTGTGTGTGTGTATATATATATATATATATATATATATATATATATATATATATATACATGTATATATATATATATATATATATACACACACACACACACACACACACTGGGGTCTCACAATTCAACAGGGTTAGGGGGTTTTTTTAGGCATAAAAAAGTGATGTATCAAAATGTAAATCATCTCCAATTTAGCAGAAAACTGAGAAATTTGTGGGAGTTTTTGTGCAGTTTGAATGTAAAATTTCTGAGTTTAGGTGTTCAATTAAGGTTTAGGGGTAAGAATTTATCGAGGTCAAATATGTGAGTTGTCAAAATGTTGACTGTCAAATTGCACGACCCCAGTGTGTGTATGTACATATATATACATACATACATATATATATATGTATATATATATATATATATATATACAGGTAAACGTCGACTTACGATGGCATTAGGTTTCGATAGAGCCATCGTAAGACGATTTCATCGTAAGTCGATCCCCAATTTGTGTATCACTCTGTTCCGTGGTCACTGTACCTAGCCTACCTGTATATTAACCACCAGAGATACTGAATATAGCCTATTAAACATGTACAGTAGTTTATTTAATTATTTTTATCCTTTTTACCATATTCAAACACTATAATATGTATTTTCAGTACGGAACTTAAATCTCGCGGGCAGCAGCCAATGCCAGCCGTACGACGTGACGTAATAATACTCGCATCATAAAATATAGTCACCGCTTATATCGATCGTTCTCTCTTTCATCCGCGAATTTTGAAAACCACAGAGAATGGGATTCAGGGCACATTTCAGAGAATGTAAAAACACAGGGGCGACTACAATAAATATAATCAAGACGCCGATATGGCAGCGTCGCGTATCCACTTGCTCCTCATGACGCCTACGTGTGCGGCACCGTATGGAAGGGGTTAAATTATCATATCGTCGTCGTCGTCGTCGTCATCGTAAAGTCGAACAATCGTAAGTCGCGGCCATCGTAAGTCGACGTTTACCTGTATATATATATATATATATATATTATATATATATATACATACACAGTATAAAAGCTCCCTTGTATTCATTGTCCTAAACAATCTTATGTAAATTATACAAATCAAATACCTACTCTCTCACATATAATACACTGATACACAAGCCTATTAAGTGACATATCAATATTATATACAGTTCTTACCTTTAATATAGCATCAGGAAGGCCCCATGAGCCAAGCTGTAATTTGGTTTGTGAAGACAGAACTGTTGTATTTCCAGTGGTATCTAGTGGAGACTTAAGGATGGTTCCCCCAGGACTCTCAGCTAAAAGTTTACGCCTTTTAAGCGCCCTTCGTGAACGTGTCTTTACAGGTTTAGTTGGATCACTGCCTTCCAGTGAATTATTTGCTTGTTTGTGAGTGAGTGAGTCATTTGATAAAAAGCTGCTATCCTTAAGAGAGTCATTGAGACTGATATTGCTTTCATCCTCTGCATTCCTTGGCATTATTCCTGCACTGTTTACCTGCCTAGGAAGTGCCTCAATGGCCACATTTCCTTGAGATTTTTCTGAGTGATGTTCAATACCTCCATCTGTCCTCAACCTATTTTCTTTGTAGATAATTTCATCATCACAAGAATTTTGTTGTTGTTTCCATTTCTGTTTTTGATTTCTTGCAATGGATGGTGTGAATTCAAGTTTATTAGCCTGTACTAGACCACATTCTTGATTTTCACTATTTTTCTTACTTGCACTTTCAGGGGTATTTGAAAGCTGAATGGTTTCTTTCATTCCCATGATATTTTCATTATGCTTGTCTTCCGTCTTTTCCTCCAATACATTTTCAGAATTTTTCTCGTCAGTGTCATGTTTTCTACATTGGCTTGCAGACCCTGATGTGCTGCTCTTCAATCTTGATGATCTCCTCAAAGTAGGACTACTCTGTGAATTTTTCATTTCTTTACATTGCACAACAGGCTTCTTTACAGTTTGAGGCTTTCTACCATTACTGCCCCTCTCCTTTTTAGGTTGACTGCCAATTTTGCTGACATTTCTCTTTTTTTCATTTCCAAAAAGAGCTGAATGGTTTTCCTTTAATTCACATACTGAATGCTCTCCATCAAAGTTAAAGTCATTCAGTGTATCAGTTCCAATATCAGGAATAGACACATTGGTTTTAGTCCTGACTGAAGTATTCTTGGTATTTTCTAACTTCAACAATGCTTTCTTATCCAACGGTGTTGGATCTTTTTGTTTAATTTCAGACGTGACCTTGTCTTCATTTTTCTTTAGATTCTTTGGACTTCTAGGAAAAAGTGTGTTTGGACCCTCTCTTGATTTTACATCTTTCTTATCATTTCTTATTGTTTTACTTGGTGCCTTAAAACTAAGTTCCTGTAACCTTTTATTATGCTTCTTGATTATGCTTCCAGTTTTCTTGCTTTGGTAATTAGCTTCAATGACGTTGAGGTTTTCTAAGATATCTCCAGACCAAAAGGAATCATTAAAAGTAGAGTTCATCTGAAATAACAATACTCCATTAGTAAAACACCTAAGTAAATTTCAAGTTTTATATTCATATAAAATCATGTCCAAAAATAATTCTAAACATCATACTTCATCATTTCATTCCTATAAAGCAAACAATCACAAAAACTAGGGTATTTTTATACTTCCAGTGGAGCAAGGTGGAACATATATATAAAAACCAAAATGCACTCTCCTCTTATAAGGGAATGTAGCTCAATGAAGGCATACAGTCACCCTTCATCTATACCATACACAACTGTTGTCCATTTCACCTTAGGTCCTTGTAGACGAAGGATCATTCCTGTCCCCCAACCCAATGTAGCAATGCAGCAAGACATGGTATGTGGTAGCAACTTACATACAAATAACAAAAAGACCTTTCCCTCTTGTAAGAGGTAACCAACCAAGCCATGCACTCACCCTTCACCCGCCCCACAAACATTTGTTTTCCCTTTCATCTTAGCTTCAAGTGAAGCATCATCCATACCCCCAACCCACTACCCAAGTCAGAAGCAATGCAGCAAACCTCAACTCCTCCACACCAGGGCCTGACAGCTGAAGCTGGTTTACCCCCACCAATTCATTATATAATTCCTTTCCCTCACTCTAGTTTACTTCCACCCACATTCCTCCAGTCCCTACTACATAAAACCAAAAATAGGTAAATCCCTTCAATTCCTCTTTCCTTTGAGACTATCTCTAAATGTACTGCCACCTTCTCCCCTTGTACATCTGTGTACATAACCTTACTTTAACCCACATTTACTTTCAGCATGCTCTTCTCATATACACTCCCAACACTATCATTATCCTCCTCAGACCCTTCTTTGACCTAGTAGCAATTAAAGTTACATCTCCAAACAACAACTGGCTCACCTCCCACTTCCCTCCACTCTCACTTACCATTTTGAAACTACCATCCATCACCCTTCCATGCACCTCCTGTACTAATCCACCCATGTGTGCAGCCCAAACTTCACTTTAAGCCACTCTTTCTACATCCCACCCTAACACAAGCTCTTCCACTTATGTAAAAACTTTTGACTATCTTCATCAGCCTTACCCCCTATCTCATATATTTGGAACTCATCTCAAAAAGGCTTCATGTAAACCATGTCATATACCTTCTCCATATCCATAAAAGCCAAAAGGACATTCTTAACTTTTGCTAAAATCATTTTGCAAGCACTATCTGCCTTACAATGATTTTTTTTCATTGATTACACTGTTCTTCTCTAGTTATTCCTGTCTACCTCCTTATGTTCTCATTAACATCCTCCAATAAGCCTTTTTAACTATAGGCTACTAAATAGAATGATTTCTCTAAAGCTAATACACTCATATTTCCCCTCATTTTGCAACAACTGATAGTCTTCCTCATTCATCACATCTCTCATTATCTTTGCACCATGTGCAAACATGTTAACATAGCCTGTTGTACCTTCCATCATGTCATTAACATAGGGTATATTATAGGTACTAGCACTGAACCTTTTGGAACTCCATTGGTCACTGTTCTGTCCTAATGCCTTATCCTTTATTATTGTCCTCATGTACCTGCTGTTCAGAAAATCTGTGATCTATTTAAATAGTTTACCTCAGTCCTCCAATGGACAGACTCATGAATAGAGTCATGATAGTGGACTGTATTTGGGGGTAGCTAACCAGGTGAAACCAACATCACTCCCCTGACAGGCAAGAATCACATTGACACAATTATATACAGACAACCACCCAGCCTTAAATAAGTACCAACACAGAATAAGCCAGGCCACATATTAAAATTTCTTTAGATACAACCATCACACTAAGATAATGAACCCCTACGTCTTCTCTACCCTACTCTCCCCCCATCCTAATAATCTAATAGGAGCATGTATCCTTCTTGAATGACATGTTAGGACATGTCACAATCCAATGATTAATGTTGGCTACTTCTGGATTGTAGGTCTCTAAGAGCAACCAGTAGCAATGGATTAATTGATTTTATACAGGTGTAAGTCTGATGAAGGGAAAATCAAAATACAATCTATTTATTACAATCTTTTACCATAAACTTGTTCAGTAGGGCCTTGTTTGAAACTTTTTTATACAAAAGACAAATTTTGTTGTTCACCTTTCATATGATATCTCTTTACAAAGAATCAAACAATTCCAACTTTCTCGGCATAACGGAAATGATGAATAAATCATATCTGTCTTATATACTGGAAATACTGACAAAATGAAATTGCAGCACATATGATATATTCATATGTACTGTATATACTAATACTATTTCTGTTTTTTTGTGAATAACTAACATAATTGCAAAAATTACTTTGACATTAAATGCCGTAGCAAAAGTGATCGCTCTTCTAGTAATAACCAATTAAAGAAGCTGGTGATTAAATAATAATAATTTAAGAAAAATCATAAATGGAATGAATTACATAGGTATTATTTCATGTACCCGTAGGAAATACACGTCAATGCATTTAAAAAGTAATAAATTTGATAAACGTAAAAACAACGAAACGTGTACTTACATCTTACAATAGGCGAGAATTTGTATTCCTTGACTGAAAAAAATACTACAACGATAACATCACTTCAACGTCGTCTGTCATTGCACTTTGAATGTTGTACCAAACATTGGACAAGAAGATTTCTAAAGCAGAAAAAAATACATAGGAAAAATTAATATTATAAGTAAGACATGTATACACACTTATATATATATATATATATATCTATATATATATATATATATATATATATATATATATACACGTATACATATTTATACACATATACATTTAATAAACGTTTTTTCCTGCTTACAAAGGTCCAAAGGAGGTAGCCCAAAAAACAAAGACATAAAATCCACTCCCACCCATTCCATACCTACATATTCCACTCTCATTCAACCACTCACTCCCTCTTATCTTGGCTCCTCCTGGATGACAGTCATCCCTGCATCTCGCTCACTCCTCGATCAGGGTCAGAAGCAGTGTCGCAAGACACAGCATATCCACAGCAAGGCCGCTTCATTAAATCGGTGACTCCCTCCTCTCCGTCTCCTTAGATTATTTTTCACACATACTCTCTCAGCCCTCCATCCCCCACCCAGTCCCTTTCATACATCACAGCATCATCCATACACAACCATTCTCCATTCACCCCTATCGTCTGTCTTCTTCCGTCCTTCCTCAACAGACATTTCCCTCATTCACAATTACCCTTTTATCCCATCCATCCATCTTACCCTTCCCGCCCCCTCATGTTCACTTCTTCCACAACTGCCTTCCAAACCTCTTTTACTAGTCTTTCTTCACTCATTCTTTCCATGTGTCCAAACCATCCCAATACTCACTCATTCACCCTATCTCCCAGCTCTCTTTCCAGCCCCGTCCTCCTCCTCGCCTCCTCGTTTCTCACTCTATCCAGCCTAGTAACACTTATCATACTTCTCAGGCACCTCAATTCAAACACATTCAAACTCCTCCTCTCGTCCTCTCTTATGTTCCATGTTTCTACCCCATGTAGTGCTGTCGGCACAATCACTCCTTCATACAATCTCCTCTTAGCATCCATTCCCAAATGTATATTTCTCATTATACCTTTTAATCCCCCAAGTCATTTACTTGCTTCTCTCAATCTACATTCTACCTTCACCACCACTCCTCCCTTTCTCGCCACATTCGCACCCAGGTATCTAAAACTATCCACTTCCTCCAGTCTCTCTCCCTCAATACTCACTTCCAGTCTGCTGCCCTCCTCTCCCCTTGTACATCTCATCACCTTACTTTTACCCACATTTATCTTCAACTTCCTTCTTTCGCACACCTTCCCAAACTCTGTCACTAACCTCCTCAATCCCTCCTCCGATTCTACCACAAGTGCAGTGTCGTCAGCAAACAACAACTGGTTTATCTCCCACTTTTCTCCATTTTTATTAACCATCTCCAATCCCCGACCCATAATCCTTGCTTTTACTTCTCGCACCACCCCATCCATGTATAATTTGAATAGCCAAGGAGACATAACACATCCCTGAGGAAGTCCCACCTTTACCTCAAACCACTCACTCTCTCCATTTCTGATTCAAGCTCTACTACTTTTGTAAAAACTCTTGACTGCTCTTAACAGCTTTCCTCCTATCCCATATATCTTCAATACCTTCCACAGTCCCTTCCTCTTTACCCTGTCATAAGCCTTTTCCAGATCCATAAACGCCCAAAAAACATCCTTACCTTTTCCTAGAGCTTTCTCATATATCTGTCTTACCACAAAAATTGATCTACGCAACCCCTACCTGTCCCAAACCCACACCGTTCCTCACCAATTATTCCCTCTGTGCTTCTCCTAATCCTCTCAATCAAAACACTCCCGTAAGCCTTCCTAACTACACTTAACAAAAACTGATCCCTCTGAAACTACTACACTCATACTTGTCCCCTTTTCCCTTGTAAAGTGGAACTATACAGGCACTCCTCCAGTCCTCTGACACTCTATCCTCTCTTAAACAAACATCAAATAACCTTACCAGCCACTCCACCATCACTGTACCTCCTTTTTGACACCCATCCAACCGAGGTGCCTTACCTACTCTTATCATCAATTGCCTTCACTTCATCTCTCCTTCATTTTCCCCACTCGTCACTGTCATTTTATTTGCGCTTCCCACTGCAACTACCTTTCCTTCCCTATCCTCCTTTACATCTAGCAACTCTCTAAACTACTCTGCCCATCTTCCTCTTACTGCCGTCTCTCCCATTATCATCTCTCCATCTGCACCTTTTACCTTTTCTTCTCTACTTGATTTGCCTCCTCTTCCTTTCTTAATTTCTTTCCAAAACATCATTTTATTACTTTAAAAAATTCTGCCATACACTTACCCGTTTCACATCTGTTCTCCTCTTTGCTTTCTTTATAATATGCTTTACTTCTCTTTTCTTTTCTTTGTACCTCTCATCCTATTTTGTATTCAATCTGTAAATGCTGGTTTCTTCTCTTCTATAACCTTCTTTACTTCCTTATCCCATCACTCACTATCCTTCCTTCTATTTCCTCCCATCCTCCTTGTTCCACACACCATCTTTGCACACCGTGTGACTTTCTCCTTGAACCATTCCCATTCCTCCTCCACTCCTAGTTCTACTCTATCCTTCACTCTCTCCCACTCCTCTCTCAGCTTCTTCTTGTACGCCTCCTTTTCTTGACAATTTAAGCAGTTTACTTTAGGCACCTCCCTACCTTCTGTACTTTTCCTCTTTCTCCATCTACCCTCCACTCTCAACTTACCTTCTACCCAAAAATGATCTGATATTTCCCCACTCTCTCCCCTTAGCACATGTACATTCTTAACTCTTCCTACTATTCACCTGGTTACCACTATATAGTCCATGAAAGCCCTATTTTCACCTTTCCATCCACCACCCTCTCCCATGTTTACATATGCTTGACTTTCTTCCTAAACAATGTATTTGCAAATTATCAGCTCTCTTTCTAGACACATCTTCACCATTAACTCTCCACTACGTTTTTTCCTGGAACTCCACACTATTGGTTCATTTCCTACCCTAGCATTAAGGTCTCTCATTATCAATACATTGACCTTTTACCCTAAACCCTCTATACACCAATTTAAATCTATAAAAAAAAATCTATTTCCTCTACACTCTTCTCACTACTAGGTCCATATGCACTTACAAAAATCCACGTATCCCTTCCCAGTTTCACCTTCATCCACATTAACCTTGAATAAACCTCCTTCCACTCCATACGTTTACCTATCTCTTCACTTACTAGTATAGCCACCCTTTCTTTCCCTCGCCTTCGTGTATATATACATATGTGTATGTATACATATGTATGCATGTATATATATATATATATATATATATATATATAAATATATATATATATATATATATTTATATATATAATATATATATTAGAGGAAGATGGACGGATCATTTTAGGGAGTTGTTAAGTGTGAAGGAGGATAGGGAGGGAAGGGTGGTTGTGTGGGAGGCGCTATGAAAATGACAGTGATAAATGAGGAAAATTGGTAAAATGAATTAGTGACGGAGTTTGAGAAGGTGTGCAAAAGAAGGAAGTTGAAGATAAATGTGGGTAAAAGTAAGGTGATGAGATGTACAAGGGGAGAGGAGGGCAACAAATTGGAAGTGAGTATTACGGGAGAGAGGCTGGAAGAAGTGGACAGCTTTACATACTTGGGGGCGCATGTGACGAGAAAGGGAGGAGTGGAGGTAGAGGTAGAATGTAGATTGAGAGAAGCAAGTAAATGCCTTGGGAGACTGAAAAGTGTAATGAGAGTTAGTCATTTCGGAATGGGTGCTATTAGGAAATTGTATGAAGGAGTGTTTGTGCCGACAGCACTGTATGGGGCAGAAATATGGAACACATGAGAGGAGTTTAAATGTTTTCGATATGAAATGTCTGAGAAGTATGGTAGGGGTTACTAGACTGGATTGAGTGAGAAACGAGGAGGTGAGGAGGAGAACGGGGGTGGAGAAGGAGTTAGGAGATATGGTTAATGGAAGAGTATTAGGGTGGTTTGGACACATGGGAATAATGAGTGAAGAAATACCAGTAAAAGAAGAGTGGAAGGAAGAGGTGGGTGGAGTGAACAGGAGATGACGACCTAGGATAAGACGGATGGATGGGATAAAAGGGGTATTGGGAAAGAGGGGAATGTCTGTTGAGGAAGGACGGGAGAAGACAGAAGATAGGGGTGAGTGGAGAATTGTTGTATATGTGTGATGCTGTGATGCATGGCAGGAAGTGTGTGGGAGATGGGAGTTAGGGAGTGATTATGTATGAATGATATTTCGATGCAGCCCGAAAGGTGTTTCTCCCCGTCCTCTCTTTTTCTGCATGGGGGGACGGAGGGGATGGGAGTCGCCGATTAAATGAAGCGACCTTGCTGTGGATGCGCTGTGTCTTGCTGCATTGCTTCTGACCCAAGTCAATGGGCGAGATGCAGGGATGATTATCAAGGAGGAGCCAAGAAAAGAGGGAGGGAGGGGTGGTGAATGGGAGTAGAGTATGTGGGGATGAAATTAGTGGGAGTGGAATTATGCCTTTTGACTTTGGCTAGCTTCCTTGTAAGGGGGAAAAAAAGCCCTTGGTATATGTATGTATGTATATATATATATATATATATATATATATATATATATATATATATATATATATATATATATATATATATATATACATACATAAAATGGCCGGAGGACCTTGTGCCCGGCACCCGGCCGAGGCCTTGTCATGGATATGAAGAGATTTCTTCTCGTCTTCTTGGCTTCACGGAGGTACCTGATTTCCAGAGCGAAGGAGAGCCTGCAGTTGATCCAGATTCCCAAATATTGATAGATGGGCACCTTGGTGAGTTTGTCTTCCTGAAGAGTAAGTGGGGGCGGGTGTATCCGCGTCATTAAACGCGTCTTGGCCATCCAGATTTTCAGTCCAAGCAGTTTGCATTCCTGGGAGAGGCGATTGAGTTCCCTCTGACACCTTGGAAGGAGGGAACCGTCCCCAGTGACCACCAGCGCGAGATCATCCGCATAGCAGAGGAGGCGAACATCTACCCCGAGTTGGAGGAGAACCAGGTTCTCCCCTGCAGGGTCCCATTTTCCATCCTGTGATATGAGGATAGGTGTCCCTGGATGCGCACTCGCTCCATCATGTCCGTGAGGTAATCTGCAACCTAGGATAGGAGTCTGCCTTGGATCTCCTTGGTAGTCAAGGATCAGAGAATGTACAAGCATTCACTAATCCCTTTTTTTTTTTTACCAAACCCAGAAACACCACAATAGCAGGCTAACTACCGACCAGGCCAAGAAGGGTTGTCACACAGACGGGTGTTGCCACTCCCTTTATAAAACCGTACATAATGTGATGGAAGGGTTCCATCCACCATAGGAGGCGACTGAGGTCCATCTGTTCAGCGGTCTTGCAGATGCAGGACGTGAAGGAGATGGGCCTGTAGTTATAATTCCTTGGCCTTGGGAATCGGCACCACATCCGCCTTTCTCCACAGGTAGTCATTCCACCTTCGAAGAAGCATTGACGAGTGTCAGGGCTGCCAGCTCTCCCAGCTGGCCCCAGTTGCCTCAAGAAGGATTAAGAAACCGTCACTACTTAGAGCAATATCTTTTCTCTTCTTACAAGTCTGATGGAACTCCTCGAGTGTGAAGGGACAGTCCGTCGGGGGAACTTGTGCCATAGCAGTGTGGATCACGTCTTCTCTACCTTGACCGAGTAGGTGTAGCGTAGACCGGGAGTGGGAGTTGGAGAGTGGAAGATATATCCCCAGATGCTGCGCCTCCAGCTCTGCCAATTGTGTATGGAGGATGGGGGGAGGAGACTGCACCTGTTACCAGCCGCAGTTTCTTCCAGAGGGTGCTAGTGGTGGGTTTGACAGAGAAAGTGGTTCACCATTCTAACCAATTTTCTTCCCTGACCCTGCGTATGACCTATTGCGCGTGCCTGGTGGCAGAGCGCAAAAGAGCCTTTTGCCTCGAAGGATGGATGGCGTCGCAGAAGTCTACAGAACACGTTGACCCGGTAATTCTGCTCCCGTACAGTGTCGCTGTAGTACCATCGTTCAGCGTGTCGATTGAAGCCTGGCTTTGTCATGGAGACAGATCGTATCGCAGCGGCCTTGACAATGGTGACGGAGTCCCGATGGAGGTCGTTTGTGTTCCAACGTCGAGGTGGTGGAGATCCACGACTAAAGCCGTGACGATGGCGAAGCGGTCTCTAATGAGCTGGAAGTTCACCATCTAGTGGGCACGTCAAGCCTTGCTTCCAGAGAGGAGAGTGAGGTCCAGTCGCCCTCTCAAAATGTGAGTGGACTTGATTTTCATTGATCAAATTTAGATTTTGATTCATGTATTGTTCCAGCTTGGGGTATATCACCTTCTAAGCTATTCCAAGTATTTATACATCTATATGGAAAACTGCATTTCTTCACATGTTTTAGATATAAAGTCTTCCTTAATATGTTTTCACGACCAATTAAAGCCCTCCTATCCATCAATAGGTCTCATCCATTAATGTATTCTGTCCTCTTCAGTGACCTGAATAACGTAATTATATTACCTCTTTCTCTACAATCTGTCAAAGTTGGCAGACCCAGTGCTTTTTGTGTTTCCACATATAGTTTACCTGCCAGGCTGAGAACTAGTTTGGTTGTTCCCCTATGTATTCTCTCGGCCTTGCATACATCTTCCACCTTCAGTGAGGACCACAACACTGATGTATATTCCAGTCTTGGACGAATCAGGTTTTTTTTTATCACCTCTTCATCCACAAAGTGTGTTAGAAAGTTGCCCTCACTTCTAGTCCTCACTCCTCGGTCCTTATCACTCCTCCTGTTCTCACCTTTTCTCTGGCTGTCCCACGACCTTTGACCCCCGAAGCCCCCAAGGGAATTGCTTGTGGGGCCAGCCGTTTGCCTTACGTGCCCCTGGCCACGTGACTCGACCCAAAGCTTCCTTTAGACCTACGGGTGTGACAAAGCCTCCTTGAAGAACACACGTGCAGTACCGGCATCGGCCAGCGATGACTACCCAGCCATGTGTTGATGAACACTAGATTAATTGAGGAACGCATACCCTCCGTCTTCGTAAGTCAGCAGCGTAAGAACGTTTTGCCTCTGACTTCCCACGGATCACACTTGGCCTCACGCCAATTAGGAGTACGGGTCATGACCTGTCCGTGTATATAAAGACCAGACGAACCCCGAAGATTTAGATCGCCTCTGAACATCAAACTGTGTCCCTAGCTCGCAGGCTCCTTGCTTTCTCATCTCACCTCCCCCCCCCTTTCCCCCGCAAGCAGATCGCATTAGGACACGAATTTATACACACGCAGTGGTCACCTCCCTCGCCGTCTCGTCCCCTCATCTTTTTTGTCGCCCTTAGAAGCGAGCCACATAACATTGGCGCCCAAATTCATTGCTAAATAAAACCAACATTCTCTCCATCAGAGTTTGCCTCAAACAGCCTAACACAGTCCGTGTGCCTTTCCCACAATCCCGCTGATGTCAGGTGACAGGATGATTTTTATCAACACTCCCAAATATTTCTCCTCTTTTGCTTTTGTAATAGGTTCATTTCCCAAAGAAGTTTAAAGATGGTCTTTTACAGCTATTGCCAATTCCTTGTCTTTTGCATTTTGTGGTACTGAGATTCATTTACCATTCTTGGTTCTAGGCAAAAATAGTATCTAGATCTTTTTGCAGTAGTCTACAGTCCGGCTCGTTTTTCACTCTTCTCATGATTTTTGCATAATCAACAAACACGTCAGCATAGCTTGTTGTCCCTTCCATCATGCCATTGACAAAAATAAGAAACATTCCTGGTGAAAATACTGAACGATGCGGAACTTCACTGGTTAGCCTACTGCCCTCCAACTTGCCATATTATCCTTTTCTACTGTCTTCATGTATCTTCCCTTCAAAAAACATATCATCCATTGGAGCAGTTTACCTCTTAGTCCTCCAATATGCTCCAATTTCCATATAAGTCGACTATGGTGTTCTACAAGCTTTCTCTAGGTCAAGGTAAACGTGACGCATCCTCCCTTCTGCACACCAATCACTCTCACTAAAAGCTTTGACACACATGACGCACTTCCCTATTTGTAGTATTGGAACTACGCTCGTTCAGTCTCATATCCTACTCTCCAATTTATCATATCCAGCCTCAAATTGATCTACAGTTCTGTCTAGATCCCCAATTTCCAATTGTCATATCTAGATTTGAGTTCATGTATTGTTACAGCTTGGGATATATCACCTTCTAAGCTATCCCATGTATTTATGCACCTATATAATGGGAAAATGCATTTCTTCACGTCCTTTAGACACGTAGCCTGCCTTAATTTGTTATTATGACCTAGTATTTGAACCCCTCCTATCCCTAATCAAGATCGAGATGTCTTCTGTCAATGTAGTATATCCCTTTTAGTGACCTGAATACTGTAATTATATCACCTCTTTCTCTTCTATCTTTCAATGTTGGTAGGTCAAGTGCTTTTAGTCTTTCTTCATATGAATGATTAAAATCGCTGGAGGTATGTGTGTGTTTTTATTATATTTTTATTAATCTTTATACTTAATGTTATCAAGGTCAACATATAATCCAATATTGCATTTTCTAATGTTACAGCCATTTATTCTGTTTTTATTGTATATGTATTTATATGTGAGCACAAAACTTTGCCTATTTCATCCATATAATTTTTGACCAACAGATGGCAGTAGTGACTTATGTTGTCATTTGTGTCGTCGTCAGCTGTCGTTGGGATTTGGGTGTATGAAAGTCTTCCTGCCATGACCTCACCTGTTACACATTACAGTTATAGGTAAAAATCACTGACGCTCGATAGGAATTTTAATGTGCACGAATGTAATAGTTATAACCATACTCGAGGAAAAATAGGGGTTTGTCGTTTTTATACTTGAGAAGGATCAATCTCGTACTTCCTCAACTTGTTACGTATAATTTATACCACGTATGCAGAAAAACACAACAACCATACTAGAACGAAAGAGTAGTTCGTATCATATACGAGGCATTACTTCGAGGCTATTGGAAGAATAGTGATCTTGTTCTTGTAACCCGGAAAATAAAAGCCATCAACTGGTTTCCAATCTTCCAATCTTGACTTATGTTTATTTTCGGCCCTCCATCAACGATCAAACAACCTTCTCTGGTGAGCTTCTTTATTAATTTTATTTGTCCACTTTATCATGTCCTCATACCCTTCCATGACAGTTTACATTTATCATTCGTGTTGTTGATCTGCACACTGACAGTATATAGAGCACTGGAGCAACAGGAAACTGTCATTTTAGGTTCCTGTCAAAGGTCCTTTGCCATTACTTAGAGGTATTCATTAATGAATTCTGGTATTATACCTGTGCTTGCTTTCTTACATGCAAGGCATACAACTACCATGTATTACTCCAAGACCACAAATTAGTGGAACTGGATGCTATTGTCTGTTTTTAAGACTAACATTCTTACCAAGGTCATTGTCACTTGTGATGTGGCAAAAGTGAACCACTCACCATAAGTTTGGATGCCTTTAGGGCATTTCCTTTTTTAGCCTTCTTTTTAAATGTTTTGGTTTATCACAAACTTATAGATGTATTATTATTCATCAGTGGCAATCTTTCATTAAGAATAAAAATAGATTTCTCAGTAGCAAGGAAGACAAAAGTGAAAACTGAATCATACATACCAGGAAAATTGTTATGATTAAACTAGGAAATAAATGGATTAAGAGTGGTGCAATATGAAACATTCCTTTGCTTTGTTCCGTCATGTTGGAGCTCCATGTAATTGCTGGTTCTGAACACATCCTTGTTATCCTATTGAGGTCACTGATAAACGGTTTTGCTTTAGTTTAGTCCAGTAGGTCGTCACTGTTATTCTTGTGTGTTATATATTCATAATATTGTCCTTATTCCCGTCATAGTGATGTTCATAGATTTGGGACTGAAAGTCTTGTGCTGCACCTTCGATGTGGATCATATTACACCCAGTAGAAGAAACGTGATAGACATTTGCCGTATCCAGTTTTTGTGTTAATCTAATTTTTCTATATACCCTTTATCTTGCCAGACACACTATTTCTATGTTGGTTGGTTTTAGTACCAGAATGAGGGTTGTGACATTGTTGCTGGCGTTTGTCATTTGGGTACACATATTTCTTTATTGCATGAGTTTGAGTTTTGCATCTTTTAAAATAGTATAATTAAAGAAAATCTAGGGTTTTATTTTTTAATTTGCATGTTTTACTTGAAAGAGCATGATCAGGTACTATTGAAATTTTGCACTGGGTTGGTCACACACCCAGGCAACCCATATCTTTCCTCTTTGAATACAAATTCTACAATAATTTCAATTCAAGAAATGCCTGTACTCCAAACTAAAAATCTTGAATGCTCAGAGAGAGAGGAAAAAAAAATAATACCACTCCTTTCTTAATTCTAATTCTCAGCCCATGGTGAGAGATACAAAAAAACATTTACCTAATTGTAATATACAGGAAAAGAGCAATGCTTGTTGGATCCCATTTCATACTCTTCAATTTATTATACCTAGCTTCAAATTTATTTATGGTTCCAACATTGTTATATAATTAATTTCCATTTGTTATGTTTAGATTTTGATTCATGTATTATTGCAGTTTGGGCTATATCACTTTAAGCTACTCCAAGCACTTATGCACATATAAGGAAAACGTATTTCTTCACATCCTTTAAATATGTAATTTTTATTAAATTGTTCTCGTGACCTCTTAACCCCTCCTATTCCTAATCAAGAGATGTATCAATGTAATCTGTCCCATTTAGTGACCTGAGTACTTTAATCTTATCATCTTTTCTCATAGATCTTTCAAGATTGGCAGATGCAGTATTTTTGGTATCTCCACGTATGGTTTATCTGCCAGGCTGGAAATCAGTTTAGTTGCTGGCCTTTGTATTCTATTGATCTTGCTTTTATCCTTTACTGTATGGGGACCATACCTCTGACATATATTCCAGTCTTTGATGGATCAGGGTCTCGATGAGTTTTTTCATTATCTTTTCATCAATATAGTGAAAAGGCACTCTAACCTTCTGCATCAGTCCATATGTCTCTCCCACAATTCTACTGATATGTATCACAGGTGACTGGTGGTCTTTTATCAACACTCCGAAATTTTTCTTCTCATTTGCTATATGATAATTTTCTCGTATGGGGTAAAGATAGTTTAGAGTTAATTATATCGTTTGACTCATTTGTAAGTCTATCTATCTACCAAGAGCTTTTCCCCCCTTGTAAGGGAGGTAGCTAAGTCGGGCATTACCTATTCCCACCCATTTCACTCCCCTCCAACATCCTTTCCACCTCTCCCATCTCAGCCCCTCATGGATGGTTCACCCCTGCATCCGCCAACTGCCCAGGTGTCAAATGCAATGCAGCAAGACATAGTACATCCACAGCAAGGCCACTTCACTTAACCACCTCAGTACAATGACACCTACGTAGGTGTCATCAGGTGCGAGTGGGTACACAAGGATGCCAGCATCAGCTTCGTGATTATATATATATTTTTTTGTAGTTGTGCATGAGTTACCCCTAGATTCTGTGAACTGGTTTGATAATGTTTTCTGTGTTTGTTATTGCTCAGAGTAAAAGAGAATGAGTAATACAGCAGTAACTTTATATTTCATAATGTGAGTAGTGTGATAAATCGTACATATGGCAGCCGATGCTGTGTGTGAGAATTTGACTCAGACTGAAGTGGTTAATTGGTGACCCCCCTCTCCATCCCCTCATGCAGAAAAAGAGAATACTGGGAGAAAACCTGCCAGGCTGTGTCAAAATATAATTCACACAATAGTACCCCCTGTCCCCCATCCCCCATCTATCCCTTTCTTGTGTAATAGTACTTACTTTTCTAAGTAGTGGATCTAATCTCGTTGGAATATCATCCCTCACCTGAGTTGCTTCTTTTACCCACTGGGTCATTGTGTTCTCTGTTGCTATAATTAACGGGGTATTTCCTGCAAGTGAGTACTGAGGCAACAATTTGCTTGATTTTCCAGATGTCCTTCCCAGTCTGAGCTTCAATGCTCTTATTTTACTTGTTACTTGAAGTGTCAATTTCTAGGGCTGCGCTCCACTGCTGACACAGCGCTCTGCAGGGCCCCACCTTATATTTTCTTTTTAGCATTTGTAGTTGTTTCTAATACTCCTTCAATATAGGTTGTAACATTCAGTGAATAGATGTGTCTTCAGCTTCTTTTTAACTTTGCTTGACAGTCACTATTTTTATTAGGCAGCCTGTTATACACCCTTTGCAGACATCTTACAAAAGCTCTTAAAACAGTTTCCAAGTTGCTTCTTGGTTCATCTAATCAATGTGGGTTTAGAGAGGTGTTTTTCGCCATGCCCCACCTAATCACCTTTAAAATCCTGATGTCCTCCATGTGGTGAAATACAATTCTTATTACTTGAAAAATAAACTCCCCTTCAGCTGAAAAAGCATAAAAGCTTGGTTTAAAACCACTTCAAAAGAACAAAGCATCAATTAAAAAAAAAAAAAAAAAAAAAGACTTCATCAGTTACCCTCAATTGCCCACCTGAAAAACTGAATTGCCCCCCAAAAAATTACCCAGACTTCATCAGTTACCCTCAATTTCCCACCTGAAAAACTGAATTGTCCACATTCGATATAATCGTCCACATTGCTACAAGGCCATGTCCTTTTCTGTGACAGGAGAGGAGTTCTTTTTCTTCTAGGTCTGTAAATGTTCTTGATCTTCTCATTATTTGTAAACTTGAGTGGAACACTTATAGGTGTTGCTATAACAGCAATGAAATTAGATGTTTTCTGCCTCCTTCAAAAATTCTTATCTCATATCCAGCTGCTGACCTCATGAAAGGACTAGTTCACACAAGTATGGAGTATGCCTCATGTTTGGAAAATTGTCCTACTCAGAAGCACTGAGTGGGGCAAATTATTAATTTTTTTCTTACTGACAAACTCCTACTTTTCCTTGTCTGCTGCAATACAGGTGGGTCTTGGACTTACAAGCTAATTAGGAGCAAGAGATCTGCATGTTAACCAAATTCTCATTAAGCAAAGGGAGAATTTATTGGAAAAATATGGCAAGGGACCAAGGCCTCTAAGTTACTTCCAAGAAACCACCAAAACGGACCTCTTGATCATTCTGTGCTGGAAGAGTGTGAAGACAGGATTTAAGGTTGTTTCAGAACAACAGATCATACAGAAAGGTTTGGAAGTAAACACAGCATTGGAATTGATAATTGTGATGGGCAAGAGCTTATCATTACAAAAGTACAATACCGTATATAGGAAGAGGTAGTGTTTGAATCATCAGTAATTGAACTTGGCATGACAAAAATAACAACAATAAAGAGAAAATACATTAAAATGTATTTATTACATGACAGATTATAAAATACTTTTTGCTAATTTAATCATCAATATGGTTTCATTATTGTCTGTTGAATCCAAATGGCGACTGCCATTTTAATATCCTTGGAAGGATTCATTTGCCTTATAGATGTATGCGATAAGTTAAGACATGTTATAAACAGTAATTCATCAGCATAATCATTAAACATTCATAATGCCTATAACACATTTTTGGAAAATATAATTTTATTGCAGACACATGAATTGCATCAAATCATGATTTCCTGATTGGATAGTGGTGGACAACTATGGCATGATGCTTGAATTAATTTTTATGAAATGGGATTTACACACTTGTTAAGCAGGCAGTGGTGCAAATTTCAAGATCTCTGTGCAGATTCTTATCAATCAGATGCTTGTTAAATGGGACCTGCCTATATTACATCTCTTTTCTGTTGTTATCTTCATGGTCATTGTTCTTCAGATCTTGGTGGCTGTGTGCTTCCTCTCCTTAGGGGACCACATGGCTTTATTTGTTTTATTCATTTATTTATTTATATATATACTTTATTTGTTTATCTATTTTCATTTATCTTTAATTCTCTGCCTGTCAGTGCGTTGGACCCTCAAATGGAATTTTGAGGCACCTTCCTTACACAGACTTTTTTTTCCCACTCTTTTTAGGAGTGTCTATCTTTGGGCATTTTATTTTTATTTTAATAATTTACTTTTGGAAGGGGGATTTTGTTACTCTTTAAATATATAGCATTTTTTTTATCAGTTCATGTACAATATTTTGCCTCTTTATTACAGAACTTGTGCATTGTACTTCTTTAATTTTTCTTTCTTTTCTTTTCTTTTATTTTCTTTTAACCAGGCTGTGTTGCATCAACACAGCACTATTTTATCATTCTGAGTTGAAGTTGATATAATTGGCAGGCATCAGTTGCAGTTGTGGTAGCAGAGCCAGATCCAAGAGATGAACAAGAAACATGATGGCATGGTAAGCTACCAGTTGTGAATCCATTCCCTCCTTGTATATCTTGTGCCCTGCCACTAATGGCTGACTTTTTGAATGCTACTTTTTTTATAGCATTAGGCTCCAAACCTGGGAGACCTTGTCACTGTAATTAGTGTCGCTTGTCAATTTTGTATTAAGTCCTGTGTTGTATAGTAGTTGTAAGGGACTAGGTTATGATTGTGTGGCCTCCCCTCTCACACACAGGAAAGACCATGGCGCTGTGCTCTGATTCCTGCACCTTTTTGTCCTCGTGATCAGGGGTAAACACTTTTTCCATATTTCATCTGCATTTTTCTCAGTTGCACACCATTTTTGTGCTTCTGTTTTTATGGTTTTATATACAGAATGACTTTGTTTTGTGCTTTCATTTTTGTCCACATGCAAGAAAAAAGCTGCCTAAATTTGGCATTAAGACAGTAGTACATCTAAACATTTATTTTTGTAGTGAATATTTTTTCAACTGGCATAAGACATATTGAATCCTTTTAAATATCAAATTGTTTAACATTTAATTAAATTATAGAGAATAGAATAAATGTGTCATTATACATTTTGAAAAATTCAAAGTTGTAACTATAAGATGTTACTTATTAATATAATTTTTTTAATCCATTTCTTCTGTTAAACCAGCAGTCTTATGTCATAATTCCTTTTTAGGAATAACAACTAATGTAACTTTGATATTACATGCTGGCAAACTGTTGCAAGTTGAATTAATTATAGAACTTAACTGTAGGACAATAAAACAACTTATTTTTGTGTTTGTCTTTATCTTTCATAATTCAATTTATCAAATCATTGTGTTGTTTGTCTTCTACTTTTTGTCTATCATCCTACTCTTAATTGATGATACTGTCTTTCCATGAACTCAAAGGTTCTTTTTTTCCTATGTTCATTGTACTTCTTACTGCATTTTTTTCTCCCTTTTGTTTTGTTCATTTTTAGTTCTGCTTTCTCCTCCTACTCTTCTCTACTGATTTGTACTCTTTCATTTAAAGTTTTCATCACCATCTTGAATTGTCTTTGCTTTTTCATTCTTTTACTTCATCTCCCCCAGTTTAACAAAATCCAATCCTTTTTAGTTTATGCCCCTCTTTTTTTCATCCCTTTATTTTCATTGTGCCATTTTTTACATTTCTTTTCTTTATGTGATACATTAATATTTCTTATCTACTCCTTCACATTTCACTTACCCAAGCTTTTTCTTTTTCTGTCTCTTTTTCTTGTTGTCCCTCCATCTCATCTGTATTGCTCATTGTCACATATTTGCAAAGTCTTTTCCATCTTTTTCTTCCTTTTTTAATAGTCTGTGTTGCCCATTAAAAAAAAAAAAATCTCCTCTCTGTTGTTCTGCTTTTACCATTACCCAATGCTCTTTACCCATATTGGAGCCAATGACGGAAACCTGCATGTAGTGGACCTGTAAGATGGGCATTGGAACGAACCATCTTTCCTTTGTTTGTCTTTAGATCTTATCATTACCCTAACATGCAAGCTCACTAAAATGGATTTTATGGTGAACTCAAAAGTTCTAGGGAAAAACTCCTTGTTGCAAACAAAGTTAGCTAAAATGTGTAAACAGTAGTAAACATGCTTAATCCATCTAGTAGTGCACCTAGTCTTGCTGTGTTCCTTGTTCAAAAAAATAACTTTTAATTTATTATTCAATTGTACTTTTTGTCATTATCTAATTTAGTATTGCTTTAAAAAAAGAATCAGATCAACCTTATTCCCATTTGGTAGCTATGAAGAATATAGCAGAAATGCTTGTGCACTAAAGCATATGGGGTAGGGGTCAGTAACAAATTGTAGATATTGACATTTCTACTCTACTGAACTAGGCCTTGGCTAGATTATTTCATTGTATTGAACTTGTATGTACAGTGGAACCATCGATTATAAAAAAAAGAAAAAAAACGGAAACTTCCAAATGATAGATATACAATTCAATTTTATTTATTTTATTTTCTTATTTTTTATTTTTTTAATTAAGGACAATACAAGGGATAAAATCTCTGTTCTCACTGTAGTGTTAACCTCTACTAATACAGTAATCCCTTAAAATTTATGGATTCAACATTAAAGATTTTAATATTGTTTAAAAACTAGTACAGTAAAACCTTAGTATTCATAGATTTAACATTCAAGGATTTAATTATTTATGAGTAAGACCATGAATTTTGTCAAGTTAAAGTTTTGGGTATTTGCAGGTTTCCTTCCTCTTTGCTCACTCCTCACTACACTGTATGTGGTTCTGTGCTACCACTGCTCTGTCTCACTTTTGCAGTAACTCCACAGTGTGTGCATTTAGTGTTTATTGTCTTTGTAACTTAAATTTTCCAGCTTAACTTTCATGATGTAAAGAAGACAACTAAGCTATCTCAGTTAAAAGTGTCACCATCATTTTGGAAAAAAAAATACATCGGATCAGTATTGCTATTGGTATTGCTGTAACCATGATATTTCTATTGCTGTTGGTGCTAACATGGCAAAGCACAAACACATTATTTCCCCTATATCAGTATTTTCAACAAGTTTATGAAACCATATTTTTTTCCTGAATATGCCAATAATTTTTTTTCCCTACAAAATTTCTCTAAAATAGGAATACAATTTATATGAAGGTGCATCAAACAATGCAAAAAATATGGTATATATACTAAATCTTTTATATTGATTTATTTTCTCAGTTGAAATGCTTTAAGATATATATACATGATATTTTCCATAGTTCTGTAATGATGTAGTAGGTCCAGGGGTGTATGCAGGTTGGGGAGAAGGGATCAGGTATTCATGGATTTTTAACATTTGCAGGGGTCAGTATTACCTAACCCCTGCAAATGTTAAGCATCATTATATCTTTATTACTAAATAACATTCAGTGAAAAAAAACTGTCAACAAATGCTATACCTGGCAGTCAGGGACAGGAACAAACAAAAGTCACAGTCACTTGCCACTTCAGCAGGAAGATACACTGTTTGTGTGTCATGTGGCAATTGTTAAAGCAACCACCACAGATGGTAGACTACTTGAACTAGCAACCCACACTGACAAACAGACACTATTTTGAATTTTTTCCATAATTGAAATGCAAGACTGTCAAGAAAATAATTACTTTTGTATAATTGAAGTTTGGGGAATCAATGTTCCACTGCATGCCATATGCCAAAAAGCCCTCCCTTATAAAAGATGGTGGCCAAGTCGAAGCATGCCCCCACCCTTCACCCATACCACACCCTTCTAAAAACACATTTTTTATTCTTCCCATCTTAGTTCCTTGTTGGTGAAGGGTCTACCCTGTCTCACACCCACTGCTGTGGTCAGAGGCAACGCAACAAAACAGAGTACTTCCACAGCAGGGCCTAAAAGCCAAAGCTGGTTTACTTCAGTGCTTCCATATATGGTAGCCTCCCCCTCATCCATTGGAGACATTACAGAGCAGACAAGAAGAAATCCCTTTAGCCCACATCAATTTATCATCCATTCACCAACACACTATTCACATGTATCTCTTGCCCTCTTCCTTCTATTTATATTACATCCAAATCTCCTTTGATCCCATCTATGTACCTTATTCATGGTCTACCCATCAAATTTACTCCATTCACCTTTGCCTTCCATAATTTTTGGTAGACTTTCTTCACTCAACATCCCTCCCAAGAGAAACAAGATCCACACTAGCATACTTCTCAGTACACCGTCCAGCACAAAGCCAGTACCAACACAGAATAGGCCTGACCACAGAATCAAACTGCTTTAGATGCAGCCACCACATAGAAGACACTGAGCACTTCATATACAGTTCTGCCCTACATTGACAATCCCTAGACAACAACACAATATTTCTTCCCTGAGTGATACATGTGCCTATCCAGTTGCTGTTGCTGGTTACCTGGGAGCTGTGGGGTCTCCTGGAAGAGAGATCTGGGGCAACAGATTGATTATACATGTATACATCTCTTCTCACTTTCTCCTGAGTCTTAATCACTTATTTCTTTCCCTTTCCACTTACAAACTCACATTTAATCATTCTTTAGCCATTATACCCATGTGTGTGTTTATGCAATCCCATTTTGTGTTCTGTTTTATTATGTTTTTACATTGTCTGTGTTACTTTCTCATTTCTTCTTTGTTCTTTTGTCAATGCTCAATTGTTTTATGTTCTTACAGTCATCTGTTTTCTCTCTCCATCTTTTACCCTTATGACTTTCATCCTCATATCACTCATAATTTCTTTTTTGTAGTAATGTGGAAGATGGAGTTGTGCAACATATGATGACATATTTTATGGTAAATATTGATTTAGCAATCTCACTGATGTCAAATCATTTATACAGGGAGTGGGGGGAGAGTGTTTGAGTTGTGGAGATAGAAGAATAGCCCTGCTCCAGCAGATAGAGGTGTTAAAGCGCCGTCTCCTAGACCGTGACCTGACCATTGTCCAATTAGAAGCACACATGGCTCAAGAAGCTCCACACATCTTTCCCCAAGGCCAGGTGGCAGCCATCCGAATCCAGTGTGATCACTGGCAGGATAAATATGAAAGGTGCTAAGTAATTTTGAATGTTGTTATTGTTCTAAAACATATTTTTGATATCTGACATATATAGCCAGTGATATTGTTAATATACTTACATTATAATCATACTTCAGTTCCCTAATCTCTCAAACAGGTTAAATTTTGTGAAGATGTAAAATGGAGTAAAGGAGTTTGGCATAAAATTTGGAAAAGAATGAAAAAAAAATTGTAAAGAAGTGAATGAGAAGGGTGATGAGTCAGGTAGAGAAGAAAAGGTAAAGGGTGGAGATGGACAGATTTTAGTGGAAGTGAAGATGGTAAGGGGAAAATGGGTAGAATACTTCAGAGAGGTTAGGGAAGAGCTAGGAAGATAGCTGTGATAAGAGAAGAAAATGATAGAGATATAGGAAAAGATGAGGTACAAGGAGCATTGAATATGATGAAAGCTAGTAAGGCATCTGGGTAGGAGTTGTGTTGTGCAATGTCTGACAAAGGTAAGAATAGTTATAGTGGATTGGCTGGTGAGGTTGTTTAATGTGTGACCAAGGGAGGGGAGTGTGCCAGAGGACTGGAGGAGTGCTTGTATAGTTCCACTTCACAGAAGGGGACAAATGTGAATGTAGTTTAAAGAGATAATTTTGTTGAGCATAGTTAGAGGGATATATGTAAGGGTGTTAATTGAGAGGATTAGGGGAAGAACAGAGGGAGTAATTCTGTTTTGGGGAAAAGGTATGATGTTTTGTGGGGCTTTATGGATTTCAAGAAGGCTGATGATGGGATAAACTGAAAGGCATTGTGATAGATATTGCAGATGTATGGGATAGTGGGAAAGCTGTTAAGGACAGTCAAAGCCTTTGATGTGAGTAGTAGAGATTGTGTTAGGGTTGGGAATGGTGAGAGTGAGTGGTTTAAGGTGAAGGTTAGGCTGTGCCAAGGTTGTATTATGTGACCTTGGCTGTGCAAAGTGTACATGAATGGGGTGGTATGGAAGGTAAATTCTAGGGCAATGAGCAGAGGATTGGAGATGGTTAGAGAGTGTGGAGGGAAATGGGAGGTGAGATGGTTGTTGTTTGCCGATGACACTGCACTCGTGGCTGGGTAAGAGGAGGGTCTAAGACAGGTAGTGTCAGAGTTTGAGGTTTGTAATAGAAGGAAGATTGAAAGTAAATGTGTGTAGAAGTAAGATAATGAGATACACAAGAGTATAGAGTGATTGTAAGTTGGAGACAAGTCTTAAAGGAGAGAGGATAGAGGAAGTGGATAGCTTCAGGTATATAAGGTCATTAGTAACAGGGAATGGAGGAATGGGGATGGCAGTAAAATATAGAGTGAGAGAAACAGTAAATATCTTTAAGGAATGAAAAGTGTCATGTAAAGAGAAAGTCATATGAAGGGGTAATTGTGCCTATGACACTGTATGGTGGCAGAGACTTGGAATCTAAGAGAGGCAGAAAGGAGAAATTTAAATGTGTCTGAGATGAAATAGTTGAGAAGTGTGATGGGGGTTATGGGGATAGACAGGATGAGAAATGAGAAGTTCAGCAGGAGAGTGGGGGATGGAAAGGGAGTTGGTAGATAGTGTTGGAATTCTGGGATGGTTTGGGCACATAGAAAGAATGAAGAAAAAAAAAAGTGGAAGGTAGAAGTGAGTTGAATGAATAAGGGGAAGGCTGAGTACTCAATGAATTGATGGAGTGAAGATGGCCTTGAGTAAATAGAAATCAAAGGAAAGTTTTAAAATCTCAACTCATGAAGGAATGATAATGCTTTGATACTACAGCTGTCTCTCCCTTATCCTTGTCCTTAAAGACTGTCATTTGACACTTCTGTGACTATCTGTTCATGATCACTTTTTGGTGGGAGAAAAGAATTATACCACTGTGTTCTCATGTGTATTGGATGGGATGGAGGGAAGAGTCTAGGGATCCTCCATATTGTATTCTCCTCGTATGGAAAGTGGATGTGCTGTGTCTTGCTGCATTGCTTCTGACCCAGAACAGTATGTGGGATACAGGGATGACCTGTCATCCATGAGGAGCTAAGATGAGAGGGAGGAAAGGGTGGTGGATGGGAATGAAATGGGTGGGAGTGGGTATGTGCCTTTAGACTTGGCTACCTCTCTGGTAAGAGGGGAAAAGCCTTTGGTATGTAGATAGATGAAAAGTCAAAGCATAAGTGAGTCTGGGAGGATTCTGAACAAAACCCTAGTAATTGGGTAATTAAATGCCTGTCTTCAAGGGTTATTAGGCTCTCCCACACCTCCCTTTAGCTACATGTCTGACATGCGCTATCTATGTATCTGTATTCCAAGGGCCTCTTCTCCCTTATAAGGGGGATAGCCAGCCAAGGCTCACATCCACTCCCCCCCCCCTCCCAAATGTCTGCAATCCCTCCCACAATGCCTTCCTGTCTACCTAGTCATAAATCTTCTCCAAATCCATAAAGGCTGAAAGAATGCCCTTGCTTTTTTCCCAAAACTGTCACAAATCTGCCTTACCACAAACATTTTGTCCACACACCCTCTACCTTTTCTAAACTCCATTTCATAATATTAAAAAAAAAAAAAATTGTTCTTATCCTTATAAGTGGAGCTGAGTTGGCAAAGCTATAATTTTGTCTTGTTCCCTCAGATTACTGGAGGCTCATAAAAAGTTGCAGAAGGTTAATCAGGGCCTTGAGGACAAGTTGTTACGCCTGGTAGATAGGACAGAAAGTGAAAAGTCAAAACTTACAAATGACACAGCAAACCTTACTACTGCCTTAACCACAGCAGCACAAGCTATCAACAGACTAAAACAGGAAAATGTAAGTATTCATGAGTTCTCTTGTTTATTCATATGAGCAGTCATGAGAATGGGTTAGACCCAATTTATCTTTTGCTGTAGAAGGGATTCCCACACTTAGAAATACAAGAAGATGGGAAATGATATGGTTTAACATCACAAACTCCCCCCTATCAGAAGGCTAGGATGGTGCCCCTCATAGAGGGCTTGAAGATGGGAAATAGGTAACAAAATAAAAATGTTAAAAGTTTTTTGTTATTCAATTCATACATTATAAATTAGAATGTTGAACAGAGATACAGAACAAAACAACCATGTTTACAAAGGAAATAGGTATCATGACAAATATAAAGCTGTACAGCCAAAAGCAAGAAATATCATATAATTCATATACAGAATAAACACCCACAACTTAGCATAATAGGGGCTGACACTCAGGCCTAAAATCTTGGTGTATCAACTAAAACTATTTTTCCTACACTTTTTCACACATGGAGAGCTGACAACCAGTGACTGCTCCCTTCCTCCTACCACTTTCAGTCTCACACGAATACAGCACAGACAAATGTCCACAGTTTCTCCCCACAGGAATCAGTGGGTAGGCCTTGGGACCATTGTCAACCACTCTGGGGTTGTGGGTTTCCATTTAATGAAACTAGAAGCAACAATTAATTAAAAAATGATGTAATAGTAGAAAAATAATAAATCTTAAGTTGTAGGATGTATCATTCAGGTTAACCCCTTCGTTACCGACCCATCAACCTTACATAAACAAATGTTTCAAACCGTCCCATGAATGGCTGGAGCCTTATGTTTGTAAACACAGACACTTGCCACCATGTGGGTAGAAATGGCCCAGAAACCGAGGCCTTGAGAGCCCTCAATACACACAGCTTATAACTGTGACACGTGCGTGTCACGGGGAGCACGCTCGGTTCCTGGCAGGTGCACTCAGCCGTGACACGCAGGTATCACAAAACACACATCCGGTACTCATGGGGTTAATATGGAAAGGTAAGTTTTTTTGATGTGTCTTTGATTATTAAGTATATTTAAAGATCTTTTCATATTTTTGTTACAGGAACGATATAAAAATGATTTGTCAGTTGCCATTCAACTTCTCCAGTGTAATCCTTCTAAATATGCTCCACATAAACTTGATAATGTAAGTAACATAAAAGAACTCTAATAACCATTTGACTTGAAATGTATTTGCAAACCGTAGTTTGTAACTCATGTGAAGAGTGAAGAAATAAAATAGCTATCTTGGTTTACTCAGCTACCGTCAGACCTACAAAGAAAAGCTCGGGCTCGCCTAAGTAAAGACCCCAAAGACAGTGGCAAACCCGAAATGAAAGTGATCAAGGTACCCATTCCCACCTTCCCTCCCACAGCCATGGTATACTCAGTCAACAAATACACAGGTGAGTTACAGTTGATACAGATGTCAAATTCACTTTTCCCTCAAAGGTTATGGGGGTTAGTTTTTGTGAAATATGATGCACATCCTTTGTAGATTAATACTTGAAACACATACCCACTTCATACACATTAGAAGCAACATAATACCCATCATCTCTCATCACCTCCTGGATGGAAGATCATCCTTGTTCCCCATCACACTACTCAGGTAGAGGGCAATGTAGTAATGCAGAGTAGGTCTCAAGAACTGGAGCTAGTCTACTTCCACGTAATTATATAGTGACACACTCTCCTCATCTATTTGAAACAATATAAAGAGCAGATTAAACAAATATTCTTTTGGTCCATATCATCCGTTCATCCATTCAATCTCCCACAACTCACTCCTATATTTTGCACTTTGTATATGCTAGACAGACATTACGTATCTGGGAATGGATGCAAAGAGAAGATTGTATGAAAGGGGGTTTGTACCTACAATATTGTATGGAGCAGAGACTTGGAATTTAAGGAAGGCAGAAAGGAGAATTTGAAATTTGTTTGAGACGAAGTGACTGAGAAGTAGGGTATTACGAGGATGGATAGAGTGGGAAACGGGGAGGTAAGGATGAGAGCAGGGATGGAAAGGGAGCTGGTAGATAGAGCTGATGAAAGGTTATTGGAATGGTTTGGGCACATGGAAAGAATGAGTGAAGAAAGATTAACTAAAAGAGTATGGAAAGTAGAGGTGGATAGAGTGAACTTGAGGGGATGACCAAGGATAAGATGGATGGATGGGGTGAAAGGAGCTTTGAACAAGAGGGGAATGTCTGTTGAGCAGCGAAGGGAGAAGGCAGGGGATAGGTGTGAGTGGAGAATGGTTGTGTATGGATGGTATGTGGATACAGCCCAAGGGGATTTCTCCTCATTTTCTCTATTTTCCACATGAGGGAACAAGGAGGGATGGCCACCATGTAAGTGAAGTGGCCCTGCTGTTTATGCACTGTGTCTTGCTGCATTGCTTCTGACCCAGGGAGTGGGAAGGAGACAGGGATGACTGTTCATCCACGAAGAGCTAAGATACATACATACATACATATACCAAGGCTTTTTCCCCCATACAAGGGAGGTAGCCCAAAAGGAAAAGGCATAAAATAATTCCCACCCATTCCATCCCTGAATACACTCCACATCCCTCCACCCTCCCTCCCTCTTATCTTAGCACCTCCTGGATGACAGGTCATCCCTGCACCTTGTCCACTGCCCTGGGTCAGAAGCAGATAAGAGGGAAAAAATGAGTGATGGATAGGAGTGAAATGAGTGAGAGTAGGTGCATGCCTTGACTGGCTACCTCTCGTATAAGGGGGAAGAACCTCTTGGTAAAAAATACATATATATATATATATATATATATATATATATCTATATATATATATATATATATATATATATATATATATATATATATATATATATATATATATATATATATATATATATATATATATATATATATATATATATATATATATACACATACACCAAAGGGTTTTTTCCCCTTTACAAGGGAGGTAGCCAAAAAACAAATGCATAAAGACCATTCCCACCCATTCCATCCCTAATACACTCCACTCCACTCCACCCACTACCTTCCCTCTTAGCTTGGCACCCTCTCCATCCCCCCATGCAGAAAAGGAGAAGACAGGGAGAAATCCCTTCGGGCTGTGTCAAATAGATAGATCTATCTATATACCATGGGCCCGTTCCCCTTTATATGGGAGGTAGCCATCCAAGGCATACACCCACTCCCACCCATTCCACTTCCATCTGTCCCCCGTTGTTTCCCTCTCATCTTAGCTGCTCCTGTCTCCTGCCCACTACCTAGGTCATAAGCAATGCAGTAAAATACAGCACATCCACATTAGGATCACCTCATTTACACAGTGACCTCCCCTCCTCTTCCCCTCATGCAGAAAATAGACAAGATAGGCTGCATCAAAATATTATCCATACCCAACAATTCTTCACTCACAACTATCCTCTGCCTTTTCCCTTCCCTGCTAAATTTGAAGGTAGGTATGACAAATTAGAGAATAAGAGATAGGACCCCACATGCAATACTCTTTTCTTGCAAACTAGAATTAGGTAAATGCATACAAGACACCAAACATGTGATCTTACACTGCCTCATCCTAGCCAGACCCAGACGGCAGCACAATATTTCTTCCTTTAGTGATTTAGAGGCCAATCCAATGGCTGCTGCCAGTTACCTTGAACCCATGGGCATTTTGCAAAAAAAGACCATGGGCTGTGGCTTGATTGAGTGATGATTATTTGTTGTTTATTTAGGGTATATATTTGTGCTGGAGTATTTTTTGGAGTTTGTTCATATATTTATTAGACACAGCTCCAATTTATTATGTATTGGTTTGTGTTGGTAATTGTGGTGTAAGTGAAGTTGACCCATGGGTTTTGGATTTATGGATTTTGTGCATGTTGGACATGTGTAAGAGCTTGGGTTGGTTTCTATGTCTCTGGTGGTGCAGGAGGGCAGGTGCTGGATTACTGACCTCCACGTGTGAAGAAACGAAATCGAAAGATGAGTAGATAAGTTGATAGGGAGAGAAAGTATATATTGCATTTCTGGGCTTGATCCTTGTGGAGGTTGTGTTTGTGCATCAATTTGCATCTGGGTGGCTTCATGCCCATGTGGTGGCACTTAACCCTCTTTTGGTTGGCATGCAAGCTCTGATAGGTTCAGTACAGTGGTACTTCATCTGGGTGACATGTGGGTTAACCTGACAGCTGTGGCCAGATTTCTCGTGGCTACAGGTTTCCAGCAAGAGAGATCTGGGTCAATGGATTGATTAATTGCAGTGGTATTTGCTTGCTTGGAACACATGTAATTTCTTAGTTACATAGCTTTTAACACATTTAAATAAACCAAATTTATATCATTGCAGATGAGAATGAAAAAGAAGAAGCCTCAGATGCAGTGTCAGCAGCAATAATGGCAGCTGTTCTGGAGGAAAGAGCTAGGGAACATGCAAAGCTGCACTGTACTACTTGCACGTGCAACAGTCATAGCCAAAACACACACACACCAGATACCATTTCTGACGACTGTGAAGATTTGTGTGGGGATCAGTGTGAAAACTGTGGCACTTTTGAGCTTGAATATAGTGATTGTGGCATGAGAAGACCCTTCAAGCTCCAGGTGATTGATGTTGGAACACAGACCCTTCCATCGTATATTGGAGAGACTGAAAAAGTGCAAGCAACTTGTATCTACTGCCAATCTAGTAAACTTGCAGTGAGTGAGAAATGTAACAATTCAGGAAGTTCTGTTGATGATCACGGCAGAGAAGTAACTGAAAGAACAACTCTTGTCAGTCACCCTGCTACGACTACTTCACCAGCAACTTCTAGAAGTAGCAAGATGCAGTCTTTGTCAACAGGCTATAATGGAAGTGCCTGGGACTGGCCAACAGAAAGTCTAGACTCTGGGTCACCATCAACTCCTTCATCTTTAATTAGTGCATCTTTAAGTTATGAGAGTGAAACCAGCAACACAAATTCTCCACAAGACTCTCCAGAGAAATCGGTAATGCATAGTACAGCTGGTACATCACAAAGTAGTTCCAACCATAACAACAGTGAAAATGTTAGAGCAAATGGTCCTTCTCATCTGATATCACCTTACCAAAAGATGCTTTCCAATATAGGTCAGGTTTCTTCTGCATCTACAAGTGTTGGAAGTGGCCCAACCCATCAGAGTCCAAAATTAGGATATAATTCTGCTTTTTCCACTACCCCTAAGATTCCATTTAATGCTCGTTCACCATACCAAGACGTGTTCACTCCAACTATTCACCGATCCCCCCCTGGTGGCAAGTCCTTTAAGGCCAGTGCCTGTACTGCCTCTACTGTTGCAGTAACTTCAAGTGTGGCAAGGAGCACAGTGTTAACAGCTTCTATAGCCACACCCTCGGGAGTCATTGCTGCCAGTACCAAAACTTCCTCAGCTACAGAAACAACATTATAAATATATGGCTCCCTTAGGTTCCTATATAATTTGAGCAAGAGTCCATAGGGTAAGCAACTGTTTTTGTAGTTCACAGTAGCCAGCTCATACCCTGAACAGGGAAGTATTCTTATGTACATCAAACAAGTTGTTTTAACAATTATTCTGTATGTTGCACAGTTGAATATACAACATATTCATTTATGGTTTTTTTTTCTGTGCTAAGAGTTAAAAATTACTTTTTTTGAAAGAAGTGTAAGGAAACTTTAGTCTATCATTCTTATAAGTATGAAATGGAGTTTACTTGAATTATATTTTTTCATTATCAGTTGATATGTAACGGCAGCACTAGCAGTAGTAATGGTAGTAGTTGTAGTAGCAGTCAGTTATAGTTGCAAGGTTATCAGCAACATAAATATTCTTGATGCAGTTGAGTGCATTTAGACATAAGAAAGACAATCATAATCTACTGTACATGGAATGTGTAAGCTGATGTAATGTCAATTCAGGTATGTAAAGAGAGGTACAGTAATCCATCATATAAAAAAAAACTACAGCTTTGGCAGTATTATTTTGGGAAGACAGATATTATAATAGTATAGGATTCTAGAATGGGCTAACCCAGTACTTAATATTGGGGAAAAAATAATAATGTTATTCCATGTTCAGAAATATTTTTAGATGGCAAATTATGTAGTTTTCAAGAATTGGTGAAGAAACAGCATAAGTACTTCTGTTGTTATTTTTGTCTTTGCTTGTATGCTCTACAGCAACAGAGGGATGAATGTAAATATACATCACCCTTTCAAGGTAAAGTAATTTAGTGAGCTTCACCAGGTAGGCCAGGCCTTACCCAGATATTGATTGTTGACCCACATTGTTTGTGGTTGTCATTTAATATTGTAGTCCAAAGAACTCCAGTGAAACACATTATTACCACATGGTCAGGTTGCATCATGGTGCCAGGGGATAGTGGCTAAGGTTGGACTTGCCTACCCTGAAGGACCTCATTGCCTGCAGTACCTTAGTCATTAGACTAGAGTCTTGCTTTCTGCACTTTGTCATTATTGTCTAAGAGGTTGCTACTTTATGTTTTAGTTTGGAGTTTTTCAAACTAAGTATAGACCAAATTTTAAGTGGCATTTGCATCTTGTATTTGCCTGGGTTTTACAGATCTCCATGCTATTCAGTTAGATCCTATTCATCTTATTTCCAGTTAGTGTTAAGTTACCAGACACTAGTAGCAGTATTAGACGTCTGCTTTTTGTCTAAGTGGTGCTATAGATTCGCTAATACAAAGATCATTTTGCTCTTAGGGTATTGGCACAAATGTCCATATTCCTACCAATAATATAATTTACAGCCAATGTTAAGTGTCACTCGGAATGGAAACTCCAGACTATATTGTATATCTAAGGAATTGGAGTTAATTACAATGGTTGTATCAAAGTGCTTTCATTGTTGCTTGGTGTCTGTGCAGTCAGATTTGGTGGCAGGAGTTGAATTGTGTGCATAAATCTACACATGGAGGAATGAATGATTTTAATTTTATTAGGATTCTTGTAGACATGGCGATCGCTGTTTAAGTTTAGACATTGCTTGTAAACATGACATTTCTCAAGTTCAGAAATCCATTGAATTTTGTATTGGCTTACAGTGTGCTTACCATATATACTCCTGTAATTGTTGACATCATGTAAAAATTTACTTCCCCATTTGTGGTGAAAAAGATTGAAATTTTTTCATATACTTTGTGTATTTTTTTTTTTTTTTTTTTTTTTTTTTTTTTTTCCCTCCACTATAACAGTATTCTACACATTGAAACACATGCCCCACTGTACCAAAAATTTCATTTGAAAAAATATTACCAGTAAAAAAAAGTTGTGCTCCAACAGAACATTCCCCCCTACTTTTTTATAGGTTGTCTTAACATATGTACAGCCCCATGTTCTAATGTATCATTCCATTTTTCAGATGAGTTTTGGTGAATGAAATGTTACAATTATGGAAATTTTTTAATAACACAATTATGGAATTTTCTTCACATCTCTTGACCAGATTTACCCCATCCATATGCACATAAACATCACAATTCATAAATTACAAGTTTACATGTGACTATATAGAAGATACCATATTTCCTGCCATGTATTATTATTGTTTTTATCTATTTATTTATTTAATCTATTATTTTTTTTAATCCTCCAAAAATCACCCAGCATCTTATATGCCAATGGTTAGGTTTTTGTAGGCCTAGGGGGACCTTGGGGTACAGGCTTGTAATCTGTCCCCATCAAAATCACCGAACCCTCTGTATGGGTTGCTGGAGTATTGCAAATGAGGCACAAACATGTCGAGCCAGGCCTGGGTTAAACCTCCAGTAGGCTTTCCATATGGGCACCTGAAACATTCTTTCCCTCTACCAGGACAATCAGCTACCCTTTTTCATCGGCACTTGGGAAGCTTAGATTGGATATAGTGGTTCTCTTAGAGATGAGAACCCCAAACAGTGTTTAGATCAGTAGTGAGGGTTACAGCTAATTTGGATCAGGCTGCACTGATGGGTCCCACCTCGCAGGAGTAGCTGTAGGCATATCTAGCTGACTACAACATGCCATAATAAAGGTTACTTTGGTTTATGAGTGTATGATGTTGGTGATTTTGAATCACACCTTGGGCTTCATCTCTCTTATTGCAGTATATCCTCCTACAAAGACATACAAACTTAGAGAAGATGTTCAATGCCAAGCTTGACTTTAGTTAACCAGTGCCTGAAATGAGACAATTTTGTTGTTTTGTATAACTTCATTGAGGTCACTAGTACTGACTGAGCTGTGTGGAGTTATTGGAAGTCCTGGTTACACCCCTCAAGTCACAGTATAGGGAAACAAGTTTACATGGACTCCAGGTCTCCAGGCATTTGGAGGCTTACTGGATGACATAAGTCAGTGGCGGGAACATTGAGGACTTGGGAAGGTTCACATACCTTGGTAGTGTAGTGCATAACAGTGGTGGGTCATGTCAGGAAGTCTTTTGAAGGATTGGCATTGCCCATGGTGTTATGGACTCATTCAGCCAGAGTGTATGACATTGTCATTATTTATGGAGGAGGATTAAGATCTCAATCTTTAAGTCAGTTGTGCTCCCTATCTTGCTGTATGGCTGTGAGACAGACATTGAATGCAGACTTTGAAGAAGCATCTTTATGTCTTTTGTACCAAGTACCTTCATAGAATCATGGGGAACTGCTAGAATGACTTGGTATCGAATAAGATTTTGTAATGTGAGATTCAGTTTAGGCCTTTTACCAGCATAATTCATGAATTTCAACTCCAGCTATATAGGTTTGTGGTATGTGGGTTGTCTCCACAAGAGACAACATCCATTGGAGAAGATGAAAGGGGATGCCTATTGAACTCATGGCTGAGGCAAGTTTATCAAACTTGTCAAGAGTTGTTTGGAGAGTGGACAGGAAGGGTGGCTGCATGGGAGCCTGCTTGGAGAGACCATTGGGACTGGAGGAGGCATGTACAGTGAGACCTCTCGTTAACGGACGCTAATTAGCTGTGTTTGTGGTGTTTTCGGTGTTTTTGGTGCTGTTGTTTTGTGTGTGCAATCACTCTGCCACCCAAAAACCACTCTAAAACACTGAAAACACCGCAAACACAGCTAATTAACATCCGTTAATGAGAGGTCTCACTATAAGTGAAGCAAAATGCCCCTTGGCATATGCTCCCAATTAATGAAATTGAGGATAAAGCTAGAGATTACTAGTATTAAACTAACAAAGAAACGCCCTGTTTGACACGCCAATGCTCATATGACCATGGAATTTTGTTCTTTACTTACACTTTTTAATCATGTGGTGCAACATTAACTAACACCAAACATTCAAAATTACTCTACATTTTGCTCAGTCTAAAATTACCCTACAAACCTGAAAATAAGGTTGAATTGCTCTAAATGTTGATAATTTGTTTTTGAATGGTTGTCAAGTGTTTATTTTTTCTTTATTCATTTACTCTGCTATATATAGTTTTCCGTGTTCTATATAAATTTGTAAATATTGGGTACTAGCAAGGTATTGGTTAGTGTTATGATAAATGTTTACATCATGTTGCCAATTAGTCTCTTTTAGCAATGGGTGCTGTGATCAGCTAGTCATTTTTTATATCTGACAGTTGTGCTTTATTCTGTGTTTTCAATCTATTTTGACATTGTTTGAAAGCTAATGCCTCTAGGAAGGAATCCCCCTTAGCCAGGTAGGTCGATTTTGTTTATTTTAAACAAAACACGGCAATTTTACACGACATAAATGGCATTGTTAAAACTTCATAAAACATGGAAACAAACCATTTGCCACAGAAATAAAGGTAAAATATATACAGAATACACCAAATAAAGTTATAGTAAAATTAATTATGATACAAAACCCTGTTTAACCTTTTGTAAACATTGATTTAAAATCCTGCTGAGAGGGCTATTGAAGCTCAGGGAAAATATTGGGGTTCTTATTTTTTCCTAAAAATTTCTTGCCCAATTATATGTGTGTTATATGGCGGGAAATATAGTATTCATCATCAAGCACAACCTCTGCACTACATGTGGTATATTTTTGATCTGGTAAAATGATAAATCTGAATAGAATATTTCCCTTACCATAGCAAGATAGATATATCACAAGTATCAATGGTGCAAATACAGCTAAAAATGTTGTATTTTATAGGAATGGTAAAGATAAGAAATAGAGAGGATAAAATCTAATCAATAGTTGTATGAATAAAATTTTATATCTACAATCAATCTGTTACCATGGGTCACTCCAGCAGGACACCCATGGTTCCTATGTAGCCAGCAACAGCCACTGGATTGGCCCATAAGTCTCTCAAGGTAAGAATAATGTGTTGTCTGAATATGGTTAGGGTGGGGTAGTCTAATATGAGGTGTTCTGTGTTTGTATACACACAATACTTATAATAAACTGGGTAATGAAAGAATCCAGAAAACAACATCTGAACAAAGTACACAGTTTGATAACTTGTTCACTAAATGAAGATACAGTACCATTGAACTGGAAAATATCAAAGGTGATGCCCATTTATTGAGGAGGTAACAGATACCACATAATTGTAGATCGGTGTCCTTAACCAGTAGTGAATATGTTTGAGAAAATGATAAAAGATTAATTAAATATCTTGAACATCAAGGAATATTAACAATCAATTTGGATTCAAAGAAGGAAAGTCCTGTATCTCAAACCTACTAAGTTTTTCGTGAGTGACTGATGTGCCGCATGACAGAAAAGGATGAGTATACTGTGTATATTTGGACTTGGAAAAAGCTTTTGACAAAGTGTCACACAAGAGATTAATATGGAAATCAGAAAACATAGGAGGCCTCAGTGAAAGTATACTAAAATAGACAAAAGATTTTTTAAAGGACAAATGTACAAGAACAGTAGAAAGACAGGAAAAGTCAGAATGGAGGAAAGTAACCAGTGGTGTGCCACAGGGCTTAGTGTTGGCATCTCTAATGTTCCTCATATAAATTGACTTTATGAAAGAAATAGCTATGCAATTCAATGCAAAGATCATGAAAAGAGTGAAAAGTGAGGAGGATTGTAAAATGTTGCAGAGAGACATGGATAAAGTATACAAGTGGAGCCAAGAGTGGAAAATTAACCTTAACACAAATACAAAATATTAGGAATGGGCCAAACTAAGGAAAGACTGACAATAGATTGTAAAATGGGAAATGAAACAATAGCAAAATCAAAGAAAAGACCTAAGTATTATAATCAAAGATGACCTATCTCTAGAAGCACACATAAAGGAAATTACAGAATGGATATACAATCTGTTGAGAAATATAAGAGTGACATTTCACCCTATGGATGAGGATATGATGAAAAAAAAAAAAGATACGGCCCAGACTGGAATATGCAGTGGTGATATGGTCACCATATTGGAAGATAAGAAGAACTGACAGAATACAAAATCCAACAACCAAAATTATCCCAGGTCTAAATATTTAGACATGGTATATGAGGAAAAATTGAAGCTGAGACTAACCACATTAGAATAATGAAGAGAAAGAGGTGACTTGTCAAGAAGTACAGCTTTCCACAAAGAAGTCTAGATTTGTGGAATAAGATGAAAATATAATCTATGCCAACACAAAGAATTCAAGGCAAGGTTTGACAAATGTAGAAAAAGAGATGCGACCCTATGAGCATTGTTCCAATCCTGTATACTACAACTAGGTGAATACACACACTATGGATGAAGAGATGATTAAAAAACTCAGAGGAACCCTGATCCGTCCAAGACTGGAACATGTGTCAGTTTTGGTCCCCACATAGAGTGAAGGATATAAGCAAGATCAAGAGAAAACAAAGGGCAGCAACCAAACTGGTCCCCAGCCTGGCAGACAAAATCTATAAAGAAAGACTAAAAGCAGTGGGTGTGCCAACTTTGAAAGATCAAAGAGAAAGATTGCAGTATACAGGTTATTTAAGGGGATATATTACATTGACAGAAGGGACCTCTTGATTAAGGATGAGAGGCCTTTAAGAGGTCATGAGAACAAATTAAGGAAAACTGCATATCTGAAGGATATGAAGAAATTAAATTTTTCATATGGATACATACGTAGTTGGAATAGCTTAGAAGGTGATATAGTCCAAGCTCAAACAATACATGAATTCAAATCTAGATATGATGATTGGAAATCAAGGATGTAGACTAAGTTGGAACTGTACATGAAGAGTAGGAGATGGGACCCAACAAGTGTTGCTCTTTCCTACATGTACTACAGATGGGGGAAAAGCTAGAAAAAAGACAAGAAGAAATGGCTAATCCATGTAGACAACTTTATGAAGAATTTTTTTTTAGCTGGTCTAGTTATATAAAACCCAGGTTGCGTCCTTGATCTTCTTGGGTCTCCTAAACACCTGGGCCTTGGGGCACTGGCCCCCTGCCCTTCTCTCTCGTTGGGCCTGCTTTCTTGTACACTACAGTCATGTAAATACGATTAGCTAAATACACACATGCACACACACAAAATATGCTAATTATTGGAGATGGGCAGTAGCTCTAAAATATTATACTATTCCTTGGGAGTGAATCCATGACAAAAGCAAAAGAGGGGAAAGCTTTGGGAGTGTTGATAAAAGACAACCTGTCACCTGACAGACATATGAGCAAGATTGTGGGAGAGGTGTACACACTGCTACAAGAGATTAAAATGGCTTTTCCTTATATAGATGAAGAGATGATGAAAAAACTCAGAAACCCTAATCCGTCCAAGACTGAAATATGCATCATTGGTATGGTCCCCATGCAGTGAAGGATATATGCAAGATCAAGAGAATACAAAGGGGAGAAACCAAACTGCTCCACAGCCTCGCAGATAAACCATATGAGGAGAGACAAAAAGCACTGGATCTGCCAAGATAGAAGAGAAAAACATTATATGATTACAGTATTCAAGTCTCTAAAAGGGATACACTACACTGACTGAGGAGATCTTTTGATTAGTGATAGGAGGGGTTTAAGAGGTGATGAAAACATATTGAGAAAGGATGTGAAGAAACACAGTTTTCCATATAGATGCATAAATACTTGGAATAGCTTAAGTAATATAGAACAAGCTGGGACAATACATGAATTAAAATCTAAGTATGATAATTGGAAAATAAGAACATATTCCAAGTTGGAACTATACATGAACCTGAAGCTAGCTATGATAAATTGGAAAATAAGAGACAGTTAACACAGTTTTGAGAGGAATGTATATGTAAAAGTGTATGGAGATCTCACTGCTAGAATAGAGATGAGCCAATAGATGGAGTAGTAGAAAGGTAATGAGTGTCGGGTAAAAACTATAGTGGAGATATGAAGAGATATTTTTAGAAAGTGAATTGACAGTAGCAAACCCAGTGTTAAAGAAGAGAGACAAATGTAAGTATATGTGGAAAAGGGTGGTGGAGGGGAAGGTGAATAAGATGGCATTAATAGACTAGTTGTACCCAAAGAGAATATTTGAGAAGTTTTCACGTTTATGTGTTTAGAGGAGTGAGCTGGGGATTGTTATATAATATCTTGTAGAAAGGAAATTGAGAGTGGAGGAGGTGGAAATGGGATGGAAGTAGGAAAGTCCTGAAGGTTAACTAATAAGAAGGAAAAAGAGAAGGAATACTAATAGAAGCTGAGAGAAGTATGGGAGGTAGTGAAGGATAAAAGAGAAACAGGAGTACTGGAGTATTTCATAGAGGAAGTGATGAATTGTACAAAGATAGTGTGTAGGATGAGGAGGATAGGAAGGAACAGGAGACAAGTGGTAAGATGAAGAGGGCTGTCGTGGAAGAAAAGTTCTAATGAGGATTGATTGCAAAGTAGAACTTGGGGAGCATATAAGAGGTACAGTGAGAAGATATGTCAAATAGGGTAGGATTTCAACAAAGAATTTTGAAAAGACTTATATGTTTTGGAATTTAGTGAATAGAATGAGGAGTGAGGCAGGTAGAAAGGAAAATATAAAGGGTGCATATAGACAGATGTTAACCTCTTGAATATGATGACGAGAGATGCCGGCATTGACTTCCTGATTATATTTATTTTATAGTTGTTGCTGATCTCCACATTTTGTGAACAGGCTTCATCATGTTTTCTGTGACATTATATTTATTCAGGGTGAAAAAAAAACTAACAGCAGTAGCTTTATATTTTGTAGTGTGTATTGTGACGTATCATCCTACATCAGGCAACCTAATGTGTGCATGAATATTTGACTTGTATTGAAGAGGTTAATGGTAGTGAAGTAAAAATTGTTAAAATTATTTCAGGTATTTATAGAATGTGGGAGGAGGTTAGGGATGGACTGAATGTGACAGTGGGAGATACCAAGAAAATCCCTATGATGAACATGATGGGACATATAGGGAAAAAATGAGAAATAAACGTTAGAAGTGATTAAAGCAGGTAAGGAACCTGGATTACGTGGTTATCATTTGTTGTGTCTGATAAAAGGATGTAGTGGATTAGCTAGTGAGGTTGTTTAATGTGTGCCCAAGGGAAAGAATGTGGCAGAGGGCAGGAGTGCATGTCTAGTTCCACTATACAAAGGAAAAGGGGGGCAAATACGAATGTAGTAGTTTGAGGTCAGTCTAAATGTAGGAAAGGCATATAGGTGTTAATTGAGAGGGGGCTAAGAGGAAGTAAATGGAGAGGAAAAGTGTGAGTTTAAGAAAGGAAGAGGATACACAGATAAAATTTTGGTTGTTTGCAGATGACACTGCAACTGTGGATGGGTCAGAGCAGGGTGTAAAGTAGCTAGTGGTAGAGTTTGGGAGGGTATATGAGAAGAGAAAACTGAAAATGTGTAGAAGTTGATGAGATCCACAAGGGTAGAGGGTGGCATTGAATTGGAGGAAAATCTTAATAATAGTGAAGTACATTAAGTTATAGAATAAAGGAAATAAGTAAATATCTTAGGGAGGGGGGGAGAGGAGAAAATTGTCTTGAAAATAAGTGTCTGGGGATGAATGCAGAGAGGAGACTGTATAAAAGGGTAATTATGCCTCCAGCACTAAGGGGCAAAGACTTGGATACTTAAAAAATTTCTTATTGTGTATTAGAAGAAGGAATAGTGCCACAGATTTGGAAAATGGCTAATGTGGTACCAGTTCATAAAGGCGGAAGTAAGGAGATGATACTGAATTATAGATTAGTACCATTAACTGGTACAAAAGTGAAATTAGGTGAAAATATTGTGAAAGATCAGTGGGTCAGATATCTTGAAAAAATTAACATATTGTCAGACAGTTGGTTTTATATCTGGTTGGTCATGTGTTTCAAACTTATCACTCTCAAGTAGATACTTACTATATTGCTAGAGAGGGAGGGCTGGGTGGATTGTGTGTATCTAGATCTAGAAAAGACCCAAGGTAAAGTACATCGTGGTTAACTTTAGTGGGAACTGGAGCACATCGGAGAAGTAGGAGGTAAAGTCTTAGAATGGATGAAATATTTTTGAAGGACAGGTGCATAAGGATACTAGTAAAGGATAAGATGTCAAGGTGGAGAACAGTGACCAGTGGAATCCCTCATAGTTTGTTATGAGCACCCATATATATATATATATATATATATATATTTTTTTTTTTTTTTTTTTTTTTTTTTTGTAATATATATATATATAAATTATATGATGCCAGGTGCTACAAGCAATACTAACATGTTTACAGATGATGCAAAGATCATGAAAAGAGTGAAAATTAAGGACTGTCAGCTGTTGCAAAAAAATAAATACATTATTTGCATGGAGTCAAGAATGAAAAATTAATATCAATACCAAAAAATGCAAAGTATTGGAAATGGAAAATAGCTCAAAAAGACCATAACTGAACTTTTCCTTGGGAAGTGAATCCATTACAAAGGCAAAAGAGGAGGAAGATTTGGGAATGTTGATAAAAGACAACCTGACAGGTATATTAGTAAGATTGTGTGGCTTTTCATTTCATGGGTGAAAATGTGATATAAAAAAAAAAATCACTAATCCATCAAAGACGAATATGTATCAGTGTGGTCCCCCACACAGTGAAAAATATAAGAAGATTGAGAGGATAAGAAGGGCAGCAAACAAACTGGTTCCCAGTCTGAGATAAACCATATGAAGATCTGTCAGTGTTGGAGGATTATAGAAAAAGAGCTGACTTTATTCTAATATTCAGGATGCTAAATGGGTTGGACTCCATTGAAAAAAAAAAAAAAAAATCTTGATTAGAATGGGAAGGTTTGATGTGGTCATAAGAACAAATTGAAAAAGACTGAAAAGGATGTGATGAAATCCAGTTTTCCATATATATGCATAATTATTTGGAATAACCTAAAAGGCAAGATAATCTAAACTGGAAGCATACATGAATTTCAATGTATGATAATTGGAGAATAAGGTGAGAGCACAGGTTGGATTCATATAAGAATTTAAAATTAGATATAAGATAGAATCTCACAAGCATTGCTCCTTTGCTGTACACTAGAATGAGGTAAATGCATAAATGTGTGTGTGTACTGAATAATTATATTAATATGATAAAAAAGTAAATATGATAGCATGACAAACACCTGTTACCCCCATCCCTTTCTTTTTATTTATTACATCCATATGTATACAGTAATACCTGCAATATCCATCCATATATGGCTGAAGCCTTGTCTGAATACCAACATGTCCAGGTACTGATTTTGCAAATGTCCATATAATGTACAACCTACTTCTGGACATGTATGTAAAGTGTATGTCCTTTCAGATTCATAACGTACAATGCTATCCAGTATTGTACATACTGTGGATGAAAATTATAGATAAATACTGTACTATATAATGAGAAATTATACTATACTGTACATTGTAATGTGCAGAAGATATACAGTATTGTACTGTAATAAAAATAACAAAATAAAAAGGATGTGTACATTTTTTAAGATATCAATTATTGGAGAAAAAAAAATACCCTAATAAGCAAATGTGTATTTTCACTTTTTTCTTTGTTGGTTTTGAAATGCAGTGAGCACACAGAAAATATAAAGAAAAACTCAGAGACAATAACCCATCCCTAGAGTACAGGTCAAAGCTCCCAAACTCACCAATCTAAGACACAGTAACACCTAAAACTCAGCTATAATTAAGCGTCCTCTAAAACCTGGCAGAACGCCCAAAACATGGCATCATAGTTTCTAGTATTGCCACTTGGCACTGCCACAATAGTTTCCAGCCTCCAATTTAGGTGTAGTGGTTTGTTGTGATAGCACTGTGGTGTGAAGTTCACTATTAATTTGTGTATCTACAGTACCTCTATAGCCCTGTTATTCCTATTATGGCTCCAAAACATCAAGAAACAGCTACTGGAAATTACAAACTAATTTTCTAGAAGTCAAAAAATTTAATACTCAGCTTGGCACTGGTCCCGAGGGTGCTATGCTTGGGAGCTTTGATCTGTAAATGAAATTGTAATGACCCTCCAGTGGCTAAGAGACACCCAGAGGCTACAGGAAAAAAATACATCCCCAACTACACATGAGAGATGGCCGGCCACCCCAAAAGAAAAATAGGATCAAACATAATAGAAGAACAATTATAACAAAATAAATAATATTACATAGAAAGGAAACTGGGAAAAACAAATACCATAGATAGAAAAAAACATTATGGCAAATTGTAGAGAGCAGAAAAAAAATCAGGAAATTGAATAATCCCCCCAACCCATGAAAAACCCAAATGAAAATACCATCACCAAAATAGCAGTTTATCATAGGAAAGTATGTCTCCAAAACAAGCTTCAAACTCACTCCAGAAATTGGGAAAATAAAAGAAATGCAAAAAATTAAATCAGATGCAGTACCACCCCACTTTACTGACATAGTTGCAGAATGGACACTAAAGGAATTGAAGAACTCCCTTGCTGAAGGTGCAGAAAATTCTCAAACACCTAGGCCCAACAGCTATAAAAACCTTAACTGATATTTTCAACTACTGGGTACACGAAGGGATTTCTCCCCGTCTTCTCCTTTTATGCAATGGGGGGATGGAGAGGGGGGGTCGCCGATTTAATGAAGTGGCCTTGCTGTGGATGTGCTGTGTCTTGCGACACTGCTTCAGACCCAGGGCAGTGCACAAGGTGCAGGGATGACTCATCATCCAGGAGGTGCTCAGATAAGAGGGAGGGTGGAGGGGTGTGGAGTGTATTCAGGGATGGAATGGGTGGAATGATTTTATGCCTTTTTCTTTTTGGCTACCTCCCTTGAAAGGGGGGAAAAGCCTTGGTATATGTATGTATGTATGTACTGGGTACACAGCAAAGTCCCAGCTATGTGAAAAAGAAATCGCATAATTCCCATATTAATACCAAACAAACCTGAAACCCCTGCATCATACAGACCAATTCCACTACACTCCTCCATATCCAAGCTGATAGAAAGATTGGTAACAAGAAGAACTACAACAAAATTACCTATCCCCCCTCACCAATATCGATTCGAAGAGGGAGTCTCCAACAGCACGCTGGTCATACATATCTCCCAACAAGTGCTGGAAGAATTCAACAAGAAAGAACAATGATGGTACCTAGTGACATAAAAAAAAGGCATTTGACAGCTCCCAGATGTATACTATTAAATACTCTGAGACAAATATTCATAATGATGACAGAGGTCAATTCCTTACCAGGGAGAAAGTGCAGAGTGATACGTTCACACTCGGATCACTAAACAAGCTTCTCAAGATAGACTACCAAGCTCTCTACTCCACCAACACCCTCCCATACATCAGCCCCACAGAAAAATCCCTCCCAAGAGAGGTAAGAACCACAGTGGTACCATCCAGAATTAAGACTTAATCAACATAGAATAAGCCTAACCACAGAATTAAACTGCCCTAGGTGCAACCACAACACAAAAGACAAAGCACCTTATTCTTCATTGCCCCACACTAACAATCTGTAGATAACAACACATTATTTCTTCCCTGAGTGACTTATTCATATAGGCCTGTCCAATTGCTGTTGCCCATTATCTAGAAGCCATAAGTTTCCTGCAAGAAAGACCTGTGGGAACAGATTGATTGATTTAAAAAAGATATTTTTTCTATGAAATATAATGTCATTACTAAATTGTTAGAGACTATTTAATTTCTTTAAAAAATGTGGGACAATCACCTTCCTTGTCATTTTGCCATTGTGATTTACCACCTTCGCTGCTCCTCAATCCTCCCCCTGCCTAAGTCCTATGTGGTCCTCTCTCTTCCATAGCAGAGAGATAATGCATGTGCATATATGTGTGTTCTGCACATGGAACTGTGCATGTGTATGTGTTTTTGCAATCCAGTATTGCATGGGTATTTCAAATTGTTACACTCATTTTTTTTTTTTTTCCATTTAATTCTGTGCTGATAGCCAGGATCACCACAAAAGCTACCACATGTGCCATGGCATCAGTAAACACATGAACTGTTTATGAAGCAAGGGCAAGATGGGTACTGAGGATGGGTGCTCAAAGTGGCTATTATCACATGAAATGTGACTATGATGACATGCAGAGGTAGGAAATTTGGGTTTAAAACTATTCACACTCATACGAGTTCACTTAAAAGTTTGAATTAGCTTGACAGCAACAGATAGTAGGACAGGTTGTCTGGATCAAGTGAGCATTTGTATGTAGATATTTGCAGATTTGGACATTCGTGGGATTAATGATGTTGAATAAAAGTGTCCATTTAGTGGAAATGACGAATATGGTCTGTCTGGATAATAGTACAAAGATACTTTATTCCATTGTATTTAGAGGTTACTCGAAATTGTACTTTTTTCATAATTGTAAGATGGCTCATATACAGTACCAGCATTTGATCTCAATAATCCATTATTTTCTAATGAAAGCCTTTGAACAGTACAGCATAACCTGATGGTGCCTCACAGCCCTCAGGAAATACTGTTTCCCTTTCTTGCCCTATGTAAGAGTCCATAAATTGAGTCACGAGAAATAGTTCTTCCAGCAGAGTCATTAACAATATATTTTATCTATTTCTTGGACATCCTTTGCAATCTCCATCTCCATCAAGAAGGAGGAGGACACTGAAGATGCTCATGGGTAGTCACAAATTCAATAATTTTCCATTGAGGAGAAAAGTATTGAATTCTAGTAATTTCTTATTTATTTTTCCCCTCTTCTTCATGTCTTTTCATGTTCTCAGTCACAGTGTTTTCAATGATGGCACTCTTTTCTGAGAAGTCATTCCATTCATCGAAAAAAAAAGGTCAAGCGAGTCATCTCTGAATATCAGAGATGTTACTTTCATGTTTTAAGAGCTGTCTGAGCAAGGCTTTCCTCAGGAAAGCCACTTTAGATATAGCACATGAAGTCTTTGCTTCGTTCTTGTACTTGGCATAGCTGAAGGCAATAAACAGACTGACATTGTATCTTGGATTTTTTTTTATGATTATTAAATTCAAATTGGGCTTAGAACAGGTATATCTTAAGTGTTGATAACCTTTGCTATCCACATGGCTTGGTGTTTGGATGTTAACTTAGCCTTTGGAACCTCACCCAAGAACAGAAATGATAAAAGAAATTTTGCATAATCATCTGTAGGATGATTTTTTTCTGCTCCAGTGCTTACTTGACATGCTTGACTGCTGATGGCTTTGGATGAACTCAATCACTGCCATCACATAATTGCTATTTAAGATCTGCTGTGGCTAGAATCCAGCAGGTCTTGTCTTACTGTCCAACAGAGGGTGGTAATGTTGGAGCACTACAATTGAGGAGAAAGTATGGCCTACATCGTTAACATTATGTGTTTTCCTGAAACCACATTCATCAGGAGTAATGTTGATACGATCCATGCCAGTGCTCTAGGCATGACATTGCTGTTCCCTGGTTAGTGTGCCATTGATAAAACTCTAGCACAAAAAGAGACAGATGAGTCTGCATACAATAGGTGTGAGAAGGGCCAGGAACAGAGGGAGGGGTGGTAGTGATTGTTTGTGCTTCATCTGTACATAGTGTATACAGTGTAAAATAAAATTAATAGTGTATATAATATAAATAAAACAAATATTGTGTGCTCATATAATTTCTTCAACCTATCCATGTATGCCTGAATAATAATTATAGAATAGCATACTTCTACAATAGGTGGATTTTCCCTGAGCCCAGGAATGTACGTATAGCTGAGGCATATTTGCCAAGACCTCCTTAAGGTAACATAAGGTAAGGTAACCCCAAACCCTGATAAATACCATTGTTTCTTATGGGGAAAAAGCATGTTTTAAATATGTGCTTTTGAGATCTGCACCCTGTCCGGGAACTCTTGGATAACTGTGGTATGAATATGGTGCAAGCATGGGTGTGCAGTTGGCTCCCCGACATGGGGTCAAAGGTCACCCTGTAAAAGGGGGTAAATGGATGTCATTCAAGGGGGACACATCAGTGTTTAGTGAACAAGGGGAGAGAAAGGAGTGAGAAAAGTACAATGGAAGAAAATATAGGAGGATTGTAAGATTGATAGGCATTATTAGTTAAAGACTAGCTAGAATTTCCTTCGTCATCAGGTCCTACAACAAAGAAGCAGGAAGAAAGAAGAACAACACTAAGGTAAGTAATACATGGCCCCAACAACATCAAGCTATCTAGGCAAGCCTACATTGAGGTACCACTCAACCTCCCACATCCTGGCCACAGTCCTAAGATGACAACAATAACTTGGGGATTAACTATACAATGTGGGCAATATAACACAAATATATATGTATAAGGTGGAATAAAGAGGTAAATGGTAGAGGAAGAAAAGCAAATGCGTAAGAATTGGCTGCAAAGTAAAACAAGGAAAGCATATGGAAGGTACAATAAGAAGAGAGAAAGATGATCCAAGTTGAGGGAGGCAGAGGAGAGATGGAAAATGTAAGTACAACGGTGAGCCACAAAACTGATTCCAAATATCAAAAATAAATCATACGAAATTTGACTAAAACATATGAATCTGTTTTCCCTAAAAAAGCGTAGACTCAGAGGTGACTTGATACAGGTCTTTAAGATTCTAAAGGGAATTGACAACATCAAAAGTGACAAAATTTTCACATTGAATGAGAATCAGACAAAAAAACAATGGTCTCAAACTGTCCGGAAATAGATTCAATTTGGAAGTAGGTAAAAACAACTTTGCCAACCATGTAGTTAATGAATGGAATAAACTTCCTGCACAGGTACTGCAATGTAGTTCAGTTCGAAGCTTTAAGAATCATTTAGATAAACACCTAAGCAAGATGCTGTAATGATTATAATTCATTTGTTTTTGTTTTGTCATCATTTGCCTGTTTGATTTTCATTTATTATTAGTTATATGTTAATTTATTATTTACTATTTACCTGTTTGTTTATTATTTAACTATACCTATGCATTTATTTATTTATTATAGTTTTTATTTATTAATTCATTATTATTATTATTATTTTTTTTTTTGCATCCGACCTAGATATGGACCAAAAGGTCTCCTGTCGGCATGCTCCGCCTTTGTAATCCTTTGATAGAGAATATTGAAAGAATAAAAAGATGTTTTGGAAGAGAGTGAGGCAGAGAGGAAAAGGTAAAGGGTGCAGATGGACAAATGTTAATGGAAGTAGTAGTAGTGAGGGGAGGATGGGTCGAGTATTTTGGGGAGTTGCTGAATATGGAGGAGGATGGGGGTAGATGGATGTGGCAGTGGGAACTGCTGGGAGGGTGTTTGTAATGTGATGGGAAAATGATGGAGCTGTAGAAAAGATGAGGTGCAGGAAGCATTGAAGGTAGTGAGGGGTGGGGCATCTGGTTTTAAGTGGCTGTTCTGTGGAGTGATAGTGGTAGGAGATTTTCTAGGGAATGGCTAGTGAGGTTGCCTAATGTCTGCCAAGGAGCTGGAGTGGTGCTTTGGCAATACCACTTTATAGGGATAAAGAGGACAAATATGATTGTCATAGTTTTGGAGGGATCAGCCTGTTGAGTGTACCGGTAATTGGAGGACATATTGAGGGTGTTTATTGGGAGGATGGAAACAGAGGGAGTAATTGGAGAGGAACAGTGAGATTTGTAAGGGTGGAGGGCATGTGGATCAAAATTTGATAGTTAAGGGGATATGCAAAAGATGTGGACTTGTCAGTGTGACTTGAAGTTTGTATATCTTAAGATTTTATCATCTCAATATCAACCTAACAACAGCTTACTTTTCCTTTGTTTTCCAAGTTCATGAATATATTTATTTTATATTAAATTCTATAAATTCTGTACATTTTCCCACTTATGTCCTGCAGAAAAGCAGTTTCATTGTTAGATTATAATCATAATTTCGTTACTGGGAAATTAATTCCAAGAAAACATTTTAGAATTACAACATATACTTATATTTTTTCTGCAAATGACGTCTGAGTAAATGAGTATCCACGTGTGCAGAATATAGATGTTTAAACAAAGTTACAGGAAAATTAAAACTGCTGCTGAAATAATTTGATTACAGAAAACTAGAAACAGAAAAGTTGCAGCAATGTATTCTTCACTCAAGAGGTATACCAGAAATAGTTTTAATTGTCCTCCAAGGATCACAAACTTTTATCTAGAATTATGAATGAGAAAATTAAAATGCTAGAGTTACCCATGAATAAAGATGATATACAAATTAAAAGGTTAAAAATAATGAACCCTTTGTTTTTTATTCAAACAATGAAAATACTGGTAATTCTGTAGTGGCGGTACTCCATCCTCCAACGCCGACCGCGTCCGAGACAACCGTCTCCCATGCAGACCGAGTCGGGAGTGGTGACGTCACCAAAGCGAGCGAAAGCCCTTGCACTCACCAGGGCTCGCAATTCGCCCTTAGCCAAAGGGAAGGTGGCCAATCAGAAGACTAGTCAGAAACTGAGCCACAAGGATTTAAAAGACGGCCTCTTGCCAACGGAGGCCAGAATCAACTCGGCGCTCCTAGAGGTCGGACGTCTCTCCCCGCCAGCTCTCTCAACAAACGCCCTGGAATCTTCGTCGCCCGGTGGTGGCGAGGAGATATATCTCCTTTGCCGCTGCCGGTCTGGCACAGGCCGACCTCTTCGTTGACGTCGGCAGGCGGGTTTACACCAAGACAAATACACACATTTCCCAAGACACGTAATTCTCTGTTTTCAGAGTAGTGCTTGGAAGAAAAGAGGCACACGCACACTTGCTCGCTGGCTTAGCAGAGGACCAACCCAACTCTCAGAACCCTCATCTGCTCGCAGGCTGGTCGATGGAGAGGAATTGGGACGCCTCTCTGTCCAACCGGCCCGCAACCTAACGCTGGCCTCTTCGCTGAAGCTGGCAAGCGAGTTTACACTTCTGACATTTACACACATTTCCCAATCAAGTAATTCTCTGCTTTCAGAGTTGTGATTGGAGGAGAGAGATAATACAACACCCGCCCGCCTGAACCCCCTCCCCCTCGCACCGCCACTGAATCAACTCTACAGGATCTCAAACCCAACCTGGGGAAAAGCAGGTTACTCAGGCCCCACCTGTGGCTTATCAGGAACGCGCTCTACACACGGAAAGTGAACTCTACTCACTTCCCGTAAGATACACACACACACCTCTCACGAACATAGCCACGACACACGCACAAACATCTACACTTTTTCTTCGACTAAAATTCGCTTCCTTTCTAACTTTCTCTTATACTACATCTCATTTCAGTTTACCTCCCACTAAATATTGTTTCCGTTTTTCTACCTTTCTCTACTACTACGCCTCCTACCATTTTCTAAAATTTTGTTGGTGATCCTAATCCCGGCGTCGGCGCCGCCGTCCAAGCTCCCAGTCCATTTCTCCCGAGCCACGACCACCAACTGCCCCAAATCGCTCGCTAATTCGCCCGGTGGCAAGAGCCCTCTTTTATACACTACTATCTTTTAATTTTCTTACAGACATTCTTCCCCTCCCACAAAAACCGATCCCGCACAAGCGGATGGTCTTTCCTAGGAATTCAGAACAGTAGCCCTCTTTTATACACAACTATCTTTTCATTTTCATACAGACATTTCTTCCCCTCCTACAACTACCGATCCCGCGCGAGCGGGTGGTCTGTCCTAGCTAGTCCATAGTCCATAGAACAGCCTCTTCGATCGCAACAGCAACAACTCGACTAGCTCCCAGACCCTCTCTCTCCTAGCATCGGATCAAAGATCTACAAGCTCCAAGACCTTCTCTCTCGGATCAAGGAGCTCCAGATCTCGGGCTCGCCACATTCTCGCCAAATTCGGCGAATAAAGGGAACAAGATCGCTGCTTTGATTTCCTTGGTTGTCCTTCATACCAGAACACTACAGTGGAATAGCTTAGGTGATATAACCCAAGCTCAAACAATACATGAGCTCAAATATAAATATGATAATTGGAAATTATAAATATATAAAGTTGGAACTGTACATGGATTTTATTTGAGGTATGTTAGAAAATTATAGAATAGGAGACAGGACCTAACGAGCGTTGCTCCTTTTATGTATATTACAATTAGGTAAACATACATAAATACACGCACACACAGCGGTTGTCCATTATCATACATCGGTGAATCCGATTGAGATATTGAAAAAGGCCTGAACACAAAAACGACCTCAGGACCCACAAAATTTCCAGCTCGTTGGCTCATCATTTTGACTCGATGTCGGCACCTGATGGGATCAATGTGGTGATTTTACACGAAGGACAAGAAAAAAGATATGTTTTTTAAGCTGTACATATTATCACCAACGACTGGGAAGGATTCACTCGCCTGTCAAAGGTAGTAAGTGTCCCAATACTTGAATTGTTAGCCAATGGGGAACATAGGGGACCGACATATACATACATAGGCTACATACACACACACACATATATATATATAGTCACGATCCTTGCATATTATATCTTAGTAATATGCATGTAAAGGTTTTCACTGATGCGTCGTGTTCTATAACCTGGTCTAAGCAAAGACATGACGTCATGAGCTTCTGCATTCCCTAAAGGATGTGTGATGTCACGTCTTTCTTTAGTATTTACTTATCATGTGACTAATCTGTATCATAGGCGGAATTTTTCTGTTCGATGCCTATGTTTATTTTGCTTTCTAAATTGTACTATCAAAGTTGCATGTCTATCTATCTATCTATATATATATATATATATATATATATATATACATATATATATATACATATATATATATATACCAACAGCTTTTCCCCTAATAAGGGAAGTAGCTAAGGCAGAGACACGTACCTATTCCCACCCATTTCACTCCCATCTCAGCTCCTCATGGATGATGGGTCATCCCTGCACCCACCAACTGCCCTGAGTCAAACGCAATACATCAAGACATAGTACATACACAGCAAGGCCACTTCGTTTGATCGGCGACCCGTCTCCGTCCCCACATGCAGAAATGGAAAGCCTTCGATCTGCGTCAAAATATCATTCACACATAAGACCACCTATCCCTCACTTGCATAACAGTAACATCCAACGTCATTCTCCACTCACCCCTATCCCCTGCCTTCTCCCTTCCTTGCTCAACAGACTCTGAACTATCTTCTGCTCTTGCTCAACTCCCCATACATCCATCTCACCCTCGCTCGTCCTCTGAAGTTCACTTCCTCTACCTCCGCCTTCCACACACCTTTATCTCTCTTCACTCATTCTTTCCGTGTGTCCAAACAATCTCAATATTTCATCATCCCTATCTGCCATCTCCTCTTCCACTCCCGCTCTCCTCCTCGTTTCTCACTCTATCCAACCATACTTCTGACATTTCATCTCAAACAAGTTTAAACTTTTCCTCTCTGCCTCTCTCAAATTCCAATTCTCTGCCCCATACAAGTTGTATGTATATTTGTGTTGTTTGTCCGTCGATACGACGAAGACTACACATCTCATTTATAAATCCGCGTGGTCTACCTTTAATCGACGCGAGATTCTTAGGAAGCTAATACTTTTGTTTTTTTATCAATCTCAGTCTAAATTTAAATAAAAGTTGAACAAATATTGTATAATAATGCTTCAGTTGTATATCTTGTCTCGAACATTCCCGCATCAAGGCAACTTTATTACAGGGGAAAGATATGAAACCACTGCACGTTATATATGTATATATATATATATATATATATATATATATATATATATATATATAAACACACGTGTGTGTGTTTGTGTGTATGGAAAGTGAGACAAAAAATTATAAGAGTTGAAAATGTATATTTAAGATTTCTTTTAACGAAGGTTTTATTCCAGAAACTAGAATCATTGTTAAAATATTTCAAATTTTGGGATGATTAAATCTGCCACATAATCAGGTTCCACTCGAAATGAGATGGATGGATGGGGTGAAGGGGGCTTTGGGGAAGAGGGGAATGTCTGTTGAGGAAGGACGGGAGAGGACAGAAGACGGGTGAATGGAGAATGGTTGTATATGGAAGATGTGATGCACGAGGTGGAATGGACGGGGGGATGAGGGGTGAGGTAATGTGTGTGCAAAATTTTGACGCAGCCCGAAGGGATTTCTCCCCGTCCTCTCCTTTATATGGGGGGCCGGAGAGGGGGGTCGCCGATTTAATGAAGCGGCCTTGCTGTGGATGTGCTGTGTCTTGCGACACTGTTTCTGACCCAGGGCAGTGGACAAGGTGCAGGGATGACCCGTCATCTAGGAGGTGCTAAGATGGGAGGGAGGGTGGAGGGGTGTGGAGTGTATTCAGGGATGGAATGGGTGGGAATGATTTTAAGCCTTTTCCTTTTTGGCTACCTTCCTGGTAAGGGGGAAAAAGCCTTGGTATATGTATGATATTTATTTTATATATATATATATATATATATATATATATATAAGTATATATATATCCATATATATATATATATATATATATATATATAAATTTCGGATGCGATGGGTGACTTACCTCATAGCAGACGAGGAAGGTATTTCTACTGCGGTGCCTAGTTCTTGTATAACTTCTTGGACAACTGCAACTGTCGCTGAAGTTGAAAATTTGACTTCTTCAACAGCCTTCTCTACAATTTCCACACTCCTTGTCAGCGGGGGCGTGGTGTGCTTTCTCTAATACCGATCCACCAAAGGTATTGAAAATTGTCATACCATGAAAGTGTGTTGCGGAGCCGTTACAGCTTTTGTCCTAAAAACTGTTCATATACATTTCTAGGTGTATTTACATGTGTGCTAGTAATCACATTTTCAGTGAGGCTGTTCAACATATTTACTACGCTTGAATTAGAAAAAAAATACTTATTCCTTTCTACTGTTCGGTGGCGCGGTTTCATAACTTGAGGTTAAGACCTCTTACTTCTGGCAACAAACAAATTCACAAAACCCTTTTCAATATTTTTAAAGTTTCTTTCCTATCTCCTCGGGTCTTCGTTCCGAAGGCTAGTTTGCCTTTATTTGGGATTTTACAAATTGATGTCCATCCATTTACTAAAGAGAACACAAAAATATATTTACTTACTAAGAACTCCAACTGCAGCTAACAGGTTTGATAGCACGAGCACAACTGAAATCCGATAGATTATGGTTTCGGATAGGTTTTGAACAACTTTCATAAAGCTTGAGATTCACAGACTTATGAACCGAAGCAGCAGTGATTATATTCAATATTGCTATAATTCTTAGTTATCACCCATACTACCCAATTTACGTAATTTAGATATATATCACTCATGTCTAATAGTTTTCTTATAAACGTACGATGATTGGTGCTATATCGGGTGTTTTGGTGCGGCTTCGCTGCGGGCGTTGGGACAGGACTTTCATCAAAGGTGATTTTCGTGTCACTCCGATGGAATATTAACTTTTTCTAGTAGACCCTGTGTTAGAATGGGAAATGGAGAGAGTGGTTTGGGGTAAAGGTGGGATTACGTCAGGGATGTTTTGTGGCTGTGACTGTTCAATGTGTACATAGGGGTGGTGCGGGAGATAAAAGCCAAGGTAATGAGCAGGGCACTAGATGGTTAAAGTAGAGAAAAGTGGGAAGCGCAGTTCCTGTTTGCTGACACTGCGCTGGTGGCAGGATCAGAGGAGGGATTAAGGGAGTTAGTGGCGGAGTTTAGTTGAGTATGCGATAGTAGGAAGTAGAAGATAAATGTGGGTAAAAGCAAGGTGATGAGATGCACAAGGGAAGAGGATGGCAGTGAGTTGGAAGTAAGTCAGGACAGAGGCAGGAGGATATGGATAGATTTAGGTATTTGGGGTCGCATGTGGCAGGAAAGTGGGGTGGGTGGGTGGAGGTAGAGATAAATTACAGATTGAGAGAAGCAAGTAAATGTCTTAGGGAATTAAAAAGTGTCATGAGAAATGGGCGTCTGGGAATGGATGCGAAGAGGACAGGGTGATTGTACCAAGTTTGTACAGGGCAGAGACATGGAATTTAAGAGGCAGAGGGGAAACGTTTGAACGTATTTGAGATGAAATATCTGAGAAGTGGTAGAGGTCACTAGGTTGGATAGAGTGAGAAACGACGTGATGAGGAAAGCAGGAGTGGAAAAAGAGATGACAGATACAGTGGCGTAGCAAGGGGGGGGGGGGCGGTCCGCCCCGGGCGGCACGTGTCAGGGGTCGGATGTTGTGGTAAAATAATAATAATAATAATAATAAAATAAAAATATAAATATAACAAAAAACTTAAATCTTATACCAAAATTAGTTTTTAAGGTTGTAATATGGTAGTTTTAAAACAGATTTTTCAACTGTAGCATCAGGACCGTCTTTACAAAGCAAATTTTCTTAGCCTATGAATGTTTTCCTAACCTACATTCGCTTTAGACGCTATTCTAGCTTTCAACGATTGTCAGCTATTTAAAAATGAATTAAAATATGACATAACGATGATGTGAATTTACGTAAATACGAGAGCCGGTAAAACCCGAAACCAGCAAGATATAACTTTAACTCAATTATTGATTTAAAATGGCACAAAATTCACTAAAATTTTCCAGCAAATTAATATTTGTATTGGTCTATGGCGGCAGCCATGTTGTAGGATCGATGGCTAGGCGAATTTTATAGCCCTAAGTTTTAAACAAAATTTCATGGTTAGGAAAAAAAACCTAGGCTAGGAACTTTAGCTTTAGACACGCCCCAGTTTTATATTCAACGAAGATAATTATTTAAGTTTAAGTATTCCTGCTTTATATCAAAGAATAATTTTACTCCTCCTAACGGGGGGGGGGGGGCTAAATCTTACACCCGCCCTAGGGTGTAAGATTATAAAGAGTATTGAGATGGTTTGGACACATGGCAAGTATGACTGAAGAACTATTAGTGAAAAAGGTGCGGAAGGCAGAAGTAGGGGGGGAGTAAATTGAGGGGTTAACCTAGGATGAGATGGGGCGAAAGGGGCGTTGAGAAAGAGGGGGATGAGTGGCGAGTGGCTGTGTATGAATGACAATGTTATACGAGGGAGAGGTGGGGGAAATATATTTTGATGCAGCTCAATGGGATTTCCCCCCTTCTCTTGTTCTGTATGAGGGGATGGAGAGGAGGGTTCCCGATTAAGTGGCCTTGCTGTGGATGTAATGTGTCTTGCTACATTGCTTCTGACCCAGGGCAATGGGCAAGATGGGATGACCCATCATCCATGAGGAACTAAAATGACTGGGAGAAGGGGTGGAGGAGAATGGAATGGGTGAAAGTGGGTACATGTCCATGACTTGGCTACCTCCCTTATAAGAAGGAAAAAGCTCTTGGTGTGTGTGTGCATGTATATATATATATATATATATATATGGTTCCAAGGTTGTCATAGCTGGGAGGGGCAGTATGAAATGCAATGCTCCCATGGCATATGTCTCAAACAGCCTCTGACAATAAAGTGCCAATTCCTGCCCTTCTTGTACAGCTTAGATACAAGCCCACCATAACTGCTTCTATGAACTGAAGGGGTGAAGGCGCCTTAAAATCACTTGCTTTGGGTATATACAGCTTGTCAACCTGGAAAGGCACTTCATCTCAGGGAAGACGATCAAGTCCAAACCTCTGTTGCCTTGTGGCATACCTACTCACGGGACAGGCTTCAGTAGTATACCCTGAGGACAATCTGTAGATGTAGTCCCTAAGGCAGTCCATGGTTGTCTTCAATTTCATTCCAGCAAACTCCTGCTACGTCACTGGTGCCAAGCTGCATTGGCTTCTGCCATTCCAAGCTGAATGTCTACTGTGCAGTGGTACCCGCCACCTTCCTGTACACCAGTGAGACCTGGAATGTCTACAGCAGGCACTCCAAACAGCTCGACCACTTCCATTTGAGCTGCCTCCACAGACTCCTCCATATCAAGAGACAGAACAAAGTCCTGGATATGGAGGTCATGGAATGGGCCAACATCCCCAGCATTCACACCTTCCTATAGAAAGCTAAAGCTCAGTGGGTTGGACACATCACCAGAATGCCTGATAATAGACTACCAGAGCAGCTGCTGTATGGAAAACTATCCCAGGGCAAGCACTCAGAAACGCTTCAAGGACTGCCTCAAAGTGTACCTCAAAGCCCTGGACATATCTCAGCACTTGGGAATCTCTAGCCCAAGATTGAGCTTGAAGCAAGATCACAGCTGGAGCCATGCATCAGAGATCAGACACCCTGCTGAGGCTCAGAAAACGCACTACACGCAAGGCTCAAACCACCAACCCCCTACACTTCCACTGCAGCATCCACCCATGTGTGTCCAACATGTGGTTGAGCCTTCTGGGCCATGATTATCTCTTGGGCCATCTCCAGACCCACGGTCACAGATTCTCAATCTGAAGCTAAAGTTATGATCATCTTCATTAATGAAGGACAAATATTATTATTATTAGTGTGGAGACAAGGCACTACATCAGCTACAACTTGCCTCCCGTATCAACTATGCTGGCCAATGCATGTGCATAATGTTCTTACTTCCAGGGAGCTTTCCTAGTGGGTGAAGTGATGGGGTTCACCAGTCTTCTCACTGTCAGTCTTTACTCTGACAGCAAAGTTTGATGGTCTTCCACTTGAATGTTTATGGTTGGTATGAATATCACAAAATTAACAAGATGCCTGACATGCCACTCATGCAATGGATCTAAATCTCATTACACTAGCACACAAATCCCATTATATCTCCAGACAACCATTAAGTGGAAGACCTTCAAACCTTGCCATCAAGAAAAAGAATGACAGAAGACCAGTGAAGACCATCATTTCGTCCACTAGGAGAGCTCCCTAGAGATAACATTGAGAGCTCATTGCCCAGCATCAGCAAGTCAGCAACAGCCTCATCTACCATACAATCCCAATGCTCCACACATCCCACATATAAACAAGACACAGCACTTCTGTATCATATAGGAAATATATGTAAGAAAATTATCAAAAACAAATCCTCAATAGCCTTCATCATTGTTTCCCTACAATATATATACATATGCAAATGAAACTGATAGAATAATTTTCTATCTATAAAACTCAGCAAAGAAGTTGTGTATCTAATTATTTTCGTAGCTGAGCCCGGGTTTTGCATGCTGGAGAAGTCGATGGCATGCCTCATTTGGTACACATACCAATGGTTGTCCACAAATGACCTATTCCCTGACCTGCACCATGGAGGAGATTCCCAGATTTTCCAGGCACAGATTAATGGCCTTTTGAGATGGATGGATGACATGATATTAACATGTGTATACAGTATATATATATATATATTGTTGAGACACTCTGACACTCAGACTAAGACTCCTGTGTTTCCTACTCCATTTACATATATATATATATATATATATGTGTGTGTGTGTGTGTGTGTATGTATTTATCTATAAGATTCTGTGATGTCTGTTAATCTGTCACACCCTCACAGACTTGAATCAGTCTTAGGATTGTAACTTCCAAAGTTGGCATAAAATATCTTACCAGAACACAGACACAAATACAAAGTGAACATGCATTATTGCTTGAACTCACTGACCAAATGCACCAGAAATCTCCACTGTAAATGCTATACTTAGTATTCCATGATATATTATTGTACCATCAGAGAAGATGGGAGTGATTACTCCCAAATACAAACACATATTTTTTGAAACAACTTGATAATTACTACAGTTGATTATAACCAAGTTATCAAATATACAATGTGGAATATAAGTACAGGATACCAAATGTTAAGTGCTGGCAAATGCTGAATAACTATGGAATTTCCACAGATCTTGCTAAAAGCAAAGTTGCTGTCATTTTTGACAGCTGGTTTACTAGCCTGATTATACTCTCGATTTTAATTCAATGTTAATACAAAATTCTCCAAATGTGATGCACTGCAATATAAATCTATAATAAATGCTGTATTATCATTGCTTTCTTTAGTTTTGCACTGCAGGCCCAATTAGCCTTCTCCAAGAACTGATTTAAAAGTCCACATGGCATGCAGTTTTGAAGCTGGCATTATACAAGGCTACCCCCCATGTAAGGGGAAAAAAGCCTTTGGTATTTGTATGTATTATACAATGAGTTCCAAAAGTAATGTTTCAAATTCTTTTTATTACACACGAAGGGAATTGTCTATGGCACTGTTGTGATTGCTGGATTTTCTTGCTCACAACCTGAAATTATCTCTGTTGCAGTTATTGACAGTCTAATAAAGTAATCCCTGTCATGGATGCAGAAGCAGAGATGCATCATTAAATTCCTCCACACAGAAGTGGAACCAATTGACATTCACCAGCACTTGGTAAACATTTATGGAGCCGAGGAAGTTGATGTCAGCACAGTTGAGATAGGTTCATTGATTCCAGAGTGGTGACAGATGCGAATGACAATCCATGCTCCGAAGGGCCCTTGCTCATTCCCGAAAGTGCACTGAGAAGGGTGATTACATGGAGAAATTCCAGAGCAAAAATGTCTGTTTGATTTAATGGCGTCACTCCTTTGTAACTTTTCAACCGTTTTAGAAGAAAGAAAGAAAGAGAGAGAGAGAGAGAGAGAGAGAGAGAGAGAGAGAGAGGGGGGGAGAGAGAGAGAGAGAGAGAGAGAGAGAGAGAGAGAGAGAGAGAGAGAGAGAGAGAGAGTATTACTTTTGGAACTACCTAGTATACAGTGTAAGTATCAATAACCAGGCAGTTGTTTCCCAGCTTATAGTTTCATATTCCCACAAGAATCTACATACTATTCTCTAGTGGGCATACATCTATGTTCAAATGCATGTATACATGTGTTTGGTCGTCATAAAGTTACTGCAAATTGTTTGGCAAGGGTCCAGGAAGGTGAATACTAGTTGTGGCAGCCACCAGGTGTCCCATTGTTTCTACATATCACTTCTCATCTGAGTACTGCTGAAATGCAAGTTCCTGTGTTGTAGCTTTCTAGACATTGTTCAGTAGCAATGCAAAACAACAGGCAACTTCTGTGAACATTCGTAACAACTGCTGCCAAGTGGATCAAACTATTCCCACACACAGTTTCAGTCCAGATCACCAGCACCAGGATCACGTAGGTACGCTCATTATTTTATCTTTTTTTTTTTTTTTCATCATACTCCACCTCTTCCTCCTACTTACCTACTTCTGCCTCTCCTCTCTTCTACTCATCTCCGGTCCTATTCCTCACTTTTACTTTTCCTCACATCCCATTACTCATTCTACTCCTCTCTTCCTGATCCCACATCCTCCCAAAATAGTTCCTTCCCCTTCAGCCTCATTCCTCCTCCTTCTCCTTCTCTTACAACTTGTCATCCTTCCTTTTCCCTACCATCCTCCCTCTTCCCATACTTTTCTTCCCACTCTTTCCTCCCTCTCCCTCATCTTTCCCTCCTCATCCTATTTTTGCTCCCATTGATAGGCAACATGAATTTCTAGTGTCAGGTGTTCATGAGTGTTCAAAAGGCATCTGAATCAAGCAGGAATACTCTCACTCTTTACTCCTGCCAAACAAATGCAGTTACACCATAGCACAGTGCAGCAGAACAAAAGAGTAATATTTAGATTCATACCAAACAATGAAATATTACATGAAGCAAGTAAATGTAGACAAAGGCGAAGTTCTCCAGGTGAAATTAAATATTGCTGAAATGGGAGTTCAACCATTTGGCAACATGTAGTTAGGCATAGCTTTCACAGCAGATCCTGACAAACATAGCTTGTTTATCCCCCACCCCTTCACCATACTGCCACCCTAATCCTCTTTAAAAAATTAAACCAACTTCCTGCTGAAGTGCACAATAATGAGAAGGATGGGAGGGAATAGAAACATAGGTGGTGAATAATGGGGTAAAGAGATGAGGGTTGTGGTGGCAGAAAATAAGTAAGCACATGATTATTGGTTACAGAGAAGAAACAAGGGAAGTAAATAATTTTATGAATTTAGGGTTGCATGTGGCAGTAGATGGGGAAATAGGTATTTGGGAATGAATATAAACAGAAGGAAGTGATTGTGCCCACAGCACTGTATGGAGCAGACTTGGAATTTGAAGATGGCAGAAAAAATGTGAATAAGGTTGAAGGAAATGTGGTGAGGCAGAGTGCAAACCAAGTTGGTAGATAGGGTTGATAAAAAAATGCTGAGGTGGTCAGGCAATATGAAATGAACAAGTGAAATTTGCACTTAAGTGTGAAAATCAAAGTGGAAGAAGTAACTTGAGAGGAAAACTATAAATCGGGAGATTGGACAGTAAGGGGCCACTAGAAATAAGATACAGCCAAGTAAGAGTGCAAAGGATAGGATTACGTGTCAAAGCCCAAAAGGATGCTCTTGTCTGCTCCATATTTATTTAGAGGGGGAGGGGGGGGGTGTTACCATACCATGAACCAGTGAGGTTAAACCAGCTCTGGTTGTTGTACCCTGCTGTGGAGGTGCAGTGCCTTATTGCATTACTTTTGACCAAACCAGTATGGCTGGAAACACGGCCCTTCATCTATGAGATGGGTTGGGGGTAGTAGCAATGAATGGGTTTTGGATGGGTGTGGAATGTGGGTAGGGTAGATGTATGCACTGACTCAGCTAGCCCCCATATAAGGGGGAAAAATTCCTTAGGTATATATCTATGTACTTCCTCCAAAGGCTCCATTTTGTCCTGCTGGTGAAAGTTTTGATGGTCAAGGAAATAATGTAAAATTAAACCAAGTTTTACTAGTTACAGGGTATGAAGTTATTTGAACTAAGTCTGACACAAAACCTTCATATAATAACTATGTAGTAAACACTCAGTATTACAGGAAAGGGTTCTCCTCTTTCAAAAGTACACTGCAATGCAATCTTTGTTTAAAAAGTGATTTTAATCAACTTCACGTGGTCATCAATTATATCAAGAGGTTATCATGTACAATATCATCCTGGACAACACAAGCAATGAGTTCTTCCTAATATACTCATAAACTAAAGTTCACACTCACCTCTTTTGATTACATACCAATCAAAACCATATGCTCACTGGCAACTACCTAATAGTTCTTAACCCGTAAATGGCAGGGGCCATTTTTATGTTTTTAATTTTTTTTTTTTCCTGGATTCTAACAGGCAATTTTATTCAGCTGATCCCTCCTCAATGTTTATGGGTTTAAGCCTACCTAGATTAACCCACAGACACTGGGGTCATTCCTTTTTTTTTTTTTTTTTTTTCATGGCTGCCACCAATTCTATTTATTTGAATGAAAACCCTTGCCATTTACAGATTAAACCAGATTCCCTATATACCACTTGCATATTAATCTAATATTTACATGACAGATAGTAAAATGTTGTCAACAACACTATGCAATACTACCAAAAAGTAGTACACATGAAATGCTGACACTCCAGAGATGCAGGAACCAAGACTAGTGAAGGCAAACTACATAGCATTATCAATTTTCCTTTATTTGTGCCATAAACACTAATTATGAATCTATAATAATAATAATCAAAATTTGTTAACTAAAAAATGAGCACACTGACATACCCTGCACAACTTTTTTTCCTTTCCCTGTTCCCCTGCCTTCATGAATAAAAGAAAGAAAGAAAGAAGAGGGAAAAAAATGACAAGCAAATTTCTCAATTAACATACCACATGCAAGTCCCATCACATGGAATCTTATACATGAGTTTGGCTTTGGGACAATCCATTCAGAATATGACAGATACGTCAATTAGAACCCATAATATACGAAATACTTACTCTAAAATCTACTTTAGCTGGGCTCAGGTCTATATATGCCCATACAGAACATATGAGATAAGAACTTCCTTTAGTAAAGGACATTTTGGAACTTGTTGACATAATGGAAGTTGTAACGAAGTGGACCTCCTCTATTATTAGCTAACACTCCCCTTTTCACTAGGAATATCTAGGTCTTTTGAAACCTCCCCCACCTCCACGTCCCCCCCTCCAGGGTCTTTTGCCACCCCTGAATCCTCCTCCTCCTCCTCCTCCTCCACCTCCACCACCACCACCACTGCTTCCACCTCCATGCCAGTCCCTACCTCCTCTGTAGCCACCGCCACCACCGCCGCCGCCGCCGCCACTACTTCCTCCACCTCCTCTTCCTCCATACCAGCCTCTTCCACCTCCTCTGTATCCTCCACCGCCTCTTCCACCATGCCAACTCCGTCCCCTATTATCATCCCAACCTCTACTTCGATTGTCTCCCCAGCCGCCTCTTCCACCTCGGCTTCCGCGTCCTCTTGAACCATAGGGCCTGTCATTATTCCATCCGCCTCCTCTGTTGCTCGCATTAAGAGTTGACTGAAACTGTAATTATAGACAAGTTATTATATGTGGTACCAATAGATATTAAATTATCAACAATAAATAACATTCTTTAGTTTGGTGAATGATTGTAAATGGATGACAAATGGAAGCAGCCCAAGGACTTTATTTTCTTGTCTGCTCTGTAAATTATGAGTTGTTGTTGTTGTTGTCATTCCCTAGACTGTCTGGCCAAGCAGTCCCATTTCCCTTAGAAGCATCACAGCTGGAACGGGGTTTTCCCACAAATCCTTTATAGTGTATATTGTGTTGTCGGTACATATGATTGTGTACAAAGCTGTCATCCATAATGTGTTGTATAGTATGGAGTGAAGTGTTACATCTTAGAGTTATCTGTGATGCTGTCATCCAGCCTCCTCTGGTAACTCAGTAACTCAGAAGGGCTGGATGGTGGCCTGGCTAGGTGGACCCTGTCCTCTCAGGGGTGAGAGGATTCAGAGGGATGGATATCAGGGGGTCTGGCATCTGAATGGATAATAGGGGGTGGATCCCTATGTAATGAGGCAATGGGGATAAATCCAGTTTTGGCTGTCAGGCCCTACTGTGGGGCTGTGCCTTGCTGCATTGCCTATGACATGAGCAATGGGAAGGAGATAGGGATGACCATTCATCCACAAAGAGCAAATTAATTGAGGCAAAAAATAGGTTTTGGATTGATGCAAGATGGGTGAAAGGTTACTTTGACTTGGCCACCCCACCATTAAAAGGGGGATACAGTATTTTGAAATATGTATGTAGTTTTGGGTACAATACTGAATAAAAGTGGCTTGGCATCTTTCATAATGACTTTAAAGAAGGGACATGTCAAATCAATGCAACTTTCCTTGAATTACATGAATATTAGATTCTTTTGATCAACAAAATGTAGAGTAACTTCTGGAGAGCAGTGAATTTTGGGCAGGTCAAGAAGACCAAAAACAGGAATAGAAAGGCAGCTATTGGGTAGTGCAGATCAAACAATGCTCAAATGGGGCACATGTAAAGAATGACCAAAACTGAGGTAAGTAAATAATATAAAGGAGCCACTAGATGCAAGAGGAATGTCTGTTCAGTGCAAAAGACACGAATGAACAGCAAGTGGTTGTAATGGATGCAGCCTCAAGAGTTGTTCTTTTTGAATGGATGAGGATGGGGGGAACCTAAATGTAACATGGAGAGTGAATGAGTGAGTGAGTGAGTGCAAGAGTGAGTGAGTGAGTGAGTGAGTGAGTGAGTGAGTGAGTAAGGTGAGTGTGAGTGTGTGTGGTTAACCAGCTCCAGCTGTCAGGCCCTGTTCTGTTGTGCAGGCACTATGACTTGCTGCATTGCCTTTGACCTGAGCAATGTGGTAGGGATGGGTGTATGTTTTGACTCGGCCACCCCTGTCATATGGGGGAAAGGCCTTTTGGTATGTATATATGTACCAAACCTTTACAATACCAAAGTACAATAATTGTTCTCAAAATAATATTCACTTACCTCTGATGATGTATCCATCTTCATCAATTCCCTGAGAGCAATTGTTGCATACGAGGATGATGGCAGTGTCATTTCCAATATTACAGCCTTATGATCACCTTCTGCAAAAATAAATAATCTTTGTGATCATCAATTCATGGGAAACAGGTGCAACAAAAAATTGAATCAACTCTTCTTAAGTACATATACCAAAAAGCCCTTTCTCCCTTAACCCCTTCAATACGAGCCACATCGCACATCTGGCAGCATTAGCTGCCAGACGTGCAATGTTGCATCATAATAATCGCATTATAAAAAATAAAGTAATTGCTCTATCGCTCGTTCTCTTTCACCCGTGAATTTTGATAACCATAGAAAATATGATGAAGCCAGTTTACAGAGTATGGGGGTCACGCAGGTACGACTACAATAGATATAATCAAGACACCAACGTCAGCATCCTCGCTTACCCACTTGCTCCTCATAACGCCTACGTAGGCGTCACCGTATGGAAGGGGTTAAAAGGGGTGGGAGGAGCCAATGCTCTAAACTGCTCAACCAGTAAATACTAATTTATTAATTCAACAATTCTCAACCAGGGCTATACTTACTCCCTGGGGATAAAAATTACATGGTATACTGCTGTACCTGATAATTGGTCCCACCCCCTCTTTCGTGGCATGAATGGTTCATCTAATTTTTCTTAATCACAATATATTATTATATTTTGAGTAAAACATACATATATATATATGTATACTGAAGGCTTCTCCCATTTGCAAGGGAGGTAGCCAAAGTCAATGGCACAAATCCACTCCCACCCATTTCATCCCCTTATACTCCATTCCCATTCATCACCCCTCCCTCTTTCCTTGGCTCCTCCTGGATCATGGGTCATCCCTTCAACCTACATAAAAATACAACAATTTTCATTTTGTCAGTGAACAGTTCCCACTAGTTTTATTCTTTGGAACCCTAACTGTGGTAACCTGTTTATTGTTACTTCAAGTTTCAATGACCGGAAACCTATGGCCCCACAGTGGTTGGCAATGATCCTCTGGACCTCCTACATCTTTCTCATAAGAAACTTTGGACTGTGTTGTATTATTGTAGAAGTTTCTGTCACCACATTAAGGCAGTAGGATATGAGTCTGAGCACCATCTAACACCCTGAGATGGAGGTAAGAGAACTCTGCTGTCCTTTTTTCAGGGCCACAATTAGCAGGTACTCATCATGGGTATCTGATAACCTGTGATAAACAAATCAAGATAATATTACCTTCCAACAGATGATCTTTGATGCTGATGTTCTTGAGCTTCTCAATATCTGACTGGATAAGTGGGAGTGCCATGTTATTGTAATAGCAAACTTTGCTAGTCACATCCTTGGGTCTCACAACCATGGGGCGATATGCACCGCTCACAGAATATGACCTGAAATGACATAACCAAATCTTAAATCAAAATAGTTCCTTCAATACAACTCATGGCAAACATACATACATATACAAATGGCTATTTCCCCCTTACAAGGGAAATAGTAACAAAAAAAAAAAAAAAAAAAAAAAAAAAAAAAAAAAAAAAAAAAAAAAAAAAAAAAAAAAAAAAAAAAAAAAAAAAAAAAAAAAAAAAAACAAAGGTATATAATCCACTCCCACCCATTCCATCCCGACATAACTCCCATTCACCCCCCTCCATCCCACTTATCTTGGCAAAGAATAAAATAAACAATAAATGGACGAGTCAAAGGAGGGCAGCAAAGCACACCTGCTACAGGTGGTCCCAACAAATCAGTCAGCCTAAGTAACACACTATTAATACATACATAAATGGTCCTTTCCCCTCAAATCATTATATGTCCCACTTTAGCATTTAATGGATGAAAGATTCCTTCTGTCCCACCACACCACTTACAACAAAGGCAATGATGCAGGACAGCATCCTTAAAAGATTCAGACAGGTTGAGTCAATATACCCCTACTACTTCATTACATGACAAACTTCTCCACCCCATCAACAACTTGTTGTCTTAATCCCACTCACCAACCATCACTTGTATCATCTGGGCCGAGGACATAAACCCACTTCAGGAATTGGCCCTGGTCATAAAACACCAATTCACAAAATACTTTTATGTCCTGGGTCCAAGCATCCACACAAATGGCAGTTGGTGAGTGGGGGATGAAGACTGAGGTGCACTTGAAAAGTCTATGGAGCAGACAAAATCATCCCAATGGGATGCATAATTTCTTCACCCATTTACAACTGCTCTCCATGCACTCATATCTTTAGCACACACTCTTCCTTGCTTGACGAACACTTCTCTCATATACAATGTTCCCTTTCCATCCATTTAATTCTTGGTCTTTCTCAAGTTTATTCTGTTCATGTCTTCCTTCCACACTCTTATAACTAGTCTTTCTCTATTTATTATTTCAACTGGTCTTACCCAACTCAGAGCTTTTAGATCTCTATGACAGCTCTGATTCTGTGTGTCAAATCTACATTTCCTCCAGTCTATCCTTGCAACACCTACCATACTTTACAAACACGTTCAGGGTCTTCTTTTCTACCTCTCTCTAATTCCAAGTCTCTATTCCATGCAGTGCTATTAGCATAATCACTCCCTAATAATCTCCTTGTACTCATCCTCAGATACCTTTCCATTCTACCCAAACATTACTCACCACATTTACAATTCATCTCTACTCCATTCATTTCCACAAACACAACTGCAGTACTTTAGACACTCCACTTCCATCACCCTATAAATTTACATCCAACCTGCCACCTTCAATGCTCCTTTCCCATCTCATTACTTACAATCTATCCCCACGCTTACTTTCAGATTTCTGCTTAAATACAACGAAACTCTTCTGCCAAGTTCACTTCATCTACCTCTGCCGCCCCATATTTTTCTTTGCTTTCTCTACTCAGTTTTTCCATGTATTCAAACCATCCCATTATTCTTTAATCAACTCAGCATACCTTCCCACCCCTTGTTCCTGCCTCAACTCCTCACTTTTCAATCTATCCATCCTTGTAACCTCCACCACACTTATATACTTCACAACACAGACCCTCCACAAAAGAACCAGGGCAACCGATTAATGAGGAAACAAATGTTCATCTGCTAAATCTTTCAAAAATTACAATAAAGTATGATTACACAAGTTAAGAAAAATATATAAAAAATTAGCCTTCCTCTGCCAGATATTTTCTAACAAAAATCCTTTGAAGAATAAAATAAAGAATGCATATACAAGTTAAAAAATAAACTTTACTCTGCTAGACATTTTTGAAGCACTTACTTTACTTTGTGGTGAAGAGCATCAAAATCAAGTCCATCTGCTTTAAGCATTTCTTCATACCATTCCTTAATTTCATTGTCTGGGAAGGTTATGTTGTGCCCAGGCAATGGTATCAAGACCTGCAAAAAATAAAGAGAAATCTTTCACATGCCATTTCAAAATTACATATAAACTAAAGCCAAAGACAAAAAAGAGAAAATGGAGATAGATACACAGACAGAGTAAGGCAAAGATAAAAGAGATTGACAGGCTGTGTTTAGTAATTTCAACCTGCATATTATTCTTAAAAAAACACTTACCTAGCTAATACTCAATTAGGTACACTACTGAAAATTGCCCTCCATACCAACTGTACTTTGTTCATGTTTAAACACTAAATTATTTAACACACTGGCTTAACTTATTTACTGTATACACAGATATAAAATGTACCAAACTTTCAAAATACCTTCCCCATCATCTATTTTAGCCTTTACCCACAGTCTTCTACGCAAATACCTCTGTAATGTCCGTGCTATCCACTTCATCTGCCGTTATGGTCCTCACACGGATTTTGCTACTTTCTTTCTCTTCCTCATCCAATGTCTCCCCCTCCTCTTCCTCCTCGTTCTCCCCCTCCCCCTTGGCAACCTCCTCAGTCTCTTTCTTTTCCTCCTCCTGCCCGTCCTCCTCCTCCATTGGTTCCTCATCTTTTTCCTCTTCTTCCACTGCCTCATCCGTGGCTTCACTTTCATCTGCTTAAAAAGAGCAATATATGTATCATCACATCCTTAAAATCAATCTGTAAAATAAATCCATGTGTGAAGCTTTTAGGCATTTGTATAAGAGTGCATCAAGAACAGCATGATCAAAGTGAGATATCAAACACAGAATTACATCTACCCTATACATTGTCATACTCAGTGCAATTCAGATCCCTCTTGATCTGTCTCACCAAAAGGAAAACTGCGAATGTGGGCTTAGAATGAGATGTTCACAATGCCTAATTACAAATGCATCTGCTCAATACTCAATGCAACTTCACAATTTCCAACTTAATAATTAGGGTCATTATCATAACAGCACTTGATTGTAGTCATTCCATTTCTTCTAATCTCTGGACAAAAGGGTGTGAATCCTCTTTACCAATTCTCATCGACAGACAATCTATTCTACGTCACATCTAACAAAGTGCCTCACTTAAAGCAATACTTTCCCTAATGATTTTGAAAGCATGGCAAACGTTAACTTCACAAGCCATGTAAACACACCAGTTATGCCAAGTTGAAGTATTGTAACAGGTTACCTTTATCCCATCAAAGAGCACTTCCTGGTTTTGATGTTAATTTGAGTGATGCTACTATGATCATCCAGAATTTAGTTATGGATTTGAAAGGCATACTTATAAGTATCAGTCATAACCATGCAGCAAAACTGGGATCAGAAACGAAGGCCTTTACCCATCACTAATTCTCACATAACCAAATACCACAGTGGACCCTATCCCTATGTGCTTAAGCATTCATAGGTTGTCTACAAAAAAATTGAATTACATCTTTTGGGTAAAGCATAACATAAATTCAGGTGAGTTTTTCCAGGACCTCCATACTCTCACTACAACCAGTTTGCCATCCAATTTCTTTCACACTCCCAATATACATTTTATCTAAATGTCTTTCAAATCCATAAGGCTTCACCAACAAATGCAAGTAGATAACATGACATCTGTGTAACCTACAATGAATGAAGCAGTATTAGCAACATTCAGATACCCAAGCAATTCTGATGTTGGTTCAACATCAATAGACAACCAGCCTTGTCATCAGATCAATAATGATGAGAAATATTGGAAGAACTTGCCCCATGTTACCCTTCACTGCATCAGTTGGAGAAGCCCTCTACAAGCTTAACTCCCATAAAAGAGGTCACTTTATTATATACTCATTGCTACCTCAGGATCACTCCAGAATCTCTATCAATTGAATCAAATACCTTCTTAAAATTTACACATGCAAATATCTTAGGTCAAAACCAAAGCCAGTCATCCAAATAGAGTAACTGCTATGATCTGGTCAGCTGTGCATTTAATGAGCAGAAAGCTTGATTACTGAATATAGTGGCTCATTACAACAGACCCTCATAATCACACCTAAGCAGTCTTTCCCAGAAATATTGAGCAGTATTATGCATCTGCAATCTTAATAGGCACGTCAAACATCCCTTTAATTTACGTCCAATAAGATGTAATTGCAATCCCCAACCTCCAGACACTAAACTGCTGTATAACTACCAGCACTTTAATTCAAACCATCCCTAATATCCGACACCCTCTCCATCCCTCATCTCTAGCATAACAAGAGGTGGACAGATTTCAGCAAAACCTTGCAAAAGCACACTGACATTGGTCCCGTGTATGAAGAGTGCTTGATCTTTAGAAAACCAGTGTATCATCTCTAGAAACAGTCAATATCTAGAGTAGGTCATTAATGCTCTCATAACATGGTCCCTTCCATACTACTTTACTAATGAATTAATTCTACATGCATCCAAGACCCTAGTAACTTAACCTGCTCATTCAAACTTCACTGTCGTGATGAATACATCATGACAAAATAAATACCACCATACCAAAGGAACACCTTTCTGGGAGTGGCCACATCAAAGCATACACCCATCCTACAAAAATCCAGAACTCACTCCCATCTTAGCACCTCAAGGCTGTTAATGTGGAAAGAGGAATGAATGTGTTTTGGACAAGTGTTGGGTGGGTAAACACCAATTTGACCAACACCTTTCTAAGGATGGTTACGTCCTTTTGATATGCTGGTATGTCATCATTTTTGCTTTCTTTTGCTTTACTCACTTAATAATCATTAAAAATGGGATGGAAATATGAAATATAAAAATCTACATGAAGTGAATTCTTAGATTTAAAATGAAAGGGGGAAAGTGTTACAATTATATCATTAATCACTAGGAATAACTGATCACTAAAAATTACATGAATATGTTTAGATTTAAAATATATATAAAAAATCATAATATATGAAAGAATACATATTTGATCAATCTTGCACAAAGAATATAATGTTACATATAAATACACTTTCATGGGAATTTATTATGTGCTGCACACTTTTCTATTAGGCCTTGAATGTTGAAAAACACTCCCATTCTAAAATTTCCTCAATAGTTGAGTGGCAGAAAGCGAGAAAAGAGAGAGGAAGCAATCAAGGATACAACAATGGAAGAAGGCATTTAATGAATACTCAAAAAGTCATGCACACACAGACACAAAAAATTATTCACTCATCCATATTAACTATACATAAAATACATGGAATAAGTTCTCCAGAAAAATAATGTTAACCAATTTTCACACAAATTTGTGTCATCACACCAGGGTTAATATATACAATATTTATGATCTTAGTTCTTATCACACCTACTGCACATCTCGTAAATGACACTCAATAAGACATGAGAAAATCATGAATGCTTTAGGTTTAATAAATATATTCCTACTATCAATCAAGTTTTGGTGAGAGAGGATGAGGATGTGGATGAGGAAGAGGAAGAGGGTGAGGGTGAGAGTGGTGAGGATGAGGGAGGGTGAGAGTGGGTGAGGGTGAAAAGTATATCATCCAACATCATATTTTCACTATCATACCTTCAGTCTTCTTCACTCTGACTAGGTCCCCTGGCAGTACAGCAAATTTGTACTTTTCTACTCTGCGGGAAACCACTGTATTCCACAGGTAGCTCTGGTATGCATGAAGGTACAGGGTGCGAATATTACGAGGAATCTGAAAATAAGATAAATAGACCAAGGTTAACGAGTAGAAAAATCTAACTTTCGCAAGAAAAATCTATAGTTCATTGCTAATGCCAGCTGAAGTATCCTTACAAAATTCTAAATTACCATGTACTTCATACAGCATGCAGATAATTTCTTTTCTCCCAAACATTGATACATAGATACATCATATAGCCTTTTCCCCAAAATTGGGAGGTTGGCCAAGTCAAGTTCATATCCTACACTCAACCTTGACTCATCTGTCTGGGCATATGGAAAAAATGCATTAAGAAAAGCCTGCATGTGGAAAGCAGAAGTTTTACGGAGAAAGAGGAACAGGTGGAGGAAGAGAAGAAGGAAAAGTCGTCTTACCTTGTTCAGCACATTAACATAGTCTTTTGCTCCACATTCAGTCATGCCAACAAGCAAGCGACCCTCAATGGTATTCCTGCTGCTGCCTCGAAGCTCCTCCAGAGCTTTATCAGCATCGCCAGTTTCATGCCACACTCTGCAAGCTTTCTGTACAATGTAGTAGGCACCCTCACGGGCAGTGAGGATCATGTTGATGGCCTGTAATTAGAAAAAAAATTATATATGGGTAACCACAATTTTCTCAGTACATACATACATATACCAAGGCTTTTTCCCCCTTACAAGGGAGGTAGCCAAAAAGGGAAAGGCATAAAAACACTCCCACCCATTTCATCCCTAAATACACTACACACCCCTCCCACCCTCCCTCTCATCTGAGCACCTCCTGTAATTTTCTCAGTACGTACATAAATATACCAAAAGGCCTATTCCCCCTTATAAGGGAGGTGGCCACCCAAGGCATACCCACACTTCACCAACTTGTTTTCCTTTAAATTTCTGGCTCCTTGCAGATGAAAGGCCATAACGGCCCCCACCAAACCCCCACCCATTGTCTATGTGAGAAACTGAGCACCATGCAAAAAATAATATGGGGAGGAGAAACCCAGCCCAATGTGCTTGCTCCTTTCATGATACAAAATGAATATCAAAGGACATCTAATTCTACCTCATTATTTAAGGTGACACCATCCTAACCTACTGTGAGAGTGAGAGTTTGTGATGTTACAACTGAATCATTCTAACACTTTACTTACCTCCTTCCAGTCAGCTTGAAGCAAGGCACGTCCAATGTTGTGAGTAGGAGCAGCACTTGAGCCGAAACGCTGCATTCCATAGTAATTGATGAATCCGCTGTTCTTCAAAGACTCTACTGCTGCATTGATGTCATCATCACTCCCTTTCACTTTCCTGCCATCAACCAATTTAATGTAGGGCCTTGTACAAATGATGGCTTTGAACTGCTTATAAAATTCAGTCCAAACTAAATTTTCTGGACACTACATTCAGATGCAAAGAATAGATTGAAAATTCACGCACAAATCGACATCTAAGTTGGGCAAATCAAGGGCCTGTATGGGTGAAAAATCTACTACTATGTCATTAATCTATCTATTGCCCTAATTTTCTCTTCCAGGAGACCTTCAGCCCCTAAGGCAACCTTCAGTGATCCTTCATTCACTTCACAATCAATTCAGTGTCTGAATGTCTGAGTGTAAGACTATACATTCTACATCTTGTGTGTGTTGACTCCATTATGGGCATTTAGTGTCTTGCCTAGCTAATTCTGCACTGGTACTATTCTAATACTAGATGATGACAACACATCTCCATCTGTTAAAATCTCCAACTCCAAATGAAATACTGTTAATATTTCCAACTCCAAATGAAATACGATCTTCTACACAATCCAGCATCCTACAATCATGATAACAGCCATTTACTTTACCTCAAAGCAATGGTGAACTTGTTGCCATACAGCTGCCCAAGCTTGAGAGGTTTGTTGCTGAATTTGAAATTCCCAACGAAGATCCCTCTGCAGCCTCGGGCTGCTTCCACCAGCCTTTTGGGTAATATCTGTAATATTCAATACATATGTCACATGAAGTTCACTTGCAAGTACACAACAATAGAGATCAATCACCAGGTCTCTCTTAGAGACCAATGTCTCCTACAAACTAGTTAATAGTAACAAAATTAACAAAGAGAATGAGTTACAATTATATCTCATCCAAACGCAAAATTGTTACTTAAAAAAAAAATAAAAAAGACAATTATAAATTCTACAATCCAAATGAGAAAAATATCCATTTGAGGAATTAAGAAATATGAATAATACTAAACTCAACTACTACATGTATATCTTAAGCTTTGTGGACTAGTAAATGAGCACGAAGAAAATTAAATAAATTAATAAAATAAAATATATGACACTGATTACAATCCTTGAGGGAACAGACACTTTGAATTAAAAGAGGCACAAAAGAAGTGTCTCAATGTGTTTGGGATGAAGTTTTTATGAATTATTGGTGGTCATTACAAGGATCAAAGTGGAACGGGTGGAAGTAGGTGTGTGCCTTTAACTTGGTTACCTCCCTTATGGGGAAGAGGCCTTTGGTATACTAATAAAATAGTTACAGTGATGGATGGAATGAGAAATGTGGAGCTGCAGCAAAAAGCAGGGGAGGAAATAGAAATGTCAGATAGGATTCAAAGAGTACTAGGACGGATCAGGCAAATGGAAAGAATGAGAAAAGAAAAACTAGCAAAAAGAATCAAAGGCAGAATGGATTGAGTAATCTTGAACCCGAATGAGGTGGATAAGAGTTGAAAGGGTCTTATTGCACAAGAGGAATGTCTGAGGTGTGAATGGTGTGTTTATGAATGGGTGAGAAAATGACTTGGCCTGAAGGAATTTTTTCTTGTCTATTCGAGTGAATAAAGAGGGAGGGTTATGTAATCAAGTGGTGGGGGTATACCAGCTTTGGCTATCAGTCCTGCTGTGTCTTGGTACATTGACCATGACCTACACAGTGGGAAGATGGGGACAATTCTTCATCTACAAGGAGCTAACACAGATTTGGCAAAAAATGGATTTTGGTTGGGTACAAGATGGGTGTGGTTTGACTTAGCCATCCCCTTTTTAAGGGGAAAGGACATTATGGTATTGTGCACATGGATGTGTGCACATAATATAATACACACATGCACACCATAAGACTGGTTACATGAAGGCTGCAGATATGTGTATGTGTGTGAATGTACATACATGTGTTGTGTAAAAAAGCAAGCAAGCAAACACACACACACACAGTTGGTAGAATGTGGGTGAGCACATTACAATGCCTTTAGATATTGCCTATTGGTTGTACCAAGGGCAGGTCTTGTTAAACTATGCTCACCTTCCGGACTGACACCATTTGACTAGTTTTGCCTCTGCGGTCCTTAGTACCCAGGTAACTAATCATATTGGCCTTTACCCTGAAAGAGAAAAGAAAAATTATTTTTCAACCAAAGTAAAGATTAATCATGTCAACCTGCACCACCTAAGCTACATTTTTGTACTTTACCCATGCTAATGCATTCATCGTATTTTCTAACCAATTTCTTGTATAACATCTTTTGCCATAAAATGCAAGATGAAATTTTACTCTGATCTGGAGTTGACCAACCACCTTGACAAATGCTTTTTATATATTTATGTACCAAAGACGGAGTTTGGGAAGGTATTCAATAGGAGAACATTGAAGGTAAATGTGGGTAAAACACTTTCCACTTGATGTTTTTGAAGTGACATTGGAATACATAAGGATTATGTTGCTATCTCATTCACATTAAACTCTTACATATCTACACTGTATAGTTAGTTAGGGTCCAACAACCACCTGGTATTGTGCCATGTTGCTGATTTGTTTTATTTTTATTTTTTTCTTCTTCTAAATTTGATTAGGACAAATACAAATGCATGATAAATACTACAAGAGTAAATATGTTCCATGTGAACAACTTCTACAAAATTAACCTACTCCTTTAGCATGTATGTATATTTATAGGTAGTCTACAGGAGATAAGAGGGAGGGTGGAGGGGAGTGGAGTGTATTTAGGGATGGAATGGGTGGGAATGATTTTATGCCTTCTTTTTGGCTACCTCCCTTGTAAGGGGGAAAAAGCCTTGGTATATGTATGTATGTACTATTATTGTACATATTTTAACCTTGAGATGCAGAAGTAATAATTGTTCTTAATCTAATCAATATAGTGGCATGTTTAACTCGTTCCATTTGAAACGGCACGATACCTTATATTCTGGCTAACACAAAGCAAAATCATCTTGCTGTATATGACCACTTTAGTAATGAAGGGGTTATCTCTATCAACTCTTTCTATGCTGAGTGTCAACTATCTCTTCATTCATATGCATATTCCCTCTAGTATCAAAGGATATTAAAAAAAAAATAAAAAAAAATAATAATAATAATCCACACAATAAAAAAAAACTAATCCACACAATTTGTAAAGTACATAACCACAATGATAAAAATTAAAGTGACAATGGACTGGCATTAGAATTGTACCTCAATTTCCAAGCAATGTTATTGATTGCATCCATAGTGTCTTGATTCTCTTTGTAGAGAACAAAATGGGTGAATCCACATGACTTGGGCCAATCTCGCTTGTTTTTCTGTGCAAGCTCTGAAATAAATAAATAAAATCAATAAAATTTTGTAATGTCAAACAGAATAACAGCATCACCTTAAAATTCTCAGTAACACCATATCTACAACAGCTACTGACAGCAAAAATTACACATAGTTAAAACTTTGGGGACTACTGTTGCAAAGGAACCAGTCCAATGGCATTCTTTTGTTTAGAGACCCATCTCCACTCATTATGTAATGCAGAATCACTTTCAATTTCAATCCCTCCTTCTGCTACCTTCCTCCACCATCCCTATGAAACAACCTCTTCTTTTTCCCTTACTGCAATAGGAGAAACTAAAGCACTGTGCGTTTGAAAGGGTGTGTGAAAGAAGGTTGTGAGTAAATGTAGGCAAAAGATATTAACAACCTTACCTTCCAATTAATTATAACTCTTCCTCCCTTTGTCAGCACAAACCTCATGACATCCATCCAACCCAGGTGCCTTACCATCTTTCATAATTTTAAATTATTCCATTACTTCATCTTTTCCTATATTTTTTATTTTCCTCTCCCATTACAGTCGTTTCCTTTGCTACTCCCACTCCTACAACCAATCCCTCTCTAACCTCTCCATACTCAAGAATTCTGAATGAATAGTGAATAGTCTCATAAAAGAATACTCCATGACTTGTTCTCAGGAGTAACAGTCCATAAACACACATGCATACCAATACTAAGATATATATAGACATAGATATATAAATTTAAAACATATACATACATATATATATATATATATATATATATATATATACATACATATATATATACATACATACATATATATATATATGTACATATATATATATATATATGTATATATATACATATATATATATATATATATATATATATATATATATATATATATACACATATATATATACATACACAGACACATGTCCCATTTCACTACTTACTCCCTCTTCGGATGATAATGTACTTGACACCATCAACTTCTTTTGTGTTGCTGCTGACGCCTTCATATCGAGCCTTGATCTCCTTGTGCACTTTTGTCCTTTCTTCCTTATCAAGTGTGTCCACATTGACCAGCATTTCATCACCTTTGCTACCTTCCTTTTTACCTTTCTCACTTTTTTTTCCACTCTCTGAATCTTCCTTTCCTTTTCCCTCTTCAGACTCCTTCTTTGCCTGTTTCTCCTCTTCATTGTCCTTCTCTTCGGTCTCCTTGTCGTCCATTTCCTCCTCGGATTCTTTTTCTTCCTTCTTCTCACCAGCCTCTTCATCTTCTTTTTCCTCACCAGATTCTTTTTCCTTCTTCTCACCAGATTCTTTATCTTTCTTTTCACCAGATTCCTTGTCCTTTTTATCCAATTCTTTCTCTTCCTTTTTGTCACCTTTCGATTTGGCCTTATCTTTATCTTTTCCTGAAATTATCATAAATTAGTAATAGGCTTCTGACCCAGGGCGGTGGGCAGGGTGCAGGGATGACCCGTCATCCAGGAGGTGCTCAGATGAGAGGAAGGGTGGGAGGGGTGTGGAGTGTATTTAGGGATGAAATGGGTGGGAGTGTTTTTATGCCTTTCCCTTTTTGGCTACCTCCCTTGGAAGGGGGAAAAAGCCTTGGTATATGTATGTATGTGTAGTAATAGGGATGCATAGAAAAATCTAAAAACATTGGTTATATTAGTTCCATGTGACCCTATCGTTGCTGAGGTGCCAGCTACAAAGTTTATTCTGGCTACTGCTTAACAATCCTTTCAGCTGATAGATAAGAAAATCACTGTACTAAAGAGGAAAGTAGTTCTGACAGAAAAGTGTGGAAGGCAGAGGTGGATGGAATAAACTTGTGGGGAAGACTGAAATGAGTAGGATGGATGGAGTGAAAAGGGCACTGTGTGCAAGACAAATTTCTATCTAGGAGGGAAGAGAGAGGACAATTGAAAAATATGAATGGAGAGTGGTTATGAATGGATGAGAAATTGGGATTTCCTCTTATCTGGTATATAATTTTAATTTCTAAAGTGGATAACTGTGGAGGGTCACCATGAAATACAGTGTTAAAGGTAAACCAGCTTTAGTTGTTGGGCCATGCTCTTATGTCTTGCTGCAATGCTGGACTCCAGCAGTGGGCTGGGGGCAGAAATGACCTTTCATCCACTAGTACCTCAGATAGAAAGGACAACAAATGGGTTTGGATGGATGTGGGATCGGTGGATATATGTGAATTGGCCACCCCCCATGTGAGGGGTGGAAAGGCTTTTAGGTTTATGCACGTAAGTAGTATGAAAAGACTGCATTCTTGAGGTGCATTGTTTGCACCCTTACAATGATCAAATACAAAAAGAAAATAAATAACAGTGCTTGCTGCTGAACTAGTCACCTGTATCTGCAAAAGCAGCAATTTCCTTCCATGTCTCTAGAGGAAGGATATCTGGGAAGGGGGCTGTCTTCTCTGAAAATAGAAATACAAATTCCCATTAAAGACTGCAGAAAGTAAGACAGATTGACATACCATATATAAGAAATCAAATGGAAAATAAAACACTCAATATTCTAATAAGAATGCTGCAAATCACATCAACTTCAAAACACACCCACATACCAATAGTAGCAGCCTGTACTGGCAAGGACGGAGTTGAGGAGTCTGTCAAATGGACAATTTCTTCATTTGGTGTGATCTCATTTACTTGGAAATCAGAATACCTGAAACAATAAATTTATATTTAAAACGAAAATGTAAATTTCAATGCACATAAATGCTCAACATGCAAATTACATATAAGTGGTTATATATATATATATATATATATATATATATATATATATATATATATATATATATATATATATATATGTACAACACTGAACGGGTCCCAATGCATAGATACATTTTTATCAACCACAATGCAGTTTACTTTCATGTTGGCCTCCACAGGTCTCACAATGTTGATGGCTTAGAATTAAAGTGCATTGTGGTTGATATATATATATATATATATATATATATATATATATATATATATATATATGTATATATATATATATATATATATATATATATATATATATATACAAGCCGCGCGCTTCGCCGGGGGCTTGGCTACGCAAACAGCGGCCTAGGGCCGCAGTTTTCCGCGCTCTAATCCCTTGTTTTTCCCTTCGTCCTCGGCCTCGGGGCGGATCCACAACACAGGATCCCCAGCATGAAGAAGAACGCGAAGAAGAATGCGAAGAAGAACACAAGGAAGAAAACATGAAGTAGAATGTGAAGAAGAACGCAAAGAAGAACGTGAGGAAGAAGAAGAAGAAGAACGCAAAGAAGAAAATGAACACGAAGAAGAAGAAGAGGAACGCGAAGAAGAATAACAAAAAGAAGAAGAAGAACGGAAAGAAGAAGAATACCACCTGACCCCGACTTACCCAATTGCTTTTTCAAGAATATTTTAGGACAGTGTCACCGTAATACCACCTGTCCCTGACTTCCAGTGTTTTTTAGAATATTTTTATTTAGACTTAGATATATATATATATATATATATATATATATATACACATGTTCAATGCCATATATATATATATATATATATATATATATATATATGTTCAATGCCATATGCATACAATTTTAATAAAGAATATATGTACATATAAAAATAGGACCCACCTTTCTTTGACAATACCATGAAAGCCTTTGTGAGTGCCAAGGAAGGCCTTGATGCCAACTAAGGCCTCTGCTTTCGATGAGGCTACCTTTTCAGTTTTACTGACTTCTTTTTCAGGTTTCGATTCATTCTCAGCTACGTCCCCATTTTTCTTTACATTTTCTGTATCAGCGGCTGCTTCCTCTTCCTCTTCACTTTTATTTTCATCGCCATTTTCTTCAGCCTTTTCTTCAGTATCTTCCTTGTCCTCTGCATCATCATCTTCCATCTCTTCCTCCTCCTCCTCCTCCTCTTCCTGTTCTTCTACTTGGTCCACAACCATTTCTTCTTGTTCCTCCTCCTTTGTTGCTCCACTCTTCCCTCCTTTGCTTTCATCACCCATTTTGGCTTTTAATCAACAACAGCTTCACACTCTGAAAATAGAGCAACTTTGTTAAGACATTTCATGGACAGACTAATTCTAAACACATCTGGTACACAGAAATTTGCTGAGATTATCAGAAGTAAAACAGTAAAGCATATATCTTGCACAATTTTGAGAAAGCTTAAACAAGCAAAACATTGTACATTAGATAAAGGGTTTGTCCTGTAATGGTATTTATCAAAATTGTTGGCAGTTGCCACCTTCAAACATTCCCCGGGATTGTTGGCACAGACTGTTGCATAGCATTGGTTATGAAATAACTTCAAGTTATATCACCTGTCTAAATCCTAACAAATAAATATATTTTATAATTTTAGCTTGTGTAAGGTTAAAAACATATGTAAAACTCACTTAACTAAAGAATTCTCTATTTCCTTATTGTTTTTCACTGTTGGGTCTAATGTGTAGGCTGAAACTCTGAGCACCAACAGTTACGCTATATTTGGGCTCTTCCATTTGGAAAGCTACATTTCTATCAATTTTAAATTATCAAAATACCCACAATAGTGTCTTCTACAAACAATTCCCAGGAAATAACACAATATCTCTTCTCTGAGTGACTTATGGTCCCACTTAGGGGATGTTGCCAATTTCCTGGAGGCCAGGGATCTTCTGCATTGATTGGAAGGATATTGTCACACAATTTTCCTATTTCCTCGATTAGTATGATAAAAGACTTAAATGAATTTGAGCTACCAACATGCTAACACAATAGCAGAAATCATTTGACGGGAAAAATATAACAGGTGAAGATCCTATGCCTGGAGACACATAGCTGTAGCCAAAGCCGTCACCTTTACCCTATACATCTAGACTGTTGAGGCTGGTAGTAGTCATTGCTAGGATTCAAAGAGAGTGCAGGTTTCAAACCCAGATCTCAGCAAATGAGAGACCAGCAAGCTTCTGATTACACTACCAGTGCATAAGAAAAATATAACAGCATCTTGTAAATTTGATCATTATTCATTCTATCAATAATTGACAAATCATTTCAAACATTACAGAACTGATCACTTCTGAATAAATTCAGGTTTCCAAACACTTGAAAAATGACAATTCCAAATTCAATTCTATCACCATCACTAGCCAAATGCAGTTACTCTCACTACTGTGCTCATTTCTTAATTTTTTTTATTCAATGATGCTGAAGAGAAAGAGTTTAAGTGATTGTACTAATACCAAAAAATGAAACAACAACAGTAGGAAAGGTATCTGGAACAGTTGACGTATGAGGGGTGAGTCAAACAACTGTTACATCTAACATCTTCATTAACCATTTTGATATGATTATGTCTACGTAGCGTCATGAGGCGCAAGTGGGTAAACGAGGATGCCAGCATTGGCGTCTTGATTTATATATTTATTATTGTTGTACATGAACCCCCAGATTCTGTGAACTAGTTTGACCACTTTTTTTTTTCTACTCTGAGTAAGAGAAGGAGTAATACAGCAAAGACTTTATATTTTATAATGCAAGTAATGTGATGCATCATTCATAGGCAGCCAATGCTGTGTGCGAGAATTTGACTCATACTGAAGTGGTCAATGACTGACATTAACAATAATAAATTTCATTGTAAAACAATAATAATGTTAATGTCAAGGAATAAAATAAACACCCACTATTCCTCGATTCACTTGCAGATCCACAATTCACATGTTCGCAGAAGCCTACAGCAGCAGCTCCATCCTACCATAATCTAGACATAGCATCATGCATTTTTGATTCCCACATCATCCACAAGCAGGCCACATGGCAGTGACTTGTTGCCGCCACTGCCTTGGCATACTGCCAATCAAATCCCAGCCTGCTCAGTGCCATTCATTCTCAATATTCTTGCTGCCCCTATTCACTATAGGCTTAATTCAAGAAGCTTCTGTGTGATGTGATTTCTGAGTGAATAAGACCTAAGTATGAGTCAATACAATCCCTATTCACTATAGACTTAATTCAAGAAGCTTCTGTGTGATGTGATTTTGAGTGAATATGAGCTAAGTATGAGTCAATACGATCCCATCGGCCTGTTCCATGAGAGATTTGTGATAATTAGCCATGTAGAGGGAGGGGGGATAAACATTTACAGATTTTCACTTTTTGCATAATTTTCATTTTCCCAACTTGAGCAAAAAGCATATGTGCAGGGTGTGTTATGTATAGAGGTGTAGGAGTGAAAATGCAACAAACAGTTGCAGTTACCATAAAACAGCACTAGTGGACTGGCTCTACTCACCACAACAGTGACTCACAATGCATCGACAAAATGTTATGTTGTGACTAATACTGCTCAAATGTGTTCAAAATTTCAATTTCCTTTCAATGATTTAATACAACTTATCCATGCTGTTCATGAACTCATATTATCACATACTGCATGACAATATACACCATAAATATTCACATATCAATTACTCATCTTCAAAAAATAGATATCCACATACTGGCAATTCTAATGCAGGTTTCATGACATCGATTTATTGCCCCCTAGTTACAAGAACAAGCAAAAATAGATCAAACTATTTTACCCAGTCAATAATATAGGATGTTACGTTTGTCACCTCCACACATTTTCATAATATGAAATAATGCAACCTCATCCCGTCATATCATTTGTGCATGTATTGTGAGAGATGTTCTCAGTATTTCACTAATCATACTTTCACTTAACTCATTTTGGTAATGTTCATGAAAACTTGTGAATGTTCATGGAGAATATGAGGATGGACATACTATAATTATGGAAACTTTACACACCACAAGCCATTCTGGATAGTGATAATAATGACCTAAATATGAGATAGCTCTACTCCAATTCAACCCATTAAAGACCTGTGTCCTCTTTTCAAGAATTTTTGGCTAATCCCAGATATCTTATTGAGATTGTAGGAATACCCCTGGGTGCTAACAAGTCAACCTCTCCAATACAAGCCAAATTCTCGCGTGCAGCATCAGATGCCAAATGTATGATGCATCACACTACTCACATAAAATATGGAGTCACTGCTGTATTACTCATTCTCTTTCACTCTGAGTAATAATAAACACAGAAAATGTGATCAAACCAGTTCACAGACCTCGGGGGTCACTCAGTTACATCTACAAAATAAATATAATCAATACGCTGAAGCCAGCATCCTCATCTACCCACTTGCACCTCACAAAACCTATGTAGGCATCATCATATCTAAGAGGTTAAAAACACAACTCCCTTGATGGACTGACCCACTAAACCCCAGTGTCGAGATTTCATTCAAGCTATTGCCAGATGATTCTATTCAGCTTGTATAACACCTATGGACACCTTTGGTTAAATATAAAACATTAGGGTGAGCTCTGAATAACAATAATTATGATAATAATAATAACAAGTAAAGCTACTGGACCCGATGGTGATGCAGGCATGAAGAGAAAAAGCATCACATTTATGTTTTTCTTAAAAAATTATTTCAAAAAATCATCCTGCATCTATTACAGCCATATTACCAAGAGGTTATGGACAAAATGCACAACAGTCAGAGGTGTAAAACTAATGAGCACTAGTGATTTGGGCTGAATGCATCCACGAAGCAAAAAATATTGTATTAGAAGCAATACTCTTATCTTACACTCAAATTACAATTTAACAAACCTCTAATGGTAGTCAAACAATATTTTTTTAAGTTCAGACATTTTGTCTATTACCTCTCACAATTGTCCATTGACTTAGTAAATTGGCAATCATCAAAGAATGTGTAAATATATATGTAATTATAAGTAATAAATAAAACTTTTCATATCTTTAGTTTATCTACAGTATGAAATAAATCAACACGTACTAACCCATACAGTGTTATCACAAAGTAGAGTTCAGATACAAGCTTGTATTGGCCAATTTTCAAAATGTATTCTTTTTTCCATAACTTGTCATAAGACAACATAAAATGAAGGTAGAGCATAAAAAAATATTCACAGCTGATTACATCTGCATTTGTGACCACTCCTCAGTCTGGTAGGATGGGTCAATAGTCTCCCACATGATTTTCAAGGAGTATGGGGGGGGGGGGCATGTTCGCTATCTGAGGTTAGTTTCTACTGCATTCCATAATTTTCAAATGCAATACACCTTTGTGCAAAATATTTTTATCTTGTGCCACTTTTCATGAAATGTAGGTTATGTAATACATTATCTTCAATGGTTCACATTATTCTTTTTTTGTTCAAAGAAGCAGCTGCTATGGCAACTTTCTCAGCATTAAATTAATGCCACTGACTGTATGGGTTAATGCACTCTATTATTGTTCAGCCAACATATCAAGGACTTGCAAAAATCAACAAGAAAACTTACCTACTCGAATCTATCGCTAGCACCGACTTTGGACAATAATGAAACTCTAACAGCTATCTCCAAGCAATTCATACAAACCACGCCAAGACAAACACAAACAATTTCTGAACTTTACAGAATGAAGCACAGCATGCACCAAAACTTCCCCGATGGAACATGTACATGCAGAAACCAATATCCTTCTCATAGAACACCACATGAAAATGACAATTTTTTTTATACCAGAACCCAACACCACACACATACCACACTATATCTCACAAGTAACACCAACAGAAAAACATAAAAACTGTACCAGATGCATACTACTCATTCACATCAACCACCTGTGCCCTAAAACAATGCTCACTCTGCACTCAGGTATAGCTTTGAAACAGTGCCAACACAGAAAAGGCCTGGCCACAGACTCAAATTGGTCCCAAAAAGGTAAGTACAGTAAAGTCTCCAGTTACATCAGAAATCTCTTACTCCAATGTTATGCAAGTCAACCTTATATGCAACTTAAGAATTTTAACTATTGATACATAATACATTCATTCTCTACATCAATGTATCTGAACTTTTCAACCACAAATTCAACCTCATTTAACATTGCCCCAAATAATGTAACCATATTAAATCATGAAACAAAAACTATAATAACAATAAACAAACAAAATTCTATGGCATCAGATACACAATCATTTTCTTATAGTACACAACATAATAAAAAAAAAGTGTAAACATAAAGTACTTATTGCAAAAGTACATGAGGCCTAACTTGAATAATGTCTATGAACACGAAGCAAAAATAAACTAAAGAAAACCACTATGTTCATCCTTTAAAATATTTTAATATTCATGAAATTAGGTCTATCCAATGGCTTCTCCCTTATAAGGAAGGTAGCCAACCAAGGCATGAACCCACCCTGAACCCATTTGTTTCCAGTCTCCATGAAAACCAATTAAACAAGATGCAGTGGTTGTAAGAAGAGTGGGGCTTATTGAATGGCAAGTCTTTCTCCACTTACTACTGCAGAGCAAATGGAATATTGATAGATTGTTTTTTCAGTGTACAATTCTCTCATTCATGTGGAAATAGCATAACTTACAAAGACTCTCTATACAGTTGTCCAACACCTCCAAGGTCACCACCTTCATCTGGCACTTAGGGACTGCTCTAGCACATGACTACATAGCCTTCTTGGGGGCCATCATGAAAGATATACAAGGTAGATGTGGTACATACACAAGATGTCACTACAGCAGTCAGAGCACAAGTGAGGCAGTGGCAGTAGCACAGAAACACATGGGCAGCACTGGGTTACTCAATCCATGAATAACCAAATTTATTCCTTGTTGATTTTCATGGCCTTAACCCTGAATAATCAAATATATGAGTGCTAAACCCACAAATGTTAACCACTTCAGTACGAGTCAAATTCTCGCATGCAGCATCAGCTGCCATATATATGATGCATGACATTACTTGCTTTATGCAATATAAAGTCACTGCCATATTACTGTGTTTATTATTACTTGTGATCACACCAGTTCACAGAATCTGAAGGTAACTTGTGTACAACCACAAAAAATTATAATCAAGACAGTAATGCTGGCATCTTCACATATCCACTTGTGCCCCATGACGCATACATAAGTGTCATCGTACCGAAGTGTTTAAGGGATAACTGTATTGGTACCACACTGACTCTTGTACATGTGTCTACATCTGTTTATATATACATATATATTGTATATTATATCAGAATCTATAGCAAGATTATTATTGCAGTTTTTATCCGCTTTTTCTCTTTCTCTGAGAGCTCTTTTTCCTTCCATAGGAAGTTGTCTTATAATGTCTCCATATGACAGTGTTTTGTATATTACTTTGGGCATGGCTACCTAAGTAATGTACAAAACAATGTATATGGAGACATTCCAAGACAACTTCCTGCGGAAGCAAAAAAATGCTCTCAGAGCAGGAGAAAAAGCAGATAAAAAACTCATAATAATCTTGCCACAAATTTTAATCAAACATGCTTGAGAGAAAAGATCCTGCCCATATATACAAAGATATATATGTATATATGTGTGTGTCTATATATATATATATATATATATATATATCCATCAATCCAAATACAGATATGTACAGTGGTAGTCCTATAAAATAGTGAAGCTGACCATTTTCAAAACCTGTCAACCCTCTTACCTCCTTCACAGCTAACATTCGGTTTCCAGTCTAGGCCCAAGATCTTTATCTATCAATTTCAACTGCATTTCTTGCACTTCTTCACACATGGACAGCTGACAACCAGTGATTGCTCCATTCTCCTTACCACTGTCAGCTGATGACAAAGGAAGTTCCACACTAATACAACAAAGACAACAATCAAAAGTTCCTTTCCAGAGAGATGCGCAAGGGCCCAAGGATTGTTGCCACTGGTGGATGGATGGAAGGATGGATGAGTGAAGAATAAGAAGGGGAAACATACAAGTGCTAAGAGCGAGGCAACATTTTCACCTGGAACACAGGCCTTCTCATGTTGTTGATGTCAGTGATGGACAGGTGGCAACAGAGTAATCTCAAATGTTTTGAACAACAAAGTTTCAGATGCAACAAAGCCTGCAATCATTTGCTTCTATTGTGAGGGAATACAGGGTTGTGAGCATGACCCCACCTCACTTCTTTGTTTAAATAGCTTTTCACACTGCATCAAGCAGGTTGTCTATGGTGTAGGTGATAATGCCCTAACAGAAGAAGGCATCTAGAGGTCATTCTACATTCTCCACTACTTGTCCAAATAACTGCCTTTGACCTTGAGAAGTCAGTCTGGCTGGCCATACATAGGTTGTCCCTGGTGTGGAACAAAAATGCAAGACCATGTTAAACAATGTTCAACACCTTGGCCTGCAGGTTGCATATAACATGAAGAAGCATAGAGCAAAACTGGTCAGAAGTAAACTCAGGAACACAGAACTAGGCCCGTGACTTTTTTTTCCACCATCATCTTGTCACAATGTACCAGCCTTCATCAAATACAAATATGTCTAGAAAATGATGGTTGCTTTCTACATGCAACACCTATTTGCTAGGAGAAACCTTTCATAACCTTGTGGCTAACAATAGGAAAATGTGGATGACCAGCATTACATAAGAGGCCTGAGCATTGGGAGCAAGTATGGCCAATACTGCACAAACATCTATGAAGGGTGGCACAACCACCAACACACAAAAACATCTGCTATTTCACATGGTAATATGTAAGCTACATGATGAGTCCCAGGGTCAATTAATTTGACAACAAAACCTCAAACACTGCCAGAAAAAGATATGTGGATCTCCAGAGTAAGACTCAAGGTCTGGGAGCAGTACACAGATGTGGACAGAAGTGCATAACATTTCTTACAGAATGTTGCTAAGTATACAGCACTGCTTTCAATAATCAGTGATTGTTAAGTTTTGTTATATACTATTATTTTTTCAATAAATATCAAATACTGAAATCATTCTTAATATTTTCTTGTCCACCCATCAGTGATAAAACTGTCTTGATATCATGTTAGGTTTATACAATAGTCCAGGTTAACATGTCATTAAGGATGAATTTACTTAAGGACAACATTACCACAATCTGACTAGCTATGCTTATTAATTATTTTCTCTCTGCAAAGCAACTGCTTCAATCACCTCTCCATACTGCATTAATTTTCTCAATACTTTCTATGCACATTCTATTCTATCTTTATATGCAATGTATTTTCCCATCTAAAAGAGGAAAACTCAAATTAATCAAACAAGCATAACCTACATAAGCATTGGCATCACCATGCAGTAAGTTCATATAGGCTGTACTTTCTCGCCTTCAAAATGAAAACAAGTAATTTTCATGGAACACCATTTGATGAGTCTGCAATATAGGATACACTACCAGCTGCTAGTCAGCCACAAGCTTAATACTATATGAGATGTGTCAAATAATGTGGGATATCAGGGTCAGCAGCAGTGGTTCACCAACTGTGAGGCAGCCTCTGAACTCAACCAACTACCCGACACATCAAGAACCTAACAATGAAAATCAACAAAATAAATATTTTGTGTCAGCTAGAAGAAATTATTTACAGTATACAGAACATATATAACAACCACACTTGAATATGCTGAATTCCAGCATGGATACAATCAAGAAAGCAAAGATATAAAACAAACTTCGCAATACAAAGCATAAGAATGCCAACAGGATACACTATAACCACTCAAAATACAACATCTAAATACAGAAACTAAAATCTTTCCCATGGAATACCACCTGAAAATGAAGTTGCATAGTTCTACACAACAGTCACCAATCTCAATATCTAACAAAAGTGCAACTAACCAAGTGCATAAAACAAGGAAAATACCTGTAGCATTAGTCAAATATCTCAAGCAACTTGCTGCTTATATCAAGCAACATAACCTTACAAGGACACAAACACACTCAGATCACAAAACAAGCAATCCTAATCCAACCACTAAACTCGCTACTCCAGCAAATTTCCTCAAACACAAGCCTTTTCAAATAATTACAACCACAGCAAGAACTACACTAGCATGACTGCACTTAAGACACCTTCCTGCTTTAACACAATAACATCGGATAGGCCAAGCCATTAAAACAATATGCGGCTATTACAATTTTTGCATAGGAGACACTAAATAAATCCTACATTACCCTGTTTTAACTTTATCCACCCAAAAACTCATCACTACCATGAGTGAATCATGGATAGATCCAATGGATATTGCCAGTTACCAGGGAACTATAAGTCTCCTCCAAGTACCTAGGCAACAGATCAAGGTCAAAAACCATGTAAGATATAGTAATTCTTAAGATTATAGATTTTCACAGTTGCCCAATACATAAACCATAGCAGTCTGAATATTTCTTTTTAACTTTTGCATATGCCGACTGGCGGAGGATGCAAACCTAACCCTTAACCCGCTGTTTAACTGTGAACGTATTCCACACCACAGATGTGATACATAATCTACTTAAATATTGCAGCATACCTAGTATAAATGATTAAATACACAAAATTAAGATTCTAACATGCATCCATGAAATCATGGGCATCATAAATAAATAACTAAAGAAGCAAAATTCTTTGCATTCACCTAAGTAATGTAATACCATGATATGTTTCCTTCATTACTCCTGAGTTCTACCCAAATGGTACTACAGGCAACCCTATTACCATTGTATGGAATATACCTGAAGAAATGCTATTTAGTTCATAGCTGTAATTAAAATTCAAACACTTGAAGAGGAACTACATGCTCTCTCTCTTGCTTTCATTTATCTGGAATATATCTATCTTAATCAAGGCCACTAGGCAGTCTTAAGTTTAAGTAATATATACAGAACATTAATTTGAGAAAACGGAATGGCATTACATAACAGTTCCTCAACTAATATCCATACAAGCAATGGGCCGGGTTACACTCCAGCTACTTTGGGTACATCAACAAGAAATGCATTCTCTTAACAATACAACTATATATTAAAGTTTTGTTAGTGGTTATACACCTTGGTATAACTCCCCTATAATTTGTTATATTTACACAAGTACCTCATGACATGAAATACTTCCACAAATTAGTGACACGAGTTAGCGTGGTTGTTGCATGAAGCTGGGATAAAACCCCACGCCTGCCCGCTTCCTTCTCCAATTTGAGTTTCATATATACCGGCCAAATGTAAAATATGTAGGCCTGAGCCTAGTTTAAACTAAGCAAACGTGTACGAACAATAGAAATTTTAAGATTTCTAACCTGAATATACCCGTTTATACTTACATTACAGAGAAATTATTTAAACAACGTTTCTCCATGCGATGCCGGGATCGTATTTTGTTGTTGATTGTAGCATTTCGGATTCCCAAGCGCATTTACTTGAGCGATCGTATCATATTTAAAAATTGTCTAATTGGGTTCTATAGTATTGGTAATTTTGAAATAAAATTTATATTCTGATACAGTAAATAATTTTTTCATAGAAATTAAAGCTATAAAATAACACCCGTAATATATTATGTAGAATAATAAAGTTTTCCTTTAGGTACTCCTAAAACAGCTAGAGCAAGAAACTCCTCATACTATGTTGGTATATTGCATAAAAAAACATATGTAATCTATTAATATGATTACCACAGTTTTTTCCAGAAAAATATATTCATTTGTAAGGGAAAGTAGAAGCGTAAGTGGCACTACTTTCACGTGAATTGTGTGAGGAGGACCAGTTAGGTAGGTGGGGGTAGGGTAGGGGGTGAGGGTTAGGGGGATGAGCAAACAAGGGTCGAGTTGAGAAGGAAACAACTACTGCACGGGCGACCGATGTAGGGGGGAGGAGGAGCCGAGGTGAAGGTAGCGACGCGGCGGCGGGCCTGTTAGGGCGACGCAGGCAGGGGAGGGTGGCAGGGGGGTGGGGAGTGTCGTTGCGGAAGAGGTGGTGGAGGAGGGAGGGTTCACGCGGGAAGCCGTGAGACTGATAAGTGTGAAGAAGTGAGAGAATGGGATATCGAGCGTACAGAAAATTAGGCACATACTTTCGGTTGTATATAATATGGAACCATTCACCAAGAGAACGAAAAATATGGTATATATAGGATACAGAGAAAGTTATAACATAGAAGAAATTGACCCCAGGCACATCGGGTAAATTACTAGCCCCTCCACTATGGTGACGTAATCAAATGCTTTCCCTGACGAACACCAAGCGATTCTCTTTAGTTTCGAGGACATCAACCATAGCAAACGGATAACCTTTCAACTCATTATATGTTCACAAAATAAATTCTGACTAATGACAATATTATTCCATGTAAAGCGCTCCATACATGCAAGATTAGATTGTGTCAAGAACCCAATGCGTTTGCAAATGGAATGCGAGACTGATAATCAAAACCTTATTGGTTATCCAGCTGGTCGATAATACTTTGTGTTTTTCATCCTGATATTAAGGGCACATATAAAAAAGTTCTTGCTCAACCATCCCCACCCTACCTTAAAAATTACCCTAATGTATTTTGTACAACTAATCGCCGTAAAAATCACAAAACAATAAAATAAGGCTTTAATAACATTTTTGTGGTTTTATATTTTCTTAGTTTCATTAAAGATTTAATAGGTTCCTGTAGCTTTGCCATGCCATCAGATAATGATTGTACATTACGGCAGTCTTCCTCTGAAGTACACATAATTATGATAATACAATCAGTAAAATAAATACCCTATCATGAACAACTAAAATGGCCGTATGTAAAACAAGTTTTATAAGAAACCTTTTTTTTTGCACACATGAATTAATTTCAACCATTGTGGCCGTCAAAATAGTATATATTATTATGGTTATTATAATTGTCATAATCATTATCATTACTATTATTATAATTATTACCATTACCATTAATATTACTATTATGATTATTATTGTTGTTATTATTACTGTTATTATTATCACTATTATCAGTTATTATCATAATTATTATTATTATTATTATTATTATTATTATTATTATTATTATTATTATCATTATTATCATTATTATTATTATTATTATTATTATTATTATTATTATTATTATTATTATTATCATTATTGTTATTATGATCATTATTATTATTATTATTATTATTATTATTATCATCATCATTACTATTATTATTATCATTATTATTATTATCATTATTGCTATTATTACTTTAATTATTATTATTATTATCATTATTATTATTATTATCATTATTATTATTATCATTATTATTATTATTACTATTATTATTATTATTATTATTATTATTATTGTTATTATTATTATTATTATTATTATTATTATTATCATTATTATCATTATCATTATTATCATTATTGCTATTATTACTATCATTATTATTATTATTACTATTATTATTTTTTTTATTGTTATCATTATTATTATTATTTTTATTATTATCATTATTATTATTATTATTATTATTATTATTATTATTATTATTATTATTATTATTATTATCATTATTATTATTATCATTATTATCATCATGATTATTATTTCTACCACTGTTATCACTACTGGGATACTGACTGCATAGTTAAATGCAGTCAGTAGACAGGGTCTTAGGGGGCACTACCATGAATCAGTCACATATCATTCATCTATGTTAGAATTTAACATCTCTACTCATAAAGGAACGATGACACGGTTTTTCACTATGGCTGTCCCTACTTTCTGCTGCCTATTTTCAACATTCTACACTTCTAAGACTTCACCTTTCCTTTTATTTTTGTCTTCCTGTGGTAGAGAGGAGAATGTTGCCACCCTACTCCCACATGTGTCGTTGAAAGTGACCAAATGGGACAAAGTGAGGAGAGTAGGAATCTCCCCCCCACCACCACCACCCAAGGTATTGTCTTCTGTGAAGTCAGTGCATAAGAGGGTCTGGGAGAACTCCAATCAGAACCCGGGTAATTGGGTCAGTAAATGTCTATGGATGTGGTGCGAATCAGAGATAAAAGGAATAAATTGGTATTAGTTTTGCGAAAAGAAAGTCGGATGTGTTAGCGTTGACTAGAATGATAATTAAAGGAAAAGGTAAACTTGGGATTTGGGAGCGTGGTAGGTACGGTATCAATAGTGACAACAGGACGAGGGAGGGTAGGACTGACTTTGTTGGCGATTGATGAGATAGTGCGTGGTTGTGGGAAGAGAAAAGTCATAGAAGAAGATGTATGCAAAGGTGAGATTGGAGTGGGGGGGATGGACATTTGGGATTGCGTATGGCACTGGCAGTGAAAAAAAATTAGTAGGAAAGAGAAGCGTTCTGGAGTGATTTAAACGAGTTTAAAGATATTTTTTGGGAGGAATGTGAATATTGTGATGTTGGGAGATCTTGATGCTAGTATAGAAGATGAGGCGGTAGATGAAGAAGAGAGTGGCAGAAAGGATTGATGGCCGAGATAAGTTGTTTGGCATGCGCAACGAAAAATAAATGGTGATAATGAACACAGTGTTTGAGGGAGAAGATGAGTATAAGTATACCTGGCCCAAGGTGGTGGGTAGTCGAGTAGTCAATAGGGTATAAATGGATTATGTAGTGGTGTCCACAAAGAGGACTGGAAGAGTTCTGGGAGTAAATGCGTTCGGGGGAGAAGGAAATGTATTGTCTAATTATAATATGATGGAAGAGAAACTAAGATCAAAAGTTGAGTGGAAAAGGAGGAAAGAGAGGGAGGTAGAGGGATGCTGAAAGGGAGCAAGTTGAATGAGAAGGCGAAAAAGAAGGAATGCCAGGCAAAGCTAAGAGAGGTGTGGGATGTAATGAAAAATAAAGGAAAAGTGCTCAAAGACTGAGTGTTGGGATGGCGAGGATGGGAGGGAACAGAAGGAAAGACTATAAAAAGGAAAACAACGAATAGTGGAAAAAAAGAGGTGAGGTTGGTGATGGAAGAAAAAGAAAGACAAGCATATAAGGAATATTTGCAAGTAATAAAAAAGGAATCATAGAAGGGTTAGAGAGTAGAGTGAAAGCAGTGCGCAAAGTGAGGGAGGCAAAGATAAGAGTGAATGTGAGATGGGGTAGGTGTTTGTTGGAGAAATCTTAAAAAAAAAAAAAAAAAAAAATGTGCTGGGAGGATACCATGTCGAACACATGGGCAGTTGGTCGTGAGTTCGATTCCCGGGACCTGGTGAGTGCCTCTTGCTTTGATTCCCGACAGGCCTGGCTAGGCCAGGAGGCGACCCAAACATCGGCCTTAATAACCCAGCGGCTTGCCGCAACTGATACGGGCTGCCCTACCAGGGGTTTCTCACTTTCCACTTCGTGGGTGCTGGATGGTGAGATGAGAAGATAACAAGAGTGAGGGAGGTGAGTTGGGTCGAGAGGACAGGGTAAAATGTGCAGAGGGGCAGATCTTAATGGAAGGGAAGGCGGATATGCTGAATGTAAAGGTGGATAAGAAGGCTCTGACTGTGGCGAGAGGAGACGATAGGAGAAAATATGTGATGAAAGAGGAGAATTATAAGGTTATAACAAAAGAGGAGATACAAGGTGCGTTGAAAGATATGGAAACTGGTAAAGCAACTGGGTCAGATGGCTGCCGTGTGGAATGTATGACGAAGGGAGGAATAGTTATAGTGGAATGGCAGGTGAGATAGTTTAATGCGTGCCTTAGGGAAGGAAGTGTGTACTGGTGGACTAAAGGAGTGCATATATAGTCCCACTATACAAGAGGATACGGAACACGTATAAATGTAATAGTTTTAAAGGGATCAAATTACTAAGTATAGTTGGTAAAGTCTACTGGATGATGTTCAGGGAATGAGGAAAGGAACAGAGGGAAATATTGGGGAAGTGGTTAATGGATTTTTTTTTTTTGTTTTTTTTTTGTATAAAGGTAAGGACATCTTTCGGGCTTTCATGGATTTTGAGACGCCGCATGACGGCTGACAGATAGGCGTTATGGAATATGTTGCAGATATATGAGAGGGGAACAGGTCTATTGAGGGAGGTCAAAATTATTTACGTGATTGATAGATCTTGTGTGAGGGTAGGGAAAGGAGACAGTGGGTAGACTGAGGTGAGCATGGAACTGTGGGTTTTGTAATTTCACTATGGTTGTATGTATGGATAGGGTGGGGAGGAAGGTATTGGCGAGGGTGATGAGCAGATTTTTGGGATTGATGAGTAGGAGTGGAGGGATGTGATAGGTGAGCCAGTTGTTACTTGCGGATAACATTTCGGTTGATAATAATAATGATAACAAAGATGATAATATAATAACAATAGTAGTAATAATGATAATAATAGTATCATTATCATTACTATTATTATAATTATTATTATTATTATTATTATTATTATTATTATTATTATTATTATTATTATTATTATTATTATTATTATTATTATTATTATTATTATTATTATTATTATTATTATTATCATTATTATTATTATTATTATTATTATTATTATTATTATCATTACTACTATTATCATTATTACTATTATCATTATTATCATTATCATTATTATTGCTGTTGTTACTATTATCATTATCATTATTGCTATCATTATCCTTAGAATTAGAATTCACATTTGCATTTGCATCTTTGTTTCCATATTAGTATAAGTCATGACTGGATCTGGTAGACTAAAAATTACTATCGAACACAGGTGGCCTAATCACCAGATAAATCGCAGAAAGCAAACACGCTAAAGGTTTCAGGGAGACGAGTGACCCCTGATCTGAATCCGGCAGCAGCAGCAGCTCTGTGAATATCTTAGTACTTACGCAGTCGATTAGTTCAGGAGGTGACCATGGCATATACACGCCACAGAGAGAGAGCGGGGGGGGGGGGGTATCACCATCCAGTACTCAGTAAATGCGTTAACCTCTTCAGTACGAGTCAAATTCTCGCGGACAGCATGAGCTGTCTGATGTACGATGATGCACCACAATACTTGCATTATAGAATATAAAGTTACTGCTGTATTACTCGTTCTCTTTCATTCTGAATATCAATAACCACAGAAAATATGATCAGGCCAGTTCACAGAATATGGGGGTCACTCAGCTACGACTACAAAATAAATGTAATCAAAACGCGGACGCCGGCATCCTCATATACTCACTCGCGCCTCAGGACGCCT
>NC_134778.1:60272302-60274802 GCF_046742065.1 Oratosquilla oratoria | reverse complement strand
GATAATAACAACAACAACAACAACAACAACAACAATAATAATAATGATAATAATAATAATAATAATAATAATAATAATAATAATAATAATAATAATAATAATAATAATAATAATAATAATAATAATAACAATAATAATAACAATAACAATAATAATAATAATAATAATAATAATGTCTACAGAACAAACATACCTTATTTCAACCATTCGAGAAGCGTGACACACAAAATAACACACACGCTATCGTATTAATATATATGATGATAATAATAATAATAATAGTAATGATAATAATAATAATAAAATAATAATAATAATAATAATAATAATAATAATAATAATAATAATAATAATAATAATAATAATAATAATAATAATAATAATAATGATAATAATAATAATAATAATAATAATAATAATAATAATAATAATAATAATAATAATAATAATAATAATAATAATAATAATAATAATAATAATAATAATAATAATAATAATAATAATAATAATAATAATAATAATAATAATAATAATAATAATGATAATAATAATAATAATAATAATAATAATAATAATAATAATAATAATAATAATAATAATAATAATAATAATAATAATAATAATAATAATAATAATAATAATAATAATGATAATAATAATAATAATGATAATAATAAATTATAATAATTATAATAAAAACAAAAACAAAAACAATAACATCAATTACTGTACAACAGTAAATTTAGACAACCCTGTTGTCAATAATTTCTTGTTTATAAGAAAATGGACAAAATAACACAGATTAAACGCGTTTTCCGGATATTACGTCAAAATCCCCACAGTAAATAACTAAACAAATAAATAAAAAGTAAGGGAATAAATAAATAAGTAAATAATTAATAAACATATAGATAGATAAAAAATATATAAATATATATACTGTAAATTGATTCTGAACAAAATTGACGACGATGAAGGAGATACGATACGCTTTTTTCTAGTATTATTTTGAAAACCATCAAACGATAACTGCCAGCAAAGGGTGGTCACACAGGACGGACGTTAGATAGAAGCATCTCCCCCCCCCCCCTGCCCATTTCCCAAGCTGATCAACTTTCACCTTCGTCTAGCTTGAAGATGTTTCTTGTGATCAATTTCCACCATTTTTGTTTTCGCAATACAACCGGCGACTGTTCTCTCGATGACACAGGAACAGATTCATCCCCGTGCAACACGTTTCTTCTGAGAAAGATCAGTTGAGGACCGTTACCGGCCGCTGTGGGGTTGCGGGTATCTCACTCAGAGAAGCTTGAAACAAGTTCTGGATTGAAGGAAAGTGGAACTAATCTAACACACAAAACCGTGTGTTAGTATGAATAGAAATAGTATGAATAGAAGTTTTTTATATAAAATTTGGCTAAATCAGGCAACAGGAATAGACAGTTCTTAATAAAGTACGTTTTGTAGAAGATACACATATGTATATACTGTATGTATATATGTATATATGTATATATATATATATATATATATATATACATATATATATGTGTGTGTGTGTGTGTGTGTGTGTGTGTGTGTGTGTGTGTGTGTGTGTGTGTGTGTTCGTGTGTGTGTGTCTGTGTGTGTGTGTGTGTGTGTGTGTGTGTGTGTGTGTGTGTGTGTGTGTGTGTGTTGTGTGTGTGTGTCTGTGTGTGTGTGTGTGTGTGTGTGTGTGTGTGTGTGTGTGTGTGTGTGTGTGTGTGTGTGTGTGTGTGTGTGTGTATGTGTGTGTGTGTGTGTGTGTGTGTAAATTACAGCAAACCAAAATATCTAATTTTGTAATGGCCTCTGGATCATTTCTGGCACATTTAATAACTTTGTTCTGGTTGACGGCTTGATTCGGGCCAGGAAAATATCTGGCGAAAAAAAGAGGATTGATTCGCTCATACTAACTTGATTAATCAGAGTCCAGTGTATTGAGTTCGGTACGCGAAGGCGATGCTCGAAGTCACAGGTATTCGCCACCCCGAGTTCGATTCCGATGGCCGAGTTCGGTCGTTGGTGTATGAAGCATGAAACGAGATACAGAACATCGAAAGAGATATTAACTCACACCACGTAGTTACTAGAGCAGCGTTTCTCAACCAGGGTTCCCCTGAACCCTAAGGTATCGCAAAATGTCCCTAAGGGTTGGTTAGTTAGAGGGCAGGATAAATAAGATGGGGGAGAGGGAGGGAGGGGGGGGAATTGGGGGTTTAGTGTAAGGAAAGAATGAAATGGAAGGAAGTCAGAGTTATGATAGATGTGGGGCAGAGCTACTTGTTCGGTTACTTTTATAGTCTCGTGGACTGTTATTTCCGTCAGGACAAGTGAGATGAGCTAATGCACTTTTGATTTTTTATTTAATTTCATATACGTAATATGAATAAACACGCACAACATATTCTTGGTTATTGTAATAATGTAATATAGATATCATTCTATCTAACCTATTATTACGATGAAAATTTATGAAAAC
>NC_134778.1:60249802-60267302 GCF_046742065.1 Oratosquilla oratoria | reverse complement strand
TATATATATATATCTATATATGTATATATATGTATATATACATATATATATATGTATATATATATATATATATATATATATATATGTGTGTGTGTGTGTGTGTGTGTGTGTGTGTGTGTGTGTGTGTGTGTGTGTGTGTGTGTGTGTGTGTGTGTAACCCTCACTAACCATCGCCAACCATGCACATGATCCATACACATGCGAGATCGTACTCGTCTTTAGCAAGACTCCAATCTTGCATATCTGACAAATTCCTCAATCACTAAAGAACTTAACTCAATATGACGCCCCCACGGCATCACCACCACGAAATGTCTAATGCTACCAGACTCTATTGATCCCTTTCTTATACCTACCCCCATTACAATATCTTAACTTCAATATATATGCCATATCTAACCAGTGGCGTAGCTAGTGCTTTTGCCGCCCGGGGCTGCCCTCATGTTTGCCGCCCCTTCTCACAAGGAATTCAATAATTCAATATTACAAATGCACATTAACTTCTAAGGATATATATAAATATATATATATATATATATATATATATATATATATATATATATGTGTGTGTGTGTGTTTGATTGACAGTTGATGTTAATATATCCTTTAAACTGTCACGCTTTATTATGCTTAATAACGTAGAAAAAACTGACATCTATGAGAGACTGATTAACGTAATTTTATATCAATCATACAAGGACCAAAAATGCCGCCCCTCAAAAAGTGCCGCCCGGGGCGGACCGCCCCTACCGCCCCCCCTTAGCTACGCCACTGTATCTAACCACATCCTCCAACAATATAACTAAACCCCATACAATGGAACTAGCACCTGTTTAATGACTAACACATCTCCCAAATGGGAACCTACACCAACATGCTTACCTAAACACTTCTCCACTATATTAACGAACAGCCGCGCCCGTTATAGATAGGACTGCCGAGGTCAAGGAGCTAACAAGAGGCCTGCCTATGTCAAGGACCTAGGCAGTAGAGGTAGGGAGACCCTCTTCCTTATCTCTCCTTGTATATATTTCCGTACCTGAAAATTAATTAAGGAAGAACACCCCACGCTTCAAGGAACCCATCCCTAGAAAGTCTGCCCCATATGTCGCCTTTGTTTCATATATATATATATATATATATATATATATATATATATATATATATATATATATATATATATATATATATATATATATGACGCAAAAGAGGACACATTTGTACCTCTATAGTTGAATGCTGACAATCCGGAATTTCATCTCATTAAAGGGGTATTTGCAATCAAAATTTACCTTTAAAGCTGAACACGCCATTCTAAAAATTAAAGGAGATTATTTTGTTACATGAAATTCCGCAATTTTCCTCGCGAGTTCCATAAACCATAAATATCAAAGGATAGGCTTATCTATTCTATTTACTTATTTATTTATGTATTTAACTATCAATTTATATAATTATTTATTAATCTATTGTATTCATTTGTTTGCTTATTTGTTTGTTTATCTTTTTGTCCTTTCCTCATATATCTGGCTTCTATGATGTGTGTTTTTCCTTAATGGAGTCAATAGCTTGGAAAAATACTATTGTTGAGGAAATGTGTCCTCGTTCATAAGATTGGCATACAATGAGTCTCATCCAGTGGTAGATTTACCCCCCTGGTGCTCAAATATAATACGATATGTGTGGGGGGGGGGGGATAGATCACACCTGAAAACTTAGCCCTAATTCTGTAACACAATGTAACTGGCTATACGCATATTGTTTACATGAGTGAAAATTATATTCACTTTCTTGGTTGAAATTTGTTTTGCTCACAATATGAATGATAACGATGCTTCCATGTTCTTTTGCCTTTATGTGTAAGTGAACCTATTTTTCCAGTGCCAGAAAGACTTAAATTTGTATGAAATCATCTATGTTATTGATGTGAATTATGAAAAGAAATAGCCCTAGAACTGCGCCAGAACGGAACCCTGAGGAACTCTACTCGTAACATCTTTCCGGGTAGAAGTTTTACCATGCAGAACAACTCACTGTTACGATTGTTGAACCAGTTTCTAATCCAGCTTAGCTTATTGCCTCTTATTCTATGGGAGACGAGTTTGATTAGCAGTCTCTCGTGCTGGACAGGATATCCTTTTCTCATTCCAGCTATATTAGATCTGCACTATCAGTCGTAGCTTGAGATAACTGAAATTTAGAATTCTACAAAACATAGTCGCTGAAGAGTGTTTACGTCTGATACCAACCTTGCTGTCATTTATTAGACAATTTATCTCTAAGAGACGTTCTGTGGCATTTCTTCTAATTGTTTTCATATTATTTTCTTTGAATAGTCAGGTTTTGCAGGGCGGGTCTGTGACTTCTTTTTTCGTTTTGTTTTAGATATGGGAATCACGTTTGCAAATGTCTACTTTCTTGGTCATTTCCTTGGTCATGATTGATATATATTGTCAACGCCGTCTGTTGTAGTGGCTGTCGTGAGGTACATAGGTAAAGGAGGAAGTAATAATGTTACGCACCACGCTTGTCTTCTTTATTGGTGTGGTTTCATTATTTTCTTTCTTCTTCCGCCCCTTCAGTATTTATCACTCTATACCTCCGTGATCCGTTCAGCTTCAATTATGCTTCCTGGTCACACCCCCGAAGGTGTTGTCACTTTGACAACTAGACACAGAAAGAACAATACTTGTACGTTCCTCACGAAGAGGATGGGGCACTACTTTTTAGCGGAGGAATACCAGATTGAAAGGATCCACATTATATATATATAAGTCACGTTCTACTCAACATTCTCCCTTTCATATGACTTCTTTAATTCTATTTCATTTTATAACAGTTAATTATTCACTACAATACATCAACTTCGACAAAGACAATTTACATATATTGTACATATAGTAACTGCATGCGTACACACGTGATTATGATTGCCATTAGACTCTAGCCTCCTTTACATGTCAGATATTTTCTCATATCCACCCAGACATAGTACTCTGTACTATACATACATCAAATATCGTAAACCATGATTCGTAATTAATTTTAGTACATACCATTGTCAGTACACTTGAATATCATACAATTGGTGCTTAACACAGATCTAGCACCAGCCATGATTAGTAATTAACCTCGATACATATTATACTTTATCTGTAGAACATCATACATCAAATATTCTTATACATAGTGCAATCGGCACTCACACCCTCCCCTTTGTGATCATCCAAGATCACAACATCAATGACGGGAGGTCATTTTTACACTGAGTCACCTTCTAATAATAGTATTAATTTAGAAATAGGTCGCTTATAAAGTTTCTTACCACGTATTATTTCTACTTGTCTAATCAGTCCTATTTCTAAATTAATATTATTATTAGAAGGTGACTCAGTGTAAAAATGACCTCCCGTCATTGATGTTGTGATCTTGGATGATCACAAAGGGGAGGGTGTGAGTGCCGATTGCACTATGTATAAGAATATTTGATGTATGATGTTCTACAGATAAAGTATAATATGTATCGAGGTTAATTACTAATCATGGCTGGTGCTAGATCTGTGTTAAGCACCAATTGTATGATATTCAAGTGTACTGACAATGGTATGTACTAAAATTAATTACGAATCATGGTTTACGATATTTGATGTATGTATAGTACAGAGTACTATGTCTGGGTGGATATGAGAAAATATCTGACATGTAAAGGAGGCTAGAGTCTAATGGCAATCATAATCACGTGTGTACGCATGCAGTTACTATATGTACAATATATGTAAATTGTATGCGTACACACGTGATTATGATTGCCATTAGACTCTAGCCTCCTTCACATGTCAGATATTTTCTCATATCCACCCAGACATAGTACTCTGTACTATACATACATCAAATATCGTAAACCATGATTCGTAATTAATTTTAGTACATACCATTGTCAGTACACTTGAATATCATACAATTGGTGCTTAACACAGATCTAGCACCAGCCATGATTAGTAATTAACCTCGATACATATTATACTTTATCTGTAGAACATCATACATCAAATATTCTTATACATAGTGCAATCGGCACTCACACCCTCCCCTTTGTGATCATCCAAGATCACAACATCAATGACGGGAGGTCATTTTTACACTGAGTCACCTTCTAATAATAGTATTAATTTAGAAATAGGACTGATTAGACAAGTAGAAATAATACGTGGTAAGAAACTTTATAAGCGACCTATTTCTAAATTAATACTATTATTAGAAGGTGACTCATAGTAAAAAAGACCACCCGTCATAGAAGTTGTGATCTTGGATGATCACAAAGGGGAGGGTGTGAGTGCCGATTGCACTAGGTATAAGAATATTTGATGTATGATGTTCTACAGATAAAGTATTCTTATACATAGTGCAATCGGCACTCACACCCTCCCCTTTGTGATCATCCAAGATCACAACATCAATGACGGGAGGTCATTTTTACACTGAGTCACCTTCTAATAATAGTATTAATTTAGAAGGTGACTCAGTGTAAAAATGACCTCCCGTCATTGATGTTGTGATCTTGGATGATCACAAAGGGGAGGGTGTGAGTGCCGATTGCACTATGTATAAGAATATTTGATGTATGATGTTCTACAGATAAAGTATAATATGTATCGAGGTTAATTACTAATCATGGCTGGTGCTAGATCTGTGTTAAGCACCAATTGTATGATATTCAAGTGTACTGACAATGGTATGTATTATACTTTATCTGTAGAACATCATCCATCAAATATTCTTATACATAGTGCAATCGGCACTCACATATACATACATATATATATACATACATATATATATACATACATATATATATATATATATACATATCTATATATATATATATATTTTTTCTAATTATTTCTATTGGGATAGTAATTTAACTTTTCGTTGATAAAGAAATGGATGCCAACCGTCTGGCCTGATCGTATTTACAAAAGTGAGTCAGGGTTCCAATCAAAATAACACATGACTCAGATAGTACTTTGCTTTAATGTTTCTGAATATGGAAATAAAATAGTTGTTTAAGAGTGCATGCCTTCATTTCAATGTTTAAGTCGGCTCTTGACAGACACCAGTGGGCCAAATTGGCCAATGTGATTTCTGATAACCTTTATATTCTTAGTTTAGCTGTAGAATTTTTTGTGAATTCCTTCAGATTTAACAGCCATTTTCATTTCTACTTGTATTTTTTTCTGATCAATTTTTTCAAATCCTTATGGGTCATTGCAGAACACTGGTAAACATTTGGGTATTCAAAATGCTTGAATTTCCTGTAAGCTTCTCTCTCTCTCTCTCTCTCTCTCTCTCTCTCTCTCTCTCTCTTTCAAAGCTTTTCTCAGATTCTTTGTGAAATAATTTTGTCAGATTGATTAAGAGGTGATTGTGAATGATTTTAGTGGACGTGTTTTGAAATATTTTCCACATTTGATCCACTGTTTTTTCACCATAGCTAGACTCCCAGTCTATGAGCTGAATCTTTTATGGTAAACTAGTAAAATGAGCTTGTCTGTAGTTAGGTGCACCAATAACTGTACATATAACTGTTGTTCTGAAATCATACTTATATTTATTCACTTCTTTCTTCTTAAACTCTGTATTTTCTATAATCAATTCTCCCTTTATGCCCTCATCTCTACCCGACTCTTCCTTTCCATTTCCTTCCAAAATATGTTATTGTTATTTTAAAGTTTCTCAGAGAAATACCTACCCTACCTCATATTCGTTCTCCTCTTGGTCCTTTCACTTTGAGCTTCGCTTTCATACTCTTTACTCAATACCTCTTACATGCTTCCTTATTTCTTCTTTGCAAACATTGTTCATATGCACATCATTCCCCGCACTATTTCACTCACTTCCCCATCTCACCATTCACTACCCCTTCATCTGTTCCCACCTATTCTTCGCATCCCAATCATACACCTTTTGGACACTTTAATATTTTAATATTGAAACCCATCCACTCTTTTTCTACCTCTAAGTTCACCCTGCTTTTTCACTCTATTCAGTATGTCTCTCACATTCCTGATATTGCCTGATATTCGTCCTCTGTCTCCCTCTCATACAGATCATTCACTTTCAGCACCTGTCTCCCTCCTTTCTTTTGTTTCTTCACTGTAAATCCACTCTCAGTTTCACTTCCACCAGATGACTATCAGATACCCCACCTCTCTCCCCTAAACATATTCACGTCCAAAACCATTACCTATTCCATCAAAACTCTCAACTTCTCTCGCACGAACCACCTTGGTCCACGTATACTTATGTATTCTTTTCCTCTTAAAAACGCCATTTCGAAACACATCTCCGACATTTTTCTCCACTCTCGTTACTTTCTGACACAGTACTTCCCTATTACTCTGTCTGCTGGCTTATCTTCTACTTTAGCATTTAGATCTCCAACACTACTTCATTCACAGACTTTCGAAAATTCTCCTCATATCCATTTAAATCATTCCAAACCCCCACCTCACTTTTAACATTGATAGGGCCATACCCACTCACAAAGACTCAAACATCTCAATCTATTCTCATTTTACCCACACAATTCTTCGTTACGAGTACACTCATTCCTTCCATCCCTTGACCTGTCCAATCCCAAGCTACTCACCTCCAACGTTCAACTTAGATTCACTCATTGCTAACACATCCATACTTCTTTACACACAATACTAACATATCCTATGTCATTGCTCCAGCACGACGCACATTCAAAGGCCTAATCTAGTTACTCTTCTAAGACTCTTCAGTGAAATTCCTAGCCTCCCCCCTTTTTTGGGGGGTCTAACTTCACGCATAGGAACATAAGTAGCGACATTCTTATCCCTCCACCACAGAATCACAAGGAAATAAAGAGATGATAGATATAACGGGAAAACAGAATGAAAGAGCATAAAAAAATAGCCAGCATTCCTATGGTAGTGGAGATTTGTCTCTGGCATAGACGAATGCTGTGACCTTGATCTGTGGATGTACCTCTAAAGTCCCTAATGTAATTACGCACTAAATACCCATTGGTATAAATAAAATAATCATATTCACATTACCATTCGAAGTGGAGTGGTTATGTGTGAATGATATTTTGACGCAGCCCAAAGAGATTTAATCAAGTCTTCTATTTATCTGTATGAAGGGGCGGAGAGATAGGGTCGCCGATTAAATGAAGCGGCCTTGCTGTAGGTGCATGCTGTGTCTTACTGCAATGCTTCTGACCAAGGGCAGTTGGTGGGATACAGGGATGACCCGTCATCCACGAGGAGCTAATATCAGCAGGGGGAAAGGGTGGTGGGTGGGAGTGGAATGGGTGGGAGTGGGTATATGCCTTTTGACGTGGCTACCTCCCTGATAAGGGGGAAAAGTCCTTGGTATATAGGTAGACCCTTCGAATAAAATTCATGTATTTGTGTCAAGAAAATTGATAATCAAGGAATCTTCAGAACACTGTAGTTGTTCAAGTTAAAAGACGTTAATTTTCTGTTATGTTTCCACCGTATTTTCATAACTCAGATCGCGTATTAACAGTTCGGCGAACAATGTTGAGTTTTACAGTTAAGGGCGTTCATTTCGTGAATAATTAGTTCTTACGGGTATGATATTTTAGCCTATAAATTTACCCTTTTCTTTAATATTGGTCTAGAATTAAATGAAAATTATATTTCTTAGAATGAACAATATTTATAATTCTACTGTAGCGTTATTGATTCGTTTGATACTGAAATTTAGTCAAATAAACGCTCCTGGTTGTGTTGCTTAGAACTATGGGCTCGTGGGCCCCATTTGTAAGCTTTGAACAATACAATATTTTTTACTATTATGATAAAATCATACTGATTTGCACCGATATTACATTTACTATGAATTTATTTAAGAACATAAAATCTTATTTTATCATGTGTGTATAAAGCAAAAAATTATTTTTAAATGTCTACATTACTAAGAGGAAGTCGTCAAACTTTTTCTAGCAGTTTATAAAACATAATTGAGAAGACAGTTGTTGATATATGGTGATAATTTTTTATTGATATATGCATGGTGTTGCGACTTTTAGACTACAATTAATTATGACATTGTTGTAACAAGTTTAAATAAACAATAGAATGATTAAACACTGGAAAATGACCAGTTGAACAGAAGGTCGAGCGTTTGTTGATTACGGCGGCAGCACAAGTCCGTCATGTTGACAGTGACATCAGCCATCGGTTCTGTGAGTGATGACAAGCATAAATCTCCAACTACATTTTGCAGGGCATGAAATTTGGGATTGTGTTCCCCGCTGTCATGACTACCACGAGCAGAAATGGTAAAAATGTAAGTATACAGTGGATTATTACTTTTTCAATTTGCATCTCGTCTGTTCCCTCAGTTACTGAGACCTAGTTTATGAAGACGACATTATTGTCAAGAACATCGGATTTTTCTCAAAGATTTCTGAGATTTATTGTTAGGTTAGCTCAAGATAGGAGACGCATTGCCAAATACTAGCTGGAATTTACAAAATGCCGCCAAACTTATCGAACATGGCGTACGGTAATGTTGACATAACGACATAGATGTCGCCTCTCACTTTTACACTATTCTTAATTTACTTTTCTCCCGTGTATTCAAGGGGAAACTTTCTCTTCAGTTGTCTTGATGTTTATTTCCCTCCTTTCCACAGGGATGTAATTATCATTTTTGAAGGCTTATACATTGGTTATGTGTTAATTTTGTTGTGAGAACTGGTGCAAATATGCGGTTGTGAAGCCAAATTTTCAATCTTGCGTAAATGCATAATCTACTAATGTGGACGCTAGAAAATAATATTTTGAACCAGCAAGGTCTAAATTAAAGTAGTTCTTTAAATGTTTACATCGATTTCTGTCGTTTTATCAATAAAATATTGCCGTGCTCAATTATTTATTATTTGTCAACATGGTTTTCTACAGAGCCCAGCCTTTAGCATTAATACCTAACCTATCCTAACCCAAAATAAGGTAATCTAACCTAATCCAGCCAAGCTTAGCCCAGCTATGGATTAGACAAATCAAAGTCGTTAACTAGGTCTCTGTACATTTGATGCTTGGGATCACTGCTGGCCACCTAGCGACGGTAGTGTGAAACAACGACAGCAAGGGCGGCGGCCAGTATTTATTGAATAAGCGTACAAACTAATGAGAGAAAACGGTTTATTTTTTCCAGCTATCGTAGATATCGGCAGGGTTAGATTAGTAAGGTTTTGAAAATGTTAAACTAGAAGCTTTGCCCATTTTTATTCTACTAATAAATAAGTAAATAGGAAATAAATAAATTTATTGGAATGCTGATTTGCATTCAGCGATCATGTCTAACAGGAAATTATCCACAGCAGAGAACATGTTCTAGGATATTTCTGACTCGAGAGGGAAACTTGATAGGGCGAGTGTTGGCTTGAACGATCTAAATTTGCGAGTATGGAATAGATAACATTTTGAATCACAATATTTAACATTTTGGAGATTATGAAGCATATGCATTAGAGTTGATTGGTTATCAGTCTTATCAAAATGCATTGTTGTGCGATTGGACTTGATGTTTTCTTAACGTAACAAAAACAGGCCTAATTAAGGTGTTATTCAAATATGTATTTGACAATACCATACCGAACCTTGAAACTATACAGAGAAGAATTTTCAAGATATTTTCAGTACTTAATTTGCCATTCTGATTTTTTATTATTATTATTGGAAGTTTACAGAAGTATCAAATGAATCTCATGCACTAAAATTTTCATGGTAACACCTATGGGAAAATGATAATAGTGCATCTGGTGCAAGATTTTCAAATTCTTTCTCTTCAATTTGATCCTGTCAATATCTACGTAGGCCGCAAACCGTTTTCTTCCATTGGTTTGTTCGCTTATTCAAGGAATACGAGCGCCGCCCTTGCTGTCGTTACTTTACGCTACCACCGCTAGGTGGCTGGCATTTGGGTAGACAAATACGGCAAGATCTATCCAGGTCTGTCTACTCAATGTCCCAATTTAATAAAGACAAAGCGAAAGGGAAAACTCCGTAGCGACAGCGATACATTTGTGTTATCTTGTGTTATGTTATCTTGTGTTTGTGATAATACTCTCGTTCTAATTTACTCGAATTTCTACCTCAGCCCTAGGAAAATGTATAAATATAAACTTATTTTTATAGTGTGCCTATAATAGCATAATTTAAATATGTAATTTTGAATTTATTGGTCGTTTAAAGCGTTACTGCTGCCATTACATCTAATGAAATATGGCAGTTACGATTTACGGGCATTATCAGTAAAGAAAAAATATATCAAACAGTATACGGGAAGAGGTCTGTGTGTGTGTGTTTGTGTGTGTGTGTGAGAGAGAGAGAGAGAGAGGGAGAGAGACCGGACCGGGTAACATGGACCCAAGCTTTGTTGCTACATGTCCTCCGAAGAGAATGATGCGAGTTCAGTCAATCAAGACGACGGCACCGACGTCCTGTCTTCAGTTTCTAAGACCTATAATCAAGAAAACTATAGCGTAGAACGTACATCCAAAAAACCGCCACACCGACGGCAGTGCTGACATAGCGACGGTGACATCGACTTCATTTACTGTGACTTCATCGCGGACCTCGGCAATGTAACAAGCGTAACTCCTATGCAAGCTCATTGTGGATTGATCTTGCTCCCACGTATCGACGAGTAGGTTCTTAGGGAAGTCCGCCATACATGAAGATTATGATAACGATAACAATCAATCAATTCTTTGCCCAGAGTCTCTCATGCGATCCACGACCTCCAGATGACCGGCAACAGCTACTGGATTGGCCCATTGGTCACTCATGGAAGAAACATGTTGTCTGGGTACGGTTAGGATGGAACTCTTTTAGATGATGTGTTCAGTGTCCTCTGTGTGATGGTTGCACCTGGGGCAGTTTGTTTTAGTAGCTGGTTCTGTCTTACTGCTGGGTGAGATTTTTTCTGTGAGGTTGATGTAGGGAGTTTGGGGGTCGTTCGGAAAGAGGCTTTGTGCTTTGAGTGTGATTTTGTTTTTGTGTAGGTGTACTGTGTGATACAGGTGGAAAGTTGTTTTACATGTTTGAATTTTATCCTACTGTTTTTTCGTTCAGTGGGTTGTGCTTGTGTGATGTAAGGATATTGGTGAGTGGGCTTGAAGGCTGCATAGAACTATATACCCATCATTTGCATGTAGGTGTTCTGTTGAGGTCGTTTTGTTGCATCCTGTTATCATTTTCACTGCTTTGTTTTGTATTGGATCTAGGTTTTCTTGACCGATGGGAACTATTTTGTGGAAACGTAGTCACGCGTGGTTCTTAACAAGTGTAGACTGATTAGAGCTTCTATTAGATCTTTGACTTATGGGTTGAAGGTCACGTGAATATCATAATGATTTGCCGTATTTGTGTTTGGAGGGAAGGTGAGGATATTGTTATGTCAGGGGATGTTGCTTGTTAGAAAATTGCTTGGTGGGGGTGGCCGCTGGAATTTTATATGGGTTGGAAAGTTGTTCTAATATTGTGTTTCATCTTTGGTCAGTGTGTTTAGCCAAATTGAGTGGTGTATGTTCAGATCACTTACCAGTATGTGTTTTGTTAGTGAGTTGAGGTTGGAGTTGATGGGGCTGATGTGGTTGGAGGTATATGAATATTTGTGATGTAAATAGTCTTTTTGTTTAGATTGAGATGATTTCTGCTTTCATGTTTACTATTGTTTGTGTAGTTTCTTTTGTTTTGTTGCAGAATGGTATGCTGTTGTGTATTCTTGTTGACTATACCTTTGTGTTGCGTGTTGTCTTCCCTAATTGTTGTGTATTCGGTGAATGTGGGTACTGCTGGATGTGGTGTTAGTTTTGTTCCCTGTTTTAGTACTGTGTGCATCCGTGTCCCAATTCTCAACCAAATTAAAATAATTTAAGAAGGTAACTAGAAGAGGCGGGACTTTGGCCTGTGAAGAGTCGGACGATTCTCTTTAGCTCAGAGGTACTTCAGGACAAACAGAGGCGTTAAGAATCGTATCCATAGGATATTGTTGATTCGAATGCGTGAATCGTCAAGTCATGTCAACAGGGTCAGAAGAAACGATCCGTTATGTGGTGAAGTCATCAACTTGTTACGCATAATAAATCTTTGATTTTTTGTACGTGAGGTCATATTAGGTTCTGTCCAATCACTTCCACACCACCTACAGGTGAATAAAACCGAGTCTTTATTTAGAACAAAATCTGTAATGTGCCACTCTAGTAAATGGATTAAGTTTTTCTACCGAGTATAACTTATAATTTTATTCTGATTGCCGCCAGGCAGTATTATTCGGCTGCAATAGACCACTAAGAATAAGGAAGAAGCTAATGGGATTTGTTTAACTGAAGGGCATCTTCTTAGTCGACATGACGTCATGTCTGTAGTCAGTTGGAGGCGGAGTCAGCCTATTCTACCCGTCACTTGTTCTCACAGTTTCTGCAACTTTTACAAAAGAAAAAAGACTGATCTACATATACAGTCCGCAGTGGGAGGATCGGAAGAGTTCAGGACGTTAATGTTTTCAGGGGAGAAAACGGGGATTGTCAGAATTGATAGAAGTGAATTTTAATGGCGGGGGATGAGGAAAAGCGAAGATGTGCTGCTGGTAAACAAGTTATATGAAAATGAAAAAGGGAAAGAATGCCAGGAGAAACTGAGAGAATTGTGAGGGATAGTAGAGGAAGAATGGGCAAGTTTCAAGAAGGAAGTGATAAAGTGCGCGAAGAAGGTATGTGGGATGAGGAGGATGGGAGGGAACAGAAGAAGCAGCGAAATGTGGGATAAAGAATAAAAGGCGGTGGAGGAGAGAAGCAAGCTTATGAGGAATGGATGTAAAGTAGAACTAAGGGAGCATATGAGAGGTACAGAAAGAAGAGAAGAAACACAACGCAAAGTGAGCAAAGAGGAGAGATATAAAGTGGGGGAGGATTTTGATAGAGAATTTTGAAAATAATAAGGAAGATGTTTCGGAAGGAAATGAAAAGAATGAATGGGGCTGAGCCAGATAAAGAGGATAATGTAAAATGTGCAAGTGGGCATAATGTTAGTGGAAGGAACGGTAAGGGGAAGATGGGTAGAGTATTTAAGGGATCTGTTGAATATGGAGAAGGTTAGGGAAGGGATGAATGTGGCAACGGGAGATACCATGAAATTGACTGTAATGAGAGAGAAAAATGGTAGCGCTGTAGGAAAAGAGGAGGTACAAGGAACATTGAAAAAGATAAAAGGTCCCTGGGTTAGATGGGTGTCACATCAAGTGTTTGGCAAAGGGAGGAACATCTATAGTGGATTGGATAGCGAGGGAGGGGAATGTGCTAGAGGACTGGAGGAGTGCATGTATAGTTTCGCTATGCACAGGGAAATGTCATGAATAGTATTCTTAGAGTGGTGAGTCTGTTGAATGTAGTTAGGCATGTGTGGAGATTTTAAGGGAGAGGATCAGGGTGAGAACAAAAGGAGTAATTGGGGAAGAGCAAAATGGGTTTAGAAAAGAGGGTGCGTATATATATATATATATATATATATTATTTGTAATAACAAAAGAAAAAATTAAAAGGTGTATAGATAAACTCAAAGTTAATAAAACACTAGGGCCTGATGGTTGGCATCCAAGAATCTTAAAGGAAATGAAAAATGAGATTGTTGTTCCTTTAGAAATTATTTTCAAGAAATCCATCATATCCAGAGATGTCCCAAGAGAATGGAAGTTAACTAACATTACTCCCGTATTCAAAAAAGGTGACAAAAAGAAGCCAAATAACTATAGGCCTATAAGTTTGACTTCAATCGTAGGAAAAATAATGGAAACTATCATCAGAGATGCTATCGAACATCATTTAGAAAGTAACCGTTTGATAAATGATAGCCAGCATGGTTTCAGACGGAAACGTTCTTGCGTGACTAACTTACTCGAATTCTACAACACAGTTATCTCGAATTATGACAAAAGAAACAATATAGATTTAATATATCTAGACTTTGCAAAAGCTTTTGATACCGTCCCACACGAAAGACTACTTACTAAATTAGCTTTACACGGAATAAGTGGTAGCCTATTAGGTTGGACTAGTAATTGGTTGAATGGTCGAAAACAGAGAGTTGTTTTAAATGGAAAAACTTCTTGATGGAAAAATGTTACAAGTGGAGTTCCTCAGGGTTCCGTTCTTGGGCCACTTCTATTCATAGTACATATAAATGATATAGACCATGGACTAAAATCTACTGTTTCCAAATTTGCTGATGATACAAAACTGTGCGGAGTGGCAAATGATCACTCAAACCAATTAGATATTCAAGAAGATTTAGATCAATTACAGCAATGGTCTGAAAAGTGGCTAATGAAATTTAACACAAGTAAATGCAAGGTAATGCACATAGGTAAAAATAACAGTAAGTACGATTACAAGTTATTTGGAAATTCGTTAACAAAAGTGGATAGTGAAAAAGATCTCGGCGTAATTGTCAGTAACGACCTCAAATCATCCAAGCAGTGTATTTCAGCCTCTGAGAAAGCAAATAAGTTTCTAGGACTGATTGCGCGATCTTTTGATTTCAAAAGTCCATCACTCATTAACAAGTTATAAATCGTTAGTTCGTCCACATTTGGAATATGCTGTTTCCGTATGGTCACTGAATCTCATTAGACATTGACAGATTGGATAAAGTACAGCGGCGAGTCACAAAACTGATTCCAAATATCAAAATAAATCATACGATAATCGATTAAAACATATGAATCTATTTTCCTAAAAAATATTTCAATATTCTAAAGGGAATTGACAACATCATAAGTGACAAAATTTTCACACTGAATGAGAATCAGACAAGAAACAATGGTCTCAAACTGTCCGGAAATAGATTCAATTTGGAAGTAGGTAGAAACAACTTTGCCAACCGTGTAGTTAATGAATGGAATAAACTTACTGCACAGGTAGTGCAATGTAGTTCAGTTCGAAGCTTTAAGAATCATTTAGATAAACACCTAAGCAAGATGCTGTAATGATTATAATTTATTTTATATTGTTTTTGTTTTATCATTTGTCTGTCTGATTTTCATTTATTATTAGTTATATGTTAATTTATTACTATTTACTATTTACCTGTTTGTTTATTATTTAACTATACCTATGCATTTATTTGTGTATTTTATTTTTTATTTACATTATTATAGTTTTTATGATATTATTATTGATTTTTTTTTCGCATCCGACCTAGATATGGATCAAAAGGTCTCCTATCGGCATGCTCCGCCTTTGTAATCCTTTGTAAATCCTTTGTATGCAAGAAGTTTGGCAAAAAGTAAGAATGTCTTTTGGACTTATGGTATTTTGGAAGGCATTGGCAAGGTTGACAGGAAGACATTGGGGATGTGTTGCAGAAGTATGGGATAGATGGAAGGCTGTTGAGGGCGTTTTTTCCCGTATTTAGTAGACTTTGCGTTAAGGTATGGAAGGGAGATAGAGAGAATAGTTTGAGGTGAAGGTAGGGGTGTGCCAGAATTATTTAATGCCACCACAGTTGTGTAATGTGTACATGGATGGGGTGGCACGGTGGTAAGTGCAAGGGTAATAGGCGGGGTTTTGGAGTTAGCAAGAGAGGATGGAAAAGGGAGGTGAGCCAGTTGTTGTTTGCGGATAACAGTGCACTTGTGGCTGGGTCAGAGGAGGGTTTGAGGCAGCTAGTGGCGGAGTTTGGATGGGTATGTGAGAGAAGAAAGATGAGAGTAAATATGGGCAAAGTAAGGTTATGAGATATACAAGAGGAGAGGGTGGCAATGATGTAGAGGCGAGTCTGAAATGGGGGAGGCTGGAGGAAGTGAAAGGTTGTAAGTATTTTGGATCTCATGTAGCAGGGAATGTGAGGGGTTGGGGGTGAAGGTAGATTATAGAGTAAGGGAAATAAATGTCTTGGGATGAAATTGTCTAGATAAAGAAATATCTAGGGGACTTGGAATTTGAAGGAGGCAGAAAGGAAAATTTTAAAATTGAGAAATGTGCTGGATGTTACGAGGATGGATAGAATAAGAAATGAGGAGGCGAGGAGTGCGGGGTGAAAAGAGAGCTTACGGATAGGGTTAATGAAACAATACTGGGATGGTTTGGGCACATGGAAAGAATGAGTGAAGGAAAAAAGCAGAAAAAAGAGCGTGGAAGGCAGAGGTGTGGGGAGCGAACTTGACGGGAAGACCGAGAATGGAATGGAGAAATGATATGAAGGGGGGCCTTGGTTACAAGGGGAATGTCTGTTGAGCAGAAAAGGGAGCGGTTACGAGATAAGAGTGAGTGGAGAGCAGTTATGAGTGGATGGTAAATTGACATGGTCTGAAGTAGTTTCTCGTCTGTTCTGTAAATCCATGGTTGGATTGAGGGTGAGGGAGACGCCATGTAATGAATCGGTGGTGGTAAACTAGCTTTGGCTGTTGGGGGTTGCGCTTGAGGTGCTGTGTCTTGCTGCACTGCTTCTGACCCGAGCAGAGGGGCGGGGGACGGGGGTGGTCATTCATACACAATGAACTTACAAGGGACAAGTGGGTGTACGATGGAGTCAGGTTTTGACTTGACCCTCCCCCCCATGTAATGGGGAAAAAGCCTTTTGGGATAGATATTTATGTATACAGTTACATACAAGAGGATCCCTAATGTACTAAGTCTTGGCTTACAAAATTAGTAGATACGAAGAAAAAAATGGGGGTTGAATAAATAACAACAATAATAATAATAATTAATGATAATAGTAATGATAATATTTAATTATAGTAATAGTAATGATTATTAATAATAATTAGAAAATGGTAATAGTAATAATAATTATTGTAATAGTAATGATTATTATTATTATTAATAATGATAATAATAATAATAATAATAATAATAATAATATGATAGTAGTAGTAGTAGTAGTTCATGGATTCAGAGCATGAGCTAGGCACGTAACAGATGACGAAGCTCGCTCCCGCCTTTCCCCTCTATCCCCTGCAATCGCAGAACATTGTCGTTGACACAAGGAGCGGCGGGCACAAGCACCCGAAAAGCCAGCTCCGATAACAGTTAGTTCGCTTACAGAAAGGTTAGTTCCGTTAACCCGAAATCGATTAAGCGATAACAATTAGATAAAAGTAAAGATGACTATTGAGTTTTATCTCATCAATTCATTGATATATATTTCTTGTTTTTTTGTTATTTTAATCTAAGGAAATTGAGAGTTGGTCAATTAAATATATATATATATATATATATATATATATATATATATATATATATATATATATATATATATATATATATATATATTGTAACTAAAACTAATGCAGTACAACTAGACTTGCAGAATTACACAGTGCTGCTTATCTGCAACTGCCTCGACCAATCAGATCTTGTTGACACACAGTCAGCCAATAGCGTGTCAGACTGAATGCTGCTCACACCAGGCAGGACCAGGCACACGTGATTTGA
>NC_134778.1:60222302-60242302 GCF_046742065.1 Oratosquilla oratoria | reverse complement strand
AAAGTCGCCCTTGATTTGGTCGGTCCTCCTTTGCAAATTGCGGAAGAAGTCAGGTGGAGTGCGAATGTCCTGGAACTTCGTGCACTATTCTAAGAAGGAGTTTTTCCCTCCTCGGTGGGATTTGGGCCGCCACAGTGGGATTTTTTGTTAGGGTATGTGGGAAATACAAAAATTTGTGCATGAAGGAATGTGTACCGGGTATTATTTTATTTAATCCTTGTATTAATTCATTATCGTATTTATTTATCTATGTTTATTTTATTAGTTTGTTTTCTTTTATTATTTGATTTATTTATTTATTTTTACTTATCTAATTGTTTATTTATTCATGTTTTGTGTGGGAAGGAATTTACTGTATTGGAATTGGGCACGACAGCCTATAGGGATTTTTTCCAGGAAGGTAAGTTAAGAAAGGAAGTGGGATTTTTTATTTTTCCTTTTTGGGAGAGGTGGAAGATAGATTTTAAAAGAGGGAAGGATTAAGAATAACGAGAGGGATCGGTAGGAAGGGATGGGGGGGAAGGGAGAAAGATTGGAGGAAGTGGAGGGGGAGATGGAGGATGAGGAGGAAAAGGTGGAGTGAGTGGAGAAGGAAACGGTGGAGGTGGGGAAGTAGAAGAGGAGGGAAGGGAGGAACGCAAAATAATAACGGGGAGGAAAAGAGGGAGAGGAGGAGGAGGAGGTAAAGTATGAGGAAATGAAGAAGGGGTGGAAGAGGAAATGGGTGGGAGGGGGGAGAATGTGGAAAGGGTTAGAGGAGGAGGAGGAGGAAGTAAGATGTGAGGAAATTAAGGAGCCGTGAAGAAGCAGAGGGGGAGAAGAGGATGAAGTTGAGGATGGGGAGATTATTAGCAGGAGGGGAGGAGGAGGAGGAAGGACGAGGAGGAAGCGGAGGAGGAGGATGGGAAGAGTAATAATAGGAGGGTAGGTAGGCGGAAGAGGAGGAGGATGGAAAGAGTAATAGGAGGAGGAGGACGAGAATGAGCAGAATGATAGGAGGAGGGGGAGGAGGATGGGAAGAATTTTAGGAGGATGAGAAGGAGGGAAAGTAAGAGGAGGCGGGAGGATAGGAAGAGTACTAGGAGGAGGAGGAGGATGGGAAGAATTTTAAGAGGAGGAGGAGGAGAATGGTAAGAGTTTTGAAATGAGGAGAAGAATGGCAAGAGTTTTAGGAGGAGAAAGAGGAGGAGGAGAATGGGAAGAGTTTAGGAGAAGGAGAATGGGAAGAGTTTTAGAAGGAGGAGGAGGAGAATGGGAAGAGTTTAGGAGGAGAATGGGAAGAGTTTTAAGAGGAGGATGAGGATAGGAAGAGTTTTAAAAGTAGGAGTAGGAGAATGGGAAGATTTTTAGGAGGAGTTAGAAGATCGGGGACGTCAAAAGCAGGGGTGGGAGAGTGAAGAACAGGAATAAAGAAGGAGTGAGGAAGAGGAGGAGGAAGGAAAAGAGTGGGAGAAAAATAAGGAAGGTAATAAAGAAGAGAAAGAGGAAGACCAGAAGCTTGGCGAAGAGGAAGAGGAGGAGAAGAAGGAGATGGCGGAGGGGGGAGAGAAGCAGAAGAATAGGGAAGGAGGAAGGAGGGATGGAGTGAGAAGGAGAAGGAGGAAGAGGAGGTGGGTGAGGAGCTTACAGCACGAGGCACTTAACTGCGGCCGAAGCCGTCGCCTTTGCCCTATGCCTGTTGGGCCAGCTAACAGTCTGCTGGGAATCGGAAGGAAGTGCGGGATTCGAACCCACGAATGAGGGACCAGCGCGCTTCCGATTACGCCACCAGCGCACAGAGGAGGAGGAGGAAGAAGAGGAGGATAAGATGGCAGGGGAGGAGTGAGAGGATAGGAAAGGAGGGAGATGGAGAAGAGGAGGCGGGGGAAGAGAAAGAGAAGGAGATGGAGGCGAAGGAGTGAGAGAGAGAGAGAGGGAGAGAGAGAGAGAGAGGTGGAGGAATTGTGAATCGTGGAAAGTGCAGATCGAGTGGTGGTTGTGGGAGTCGTCGAGAAAAAGAGCGGAAAAAAGAGAAAGAGAGCGTCGGGGAGACGCAGCAGCGAGGGGCGGCTATTAAAGAGTGTGGAGGATTCTCTCGGCTGAGTAGAATCGCCTGACAGCGAAAGAAATCTTCGCTCTGCACCAGGTGGAGTACAAGTACTACGAATTACTACAAGACCACTATATGGATGGGTATAACGGGTGGCAATGGACATGGAACTGCCTAGTGTAGGCCTTATAGTCTCTTGCATTTTCTTTCTTTCTTATGTTTTTATGTACACAGGGAAGAAAGAACAAAGAGTAGAGAGAGGGAGAGAGAGAGAGAGAGGGGAGAAGGAGAGAGAGGAAAGTAAACAGGAAAGACCACAAGACAAAGAAAAGGAAGAGAAGAGAGATGACAGCAACAAGTTAAGAAAAAATAGAAAGTAGTTAAGTGGGACGAAAAATAGTAAAAAAAAAAAATAAGAGAAAAAAGGAAAGAACGAAGAAATACATCATAATAAGCGAAAGGGAAGAGGAGGAGGGAAGAGATATTCCGTCTTGCGTCGATCTGTGTCTGCTGGAGAGCGAGCCAAGTCCTCCTGGAGGAGGAGGAGGAGGATGTGGAGGAGGACCTTCGGCAGGAGTGGAGGACGAGTTCAATGGGCACGTTTTTTTTTTTTTTTTTTTTTTTTTTTTTTTGGGGGGGGGGAAGTAGGGGGATAGGAATTGAATAGCGGGGGGGGGCAGATACGGCACTCCTCCCCCCTCCCCCCCATCCCCCGGATCCGGGACAAACACCAGAGGATCACTCTGGGGTAACGAGGAGGGGCCTTGGGAAGATAAAGGGCGTGGACTGGGGTGGGGGGATGGGGGGAGCAGTGCAAATGGGGGACGGGTGGTTGGGGGGATGCGGTAGGAGTTGGGGGGCAGCATGGAAAGGGTGTTACGTTGAGAGTGGTACTCTGTATAAAATGTATGGGATTTTTTATTCTGGGGGGAGGGAGGGGGGATACTGGAAAAGCCATTGGGTGTGTTCTCTAAGAGTATGTGTGTGTACATGTGTGTATGTGTGTGCGTGCGTGTATGTGTGTGTGTGTGTGTGTGTATGTTTATTTTATTGGGTTTATTTAATTGTATGTAGTATACAAGAAAGGAGAAATACTCGTGGGGCCCTTCTTCTTACTCTCCAATCATTATGTGTGTGTGTGTATGTGTGTGTAAAGGCTGCCGTATTAAAGACACGAGCGTTGGGGGTGGTTAGGGGATTGGGGAGGAGAGAGGGGGGGATCCAAGGCGACAAGAGTTTAGATTAGGGGGGACATGTAGAAACGTCGAGGGAGCAGGGAGGCGTGAAGCACGTAGGGTCTCAGATCCTGAGGGAGATAGAGGGAGACGGGGGGGGGGAGAGTGGCAGTATGTGGGGGAGGGGTGGGGGAGCATGTAGGGAGCATTTAGAAGGCGCATTGGGACGTAGGGCACATTCGTAAGACCCATTTGAGTGGAAATAGGCTCCCCCCGGGGGTGGGGGATGGGGGGAGTTCAAAGTAAAAACAAAAAGGTTTTAAAAAAAATCGCGGATTTTTATTCCTTTTTTTTTTCTTAAAGAAGTGTTTCGAAAAAAGTGATGTAGAGGGAAAAAATAATAAGGTAACTCCGGGTGGGGTTTGGGGGGAAATCTTGGGGAGAAATATAGTACGCGGGTGGGGGGGTTGTCTTTGACAGCCGTAGAGGGTAGGTTAAATTGAAATTTCGTTCTAGAGTGGGGGGTTAGGGTTTAGGGGGGGAAGCTTGTAAAAAAAATCTCTTAGAAAAAGGAAGTCGCGGTTGGGGGAGAATTTCAAAAAGTCGCGGCTGGGGAGAGGTTGAAAAATACGGAAAGGGGAGGGAGGGGGGAAAGGATGGGGGGATGTTCTGAGAGGAGAACGGTAAGGGGGGATTAAAAAGTCAGTACGGGAGATTGGAGAGAAAGTTATTGTAAAGTATAGAAAAGTTCAGTTTGAGAAATCAGTTGTTAGGGGGGACGGGGGGTTAAGTTGTAAGGGGGGTTTATGGGAGATTGGGATAGGCTTAAAGTGGCTAAAAGAGACTCGGAGAGCCAGGAAGAGTATTTCTGTGGCTTAGAGAGACTGAGAGAAGCTGGGAGAGTCTTAGGTTGAGGAACCTGAAAAATTTGGACGACTAGGAGAGAGACTGACAATGAATAAAAAGACTAAGAGGATTTTTGAGATGCGCTTAGAGAGACTAGGAGTATCTAGGAGAGCCTGGAAGAGACAGAGACTAATAGAGGCTCGGGGATGGGGGGGGGAGAGGAGGGAGTTTAAGGCGAAACTCGCAGAAGCTGGGAGTGCCTTGGAGTCCTATACTCCCTGTGACCGACCGGAAGTTTTTGGGAGTATTTGATCACCAGAGGTTAGTAAAGTAGATGGGGAGGGGGGGAGTGGGGGGATTACTGTAGAGGCAAGGAAACCGGAGGTAACATAGGAAGCCCCCCCAGAGGTAGGGAGGGGGGGAGAGGGGGAGGAAGGGGGGGACTGAAGAACGGCTAGACGGCAACAAGGTGCACGCACGCACGCACGCACACCCGCATTCATTGTCACTTGCTGGAATCAATAGTAAAGTGAGGACCAACATCACTCCCCCCTCCCTCCCACTCCCTCCATTTCGGCCCCCTCCACCCGCTCCACCACTCCCTCCATCGCTTGACTCCCACTCCTCGTCCACCACTCCCTCCTCCTACTCCCCTCCATGGCCATTTTCACCCTTCCTTCCCTCCCGCCCCCCTCCTCCCCCCCACTCCCTCTATCGCTGTCACCCACCTCCTCCCTACCACCCCCTCCTTTGACATCACCCCCCCTTTCTACCACTCCCTCCTGCCCTCCTCACCCTCCCTTCCTCCTCCTCCATCACCGCCTTCTTTCCTTCCTCTCCCGGAACCTCTCCTCCCCCCTCCTCCTCCTTGCCCCTCCTCCTCCTTCCCCCTCCTCCTTCCCCCTCCTCTTCCTCGTCCCCCTCCTCCCCCCCGTGTCCTCCCCCTCTCCCTCCTCTCCATCCTCTTTCCCTGTCTTCTTCCCCCCTCCCCCTCCCTCCCCTCCTCCTTCCCCATCCTTCTTCCCTATCCTCCTTCTCCTCCTCCTCAAACTCCACCTCTAACACCTCCTCCTTCCCCCTCCTCCTCTTCCCCTACTCTTCTTCATTCCCCTCCTCTTCCTTCCTCTCCCCGTATACTCCCCCTCCCTCCTCCCTCATGCTCATTCCCTGTCTTCTTCCCCCTCCTCCCCCATCGTTCTTCCCTACCCTCCTTCTCCTCCTCCTTCCCCCTCCTCCTCCTCCCCCTTCCCCCTCCTCTTCTTCGTCCCCCTCCTCTTCCTCCCCTCTTCCCTCTGTATACTCCCCCTTCTCCCTCCTCCTCCTCCTCCTTCCCTATCTTTTTCCCCCTCCTCTCCTTCCTCCCCATCCTTCCTCCCTATCCTCCTTCCCCTCCTCCTCGAACTCATCCTCGAGCTCCTCCTCTATCACCTCCTTCTCCTCCTCCTCCTCCTCCTCCTCCTCCTCCTCGTCCTTCAGTTCTGATAGCTTTCCTCCCTGTCTACTTGATTATTCATGTTCAACATTTTGCTGTGGAGAGCCTCCCCCCTTCACCTCCCCCTCCCCCGTCCCTCTCCCCCTCCCTCTCCCCCTCCCCCACTGGTAAATGGAATCGTCGAGATCAGTTGAATGAAATCACTTGGCGACAGTGACATCATTAAAACTTTAGTACTCTTCCCCCCCCCCTCTCTCTCTCTCTCTCTCTCTCTCTCTCTCTCTCTCTCTCTCTCTCTCTCTCTCTCTCTCTCTCTCTTTTCAATTCCCCTTTCTCCACATGGGATAATCCTCCCTCTGCACCTCGCACTACATCTCTCTCCCCTCCTATTCCCCTCCTATTACCCTCCCTCCCTCCCTCCCTTCCCTCCACTCCCTAAACTCCCATCACTCTTGACCTAACTTCCACTCCTTTCCCATTGAACTCCCACTAGAACTTCTTTTCATCGACCCTTAACTTCCCTCTTTGACCAGTTCCCCTTTTCTCCCCCCTTCCTCCCTTCCTTCCTCTTTCCTTCCCACCCTTCCTTCCCATTCCCTCTCACCTTCCCTTCTCCTTCTCTCCCCTTCCCTCCCATCCCTCCCTTCCCTCCTCCGTCCCTCCCTCGTCCCTCCCTTCCCTCCTCCTTCCCTCCCCCTTTCCTCTTCCCTCTTTCCTTCTCTTCCCCTTTCCCTTCTCCTTCCCTCCTCCTTCCCTCCCCGTTTCCTCTTCCTTTTTTCCTCCCATGCCTCCTCCTTCTCTTCCCCTTTCCCTTCTTCTATCCTCCTTTCCTCCCCTTCCCTCCCACCTTCCCAACTCCTTCACTCTGCCCTTCCTCCCTCCTTCCCTCCTCTTCGCTCCTCCTTCCCTCAACCCTTCCCTCCGCTCCTCCATCCCTCAACCCTTCCCTCCTCCTTTCCTCCCCCCTCATTCCCTTCTTCCCTCCTCCTTCCCTTCCTTCTTCCCTCCTTCCCTCCAAGTTGCAGGAGAACCGTTGGACCTCCTCTTGTCTGGGGACACTTCCCTTCAAGTGACAAAACTCCTCTTCACGACCACGACACCCCCCCCCTCTCTCTCTCTCTCTCTCTCTCTCTCTCTCTCTCTCTCTCTCTCTCTCTCTCTCTCTCTCTCTCTCTCTCTTAACATAAACACCGTTTTTGAAGGTGCGGCAACAACAACGCCAAACCGCTTGGAAGACATCACGCTTTCATATTCTTCAAGCTTGTACACACACACATACACACAACACACACACATGCATACACACGCACGCATACAAACATAAATACACACACACACACACAGACACACACACACATATACACGTGCACACACACACAAATACACGCGTACACGCACACACAAATACACGTGTACAAGCGCACACACGCACATATATACACGCGTACACACACACATCCACACACACAAATACATGCGTACACCCACACACACACATACACGCGTACACACACATACACGCGTACACACACACATACACGCGTACACACACACACACGCGTACACACACACATACACGCGTACACACACACACACACACACGCGTACACACACACATACACGCGTACACACACACACACACACGTACACACACACACAAACACACACACACACACACACACACACACACACACACACACACACACACAAATACACGCGTACACGCATACACACGTGCACACATACATACACACGTATTCACACACATACACGCGTACAGACACATACACGCGTACACACACACGCGTACACACACACACACACACGTACACATACGCACACACACGCCCACACACATCTCGAGCATTACGAGTTTTGGGCTCTCATACAGGAGGGTAATAGCTGTCGGTCAGGAGTCTAGCCCGTGGTCCGAGACGAAACTCTACACTCCCTGACCAGCACCTGGTCATAGAGAGAGGCGCTGGTGAATTGTCGGCCGCGAAGAAAGATACAACACTGTCCCCCCCCCTCTCTCTCTCTCTCTCTCTCTCTCTCTCTCTCTCTCTCTCTCTCTCTCTCTCTCTCTCTCTCTCTCTCTCTCTCTCTCTCTCTCTCTCTCTCTCTCTCTCTCTCTCTCTCTCTCTCTCCCCGCGTCCCTCCTACCCGGCTTCTCTTCTCTCTCCGCTCATCTCCACTCTTCTCTTTCCCTCTCTCCGAATGTCCGTCTCTCCTTCCTCCCTCTCTCCCTCCTTCCAACACCCACCCCTCTTTCCACTCCCTCCTCTCCCTTCCTAGTCACCATATCTCCTCCCTCTTCTCCTTTCTTTCCTCCCTCTCACTTTCTCTCCGTCGGTCCTCCCTCCCTCCCTCCCTCGCTTTCTCCTTGCTTTCCTCTTTCTCTCCCTCCCCCTCCTTACCTCCATCCTTGCCTTTCTCCCTCCAATCTCAAATTCTTTTACCCTTCCAACCCTCCCTCCCTCCCTCCCTCATCTTCTCTCCCTCCCTCCCTCCCTCCCTCTTTCCCTCTCTCCCTCCCTCCTCTTCTTTCCATCCCTCCTTCCCTCCCTCCTCCACATCCTTCCAATGACACGGCTCTCTCTTTCTCTCTCTCTTTCTCTCTCTCTCTGTCTCGTCTCAATTCTCTTGGTCTCGCCCCTCCTCCTTTTTCCGCGTCATCATGGTGATGCACTGAATAGATTTTCTTTATTCATCTGTTCCACTATTCACTTGTTTATGCATTTGTCTATTTGTTTATTTACTTGTTTGTCTTTTGTTTTTGTATTCATTCATTTATTTATTCATATGTTTGATTTTTTCTTTATTCATATATTTGAATTATGTATCTATCACCTGACATTAACATATTGATTAATTTTTCATTTAATTTCATTTTATTTATCTGGTTATTTATTGATTTTATTATTTATTTGAATTTTTAGTCGTAGTTGTAGTAGTAGTAGTAGTAGTAGTAGTAGTAGTAGATGGAGACTCCTCGACTCCTTCTACCTCTGTTTCTCTTTGTCTTCCTCCTCTTCCTCCTTTTCTCCTCCATCTTCTCCTCTATCTGCTCATTTTCTTTCTCCTTACCCTTTCCTCTCAATCTTGTCAATCCTGTCCCTCCTCCTCCCTCTCCTCCTCCCTCTCCTCCTCCCTCTCCTCCTCCTCCCCTTCCTCCTCCTCCTCCTCCTCCTCCTCCTCCTCCTCCTCCTCTTCCTCCTCCTCATTTTCTTTCTCCCTTCCCTCTCAATCTTGCTAATCCTGTTCCTCCTCCTCCTCCTCCTCCTCCTTGGCCTCCGGAAGTTTCCTCCCCCTCCTTGATCCTTCCTCTTCTTTCTTCCCTCTTGTCCTCTTACGCCTTCCTCCTATTTTACCTCATTTTCCATCTCCCTCACCTTGTCCTTTTCATTCTCCTCTTCCTCCTCCTCTTCTTTATTTCTTCTCCTCCTCCTCCTCCTCCTCCTTCATCTCCTCCCACTTCTACTTCCATTCCCTTTCCTCCTCCTCCTCCTCCTCCTCCTTCATTTCTTTCCACTTCTACTTCTTTTCACTCTCTTCCTCTTTATGCTTCTACATTTTGCCATCTCCCCCTTCTCATCTAGTCTCTCCCCCTTATCGTCCTCTTCCTCCTTCTCCTTCTTTTGCCCCTATTTTATCTCATTCCCCTTTTCTTCCTCCTCTTCTCCTCTTCCTTTCACTCTGTCCTCCCCCTCCTCCTCCTCCTCCTCCTCCTTCTCTTTCACCTTTTGCCTCTCTTGCCACTATTCCTTGCTCTATCCATTTTCTTCCTCCTCCTCTTATTCCTCCTCCTCCTCCTCCTTATCCTCCTCCTTCCTGTCCTCCTCCTTCCTCTTCTCCTCCTCCCCTTCCTCTTCTACTCCTACTCCTCCTCCTTATCCTTCCTCTCCTCCTCCTTTCCTTCCTTTTCTACTCCTACTCTTCTTCCTCATCCTCATTTCTCTCCTCCTCGCCTACCTCTTTAATTTTACCCCTCTCCCTCCTCCTTCTCCTCCTCCTTTTCCTCATTCTCTTTCTACTTCACCTCCACCTCCTCTTCGTCGTTATACTATTTCCTCCTCCGCCTCTTCTTCTTCTTCCTCCTCATTCCGCCTCTTGTTTTCTCTTCCTTCTCCTCCTCCTCCTGTACAAAGCCCCCCTTGTGCTTCTGCTTTTCCTGCTCTCTTCCTCTTTTTTCTATTACTTTTCTCCCACCTTCTCTTCATCTTCCCTCTCCGCTTCCCCTTCCCTTTCCTCCTCTTCTTCCTCTTCCTCCTCTTTTTCTTCCTCCTCCTCTTCCCGTACTCCTCCTCTTTCCCTACTCCACTTCCTCTTCCCCTGCTCCTCCTCCTCCCCTCTTCCTCCTCCTCCCCTCTTCCTCCTCCCCTCTTCCTCCTCCTCCTCCTCCTCTTTCCCTACTCCTCTTTCCTTACTCCACTTCCTCTTTCCCTCTTCCCCTCTTCCTCTCCCCCTTCCTCCTCTTTTTCAGCCGTTCTCCCTCCTCTCCCTTTTTTTAAATAGGGAAATCCCCTCCATCCCCCCTCCCCCGTGCCTTCTCCTCCTCCTCGTCTGTAATCGGAGCCAAGGTCATTCCTTATCTGAGAGAAAAACCGCCTGAAGATAACGAGAGAAAATGGCGACACAGTTTCTAGTAGAGTGTTACATCCAGAATCCGCTTCCTGCAGCAGGTGGTAGCCTTTATTGATTATATTCTGGCTGCTGCCAGCTGATTCTGTTCTTCGCAGTGTGGGGGTTTACAACCAACACACGTGCGTAAGTACACAGGGTATACGTACACATAACTTGTGTGTACATACGCGCGCGCGCATACACACACGCACACACACACACACAAAACGCCGGCTCGATAGTGTAGTGGTACTGCGCTCGACCGCTAATTCGGCGATCCGAGATTACAAAGGATTACAAAGGCGGAGCATGCCGTCAGGAGACCTTTTGATCCATATCTAGGTCGGATGCGATAAAAAAAAATCATAATAATAAAATGATAAATAAAAACTATGATAATGTAAATAACAAATAAAATACATAAATAAATGCATAGGTATAGTTAAATGATAAACAAACAGGTAAATAGTAAATAATAATAAATTGACATATAACTAATAATAAATGAAAATCAGACAGACAAATGATAACAAAACAAAAACAAATAATATAAGATAAATCATAAGCATTACAGCATCTTACTTAGGTATTTATCTAAATGATTCTTTAAGCTTCGAACTGAACTACATTGCACTACCTGTGCAGGAAGTTTATTCCATTCATTAACTACACGGTTGGCAAAGTTGTTTCTACCTACTTCCAAATTGAATCTATTTCCGGACAGTTTGAGACCATTGTTTCTTGTCTGATTCTCATTCAATGTGAAAATTTTGTCACTTTTGATGTTGTCAATTCCCTGATGATGTTGTCAATTCAGCACAGGGCTGAAAATTTCAGCATCGCCGCACTGCGAACCGGCACTCCAGCACTGGTGAGCCTTTGGAGTTGGAGGTGCGTGTGTGCCTCTGTGTGTGTGTGTGTGTGTGTGTGTGTGTGTGTGTGTGTGTGTGTGTGTGTGTTGTAAAATGACAGCTTTACCCATAGATCGGGCTACATACGAGCTCTAGGCTCTCATCCAGGAGGATAATAACTGTCGATCACGAGTCCAACACGTGGTCCAAGACCGTGGTTAATGAATCGTACTATTTTTGAAACACAGCTTCAAAGGCTGGCTCAGATTCCCACGGAAAATGGGGGAAGTTAATGACAAGGCAAATACCTCGATATTAAGCAGAAACGGTTAAGTAGATGTATTACGTCCTAAGCTATTAGGGCGATCGCGGCAGAGTTAATGTTGTTTGAGATGAAACAGGTTCAGAAGGGAGGAGTGGTACGGGGAGGGTGTACTAATGTTTGGATATGGGGCAAGGTTGTTACGCGAGCCCGCACACACACAAATACACATTGCACACACACACAGAAATAGACATACACACACATATATATGCATACATACACACGTACACACACAGACACACATACACATACATAGAATCACACATACGCATACATACATACATACGCGCGCACACACACACAAATACGCATACATACACAAACAGACACACATACATATACATAGAATCACACATATGCATACATACATACGCGCGCGCACACACACACAAATACGCATACATACACAAACAGACACACATACACATACTTATGCATATACGCGCACACACACACACACACACACACACACACACACACACACACACACACACACACACACACACACACACACACACACACACACACATACAGAGGTATGCATACATACACAGACACACATACACATACTTATGTATATACATGTACACACACATACACACACACACACACACACACACACACACACACACACACACACACACACACACACACACACACACACAGACTACCACCCGTGTATATTAAAATGGCAAATCAAATGCGAAATGCCCGTGCGTACGCTCAGTGTGTGCATAGGTATACTCAATGCAAAGCGCAATCATTTGCACAAGCACATGCATGCACGCGCGCGCACACAGCACGGGCACAAAAAAGGCTCTTGGACTAACATTCGCTCAAATGCGGACGCGCTCTCTTAATATGGTCGAGCGCTCTCTTTTACTCTCTCTTTCTCTCTCGCGCTCTCTTTTACTCTCTCTTTCTCTCTCGCGCTCGTTCTCTCTTCCCCCCCTCTCTCTCTCTCTCTTTCTCTCTCTTTCCCTCTTTCTCTTTCCCTCTCTTTATTGGTATCACTGCTTGCTACTCCTCCCCTTAAATCGCTCCTGTACCCATCGCCATTTCTTCTATCTCTCTCTCTCTCTCTCTCTCTTTCTCTATGTATCTACATATCTGTTCCTCCCTCTCTCCCTCTCTCACTCCCTCTATCTCTGTCTCTCTCTCTTTCTCTCTCTCTCTCTCTATTTCTCTTACGTTTGCTCACGCTCACTCTTACACTCTCATACTCTCTGATTCTCATACCTCCGACCATTCATCTCTCAATACAAATGCCAGTGCACATAAGCAAAAGTGGAAATACACACAAAACACACACGTACACACACACACACACACACACACACACACACACACACACACACACACACACACACACACACACACACACACACACACACATACACACCAGTAGGAAGAGAGAAAGAGAGAGAGAGAAAGAGAGAGAGAGAGAGATGCGTGCACCCACGTATGCAGTACACAACCACACGTGCAGCACAAATGTGTGCTTGAGGCCTCAAATGCAGGACCAAAAAGGAGCAGCCCCGTGTTTATTAATAAACGCTTAACGCGCTTCGGGGATTCGACCCACAACCATCGCCCCCCGCCCGCCACCGCCCGGGAGATGGCCATCGATCTTATAATTAGTTTCGTTCGATTTAAAGTGATATTTTGTTTAGGGTTTGCTAACTTATAACTTACACAGCCTAAATTAAAGACAGGGTTTTGAAATGATATTTATAATGATAGTAACTGATGATGATGATTGTAATGTAATAATGATGTTAACATTAATGATTATAATAATAATAGTAATAAAAATGTAATAATGATAATAATACCAATGGTAATAACAATAGAATAGTAATGATGATGGTAGAGTAATATTAATAAATGCGGGCGGATAGATTGAGGATTTTTTTTTCATACTAAAGACGACTTTTGTGAGTATGATCAAATCATGACGGCGTCACCACGACCTTATAGGCTTTATACCGACTTAGGAAGCAGACTTTGGAGGTCATCGTTGTTGCCCTTGAGTGGCATGAAATAAACCAGAATAAAGTTCGTAGAGGTCGCCACACACACACACACACACACACACACACACACACACACACACACACACACACACACACACACACACACACACACACACACACACACACACACACACACACACACACACACCTAACACTAATGATGAAGACTGATTCATCACTGGGGCGAGACTCGCCGCCTGCCTGGCTGCCGCGCCCGCATGAGGGGGGGGGGTTAGACGCGTGGGTGTGCGGGTGTGCGGGCGGACGGGCGGCATCGTGGCACTAGACTTACTAGCGGGAGGGCTTGAGGGGGCAGAGTGGGTTGCCCCTGCCCCTCTGAACTTTCTAATTGTGCGTGTGTGTGTGTGTGCGTGCGTGCATGCGTGCTTTGTGTGTGTGTACGTGCGTGCATGCGTGCTTTGTGTGTGTTTGCGTGCGTGCTTGTGTGTGTACGTGCGTGCTTGTGTGTGTGCGTGCTTGCTTGTGTGTGTGTGTGTATGCGTGCGTGCTTGTGTGTGTATGTGTGTGTGTGTACGTGCGTGCTTGTGTGTGTGTGTGCGCGCGTGCGTGCTTGTGTGTGTGTGTGTGTGTGTTTATATGTATGTTTGTGGAGAGGTTCAGTGGGCAATCGTTACCTGGCATTTTTCCAACACTTTTTAAGACCATCTGTTTTTAAGTGAGGGAAGGACCCGGAGTTGAACGTGGTCTGGACTAATCGTGACCCCATTGGGGTGCATATACTAGGGGGGGAGGGGCATCCCTTCACTCACACACCGACTCCATTCCCCCTCCCCCCCTCACACACACACACACCCTGAGCACGTTCCCCTCACCCATGCATCCACCCTTCCCATTCTGAGGAGCTCTCGACAAGACCGGTTGACTTGCTTCGAAAAAATAAAAGAGAGTCGTGTGGGCGTCCTTTTCGGAAGGTTGTCTCTTGTGGAGATGATCCTGTGAACGGGATTAACATCAAGGGAGCTTACCACATTCCCATAGAGCCGGAGATGACGTTCACGGGTTATGATGTTGGTAACAGGCCTTGAGAAAGTCGATCGGATCAGCCGCTGGTTTGATACAAGGTCGTACCAATCATACCTCTTACCTCTGCGAAGGCGCTTTGTACCAAAGACGTCGAGACGCCTCTCCAAGTCATTATTTAATGTTCATGTTTCACAGCCGTACAGCAAGAGAGTGATACAGGGGACTTGACGAATCGGTTTTAAGTTCTTAAGCATAAATATCAATAACATCATATTCTGTGGTTCAGTGAGTCCATAGCACCATGGGGCATACCAATCCTTCGGAATATTAAAAAAAAAATGAACATCGCTGCCAAGATATGTGGACCTGTCTAAGACCTCAGTGCCCTCGCCAGATCCATGGACACTCTGAGCTGTATCGTACAGTAAGCTTCCAAACTCCTGGAACTTGGTCTTTGTCCAGGAGACCTGGAGTCACCTCGAAGTAGCAAACAGGATCTTCAACGACTTCGTAAGGTCGCGAAGACGAGGTCGGGGACCTTAGCGCTGCCAGCAAATGCTCCGGAGTGTCTGATCAACGACTATATCCAATTTCCAATACACATGCTTACATACATAGATGACGGAAGAACTTCATGTGTGCGCAGTCCGCATATGCAGGACCAAAAGGAGCCAATGTTTATTAATAAACGCCTGTGCCCTTCGGGGATTCTACCCCTCACCACCAGGATCGGGGGGAAGCGATGTGCTCTACCTTCTTCTGAAATAAGGAATTGACGCATGCGCACTCTGAAACAAACTCTTGGACTAACTAAAGGTTCAGAACATTTCTTTTTTGATGATTAGAAATGACCTAGAACGATCTTGTCGATTTTGTTCGATTAAGAATGGAATTTGGCCAAGGACAAACTAACTCCATCTAACTTAACTTACCCTTATGATCTTAGTATAACCAATGGACTTGACCAACTTAGACCTACTTAAATCGCATTAGGTGTTGTCAGTGATGCTCCGCAGTGGTATTGGTTGACTACCCTGACCATGAAGGTGTTGAAAGGTGTAGTAGCACACCTGCCTCATTCCCGAAAAAAAGACAGGCAGGCCTCCTCCACAATTCACAGCACTCTTTTCTTAAGTTAAGCCAGATATCAGGTCAGTAATCTTCGCAGGAATCCCACGGATCTGCAGAAGATTTCAGAGCACTCCCGCGATGCACTAGATCAAACTTTTTTTTTTAGATCAACGTAAACTGCAAGCTACCCCAGTCGAAACTCAAGTCAGCGATCCACAAGAACATGAAGAGCATTGAGCTTACCGCTTGTTCACTTGCCAGACTCCTTCGGCCTCTGAAACTTTAACAGATGGGAACACACCTGTTCTAATAAAAGATAAACTAATATCTTGCCCACCAGCCCCCTCCCCCCCTTTTTTCGGGGGAAATGGCACCAGACTGCCAAATGGCAGAAAACACTGCATACAACCCAGACAATATAGCCTTACCTTCGGCTTTCAGCAACTCCACAATGACGTTGCAAATGCCAGCCGCCTTTCCACCCTTCGTATTACAGGCTTTCTAACCTCACTTAATGAATGCCGAGTTTCATTTATCATTAGATCAGAAGCCGTCACCTGAACACCTGCTCGGGGAAGTCGGGCCCCTCCGAAGGCTGAGGCATGTGCAACTGCTCAAAGTACTCAGTTCAACCAGCTCGACGCTCATCTGTATTTGACACGAGTAACAGGTCCGTAAGCAGGTCTGAGGTCATTCGCATTGATATGACTTGATGTCCTTTAACGATTCCCTTGGCATGCCTCGCCTTTTCTCTTCGCAAGAGAGCCCTTGATAAAGGGATTAAGACAGAAGGATAAGATAGGAGGGAACCTCCTGGGGGGTGGGGGAGGGCGAGAGATAAGGACGAAGTTCTTCAGGAGAGAGTCTCGGGGTGGAAGACTAGAGATCCGTTTATTACAACATGGCCCTATAGTCTTCCTAAATGCTGCTGTTTGTAGTTTTTATGTATTAAATTTCAATTTACTTATTTATGTATTTATTCATTTGTTTATTTATGTTCTTATTAATTAATTCATTCGTCTGTTTATGTATTTATTTATATGTTTGTTTATTCATGTATTTATTCATTGATTCTTAAAAACAGAAATAAAGGAGACTTTAAGAGACCATACGACCTGCACTAGGTAGTTCCTTGTCCATTACCACCTATAAACCTTGTCTGCATTTATTTATTGTGAGCATTTTGCTTTGTTACTTTACTCCAGCGGTTCTACAGGATGTCTTTTCTTTCCTTTTTCTTTAATGTATTTTCGCCAAGTTAAAATGAACCAACTACGGAAAGCTCGACAGAGGAAGACTCGAGAAACGAAGCCTCTCTGGGGTCGAGTCGAAGTCGAGTTCGAGATCAAAAGTACTGAAGAAAGAAGATGATTGTGACTCTTCGTCGTTATAGCTCCCGGTGTCATGCACCCATCCCTGAGGAACATCGGCGAAGAGGACGACGAAGACTTTGGAAGAGGCTGTGCGTTACCTCGATGGCAAAGCGGATCTGTCGCTGCCGACTACCGGGGCGGTATATATGATGCCGTAAAAGCATCAGTAGAAGATGGTCATGGTGGGAGGAAGAGGAGGAGGAGGAGAAGGATGAAGCAGTGACGGGTTGGTGACAACGGCTTTGACAACCTAGAAAAAAAATAAAAGAGGGTAGTGATGACCTTGGCGACAACACTGACAACCTTCGATAACACGATGTCCAAGGAATAGAGCCCTTACTGTGGGGACGTCAGTGCTGGTGGCCCCGTCGCTTGTTGACGGCAGCTGTGGCTCAGGGGGCGGCTGCTGTGCCTGTGGTAACGCCAGCGGAGGCGGCGGCGGCGGCGGCGACCTTTGGGTTGCCGCTAAATATATCGACCGGTGGGTGCGTGGCGGGGCGCTGTATCCATACTCGCCTCTCGTCACCGCGGCCGTGATTAGCGAGCGAGGCCGTCGGTGCCGCTGCCGAGGCCTCAGCTTCTCCGCGGCCCAGTGGCCGGCCCCGGCCCCGGTCCCGGACCCGGACCTCAGGTGACAGCCACCTTTGTGTCACACTTAAGCGGTTTTATTTCTAACCTCAGGAGAATTTGTTCTGTTTAATTCCTTCGGCTCATGTCACGTGCCCGCAGATTAATTAAATCGTTAGGCATTAGCTAGAGCAAAGTATATAAAGTGTGTCATCATAGTAAAAGGGCTGATATACATGTATACACACACACACACACACACACACACACACACACACACACACACACACACACACACACACACACACACACACACACACACACACACACACACACCCGAGTGTCTACTGAAACGTGTCACCAGCAGTCCTTTGGCACTGACATCACCGAACTACTCTTGTCAGCAATTAGGTCGGCCTGACGGCTCCTCGGCTCTAGGCGGGGCGCCTCTCGTGACACTGAGATGTGTTAGTGATGTTAGACGTTTTAGATGAATATGCTTTTGCTAAGTGGGATTTAACCCCATACTTTTATTATTTTATATATAGGAAGACCTGCAGTTGCATACACGCGCATACACACACACTCACACAGACATATATATATATATATATATATATATATATATATATATATATATATATATATATATATATATATATACACATGTGTGTGTGTGTGAAGACAGAATGAGTGGTAGGGTGGTGAGTTTAAACGCCAAGAATTCGTTGAAGATTTATTTCTGACGTTTCGTCCAACTAGGACTTCTTCAGGGTATACACGAATAAGACAACGACAACTTATATATTCGCACAGCTCACCCCGATCCTCCCCGGTAAGGCGATGGCAGTAAGATTTCACGAGCCCGGTTCGAATCCGGGGACGACAGTCAGAATTATTTGATCAACATCACCGTCACTGGTGATTCTATTCAGGTATAACAACGATGATAAGTCCATCAAGGAAAACGAACCAGTCTAACCACTAGCTAAGTAGCCCTGGTTCTCTGTAAAATAATAAGTACGGACGGCAGTTAGCAGTCGACTTAGTTCCTCGGGAAGTAGATTAACTTCCAGGTTGGAGAATTTTATAGGGTCAGTAGCTCAGTCGGTAAGGCGATGGCAGTGAGATTTCACGAGCCCGGTTCGAATTCGAGGACGACAGTCGGAATTATTTTATATATATATATATATATATATATATATATATATATATATATATATATTTATAAGGGTAAGTATATACTTAACTCCTTTAGGTCGGGCCCCTGGCTTTATCTGAATAAAATCGTTATGCGTTAGCCAAAATAAAGTCTGTATAGTGCTTCACCGAAGAGCGAAGGTTGGTTCCGAGGAGATGAAGGCTGCATCGGAGGCATGAAAGGAAATCTGGACGTAGCTTTCTCGAATAACACCACAAGGTCCTTCGCAAATAGTTAGGATGAAAAGGACTTGTATCTCTCTTTCTACAGGGCCAGACGATTTTATTCAACGTAGAGGAAGCCATTTCCTCCCCTGCAATTCGTGGGGGGGGGGGCGAGGATGGGGAGCGTTCGAGGTGGAGGGGGGGCAGTTGGCTGGTTGGCTGGATAAGTATTCGGAGAAGGTTGTGGACGGTTGGGGGAGGAGGAGGAGGAAGAGGAGGAGGGTGGGAGGAGAGGGAGTAGAACCCAGTGGAGGATCTATCAGGATAGGAGGAACAGAGGTAACCCTTCAGAATCCATAAAAAGTTTTTCTTTAACTGAATAAAATCGTCTGGCGTCAGAGATAAGCATACAGCTCGAGTGAAGTGCTCTAAGAGAATTCAGGTGCTCCCTTCTATCCCCCTCAGCTGAATAAAATCATGTGGCGGCAAGTGAAATGCAATTATAAGAAAGTTAAGGTGTTTCAAGCGTTAAAGGAGGGAAGGGAAGGGAAAGAAGAATTGGTGTTACATTCCCTTCGTTGGTGTAGAGTCTGTAGACGAATGAAGCATGCTGACGTCATCGTTGCTAAATGGAAAAGCACCACTCGGTACGGAAGGGATTCATGGGGATAGGCTCAAACACCTCCTGCCCCCCTCCTCCCCTTCCCACCCTCCCACCTCCACCGCCGAAGAGGAGTTGCCATGGGAATGAATAGACAGCAGGAAAAGTGTCACCAGGTACGGGAGGCAAGTGATAGGCGCTGCCTGGGGGTGAGGGAAAGGAGGTTGGAGGTGGGAAGAAAGAAGGAGGAAGGAGGAAGAGGAGGTGGAGGAGGTGGTTGGACCGACACCTCAGGATATGACCTCTGCTTTAGCCTAGACCGGTTCTCCTCGGCTGGAAGTCTGTCTACTCGAAGTAGAAGACTCGAAAGAGGCGATGGGTCAGACACTAAAGCTGCAGGATCCTCCGAAGTGGACTTGGGCATAAGTTCTTCACGACGAAGAACCCCCCTCCCCCCTCCCCCCTCCCCCCACCCCTCTGAGGAACGAGTCTAGAGCAGCGCCCACATATCGCTTGACATTAATAACCGCGCCTGGGCACCCATTTTCTCGTGTGACAGGGACACTCGCTCATGCATGCAGCTGACTGGCGGCACCGTCTTCGCAGCTGAACGACGAGAGAGGCGTCCTTGCAGCTGAAGCGGGTGCGCGCCAAGGGGCGTTCTTGCAGCTGGAGGGTGGCTTGGTGGAGTAGGGGGAGGTTGATTTGTGTCTTCTTGGGGG
>NC_134778.1:60212302-60217302 GCF_046742065.1 Oratosquilla oratoria | reverse complement strand
AGGTGGTACTTTTCCATCTATTTTTGTGCCGCCAGGCGATTTCATTCATTTTCCGTGGCACTCCCCATCGCTTGCGAAAGGGTCAGACGAATACGAGGACAAAGAGAGCATAGTAAAGGTGAGCGAGCCAAGCGCTCAATGCGAAGACCTGAACACGGTGCGATCGGACAGAGATACTTTATATATATATATATATATATATATATATATATATATATATATATATATATATATATATATGTATATTGGTGAGCTTTATTCGGATAAAGGGTTTCTTTTATTGCTTCAGGGGCACCAAGGAACCAATTTCCTCGCCACACTTGTGCTCCCGATTACCAAATTTTGAACATAGTCTGGTGTTGAAGAATCCTCTAATCCACAGCAGAGTACCATTGCTCTTCCTCACGGAGAAATGTCGTGCTACATAGGTGAATGCATAAATAGTTAAGCAACCAAACGAATAAATAGATAAATAGGTGAATAAATAAATAGATGAATAAAGACGGAGCACAGAGAATGATGAAGAAAAACGCGAAAGCTGCACCGCATCTGTTATTAGGAAAAAATGCAAAATACTTGAAAGAATTCATGGATGTGTTTCTCGTGCAATATTGCATCAACTCTTTAACCCGTTGTTGCGAGCCAACAATCAATAGTCCGCAACATTTGCGAACCAGATATCTAAATGTGGAGGTTGATAGGTGTTGCATGGTCTTTTAAAGAAATCCGAGTAATTCTGTTCAACATTTCAGTTGTTAAACGCTTTGCGAGGTGGCTAGGCATGATAGCCTTTATCAAAATTCGGGGATGGGGGGGTTGAGATCATATGATGAGTTTGATGTCGTCACGCGATGACATTAGCGGACTCGAACCGCTATTCCACCGCTCTCCTTATATTTACTTGTGTCTCTAATACATTTGTAAATATACACAAACGGCCAAGCGTCTTGAATGTTGAAAAATGCATCCATTCCAATGTGTGAGAAGAGAAGCTCTGGTTCATTTGGAAACGGGTCTACGTGGTTATCAATTAACCCTGCTATCCATGTGCCATGGGCAAAGGTAACGATATGTGTCGCAATTCGCAATTAGGCCTCTTCTGTTCTTGGGCGGCATTCTCTCGAGAGGAAGGGACCCGAAGAATATGAACTAGAATGTCCCCTAATGCCAAATCACGAGATTTGTTGTGGGTTCGAATCCCGCACTCCTCTCCTATTCCCAGCAATGACTGTTACCTGCCCCAGCAGTCCCCAAAGCGCGTAGGGCAAGGGTGACGGCTTCGGCCGCAGCTACTCAGCTCCTCCTGGCGTAGGCTCCTCACCGTCTATCCCACAGGGTGTAGTAGTATCCTCGACACTGTTCATCCTCTTCACACGCAACCGCTCTAACATAAACCCAGGACGTAATGTCAATGCCCTGTCACCACAGCCAAGAACATAGAAACTTGCCTCGCGGAATCAACAGTGGATCAACACTAACAAGATGTGTCTTCATCCCAAATACCCACACGTATGGTACTCATCCGTGACAACTAAGAGTCATCAAACATTCGTGTTGCTTCACTCCATGGACAGAACCTATTGTTAATGACAACACATATATTTCGGAACTCACACTATGTACGTGACATTCACGTCCACCCGGTATCATCATAAGAAAGAGACTCACTCACTCACTCACTCACTCACTCACTCACTCACTCACTCACTCACTCTGATGGATCTTGAACCTCAGGTAGATTCTGGTCCGCCAACAGTAATCCTCTCCATGCCCTTCGGTCCTGTGCTGCTTCCATCCAGGTTGCTTTATCTATTCCTCTTCTGTCCATCTCCGCATCCACACCGTCCATCCATCTCATTCGAGGTCTTCCTCTGGGTCTTCGACATCCTAGAAAAGTGCTCAGTATTCTCTGAATAATGACAGTAACAGAATTGAGACAACAGAGAAGAAGACCCGCCATGGTAGGCAAGCAGTTCGTACGTATACTTTAATTGAACATCTGCAGCCTGGTTCTCTACTCTCGAAAACACAAAGATGCAGAAATCAAAGACTCAGGAATAATAACATCAAAAGAAAAGCGATATTTACACGTAAAAAAAAATCCTTCCAGCCAGTGGCGAAGCGTGGGATGTCAGTGCCCAGAGCAAGGCGAAAAAGACTGCGTTCCCTAATCTGTTAGCTTTCCCTTCCATCACGCTAGTTCTGAACCGTCTCCCTTCCTCCAAAGCTTATGTATCGCACTTCAAGAAAATACTGATGTGATTATGCCATTGGAATAAAATGCAGTTCATGCCAGAATGTTCAAATCAAAATCGATTGGCTGTAATTTGTGCAGAAACTTCAGTAAAACTATTTTAAATCTATATTGACATGTTTCTCAGTTTACAGTATTGCAAAAGTACTCAGTCTTCCTTGGCTAATTATAGATATCTGATACGTTTTGATTAACTTTTATGAATCGTCCCTATTTTTTTCATTCGGTAATTTTGCGTCGCCCCCAAAAATGTGACAGGGGGAACCACTCTGGCTTCATCCACGCTACGCCGCTGTTTCCAGCAGAGGAATACACGAGAGACACGAAAACAACTTCATGCAAGACCTCTCGAACACTCACATCCATCACACCGCATCAGATAACTAAAGCGGAATAAAACTAAAACTAGTAACGGAACAAAAATTCCATTATAACTAAAGCCTGCATAACGGGACAAATATTCCATTTCAATTACTCATGTACTACCAGGACCTACATTTATTGCTCCACAATACGTCTATATCAAAACATTTAAGCTGTGCTTGTACACGTCCTCATCATAATCGTTCTTACAAATAAATACAGAAATATCAAGAGACACAAGAGGGCTAACTTCTCCGTTCAGGTCACCACCTGATTGGACTAATGTAAGGTTTCTCAACCCTTTTAGCCATATCGCCCCCTTTTTCAATTAAAAAAAAAAGGATCGCCCCCCCCTTAATTGGAAAATAATAACAAGAATTATTGCAATAATGATAAACAACTAATTTAAAATGTTTTACTCACGTTGTGTTTTAATGAGGTCCTTGGGCCCAGCTGGTGCTTCGCTGCTAGATCTGTTATATTAGGCTTACAATTTGTCAGTTAGAAGCAATACCTGTGACGTTTTTGGCCCCCCCCCCCCAGCTCTAAAATCGCCCCCGTTGAGAATGACTGGACTAATGCATAGCCAAAGTGCGCACGCAATACAGAATACAACTAAAAATCCACACAATACAAACATTATTTCAGTATTTCTTCTCATAGTCATCTGCAGGGCAATCCGCGTTTCTATTCATGATATTTTCGAGACCACGGGAAACAAATTAATTGATTAATGGAGTAGTGACAGAAAAAAACAAAAATCTCTGGAACGTTGCGTGATACGTGTGGCACTGGAACATAATCAGGAACGATGTCCAGGCTTGGGAAATATTAGTTTTATAATTTCATCAAAACACGAACGTTCCCGACCATGTACTAGAATAATTAACCCACGCCATGCCCGGGAAAGAGTTCACCAGAATAAAATATATAAAGCGCAACATCACACCAAAGGGATGATATTGAAGAATCCCTAACTACTCCCACGGAAGCCTGCCTTCAACTGAATCAAATATCCCATCATTAACGAGATCACGTCATCCTCGTACAGGGACGAAGGCGAATTTTCAGTATAATATGCAAACACGAAGATAATTTCATTCGTGCTGATTTGTTGTCAGTCAGGTGATCGATTAAGGCCATTTCATTATGCATTGCACTGATTACATTAGCCCGGTGGAGCGATCATAAAGTCAAAGCACCAAACATTTATTTGCAAGTTCAGCAATGCCGTTGGTGAAGGCATGGAACAAGGAAAGTAATGACACAGATACACTGGTGGTACATATATGCCTAAATAGACACACATGCATCCTTTCATATATACATTAATCAATCATTAGCACATACAGGTCACAGTGTAACTTCGTTTACATTGTACATTTTATGATAAGTTCCTTGTCTTGACTTGAAGAGATTTGGAGAACTTTGATCGTCAACAACCAATCCGCCTCTGGGAAGACCATGATTACAGCCATTTAAGTGACATCGTACCTTTGGCAACGTATGTTATACGTTGTTACGGTTGACATGTTCGTGCAATGTTTGAAAAGACAATGTTAATAGAACCGTTGAACCAACATCGTTCCACTTCGGTCAACTACTGGTAGATAAATATTCTCAAAGGATTAAAGTACATGGACCAGCCGTTTCATAAAAAAGGGATACAATGGAGCTAAACAAGTTTACTTAATATCAGGCTTGATATATTTTATGGCTAGTCGCCTGATGATTTTATTCATCCGAGGAAAGCAATTTATTTATTTATTATCATTATTATTATTATTTTATTATTATTTTTATCCGATTTGCTGTCATGTGTAAAGTGAGATGATTGGGCATGGGAAAAAAGTATCTCCACCTCTTATACTCTGATTACACGCGTCCCTTTCGATGCATCCATCCCTGTGAGGATTGCACCTCGTCGATTCCCCCAGGGATACTGCCGGTTTGTCCCTGGCGAGCCCCTCACACGACAGAATGGCGCCTTAGTATGTGCATTCTACTCCAACTCTGCCCCACAACGCACGTTTTTGCTTGATTGACATCCTGACCGTGTGTGTGTTCGTATGTTCTTGGTTATTAGTTGGAAAAATTCTCCATAGTGAACATGTTAAAGAAAAGGAAATATAACTTTGGATATATCCACTAGACATATTTACTGTCTTAAATTACAACTTTTAACATTTTATATTTAATGATTTCATATTTTTAGAATATACAAAATAAAAAGGATTTAAAGGATACGCTATTCAATGTCCCAGACCGCCCAAAATTGAGTCTGGATCTCCTAGATTGCAAACCTATCAACCCATAGGAATCCCAGATTAATGTGCTGGCAATTCAGAGTATATGACCGAAAGAAGCTATTCTGAAGCATTGA
>NC_134778.1:60192302-60204802 GCF_046742065.1 Oratosquilla oratoria | reverse complement strand
CCCGACCCATCCCTGTCGTACTCGGACCCAAGTAGTGTCAGTCTATTTATTTATATACTTATCTATATTTGTTTATTTACTGTTTATCTTTATTTATTTGTTTACTTATTAATTAATTTGTTTGTAATAACTTTTTTTCTTTAAATCTTTCGAGTGCCCGTGGAATTAGCCTGAGCTGAATGGATTAGCCTGGTGATAGCCAGAGGAAGGATGTAAGTCGGTCTGCGCATTAATTTTTTATTTTATTTACATATTTCGAAGAGCGATAAAACAAAACAAAGGAATATATATATATATATATATATATATATATATATATATATATATATGTGTGTGTGTGTATATGTATATATATATATGTGTGTGTGTATATGTATATACACACACACACACACACACACACACACACTGAATGGTCCCCAGTGCAGATATTAATCTTTTTTCAACCGCATTAACTTTATACTTTTAATTCCATGTCATCACGAACGAGACTGACATTGCGCTCGTCGGAGACATATACAGAAACTGATACGAAGTGAAGCCAAGGGCTCGAACCTTAGCTCAGACATATCAAAGTAACAGTGACTAACCACTGCGCCATCAAGAGAGATATAAGTTGAGTACAATTTCTTTTATTTGTATGCTCGAGCTACATACATATACACCAATTTTCTAATCAACCCATCCCCGCTATGATGGTACAATGATAGTGTGTGCGCGTGGGCAAGTGTTATATCTCTCTTGATGGTGCAGTGGTTAGTCACTGTTACTTTGATACGTCTGAGCTGAGGTTCGAGCCCTTGGCTTCACTTCGTAACAGTTTCCGTATATGTCTCCGACGAGCGCACTGTCAGTCTCGTTCGTGATGACATGGAATTAAAAGTAAAAAGTTAATGTGGTTGAAAAAAGATATATATATATATATATATATATATATATATATATATGTATATATATATGTATATATATATGTATATATATATATATATGTATATATATGTATATATATATATATATATATATATATATATGTATATATATATATATGTATATATATATATATATATATATATATATATGATCTCTGGCCGAGCGGGTTTAGGCGTTGTTACTTGCGGGGAAGGTCGAGGTGGCACCGTCCTAGCCTCCTGATAGGGGGAAGTTTGTGGCATAATACTGTATAAATAAATCATTCAATCATACATGTGGACAGGCCTAATTTCTTAAGTGTTTGAGAGGGAGTTCTTTGATTTGATTAGAATCGCTTGGCGACAGTTATGTCACGTGCTTGGCCTCCTTCTCTGCCCATGGTGTCAGTCACGGAGGAATGGAATGGCCGGACGTCAACATGACTTAAAGGAAAAGGACCACAAGGTAGGGAAGGGACACACACACACACACACACACACACACACACACACACACACACACACACACACACACACACACACACACACACACACACAGTAGCCAGTAGCCAGTTCGAATCCTGCCCAGGGCCGAAATTATTTCGGTATCACTGTGCCTCGGGTCGTTACTCTGACTCTCGTGGGCGGGGAGTTGGGTGTGTGTGTGTGTGTGTGCAAGGTCATAGCATTACCCATAGATCGGACCTACGAGCTCTGAGCTCTCTTCCAGGAGGGAAATAACTGTCGATCACGAGTCCAACACGTGATCCAAAGACCAAGTGAATACACACACACACACACACACACACACACACACACACACACACACACACACACACACACACACACACACACAGATAACACCATGCATATATACATACATTACTCCTGCGAATCAAAATCTTTTTTGCAGAATACATGCAGAACTTTTAGATCAGACTAGATATCGAGAAAAAAAATAAGAATATATTTCGAGGGTTACTCCGTTCTGTAACAGGTAGCCATGTACAACCTAGGCTAGTTTCTTATTTTTTTTTTTTTTTTTTTAAGACAAATATGGCAAAGGGACAGAAAGGAAGAACAACAGAGATGAGGCTGGACAGGTGGAAAGGATGGGGTAGAAATATGAAGAAAAAAATAAGGTGAATGAATAGATAAATGAATAGAAAAGAAGGGAGAAAAACACTGAAGAAACCAGTAAGGTTTTTGTAAAATGGCAGGAACTGAAGGAAGTGGTTAGACTAAGTGGAGAGGCCGAAGAGGAAGGGGGTGGGGGGGAGGGAGGGTGGTTAGTTAGTGGTAGAAGAAGGATTGGTTGAAGGTTGGATGTGGGGGGATTTTTTTTATTATTATTATTATTATTATTATTATTATTATTATTATTATTATTTATTTTTATTATTTCTATTTATTTATTCATTTTTTTAATTTGGGAGTGAAATGTCACTTCCACGGGAATAGTAGTGAGATACACAATCATAGAAAGACTACGAAATGGTGAGAGTGTACAAAAATCATCTGAAAAACGAGTGACGGACGGGAAGAGAATAGGTAGATTGAGATTGAGTAAGAATGGAGATGCGGAGGTGGTGATACATAAGAAAACGGAGTGTTGAAAGAGGAAGGACGAGGGTACGACGAGAGAAAACGCAAGGCAGATGCTCAGCTTCCAGGGAAGAAGCGGCGTAGAAGGGAGGAGGAAGAGGAGGAGAAGGAGGAGGAGGAAGAAGAGGAGGAGAAGGAGGAGGAAGAAAAAGGAGGAGAGGAGGAGGCAGAGGAAGAAGAAAAAGAAAAGGAATAGGAAGGAAAAGAAGAGGAGAAAAAACGAAGAAAAGGAGGAGGAGGGGAGGAAGAGGATGAAGAGAAGGTGAAGGAGGAGAAGAAAGAGGAGGAAGAAAAAGAAGAGGAGGAGGAAGAAAAAAAAAGGAGGAGGAAGAGGAAGAAGAAAAAGAAGAGGATGAGGAGGAAGGAAAAAAGAGGAGGACGAGAAAGAAAACGAAGAAGAGGAGGGGAGGAAAAAGAAGAGGAGGTAGTGGAGGAGGAAGAAGAAGAGGAGGAGGGGTAAGAAGAAGAAAAAGAGGAGGAGGAGGAGGGTGAGGAAGAAGAGGAGGAGGAGAAGGACGAGTTAAGGTAGAAGGTCGCAGGAGTAAGGCGAAACGCGTGGCAAGTTCCTGAATATACATATCGCTTGACTGCTACGAATGAAAACTGTGGATAGGAAGGAAGGTAAGGATGGGAGGTCTCGGGAGTGGTCGGGACGTGGTGGGGGGGGAAGGAAAAGGCAGACGAAATGGGGGGAGGGTGGGAGACGAAGGTATTGGGTGAAAATGAGGAGGAAGAGATGGAGAAGAAAATGAGGAAGAGTGGGGGAGGGTCAAAGGGAGAGTGTTGAAGAATGTTGGTGCAGAGATGTGGTGGAAGACTTCTCCCCCGGGGGAAGAGGAGGAGGAGGAGGCGGAGGTCGAGAGACCATTGAAGAGATTTTGAAATGGTGAAAGGAAACGGAACCAAGAGCAAGGCCAGGAGGAAGAGGAGGAGGAGGAGAAGGAAGGGAAAGAAGAAAGAGAGTAAAAGGTACAAAGAAAAAATGAAGAAGAGGGAAAGGGAATTGGGGTTGGAGGTGCTGAAAGAGGGAAGAGAGAAGAGAGAGCGGGTAGGCTGGGAGAAATAGGCTTCGGGGAGACAACAGCCGAAGAAAGAACTAAATTCAAAGAAAGAGAGACAGAGAGAGAGAGAGAGAGGAGCTCATGCCAGGAGGCGGTTAGCTGAGTTCGTCTCCTTTGCCCTTCAGGATAAGTCACCGGTAGTTGTAGATTCTAACTCAGATCAAGGTCGTACGAACCAGAGATTGGAACCAACACGCTACACGGCGCACGGATGGCTTAAGAGAAAGAGAGAGAGAGAGAGAGAGCAGCCGACGGACCTGGACCAGAGAGCGTCGTCCCAAAATCCGGAGACCCCAGACCCTCCGGAACAAGCTCGGTGCTCAGAGCACCGGAATCTGCGAGTCGGGGACACCAGGGGCGGTGTGGGGGGGGGGACCTGAAACCGGCTGGAGACCAACAACCGGATCCTGAAGTCCGGTTCGAGGAGGACTTGAGTGAAGAAGAGCTCGGGAGAGAATGAGCTTAGAGACGGGCGGGCTTAATTAGCTTTAAGAGGAACTTCGAAAAAAAAAGAAGGAAAAAAAATCGAAGAGCTTCAAGAGGAGAGGCTTACCTAAAGGTAAAGAGAGATAAAGGAGGGAAATGCAAAAGAGGGGAAAGAGTAGGGATCAAGAAGGAAGGGAGAAGAGAGAGATAGAGGGACCTGGATATAGAGTGTAAAGGATAGGAGGAAAAGAGAGGAGGAGGAAGAGGAGGTGGTAGGTGCGGCCATGCGGCACAGGTAAGAGAGTAAGAGAGAGCGCTCGGAAAGCAGATGTGGATTGGAGAGCTAAAAATAGATTTACTGAAGGTGCGCTTACACGACCGATGTAAAAGATCGCCAAAGCGGGAGGAGAACGATGAAGGGTTTCAAGCCGCCGCCGCCACCGTCGCCGCCGTCGTCGTCGAAGTGAGAACGCGAAGAGGGCGCGGGCGACGACGCGACGACCCGGAGGTCGGGCGAGGTTCGTTAAAGCCGTTAGACAGCGAGGAGGACGTGACGTCAGGGTGGTCCTTGAGAGCCTCTTGCTTTGATACCATTCTCCGGCAAAAACAACCCAATTATAAGGTGAGAGGGAAACACACACACACACTTACACACACACACACACACACACACACACACACACACACACACACACACACACACACACACACACACACACACACACACACACACACACAAATGCACACACAGAAAAAAACTGTGTCCTTGAAGGACATCCAGAAATACAGTTTTTCCATAGAGATGTTATTTCTGGAATAACCTGGAAGAAGAGGCAGTCAAATCAGACATCTTCGAAGTAAGCGTGGTCCTTGATCAAATGATACACAGAGAGCGTAGCTCTTTTCCTATGTATTACATTTAGGTAAATGCAGTAGGTATACACACACACACACACACACACACACACACACACACACACACACACACACACACACATATGTTGGAGTGAATGGAGTATTTCTCGGAAGGGAAGATGATAAGAACGTCCGAGTAGATCACTCGACGTGGAGTCCAGCAGAGATAAGTATTGTCTCGAATCACCTCCATTGTAAACATAAGCGACCTATCATAAGGAAGAACGAGGTACTTGGATAGGTTTGTAGATGAACTTGAAAAACAAAATTTAAAGTGCCTGTGAGAGGCTGACAAGAACTTAGTAACTAGATCTCAAATAAGCATATGGTCAGGTTCACAAATCGCAGATGGAATTGGGTACGAGTAGATGCAGACTCATGTGTACAGAAACTGGAAGAGGATTGTAGTGATACATGACCTGTGAAGACTAAATGCGTTAACATGGGTGGGGTGGGGATAGCTCTCTAAAGAGAATGATACACAATTGGAACAGAACAGTTGAGGTAAGAGACGTTCAGAGCATATTGTCTTCTAGGGAGATGTATCTGCTCCAAAAAGGAGCGACGATGAAATAAAGGGGATTTGGTCAAAACACACAAAAATAAAATAAAATAAAATAAATAAGATAAGAAAAAAAATTAATAACTCTAGGATAGAAGAGATGAAACGAGTAAAGAAAAAAAAAACCTCAAGGGTAAAGTCACCACGAGCATCCAGAGCTTAGAGTTTAGAGTTTAGAGTCACCAATAGCTGTTGAATGAGTGACAAGAAAAGGGGGTACAAGGAGACGCGTGAACACACTCACACATACACACACACACACACACACACACACACACACACACACACACACACACACACACACACACACACACACACACACACACACACACACACGGTTACAGAGTCGGATTATTTGTCGAGTGTATGTGGTATCAGAAAAGTTGAAAATTTGTGAAAAAAATAAAATAAAAGGCAAGTGTGGAGGTATGAACACTTGAAAAGACTGGAGAGTGACAGTCGAGCCAAGTGTGGAAGGAAGGAGAGGAAGAGGAAGACAGAGGAGGTATGACAAAAAGTATGAGAGCAATCGAAAATAGAATAAAACAAAGTAGAATAAATAACTGGAAAATGCAGTTATATTGGAGCATGAGAGGGACGAGTGAAGTAGACACATGGAGGAGGAGGAGGAGGAGGGAGGGGGAAGTGGAGGAGGAAGGGAGGGGGAAGAAGGTGATTAGACTAATGGAGGGGAGAGAATGAGGGATCAAAATGAACGGGTCGAGAGGGGAGGATGTGAGAAGTGAAGGGTTAGGGGAGGAACGGGGAAGGTGGGGGGGGGATTATTCTTATGCTTTTGTTTGTCCTTTTTATTTTTATTATTTAAAGGTGCATGGAAACTGATCCCACAGTAACCGTTTATTTTCGTTGTTATTATTGCTATTGTTATCATCATCATTATTATTATTATTATTATTATTATTATTATTATTATTATAATTATTATTATTATTTTGATTACTATTTTTATGATTATCATTATTACTATTATTATTATAATTATATTATTATTATTATAATTATTATTGTTATTGTTATTATTATTATTACATATACCAACGGCTTTCTCGCCCTTACAAGGGAGATAGCCAAAAGCAAAGGCATAAAATCCACTCCCACCTATTTTGGCTCCACCCACTCTATTCCCAATCCACTCCCACCTATTTTGGCTCCACCCACTCTATTCCCATTTACCAACCCTCCCTCTTATTATGGGTCCTCCTGGATGACAGGTCATCCTTGCATCTTGCACACTGCCCTGGGCGAGAAAAGTGGAAGGTGAGCCAGTTGTTGTTTGCTGACGACACTGCGATTCTGGCAGGGTCAGAGCGTGGTTAAGGGAGATAGTAACGGAATTTGGGAAGGTATGCGATAGGAGAAATTTGAAGGTAAATCTGGGTAAAAATCAGGTGATGAGATCTACAAGGGGGGAGGATGGCAGAGAGTTGGAAGTAACTCTGAAAGGAGAGATGCATGTGACAAGAAAGGGGGGAGTGGAGATCGCAGTAAATTGTAGATTGAGAGAAGAAAGTAAATGCCTTGGGGGACTAAAAAGTGTAATGGAAAATAGGTATTTGGGAATGGATGCAAAGAGGAGATTGTATGAAGGGATGATTGTGCCTACAGCACTGCATGGAGCAGAAACAGGATTTGAGAGAGGCAGAGAGAAAAAGTTTGAATGTGTTTGAGATGAAATGTCTGAGAAGTATGGTAGGGGTTACTAAGTTGGATAGAGTGAGAAACGAAGAGATGAGAAAGAGAGCTGGGGTGGAAAAGGAGATGGCAGATAGGGCTGATGAAAGAATACTGGGATGATGGTGTGGATAAATGGAAAGAATGAGTGAAGAAAGATTAGTAAACGAGGTATGGAAGGAGAGGTGGAGGGAGTGAGCTTGGGGGGACGACCGAGGATGAGAGGGGTGAGTGGAGTGAAAAGGGCGTTGAGCAAGAAGGGGAATGTCTGTTGAGCAAAGAAAGGAGAGGGCAGGAGATAGGGATGAGTGGAGAGTGGCTGTGTAGAGGTGATACTATGATGCAAGTAAGGGAGGAGGTGGGCTAGGGAGTGGTTATATGTGAATGATATTTTGACACAACCCGAAGAGAGTTCTACCCGTTTATCTTTTTTCCGCATGATGGGACGGAGATGGGGGAGTCGCCGATTAGTGAAGCGGCCTTGCTGTGGATGTACTGTGTCTTGCTACATTGCCTCTGACCCAGGGCAGTAGGCGGGATACAGGGATGACCCGTCATCCAAGAAGAGCTAAGAAGGGGGAAAGGGCGGTGGAGGGGAGTGGAGTGGGAGGGAACGAAATGAGTGGGAGTGGATTTATGGTTTTGACTTGGCTACCTCCTTGGTAAGGGGGAAAACCCATGATAGATATAGATTATTATTATTACTATTAATATTATCATTACTGTTGTTGGTATTGCTGATATTATAATAATTTATATTAGCATTATTATTGTCATCATCATCATCATCATCATCATCATTACAGTAATTTTATTTAAATTTTTGGGGGGTTGCTTCTTCTGGGAACAGCCCCCCCTAAAACCCTTCCCCTTTGGTCCCTCGCTCCTAAAGGTACTTACGGTGGTATTCTTAAAAAAATCTTTCCATATATAAATCTTATACAAGTCCTTGGAAGGGAAAGATTTATATAAGGAAAGATTTTTTTTTAAGAATACCTCCGTAAGATTCTTACGGTGGTATCTTAAAAAAACTTTCCTTACATAAATCTTTCCCTTCCAAGGATTCTTATAAGACTTATATAAGGATTTTTTTTTGTTTAGAAATACCACCGTTAGGCATAGCACGAAAGAGGACACGTGCCTGAGTTCGTTCGTTCGTTCGTTCCGCCGATCTCGCCGATCTCGCCGAGGTGGCAATGGCGAAGGCTACCGATAGACTCGCTGCGGAAAAAAATAATAAATAAATAATTAAATAGAATGAATATAGGTATGTATGCACGCGCGTATGTGTGTGTATGTAAGATTCCCCATGTCTCAGGACAACGTGCTGGTCCCGCGATCGAGACCTCCCCCCGCCCCCGGACGAGAGCGCCATATCTCTTTTGCGAGCGAGCGGGCGCGTGGGCGCGCATATGTTTATGCGCGCGCGCGTTTGTAAGTGTCGGACCCGTCTTGAGCCACAGCCATGGTAATGGTATATTGATCGCCGAGGATCTCTCTCTCTCTCTCTCTCTCTCTCTCTCTCTCTCTCTCTCTCTCTCTCTCTCTCTCTCTCTCTCTCTCTCTCTCTCTCTCTCTCTCTCTCTCTTCGGCTACCACGGTGATCTGCCAATGACCCCCTTTCCAATCCGGGGGCGTCACCGCCAGGCGATTTCATTCGTCTCAGTGGCGCTCCTCCAAGTAGTGAATAGGTTGACTTTAGGAGGGGGGGGAATGCTGTTCTCGTGCCTTAAAGCCAGGAGGTTTTATTCGTGTTGGTCTCGACCGGGGACAGATCCGGGAGGCGATTGCGAGAGCTGCGAGGACAGTTCCCGGACTTAGGAAAGGACGGAAATCTCCATATTATTTTTATCGATTTATTTATTATCTAATTTATATATTCGCACAATTATTTGGTTATTTAGTAGTGTATTGTGCCAAACTATATAAAAAATTGTCTGAAAAATAGCCTCGTTTGAAAAAAAATGTATGTATGTATGTATGTATGTATATATGTATGTATGCATTTATACAAATCGCGTGCGGTAGGACATCCTACTTGTTCACCAATCCTCGTTGCCATGACAACCAATAAGGCTCTTGCATCGCAGAATTTATGTGCCACGTCTTAGATCTCTTCACAGCCAATGAGGAGGCGAGTTTCTCAGACCTTCAATGAAACGGTACTGACACTTCGACAACACTTCGAATTCCACTTCCAAACGCGTTCGAAACGACCTCGAGATGACGTCACACACACACACACACACACACACACACACACACACACACACACACACACACACACACACACACACACACACACACACACACACACACACACACACACACACACACACACAAACACTCGCGGACATTGATGGCACTACACGGCACAGGTGCCACCAGGTCGACACAAGAACAGGTCAGTTCGTTTTGGATCGAAAACCATCAACATGTGAAATCACTAAGATATTTTCACCTCCTCATAATGTTATATCGTCAGTTTTCTTTCCAAAGTGAACTGGCCTGATCTTGTTCAGACTTTTGTCGTGCCTTAGAACATGTGGATGTAGAACTTCTCTGTAATTGCATTAAAGGGCCTGTCTTGAGGTTTTCTTTGAATATTGGGATCAATATTCGGCGCCTTTTGCGAGCCTCGTGAGCAGTCAGGATCTTGTCCGCCCTACACTGGAGTCTGCAGCTCCTCAACAGCGGGGCCGTCCCCTCAGATGAATGAAATCGCCTGGACATAGCCAGGAAAAATACACACGAGGATGTCCGTGTTGGTAGAAGAAAGAGGAATAATATATATATATATATATATATATATATATATATATATATATATATATATATATATATATATATATATATATATATATATATATATATTTTAGTGGAGGTTACTCTTCCCTCATGAAAAAAGCTGCGTCTCTCTGGTCCGTAGAGGTGTCACTGAAGTCCCTTATGGTACTGAGTACATAAAACTTATCCATTCAATATTCCACAGGAGGCCGTTTATGGCGAAGAGGAACGGAGTAGGAAGTCGCCATGGGTTATTCACAAGTGAATGTTCACTGATTGGACATTCCTCTCTTATTCTATCCCTCTCTGCTCTACCACGATCTCCTTGCACCTCTTCCCTCCCTCCCACGATCTCCTTCTCCAAACGCGGCTTCTCCAAACCTCTTTATTTCCCATCCACCTCTTTATGGCTGGAATTTTTCTCGAAATGTCTTTTCCTTTCTCTCGCGTGCACCAGGCACGCTCTTTTGTATCCTCCTTCTCCTCCTACTTCTCCTCCTGTTCTTCCTCCTATTCCTCCTCCTCCTCCTTCTCCTATTCTTCCTCCTCCTCCTCCTCCTCCTCCTCTTCCTCCTCCTCCTCCTCTTCTTCCTCCTCCTCCTTTCCCCACTCCCTCCTCTCCTCCTCCTCCTCCTCCTCCTCCTCCCCTCCTCCTCCCCTCCTCCTCCCCCTCCTCCTCCTCCTCCTCCTCCTCCTAGTCCTACCCTTCTTCCTCCTTTCCCTTCTCCTTTCCTCCTTTCCCTCCTTTCCCTCCTCTTTCCCCTCTTCCTCCTCTCCCTCCTCCCCTCCTCCTAGTCCTTCTCCTCTTTTTCTTCCTCTCCTCTTCCTCTTCCTTCTACCCCTCTTCTTCCTCCTCTCCTCTTCCTCTTCCTCCTACTCTTCTTCCTCCTCCTTTCCTTTCTTCTCTTAATCATACTCCCCTCTTTTTCCTCCTCCTCTCCCTCACCCTCTTCCTCCTCTTTCTCTTCTTTCTCCTCTCGTTTTCCTCCTCGTCCTCCTTTTCCTCCTCTTCCTCTTCCTCTTCCTCCTTTTCCTCTTCCTCCTACTCCTCCTCCTCCTCTTCCTCTTCCTCCTACTCCACTTCCTCCTGCTCCTCCTCCTCCTCTTCTTCCTCTTCTTCATCCTCCTCCTTTCTCCTCTCCCTCTTACTGCTTCTAATCCTCCCATTCCTCTCCTTCGTCCTTTTCTTCGTCCTCCTCCTTTGCGTCCTCCTTCTCATCCTCCTCCTCTTCCTTCTCCTCTTCCTTCTCCTCCTCCAGCTCCTCCTCTTCTTCTTCTTCCTGCTCCTCCTCCTCCTGCCCCCTACCGTTTTGAGCCCTTTCCCTTTTCCTCCTCCTCCATTCCCTAATACTTCCTCTCGGTCCTCTCGCGGTCGACCCGTGTTCCACCCCTTGCTCCCTCAAGATGCTCTACAAGTTGGAACTTCCAAATCAAGTGTTCCGCTCACCCTCCTCCTCCTCCTCCTCCTCCTCTTCCTGTTCCTCGTTGTCGTCGTCTTTCTCTCGTCGCAAATTTCGAGTATCTTGCTCGTTTTCTCCCACCCCTTCCTCCCTTCCTCCTTTTCTCCCTCTTTTGCTTCCTTTGGAGTGTGCGTATGTGTGTGTGTGTGTGTGTGTGTGTGTGTGTGTGTGTGTGTGTGTATTTTCCCTCCCTCTCTTTTGGTTTCTTTGGGGTTTGTGATTAGATAAGTATGTATATGTGTGTGTGTGTGTGTGTGTGTGTGTGTGTGTGCGCGTATGCATGTGCGTGTGTGTGTGTGTATTTACGTGTGTGTGTGGTGTATGTGTGTGCGCGCGTGTGCATGTGCGTGGATGTGTGTGTGCGCGTGTGCATGTACGTGTGTGTGTGTGTGTGTGTGTGTGTGTGTGTGCATGTACGTGTGTGTATGTGCATGTACGTGTGTGTGTGTGTGTGTGTGTGTACCCAGACCTCGACCTATTTACCTAGACAGGTTTTACAGAAAAGTCGCATTCAGTGTGTCCCGTCTCTATTTTTTGTGCTCGTAGTTGTGTGTCTGCGTGTGAGGTAGAAACAGATAGAGAGAGAGAGAGGGGAGAAAGAGATTGAGAGATAAAGAGAAAGAAAAAGATGAAAAAAAAGAGAAATGGAGGGAAAGAGACAAAGAAAGAGAGTTGGGGGAAGAGTATATATGTGTATGTACACATGTTTCAGTAGGTGTGTGTGTTTTGAAGCTTATTTTACGTATTTATATAAATGTCTTGATTTATGTTATTTTAATGTCAGCAAAGATAAAGAAAATAGTGATACAGTCACCCCAGGTGAAACAAGCCCCTCCCACTTTCTTCCCCGACCAATTACGATCGCTCTTGAATGACTCATACTAGTTGAAGGAGTTGTGTGATTGACCAGGACACAAAGGAGGCGTGGCCTATTCCGCCTGGAATCACGGGAATACGAACCCTAAACGTGATAAAAGATAATAAAGTGGATCCACCATGATAACAATAACGATGATTATTATGATAATGAAGTTATTTATATTTTCCATACGTAAGGGTGCGTTCCTTCATTTAAATACAATTA
>NC_134778.1:60147302-60184802 GCF_046742065.1 Oratosquilla oratoria | reverse complement strand
TATAGATATCTAGGAGGAGGGATAGAAACCTATATGAAGCTTTACGGACAAGAGGAAAGAAGCATATGAGATGAGGGACTTTCCAAAATTTTGGAATCTGATTTGAATAAAATTTATGGCAAAGCCAAAAAATAGAGAATAGAATTTAGCACTCCCATTGTGATGCACGAGGGAGGAGGATGAGATAGGACAGTAATATACAAACTGAGAAAAGAGGGGAAAGAAGTGGGTATGACAGAAAAAAAACAGGAAGTTTTATTTGAGCAAACCAATATAGAGTGGCAAGTGGCTGGTGGGTAGATTTGCATCCAACTACAATGCCCAGGGCAAGGCAAAGACATTAATTACTTAGTATTAAAGCCTAAACGTAGAATATTCAGCCGTGGAAGGTTTTGCACTTGAAAAAGAAATACAGACAGGCTTTTGTAAGTGTAAAGTGATATTACAACATGGGTTTAAAGTGTACGGGAGTTGGTATATGAAGGGAGATTGAAGAAAGTAGAGTTGTCACTCTGGAGGAGAGAAGAGAGAGGGTAGATCATGTGACTGCCCAGTACAAATTAATACAAAAAACAAAAAAAAAGTAGACAAAGGAAAACATGTGGTGATTTTAGTGGACAGATTTATGAAAAAAGTCCATAACTTAAAAAAAAATCTACAAGGTTGTTAAAGAAGAAGTATGGCGACCACAGGCAACCAGAAAAAAATACATCAAGAAAGGTTAACTTCCTTACGTGGTAAGAGGTTGGACCCAACCTCGATTAACCCTTTCTGTACCTAATGAGTTTTTTTCCGTCTGAATGTTTTATTCATATCCGTAGCACCCCCCCCCTCCCTGTATATCTCGGTGAGGACGACATATTCACCAAAAATGAGTAAATATATTGACTAAACTGCATGTTAATGGATGCACAAGTACATGGATCAGTACAAGTGAGCACAGGACAAGGAGATGAGGCTGCAAGGACAAACCTAGATGCAAAACTACAGTAGCACACGAGAAAAACAAAAACTAGATACTTTTTTTTTTCTAGTCTGACTAAAGATAAAAAGAGACGGGATGTTATGAGTGACAGGTAGAAGTTTTGATAAGTAGATAGGTAATAGGATACGTGCAAACACACACACACACACACACACACACACACACACACACACACACACACACGTTTGTGTATATCAACTCCCGCACAAGCACTTCTGCGTGCACAGCTGGTCCTGGTTCGTCTTGACGTGTTGTCCGCGAACCCCCCCCCCTTTCCCCCATCCCCCCACCTCTCCGCCACCCCATTCCCCCCTCTCCCTCCCTTCCTTCCTCCTTCCCTCCCTCCCTCCCTCCCTCCCTCCCTCCCTCCCTCTCCGACCTCTCCATTTTCGTAGCTTGTAATTAAATATTTCTTGCAAGATGCATGGCGGATCCTTCTAGAAGGCGTTCCTGTTCTTGGGTTTTGGTGAGGCGTAGGGAAAGGGTGGCCGTTATAAGGGTTCGGGTGATGGTCGGAACAGCCCAAGAAAAGGGGCAACTATTGATTTTTTTCTTGTTTGCATTTACCGGAGTGTTTCGTCGTCTTTAAAGCGAGGACAGTTAAACTGTCGTGGCGAGGAGGCGGCGGCGGTAGTCGGGGGGGGTCTTAAGGCCAGTTCCTAAAAATATCAACAGCCTATCGACGTCTACCTCCTCCGGCAGAGTTTCAATGTCAGCCTCGAGCGTGGGAAGGCTGGTTTTTTGATTGGGTGAGGCTAGGCCTAACGGGGAAGGAGGGTTTTGTCTCGGTATTGCGAAATCATTTCGAGAAGAATTCTACCGGACGCTCCGAAAGAGCCTGGTCGTCTGCTATGGGCCGGAAACTCAAAATTCAGAATCCAACCGGGGGGCTATCAGTTTGCAAATTTTGATTATTGATTTTTGCCTCAACAATAACACATGATTAATGCGGTTCAGGGATTAATGGTGAAAGGTGCTGAGGTGTTTGTTTGTTTAGGTGGGTTTTGGACCCTCAAGGACCTTGTCATCTGCTGTAACGGTCGGCAATTTAAAATGCGAAAAACCAACGGTCGGGGATACGTTGACGCATGCGCAGTTGCAATTTACAGGATAGATATCGACTTGGAAGACTTCTTTGGCGAGGAAAGGAAACAGCAACAGCCAAAGTAGCTGTCCGCCCTCCTACGGCATTTAAAAAAAAAAAAAAAAAAAAAAAAAAAAATCTTGCCGCTCGACTTTTTATCTCCTCTCTCTTTCTCTCTTTTTTTTTCTCCCCTCTCTTTTTTTCTTTATTTTCTCCGCCTCTTTTTCTCTCTCCTTCCCACCATTCTTTCATCTGATTCGCAATGTTTTCTCGTGGCGTGGAGAGAGAGAGAGAAAGAGACCTCAAATAACAAGATCTTTTTTTCTCTTCTTCCACGAGTCGTCATTTGCGATTTCTTTGTAAAAGCCAATCTTGGATTTTTTTCGCCCCCCCAACTAAAAAACCTCAACCCCCATCCCCCCCACATCCTCACACTCCCCCAGAGTCCTCTGACCCCAGAAGCTGATGCTCCCCAACCCCATCACCCACTCCGTCTCCCCACTCCCCCATTCCCCTCCCCTCCCTCCCTCCCCCCACCCCACTCCCACGCAGGAAAATGTTGCATGGGAACCTACGCACTTTGCCTGACCGCCATTGTGTGGTGGACGGTTCTTTTCCCAGCGCTTCTATCCAATTTTGGACAATCGCGCGCGGACATCGGATGGAGAGTAGATGTGCGTTTTCTGTCTTATTCTGGCTGCTTGTCAAGCGATTTCATTCCTTTAAGGGAAACACTCCCCCCCATCCCCATCCCTTTTTAACTTTAGGGAATTTCCCTGTTAGGGAGTTTCTCCCCCCCCCTCCCTACCTCGGCTGAATAAAATCGTCTGAGGCCGCCGGAAGCCAGAACCACAGTGTTTCTTAGTATTGAAAGGGTTTATGGTCGAAGGTCTTGTATGTCTTTTCGGGTTGTCGCCTGCCGAGTTTATTCAGCTCAGGGAATTTCCCTACACCCCACTTGCTCCCGATCAACTCCCTACGTATTTTTGGTGTTTCCAGTCTCCGTTTTTTTCTGTTTCGGTTAATTCTTAATATATATATATATATATATATATATATATATTATATATATATTTATATATATGTATGTATATATATGTATATATATTATGTATATATATATATATACGTATTTATATATATATATATATTATATATATATTATGTGTATATATATATATATACGTATTTATATATATATATATAAGTATATATATATGTATATATATATATATATATATATATATATATATATATTTGTTTATATATATATATATTTTTTTTTTTACATATATTTGCTACGCAAAGGACTTGACTGGTTGGTGCAGCACGCCGTTCCAACCGGACTTCTCCCTCCCCCCCCTCCTCCTCCTCCACCCTCTCTCACTCCCCGCCCTTCTCCACCTCCTTCCTCTCTTCCTCCTCACTGCCTCGCTTGTCGCCCCTCTCGCTCTCTCTCTTTCTCTCTCTTCGCCCGTTGTCTCTTCTCTCTAGCTTACGTATTTCAGTTTCTCTCTTTCTCCCCCAACCCCCTCTCTCCCCCTCGCTCGCTCTCGCTCTCGCTCTCTCTCGCCTTCTCCCCTCTTCCTCCCCTCACCTCGCCGTTCCCCTCTCCTCACTCTCCTTCCCTGCTTTTCATGTCAGGATAGCTTCCTCTCCCTGACTGTGCCCCCCCTCTCCCACCCCCTCTCCCCACCCCTCTTCCCTCTCCCTCCCCCTTTTGACCCTTCCTCCCCCTCACCCCCCCATCGGGCTGGATCTGCCCCCTCTTCGTCGTTCCCTCCCTGACACTCCTTCAGAGGCGGCAGCACTTTATCCTCTCCTTTTTTTCCTCTTCCTTCCTCTTCCCCTCCTTTCCTTCCTCTCCTCTCCTCTTCCCCTTCTCTTCCCCTCCTCTTCCACCCTCTTCCCCTCCTCTTCCCCTCCTCTTCCCTCCTCTTTCCCTCCTCTTCCCCTCCTTTCCCTCCTCTCCCCTCCTCTTCCCTCCTTTCCCTCCTCTTCCCCTTCTTCTCCTCCTTTCCTTCCCCTCCCCTCCTCTTCCCTTCCATTCCTTCCTCTCCCCTCATCTTCCCTCGTCTTCCATCCTGTTACCCTCCTCTTCCCCTCCTTCCTCTCCCTTCCTTTCACTCCCCTCCCCTTCTTCTTCCTTCCTCTTCCCCCTCCTTTCCTTTCTCTCCCCTCCTCTTCCCCCCATTTCCTTCCTCTCCCCTCCTTTTCCCTTCTCTTTCCCTCCTTTCCCTCCTCTTCCCCTCTTTTCCCTCCTCTCCCCTCTTCTTTCCTCCTCTTTCCCTCCTATCCCTCCTCTTCCCCTCCTTTTCCTCCTCCCCCTCTTCTTCCCTCGTCTTCCCCTCTTTTCCTTCCTCTCCCCTCCTCTTCCACTCCTCTTTCCTCTCCCTCTCATTTCCTTCTTCTCCCCTTCTCTTCCCTCCTCTTTCCTTCATCTCCCCCATCTCTTCCCTTCTTTTCCTTCCTCTTCCCTCCTCTTCCCTCCTCTTTGCTCCTGCTCCCTCCTCTTCCCTTCCCTTCCCTCTTCTTCCCTTCTTTTTCTTCCTCTTCCCTCCTTTTCACTCTTACTCCCTCCTCTTTTACCCTCTCCCCTCCCTTTTCCTTCTTTTTCCTACTCTCCCCTCCTGTATCCTTCTTGTCCCTCCTCTCCCCTCATCTCCCCTCCTCTTCTTCCTCCCCCTCCCTCCTTCCTTTCCCTCTCGAGTAGCCTCCCTTTTCCATCCCTAATTCACCCAAATCCGGTATTTTCTCCCCTTCCCCTCCCTCTCCCCCTCGCCTGTCTTCTCTTTCATTTTCCCTAATTCGATATCATCCCCTCGCCCTTCCTCCCACCCCTAATTCTTCCTAATTCGATATTTCTCTCCCACCTTTCTTACCCCTAATTCACCGTTGTTTGGCATAAATCTCTCGCCTTTTCCTTATACATAATTCACCCTAATTTCTTACTCCCTCCTCAAGTCTTTCCAACCCTAAATTTCCCTAATTTGGCACTATTTATTCAACGTTCCCTTCCTAGACTTAATCATTCCAAATTTAATTGAATTGACTACCTTCTTCCAGCCCTAATTCTCCCAACCCTAATTTTCCCCCCCTAATTTGGTATTGTTCTTTCGCTTTTCCAGCACCGTTCCATTTCCAGGCCCTTCATAATGAATTCGACTTCTGGCCAGGCTTCTTTCACCCGTCCTGCCCTTCGCCCCCCCCTGCTTTCCCCCCACCCCTTCATCACCCCTTCCCCCCACACCCTCTCTTGCTCCCAGTCATCTCTCCCCCCCCCACATACCTCCCCCATCCATACTCACTTTCCTCCTTTTCCTTCCTTCTTGTTCCGCATCTCGACTCATTTTCTTCCACCCTCATCTCCTCATCTTCCTCTTCCTCCTTCTCCTCCTGCCCCGCCTCTTCCACCTCTTCCTCCTCTTCCTCTTCCTCCTCTTCCTCTTCCTCCTTTTTCTTCCTTATCCTTTGACCTCACCTGACATCTCCCACCTTCTCCCTTCCTTCCTTCCTCCTCCACGTCCTTCTTCCTTCTCGTCCTCCTTCACTTACTTCCTCTCTTCCTCTTCTTTGTTGATCTCTTCATCTCCTTACTCCCTCCTCCCCCGTCTTTTATATATACATACATATATATATATATATATATATATATATATATATATATATATATATATATTATATATATATATATATATATATATATATGTCCAGGAATCCATACTCCCCCTTTCGCATCTTTCTATTCATCTATGCATGAGGTATGCCCATTTGTATGGATGGATAGATGAATGGGTGCGTGTGTATGTATATATACATACATACATATATACATGTATAAAATACACATATATACAGTATTACCCTGCCCCTCCCTCTTTCTCTCTCTCTCTCTCTCTCTCTCTCTCTCTCTATATATATATATATATATATATATATATATATATATATATATATATATGTGTATATATGTATATATATATATATATGTATATATTTATATATATGTATATATATATATATATATATATATATATATATATATATATATATAAATTCCCGACAGTTGCCCCGGTATTCGAACCGGGGCCTTGCTTGACGTAGCTGTCGGAAATTATTTGGGTTGACATACGCTGTTACTGATTTAAGAAATATTGAACATTTTAGAAGCTCTGCCAAAGGATTCGAACCCTGACCTATGCGTGCATAACCACGAAGTCAAGGTTCATCCAATCCCCATATAGGCGAGCCCTCCGACAAAATGTGTATGTTTAAGACAGATTGAATCTTTAGAAACTCTGCCAAGGGATTCGAACCCTGACCTGTGCGTGCATAATCACGCACAGGTCAGGGTTCGAATTCCTTGGGAGAGCTTCTAAAGATTCAATCTGTCTTAGAGATACACAACTTGTCGGAGGGCTCGCCTAAATGGGGATTGAATGAAAATTAGGCTATATCTGCTGTAGCTATGTCGAGTGTGGTCGGGGACTTTACATTCATTTTGTACCATCGTACATAGCTCAGTTGCTAACGTCTTGACTTCGTGATTATGCATGCACAGGTCAGGGTTCGAATCCTTTGGGAGAGCTTCTAAGAAACATATATGTATATACTGCTCATTCCTTCTTTATCTCATTTTTTCCTCCCTCCGTTCCTTCATCCCTCCCTCCCTCTCTTCTTCCCTCCTTCCCTCCTTCCCTGCCCCCACACCCTTACACTATTTCTATGTTTTCTCTCACTACTCCGGCTCCATCTTGCCGCAAACTTCCCAAAATATCACACTCTTGCCCACTCTCCCCCTCCTCCTCTCCCCACTCTCCCCCTGTCCCCTATCGATTTAAGTTTCTCCCTCTTTGTCTCCTATCCTTCTCCCGCTGTCCCGCGCGGCCTTCAGCCCCGCCCTGTCCTTTTGGGGTCCTTCTGGGGTCCTTCCTTCGTCCCCCCCCCCTCTCTCTCTCTCTCTCTCTCTCTCTCTCTCTCTCTCTCTCTCTCTCTCTCTCTCTCTCTCTCTCTCTCTCTCTCTGTCTGTCTCTATTTATCTATATCTATCTCTCCCTCTCCCCCCTTTCTCCCTCTCTTTCTCCCATTCTCCTTCTCTCTCTCTCTCTCTCTCTCTCTCTCTCTCTCTCTCTCTCTCTCTCTCTCTCTCTCTCTCTCTCTCTCTCCCCGTCTCTCTCTCCCGGTCCATTCTTCGGTGTCAGAGCCCCTGGCACTGTGCCACCGTGAGACTGTGAGAGACCGAGAGTAAATCAGACGCATCAAGATTCTCACGGGCGGGAGAAGATGCGCTCAAGGTTCTCTCACAGGGGGCGGGGATAACGAATCCGGGGAATTACGGGAGATTCGTTTGTGGTACAATGTGAGAATTCTCACGCTCTCACACCCTCACCCACTCACGTAGAAATCCCACGTGCATGCCCTTTGGAAAACCTATTTCCCATTACTAATTGCAATATTTGTTCAGTGGGTTGTGAACTTGATGAACATCTTTTGCATCTGTTCAACCCCGTGGGGGCATCATACACCAGAATAAAATCAACAGACGGCAAACAGAATAAAAGGAAAAGTATGACGAGGCAAGCAAGGCGAATTAAGGTGGGGGATGGCTTAATATGTAATGATAAACAAGAGGGAACTAAACGAGCGTTATCCCTCTTCACAAAACAGATAAATGGATGGGTACTGTGCATGGATGGGTGGATGGCGCGGCCCAAAGGGATGTTCCCCGCATCCGTTCCGCGAACTACTGGATGAGGAGGTGGGTGATCGCCGAGTGGGGACTCAGTGGGGATAAACCAGCTTCAGCTCCTGGGGCTATGCCTCGCTGCACTGCGTTTCACTCCGAGCCTTGTGGCGGGTGGCAGGGATCCCTTTGGTGTGTGATTTTTTTTTTTTTTTTTTTTTTTTTTTTTAGGGGGGTTTGTTGTTATTTGACTACCGAACTTAGAGTGAAAAAGTTGATATTCACAAAACATATAACACACTAAGAAATGGTATTTTTGTTATTAAAAAAAAGTCTTAGGGGGAAATGCGCCATATACAGTACATGTGAAATAGAAGCTTTTATGATTGCCATTCCCGCCCTGCTAGGAAAAAAAAAAAGATTAAATGCAAATTTCCAGATTACTTTAAAGTAAGGACAAAGGCAGGGCCCATTTAGGGCATAAGTTTTGACAAAGGATAAGGAATTCTCCAGAGTTACGTTTCTCACGAACTCACGAAGTTTCTCACGAACTCGCGACGGCTCTCACGGCCTCGACATCAGCTTTCCTACGTCAGACACATCACTGTGTCTCAACGTGAGGACCGTGGCATTAGACGCAAACTCACACTTATTCGTGAGTCTAGAGCCCTGAATATTGGGAACATGTGGTTACCGACTCGAACTCACGAACATATGGTCGTGAGTTCGAGTCCCGGGATCGGTTGCTTCGTTGGTTCTGGAAAGCCTTGGCCAGGCGAGGAGGCAACCCAACGTATTTTAAACCATTTTCTTCTTTACTGGAAAAAAATATATATTATTAAGATGAGTACTTTTGGTTGTTCTCAAATACCAACAAGAACCTTATCAAGAAAAGAGACGATAGAAATAAAGTAGGAACTGAATGAATAAACAAGACACTAAACATTAAGACTGGCTTAAGATATACTAATATATATATATATATATATATATATATATATATATATATGTATATATATATGTATGTATATACTATATATATATGTATATGTATATATATATATATGTATATGTATATATATGTGTATATATATATATATATACATATATATATATATATTATATACGTGTAAATAAATGGAAGAATATAGAGACTTAGTTTCAATTCATCCGGTTAATTGCAAAACTCTAAACAGGAAAATCGATAATACAACCACAAAACTGAATAACTAAAACAATGCTGTCGTTTTTAACTCCACGTGTATATATATATACATATATATATATATATATATATATATATATATATATATATGTATATATATATATATAATTAACGCGCGCAAACTACAACACTAAGACTAATTAAAGACAGAAAAAGGAAATAGAAAGTCAAGGCCAGACTGGAGGAAAAAATGAATAAACAAGAATGAATTACATGAAACTTCTCTGTAACGGTGACTGTACCCTTCCTGGTACTTGAACCTGAGTCATCTATCTCTCTCTCTCTCTCTCCATCTCCCTCTCTCTCTCTTTCTCTCTCTCTCACTCTTTATCTATCTGTTTCGTTGTTGTATTAATATAAATCTGGTTACAAAAAAGTAGATTGAAATAAGATATGTAAGCAAACTAACTCTAATTGTAAGGGAACGGTTGTGTATAAAATACATATTAGATACTTGCCAACGTAAGCAATATTTTGTTTTGTTACGAAACCCTGGCCAACTACAGTAAAAAAAATGTACCGTGGGTCAAGTTCTTCTGTCCACAGTGATCCATTGTAGTTCGTTGTATATTTCTAAAAACATATATAAGAAATGAAATATAAAGAATAAAAAATAAATCAACAGAAACTATAAATACATAGGAATAACTGTATACGTAGTAATGTAGCTCCTTTATAGATAAATAAAGATGACAGGAAGAAAGGTCAATTTGACCCAACAAGCAAAAAAAAAAAAAAAAAAAAAATGAATTACATTCCCCTCCTTCTTTAATTCTATTTTTCTTCCTCTCCCTTTTTATTCTAATTTATATTACCATATTCTTTCCTAAACCTTTCTTTTGTTTTTATTTTCCTATTTTATGATTTGAATATTACATGCATCACGCCCGTACGCTCCAGGTTAGCTACATCAAACACGAAAACAAGAACCCGATTACCTAACCAGACAACACGTCAAAGTCTAATTAACAGCGGATTAGTTCGTTTGGGAAAGAAAGCTTAACGATATGACGTCATGACAGTTGACTGATTCAAATGACGGATTCCTTCGGTCGCGGCACCAAAGCCTAACGATATGACGTCATAACGACAACCGACTGAGTCGATTGCATATTCGCTCTACCCCAATACAAACAGATCTTCGTCAATAAAAATCACACATTGTGTAACTTTTCCAATATGCATTTGTTTTTGCTGTCGACGGGCGATTTTGTTCAGTTGAGGGAGCTGGGGAGCCCCTTGGCGTGGATTGAAAGGAGAGAGGTTGTAAGGACATTGTTAAGAATAAGAAATACGCTTGTTATGATTGGAATGACGAGGGGCATAAAGATGGATAGAAAAAGAAGGATATTTTACTAGTTGCAATTTATATATACATTCATACAAACATACACAGTATATGTATGCATATATATGTATGCGTTGTATGTATATATATATATATATATATATATATATATATATATATATATATACACACATACGCCCTTCCCCCCTATGAGGGGGTGGCCGAATCAAAGAACACACCCACCCACTTTATTACAGAACGCATTCAGTATCCCTTCATCTCAGTGTATTAAAAGAAAAAATCAAACGAAATGGTGTGGAGGATGGAGAGGAGGACAGGAAGACGGTAGGGAGAGAGGGGGAGGGGGATGTACGTTGCCATGGAAACAGAGTCAAGACTAACTCGGTTAACCTCTTGGATAACCTCTTGGTGGTACGCATTGCTGATTTTGTTCTGGTTAGACTTAACGGACGGGACGATAGACGGGTACCTGGAAGATGGACTGCGGAGAGGATTGTCTCCTTGACTTCCGTTATATGTATATAAAAAAAAAAAAACACGGCAAGATCGTCAAACTCATTCCTAATTATGCGGTCCCTGGGGGTTGGCGCTCGGTCCCCGGACTGGGGCCCAGTATTTCTCTCTGTTAGCTTAGAATGTATTTCCTCCATCTTTCCGTATAAGGAGACCTGGCAACCGGCGGCAGATCCTTTGCAGACGTCAGTCGAATGTCTATTCCTGGAGAGATCTGCGGAGAACCGTTGCCGGCCGCTGCGGGGCTGCGGTCTTCGGGTCATCGGCGGGACTCGAGCCGTCACCGCGCCGAAGGTGTTGGGATTCCAAGAGGGGGACGGAAGAGTCAGAGAAAAAAAAAAAAAGAGAAAATAAAATATAAAGAAAATAAAAGGAATGCATGAGTAATTAGCCAAGATTCTCTTCTTCTTCTTCTTCTTCTTCTTCTTCTTCTTCTCCTTCTCCTTCTTCGTCTTCTGCTGCTTCTTCTTCTCCTTCTTCCTCTTCTTCTTCTCCCTCTTCTTCTTTTTCTTCTTCTTCTTCCTCTTCTTCTTCTCCTTCTTCTTCTTCAGCTTCTGCTTCTTCTCCTTCTTCTTCTCCTTCTTCATATTTTTCTTCTTCTTCCTCTTCCTCTCCTTCTTCTTCTTCCTCTTCTCCTTCTTCTTCTTCTTCTTCTTCTTCTTCTTCTTCTTCTTCTTCTTCTTCTCCTTCTTCTTCCTCTTCTTCGTCTTCTCCTTCTTCTTCTTCTTACTCTTCTTCTTTTCCTTCTTCTTTTTCGTCTTCTTCCTCTTTCTCTCCTTCTTCTTATTCTTCTTCTTCCTACTTCTCTTCTTCTTTTCCTTCTTCTCCTTCTTCTTTCTTCTTTTTCTTCTCTTCTTTTATGACAAGTTCTTCCTGTGCTTATTTATTCATTATTCTATTATTCATTTTTTTGCGTCCAGGAGTACGTCCCTCCACTTAACAATGCTTGCCACATGTCCCGAGCTTTCTGAGCCCTCAGGAAAACAGGTAACGACAGGGAACTGTCTCAAGGTGAAATTACTGAATCTAATATATATATATATATTATATATATATATATAATATATATATATATTGTATATATATTTATAGATATATATATGTATGTGTGTATATATATATATATATACATATATATATATATATATATATATATATATATATAATATATATATAATGAAAATATGAAGAATATTCCACCAACCCTGTGCATCAACCCCGGGGTCTAACCAAGAACAGGTCGCTTCACTTCCGAAAAGAAAATCCTAGCGATATGACGTCACAAGGAGTGCCCCGAGTCAGAACACTGAGTCGTGACTCATGACACGACACCGTTACTCTCCTTTCGGCAGTGAACTCCCCTGTTCTTGTTCCGACCTACCCGCGTACCCATATATGGTCATGTACTCACGATAGAAGCTCAGACAAGCGAAGGTCGAGACACAACACAAGAAATACACGTGATCGAACTCAGCGACTTCTTTTCCTCTCCCCCTTGCCCCCCTTTCCCCCCCTTGCCCCCCTTCCCCACTTCCCCCCCCCTTTCCCCCCCTCTCTACCCCCACAAGCCAATAAATGACGTAGAGTACATTCCGTATGCGGGAAAGACAATAATGGAGTAAAAGAGATGATTAAGTGATTATCTGATTAGGAGATGAAATGTCATTTAAGACGCTGCCCGCAATCTTCACTTTCTTTATTTATACTTCTTCCCCCCTCCCTTCTCCCCTTCTTCTTGTATACATTACATTCTTTCCTTACTTTCCTTCTTTCCTTTCCTTCCTTTCCCTCTTTCTGCAGTTCTTTCTTTTCGTCCCTCCTCCTTTACTTCCCCCATTCCTTTCTTCCTCCCTCCCTTCCTTCCTTCCTTCCTTCCTTTCTTCCTTCTTCCTTTCCTTCCCTCATCCCTCCCTTCCTTCCTCCCTTCCTTCCTCCCTATCTTCCTTTCTTCCTTCTTCCCTTTCTTCCTTCTTCCCTTCCCTCCTCCCTTCCTTCCTTCCTTCCTTTCTTCGTCCCTCCCTTTCTTTCTTCCTTCCTCCCTTCCTTCTCTCATCCTTCTTTCCTCCCTTCCTTTCTTCCTTCTTCCCTTCTCTTTTCCCTTCCTTCCCTCCTTTCTTCGTCCTTCCCTTCCTTGCTTCCTTCTTCCCTTCCTCCCCTCCTCCCTTCCTTCTCTCCTCCCTTTCTTCTATCCTCCCTTACTTTCTTCTTTCTTCCCGTCCATTCTTCCCTCCTCCCTTCCTTCCCTCCTCCCTCCCTTCCCTCCTCCCCTCCCTCCTCCCCTCCTCCTTTTCTTCCTCCCTTCCTTTCTTCCTTACTTCCCTCTTCCCTTCCTTCCTTTCTTCCTTACTCCCTTCTTTCCTTTCTTCCTTTCTTCCTTTCTTCCTTCCCTCCTCCCTTCCTTCCTTCCTTTCTTCCTTCCTGACTTCCCTCTTCCTTCCTTCCTTCCTTCTTTCTTTCCACACTTCCCTCCTGCCCCCTCCTCTCTTTCCGTCCATTCCTTCCACCCTCCTTCACTCACTCCCTCCCTTTCTTCCACCCTTCCTCCCATCCTTCTTTCCTTCCTTTTCCCATCTTTCCCTTCTTCCTTTGCGTTCTTTATCGCTTTATTCATGTTTTCATTTTATTTCCTGCTTCCCTTTATTCCTATTCATCTTCCCTCCTTCTTTAATTCCTTCCTATTCTCCTCTCTCTTCCTTCTCATTTATTTTCCTTCTTTCTTTCCTATCCGCCCTCCTTCCTCCATCCATCCATCCTTACCTTCCTTCCTTCCTTCCTTCCTCCCTTCCTACCTGCTTCTCTTCCTTCCTCCTTCCTTCCTCCTTCCTTCCTCCCCTTCCTACCTTACATTCCTCTTTCCTTCCTCCCTCAATCCTTCTCTTCCTACTTTCTTTCCTTCCTTCCTTCCTCTTTTCCTTTCTCTTTTCTTCTTACCTTTACTTCTGCCCCGTTACCTTTCTCCCTCTTCCTCCCCCTCCCCCCCCAACCCTGGATACGGTGACGTCATCTACATAACTTTCATATTTTCTGTCGCAGGTGATTTCATTAGCCTCTTCGCTCTTATCCAGACCAACCGATTTTATTCAGCAAAGGTGGAGGACTCTTTACAAAGAGTCTCGATTTCTCAGGAACTGTTTTAGCTCAGAGCTCGACTCATTTCTTGAGCGGAGTTGAACGAAGTGTTGTCGACGAAGCTTCCCCTCCCCCTCCCCATTCAGGTGAATAAAATCGCCTGGCGACAACCAGAATAAAGTATCTAAAGGTCCACACAGGCACAAAACGAGTTGGCGCCCCTCTCTCTCTCTCTCTCTCTCTCTCTCTCTCTCTCTCTCTCTCTCTCTCTCTCTCTCTCTCTCTCTCTCTCTCTCTCTCTCTCTCTCTCTCTCTCTCTCTCTCTCTCTCTCTCTCTCCCTCTCTCTCCCCCTCTCTCTTTCTCTCCCCTCTCTGTCCCCCTCTCTCCCTCTCTCTTCCCTCCCCTCTCCCCCTCCCCTCTCTCTCCCCTCTCCCCGTCTTTCTCTCTCTCTCTCCCTCCCTCTCCTCTCCCTCCTCCCTCTCCCCTCCCTCCCACCCCTCCCTCCCTCCCTCCCTCCCTCCCTCCCTCCTTCTCTCTCTCTTTCTTCCCCCTCTTCCTCTTCTTCTTCCTTCACTCTCGTTCCCAGTCCTCCCATCTCCCTTCTCTCCACACACTTCCTCCTCCTTCCCTCGCTTCCTCCTTTTTTTTTCCACCTCTCTATTTCCTCCTCATGCCCTCTTCACCCTTCTCTTTTTTCTCACACTTCCCTTCATACTCTCTTTTGTGTCGCATGGTTTCACTCTCGTTATCTCCCCACTCCCCCCCCCACACTCATTTGAGATTTTTATTCCAATCCCACTTCATTAGCCCCTTCCATACCGGGAGGTACTTTTCATTTTTATTCCGTCTGCCGCCAGGTGATTTTATTAATCCTGTGGTTAAAAAGAAAAGAAAAAAAGCGTGGTGGGTTGTGTTCTACCATGATCAAGCCCTTCCATACCTGATGGCACTTTTCCAGACTGCCGCCCAGCGATTCTCTTCGTTTCATTGGCACCCTTCCACTCGTCACGAGATTAGATTTTATCTTATTTCTCAGATTTCTTCTCCCTTTCTTACCACATTTTCTTCTCTCTGTGTGTTTCTTGTCCTTCGCTTCTTATTTCTTCCTCTTGTGCTAAAAGAAAGAATATGTGTATATAAAAGGTGAAAAAATAAAGAAATTAGAAAAATCGTGAAAAAAAACAAAGTGATTATGGAAGGGATGACAAATTGGTTAGTGTTGAGAGAGTTTGGATGAATGGAGATTTGAGAGAGAGAGAGGGAGAGAGAGAGAGAGAGAGAGAGAGAGACTTGAAGGGGATAGGTTGTTCAGAAGAGCGAGTGATTCAAGAGTGGTAGGGAAGAGGAGTAGAGGAAGACCGAGAAGGAAATGAGAGCAGGGTGCCCAGCTGTATACGTGAATAATAAATAGGTAAGTAAATAAATAAATAAATGAATAAATAAATGATGGTAAGGAGAGAGAAAGCAGGAGAATGGACGAGGAAGGAAAGGAAAAATAAAATGGCCGAAGGGGATAATTGTCCGTGGGTTTGATCTCTCATCCTCCAGTTTACCAAAGGGCCGGTCTCGATCGTACTTCACAGGAACAGACTTCGAATCCAACAGGTTTTGGTGACTTCTGCTTGCCCCTGCACATCATGGGGCGAAAGGTCACGACCTCGGTCCGCGCGCGCGCGCGCGCGCACACACACACACACACACACACACACACACACACACACACACACACACACACACACACACACACACACACACACACACACACACACATACACGGCTGCTACTACGGCGGTCCGCGTTTGAATCCCGCCAAGGGTTAAAATAATTTTGGTATCGCTGCGCTGCGAGTCTTTACTCCAACTCTCGTGGGCGGGAAGTTGGATGTGTGTATGCTTGTAAGGTCACAGTATTACCCATAGATCGGTCATATATAAGCTCAGCTCTCTTCCGGAGGGGGGAGGAATAGCTGTCGATCAGGAGTCCAACACGTGATCCAAGACCGTGGTGAATCACACGGTAAATGAACAAGGAGTGACCTCACCTTCTCCACACTCTTCAGTAACTCTCGCATAGACCGGGTTGGGTAGTGGTGACATACAATGATGTGGAGAGACGTGGCGTCCTAGAGGAGCACGGTGTATGAGTGGGCCTGTGCGCTGAATTTTGGAGGAGGGGACGCCGAGCCCGCAAGAGTCACCACGTGACGACAGCAGGGACAAAGTTCATTCTCGAATTATGTCGAAGGCAGTCATACTTAATGACCTTTATAGGGCGGTTTATGACTGAAATGTTGGAAAATTATATACGGTGTGTTCATATATATGTGTGTATATGTATACATATATATAATGTATATATATATATATGTATATATATATATATATATATATATATATATATATATATAGTGTGTGTGTGTAGGTGGGATACAGAGATGACCCACCATCCATGAGAAGTAAAATGAGAGTGAGGAAAGGGTGGTGGAGGGGAGTGGAATGGATGGAAGTGGGTACACATCTTTGACTTGGCTACCTCTCTTATAAGGGGGAGAAAGCTCTTGGTGTATATATATATGTATATATATGTATATATATATATATACATATATATATATGTATATATATATATATACATATATATATATACATATATGAATGTATATGTATACATATACACACATAGATGTCTTCAACCGATTGAACTCATGATGGGATCCTCAGAGGAACAAGAGAATGGATCCCGCGACAAGATGGAGGAAGGGATGGAGGGGAAAGAATGCGAAGCCATGACTGTCAGGGAAAATGAATCGTCGGGAAGAAAGGCGAAGGAGACCCCAAATGGTCGAAGACCTCCCAAGAAGAGCCAGACTCTCCTGAGAGGAAGACCTGTGGTCTACTGACGAAGGAGGAACTCAAGCCGGAGGACCCAAGTACGAGAGGATCTCGACGTCGTTCTCGAAGTCTTGTGACGTTATGGTTCCCCCTTGGGTCAAGCCAAGGAGCGTGGTGCTTCTCTCCTCCTCCCTCCCCCCTACAGGTCATCCTTAAAGCTCCCCGAACGAGGTATTAACTTTATATTTTATGCAGTCAGTGTTTTATGGCCTTTAGTGACATCCCTACGGACCAGACCCACACAGCAGTCTTTAATGAGTGGAGACTAGTCCCTCCGCTCTGCTGCCCTCCTTACATCTTTCTTTTACCACCTCTACGATAGAAGCGTTAGATATTTCTTAGTAAATACATAATCCATCCTTAAAATTAGGTTCCATCAATGCATATGCGCTTGTAGGAGAATGATAACTAAACATAGGGCAGTCGACCGTGTCAATACCGTTCACGTGGTCATGAAAAGAATTGAGTCCTTCTTTAAGAAATTTTGAGTCAAAAACCATATGGAAACCTCGGCTCCATTAGTGAGACCTCAAGCGGGAGAGTTTCTCCAATACGGGGGAGTAGGAGACCGAGGTTATCCCGAAGGAGTCAATTGCCAGTTGGGGAGTTGGAGATCCAGATGGATCCGGGAGTCTCTGGGAGGCCTGGGGGACCTGGGGGACTCCAGAGGAACGAGTCTGGAGAGACGGGGAAAGGACGGGGGACCTGACCCAGGGGGCAGAGGAGGAAGGAGCCCGTGGCTTCAACCGGCTCGTTTGTTGGGTTTCCAGATGCAGGTCCGGTTGATTGGCTTGGCTTGGTGGGATTCGGCGGCGGGGGAGGCCGAAGAGGAGGAGGAGGAGGAGGCGCAGGAGGAGGGTGGGGGGAGGTGAGCGGAGGAGAAGGTGTGGGGGGGGTGCTTTACTTATTCGCTTCGGCTTCGCTTCGGTGCACCTCCTCCCTTCCCTCCCCCCACTCCCTCCCTCCCTCTCCCCGCCGAGCTGCTTTTCGCGGAGGAGGAGGAGGGGGGAGAGGAGATCGTAGATGTCTGCGTCATCTCCACGTCGCTGTCCTCCGAGGCCGACTACAACGATATTTCGGCGACGGTGTCGTTCTCACAGCCGCCCTCGAGCCATAGTGTATTTGTTTATTCATCGATTTATTTGTTTGTTCGTCTTACTTCTTTTTGTTTTTGTATTTGTTTATGACTATTGCATTAGTTCTATTAAAAGTTCTTTTCTTATGTTATCTATGTATTTATGTCTATTTGGTTTTATTTAGTAATATATGTATGTTATTATGTTGATTTTATTTATGCTATTAACTGTATTTATTTTATTTGTATTATTAATTTTATTTTGTCATTCTATTTATTTTTTTTCCCTCGAAGATGTGCTTCTCTGCCTCCAAGAGGTGTCTCTAAAGCTGACTAAGATCGTCAGACGTGAGCCAGAAAAAAATATATAATTTCGAGAAACCAGGTGATCGAGGCTGTGCCTTCACTGCCTGTGGTGTCGGATGTCTTCCCCTTTGCTGAATAAAATCGCCCAGCGAAACATCGAATTACTAACCACGTTAGCTTGAATTAAATGTATTTCCCATTAGTCGTATTATTTTGTTAATTCATTTATAAATTTATTTGTTTATTATCATTATTTATATATTTGTTTACTTTTATGTTATTTCTCTAGGTGCTATTTCTGTTCTCTCAAATCTTTATCATAAGGTCACCGCCACGGGGGACTTTTGTCCTTGGGAACGTCATCATGATGCCAAAGTGTCCTGTTGCCACCACCACCACCTCCACCACCCCTCCCACCTCCACCCCCTTCACCGGCGCCGCCTTCATGTTCGCGACTTCTTCCCGAACTTCGCGGTTCTCGAAGTCGTCGTCTCCCTCGGGAGAGGAACAGCAGAGGAAACAGCGCTGGGAACAATCCCTTGGCAGTCTCCACAGGGAGTGGGGGGAGGGGAGGGGAGGAGGCAGGAAGGGGGAGGGAGGGAGGGGGTGGGGGGCAAGATGGCGTCCTTGCCTCCTTTCTCCCGTCACGAGTGTATAGTTGCCCGCGCGTTGCTGTTTGATTATATTTATTGATTACGCCCGGTCCGTCCGTCCGGGTCCCTATCCGGGGCGTCGCGAGGAGGACTCGGCTCGGCCAGAAGAAGAAGAAGAAGCCGGGGTCGTCGTTCCAGATCGTTCTGCGGACTCTTGGGTTGCGGGGCACCTCTTCCCAACGAGAGGTCAGGAAACTCGGCTCGTCGTCTTCCTGTGGCGTCGTCGTTGGCACAGCATTGAGTGTGACCTTCCTCTTCTTCCTCCTCTTCTTCTTCTTACTCTTCTCTTGCTCGTCTTCTTCATCTCCTTCTTATTAATCTTCTTCCTTTTCTTCTTCGTCTTTTTCTTTTTCTTCTACTTTTTCTTTTTCGTCTTCTTTCTTCTCTTTTTCTTGTGCAACAGTGACCCCCCCAAAAAAAAAAAAAAAAATTGGATGTGGTTTTTGTCACCCTAAAAGTCATCCCCGAAGATGCCCGCCGACCCTAGGTCACCCCTCCCCTCCTCCAGCGACCTGGAACGATGCCAAAGATGACCCTTACTCTCGAGTGACGTCACCAACAGAAGGGCCGATCTGGGACTTCGGTGATGAAAACCTCGAACTCAGATCCTCAGTCGAGATCGACTATAACCCCATCGCTACCCCGAGGGAAAGATGTTAATAAAATCACCTGACGGCAGGTGGAACAAAGGGAAGAGTGTCAGCCATTACGGAATGGAGGAGGAGGAGGGGGGAGGCTGTGACACTAACTTCCTCCTCTGTCCTCTCCGAGTAATGGCGCTCTTTGCACTCTTGCTTCTGGCGGGTCTCCTCCTCGGCCGAATGAAGCCTCCTGGCGTCGTTCTCAGGTTTCATAGTCCACTTCAGGACCGGTCTGTCCCCAGTCGGTGGCGTCGTCTAGATAATTTTATTTTTCTATTGTTGTTATTATTGTGTCTTGTTTGTATGGTGAGACGTGGTTTGTTTTGAGTGTTTTGAAATATCTAAGGTTTTATTGGAGTCTGAACACAGTAATCAGCTCGTTTTATATATAAAATCCGTTTCTGAGAATCTAATTAGTTATTCATTTATATATTAACCTATATTTTCCTTTGTTATTCAACATTCATTTGTTTATATTTTCATTCTTCTATTTTTCGTTTTGCCTCTTGTTAGAATAGATCGAGTGAGTCATATACTGTAATATAGGCGGACCCGCCCTCCACACTCGCGCGCGCACACACACACACACAATATATATATATATATATATATATATATATATATATATATATAAATATATATATATATATATATATATATATACACGCACACACGGATATATCTTTTCTGAACTCGAGGACGCAATATTTTCCCCTCAAACGAAAAATAATAATAATAATAATAATAATAATAACAAAAATAATTAAATATATTAGGGATGACTCCCTTCATCCTGCGTCCTTCTTCCTCTTCTTCCATCCCTTCATTCCTCATCTTTAGTTAAATTTGTCTTTCAAACTCGTAGCTCCCCTTATAGAGTTTCTTCTGGCTAAGTATGGACGATTTTTACAACTGAAGTGAGCTTCCTTTATGATAAAAAATGTCTAGCCAGAATAAAATTTGTGAAGGTAGTCACCATGATTGAGGGAGCCAACCGTATGTGCATTTCTTCCTTCGTTTAGACGCATCTACAACTGAGATGGCGTGGCATTAGACAACAAACAAATAAATAAATAAATAGATAAATGAATATGAAAATATGCGACGAATACATTCTGAAGGTTTTCTGGGAATATGATCATTAAGAGCTCTCACTGCACTGCCTACTATTGTCTGTTTACTATATTTTGGCGGGGTGGAAATTATACCAACCGTTAAAGTAAATATTCTTGGAGACACATAACATAAGAAAAAAGGGAAGTATGGGGTAAAGTAAAGAAAAAAACTATTATTTGATCAAACACGATAATTACGAAGTATCTATTTGATGAGGAAGAGCAAGAAAAATCATCTCCGGCCAGCTTAGAATAAACGGAGTACACCTTTGGAAGTTATTGATCATGTTCGTATGGTGTTGAAGTGAGCTGGAGCGGTTGGGGGCAGAGGGGAGGGAGGAAGGGAGAGAGGGAGTCGTCTGTCAGCGCGACGTGACGTCATGTCGCCGGAGGTCGAGCTCTGGGATTCATTTCCCGCCACGACCAACGGTCGGTCGATTCCATCGAGGCCAGATTTTGGCTACCCGGTTCTTACTTTTGAATAAATTCATATTTAGTGAACAAAGCTGTTGAATTTTATATGCCTTTGCCAAGCGTTTTTTGTTTTCTTTTATATAAATGAAATCATCGGGCGGAATATTGGATAAAAACCAGTCAGAATAAGTAATGAAAAATAATAAGATGGTCTAGGACCAGATACAACAATCACAAGTCAAAACCAGCGATAAAGGTGAAAATAGGAGACGTTTTCCTTCGGCGAATAAAATCGCCTGACGGTAGCTAGGAAAAAAACCCTAAGAACGATCGGGTCATCGTTCTTTTCTGAATGTATTTTTTTATATGATTAGCCGCTTCCCTGGTTGCTGGAAGGAAAAGAAGTGTGTAGCGTTGCTATGACGACCGTTTCTCCCGGAGAGTGACGTCATGTCGCGCTGCATCGTCTTTCTGCCCGACACTCGCACGAATGCGGTTTTAAGTTTGACGATCCGCAAAACAAAATATCCCCCCCCCATGGGTGAATAAAATCGCCTGATGGCAGCCAGAATAAATACATCTATAAGTAGAAGTGAAGGGGTCTTGTCTAGATGGGTTTCTTAGCAGCTGAATAAAGTCGACTGGAGTATGGGAAAGTAGATACGTTAGTAGTTATGGAGGGCTCACATGTATGATGTAAACAAAGAATTTAGACGGTACCAGTGCTAATGACAGGACTAAAACGCCGTCCTAGTTGCTTAAAGATTGTGTCGTAGACGAGTTAATTTTATTTATCTATTTAGTTATCTATTTCAATGTATTCTATTTTTTTTTCGACTAAGCTCATGATGCAGTGAGAGGTGTAGACTTTAGTGTGTGACGTCATCGGCATTGGAAATGAAATCCTTAGTTCATCCATATATGGAATGTATCGTCTTCCTATGGTCCAATAAGTCTTATTAGAGATACAACGAAGAACTGCTAAATCTTACCATAAGTCAGAATGGAATCATTATGAAAACTGCCAGAAATGTATGGACACATTTTCTCTCAGCCGTGCTTCTACAAGTTGGCGAAATTACTTGCTTTTAGCCAGAACAAAATATCAAAACAAAAGAGGCACACTGAGGTCTCTTATATTAAGTAACGAGGAATTGTGACACCTGGGATTATTATTATTTTTTTATTACAGTATTTTTTTTGTAACATCGTTATCGACCAAAACCTTATCCATATCCTGATCCTTCATCCTCTCTCTCTCTCTCTCTCTTGTCTACCCTTAAGAAGAGTTCCGATGTAGAGATTATCACGAGCCTAACAGTACTTGGATGTATTCTAGATTTCCGTTTGAGAAAAACTAATATATATATATATATATATATATATATATACATATGAGTTAAGAAAGATTAGTAAAAGAGGTGTGGAAACTAGAGGTGGAGGAAGTAAACATGAGGGGGCGACCAAAGATGAGATGGATGGATGAGGTAAAAGTGGCATTGGGAAAGAGAGGAATGTCTGTTGAGGAAGGAAGGGAGAAGAGAGAAGATAGGGGTGAATGGAGAATGGCCGTGTATGGATGATATGATGCATGGAAAGGAATGGTTGGGCGATGGAGTTGGTGAGGGAGTTATGTGTTAATGATATTCTGACGCAGCCCGAAGGAATTTCTCCCCGCCCTCTCTTTTTCTACATGAGGGGACGGAGAGAGGGGTCGACGATTAAATGAAGCGGCCTTGCTGCGGATGTGCTGTGTTTTGCTGCGTTGTTTCTGACCCAGGGCAGTGGGCGAGATGCAGGGATGACCCATCTAGGAGGAGCCAAGAAAAGAGGGAGGGAGGGAGGGGTGGTGAATAGGAGTTCAATTTGTGGGGAGGAAATGAGTGGGAATGGATTTATGCCTTTGACTATGGCTACCTCCCATGTAAAGGGGAAAAAGCTCCAGGTATATGTATGTGTGTATTTATATATGTATATATATATATATATATATATATATATATATATATATATTTATATATATATATATATACACACATATACCAAAGGCTTTTTCCCCCTTACAAGGGAGATAGCCACAAAGAAAAAGGCATAAAAACCATTTCCACCCATTCCATCCCTAATACACTCCACTCCCCTGTACCCTCTACCCTCCCTCTTATCTTGGCACTTTCTGGATGACGGGTCATCTCTGCATCTTGTCCACTGCCCTAGGTCAGAGGCAGTGTCGCAAGACACAGCACATCCACAGCAAGGCTGCTTCATTAAATCGGCGACCCCCCCTCTTTGTCCCCTCATGCAGAAAAAGAGAAGACGGGGAGAAATCCCTTCGAGCTGCGTCAAATTTTCCTCACACATACTACCTCACCCCCATTCCCCCACCCATTCCACCTCATACATCACAACATCATCCATATAGAACCATTCTCCTTTCACCCCAGTCTTCCGTCCTCTCCCGTCCTTCCTCAACAGACATTCCCTTCTTCCCCAAAGCCCCTTTCACCCCATCCATCCATCTCATCCTAGGTCGCCCCCACTTGTTCACACATATATATGTATGTTTTGTTTTATTTTTGTATTTATTTTATTTGATTATTTTTCTTACATAATCAAAGATATCCCTCTTTGCCATCTTCGTACGGGGAGGGAATTAAGACGTGAAATGGTGCCTCCTAAGCTGTCACGATATAGGTTTCGCCCTGCAGGAGGCAGAATCCATTTCGCCCGTCACTGAGTGGAATGTACTCGTCCATAGCTGGAAAGGTTTAACATTCATTTGGGGAACCATTAAAGTAATATCCTGTAAAATCTTATCTATCTTTTTATTTTTTTAATTTATTTTGGTATTTCTGTATATATATTTTTTACTGTAGGTATTCATCTATATAGTATTTATTGGTTTATTATATTTTTCAGACATTTATTTTATTCCCCACTTTATAAATTAATTAATTAATTTCGTATTTATTTATATTATTCATTTATTTATTTTTGTCTGGGTGTTCGTTATTTTTCGTCCACCACTAGACCTTATGTTGTCAAGTTATTTCCTATTTAATCTATTAATTAATATATTTATTTATTTATTTTTATTATGATTATTACCCTATTATTGTTTTTCGTCCACCACTAGGTCTCATGTCAAGTTATACCATCACCTCTAAGGTGCGCCCGAAACTGCTTAGTGTAGGCCTTATGGTCTCTTGCAGTCTCCTTCAGTCTTATGTTCTTATGAGTTTGATGATTAGGCAAGAAAACAGATTTAGCAGAGAATTATATTTCAGTGGATTATTATATCAGACGAAAGTAGAATATGTAGATGTTTATATCTGTTGGGCCCTGAAGTTTTTTCGTGTTTAATGTGTTTACATATCGCTGTTTGTTATAAATAATATATATGTGTTTCTAATGTATTTCTTACTGCCGCAAGCATGGAGAATTGTGTACTTTTTTAACAGGCAAGGTCAGAAATATTATTGACGTGGTAAAAGAACAATTACCATAATTTGTATTTTATTTATCTTTTATTTATTTATTTATTTTTCATAAGCACTTCGTGCATTTCGACGCAAATCATAACCATTCAGTTCCCCTTAGTTTACAAATATTTCTGTTGAAGAATACGTTGCCTTAGAACACATAATGGTCAAGTTGTTTATGATTTGGTTTAACGTCACAAACTCCCCCCTATCAGGAGGCTAGGAGAGTGCCCCTTACAGAGGACCTTGAAGCGTGGAATGTCATGAACCATGCCCTTAGTTCAACTCGCCGGTGGCAGGATTCGAGCCGCCATCCTCCTCGACCTTCGTCGCAAGTAGCGACGCTCTAAACCGTTCGGTCAGCGAGCAACCTAGTTGTTCATAAATCTATTTTCATAATATATGTTGATTTCCATTTTCGAGAATATTTATGTCCATTGCAAATTCGTCATCCAGCCATCAAATCACGGATGGTTGAAGGCCATTGGAACTTGAATTGTTACTTTTCCTTTAATGACAAATAACGTTCCAAAGCTCCTTATGTTTAACCTCCCACCATCAAGGGGAACTTAACTGTAAGCAGAATAGAATCGTGTGGCGTTAAACAGAATAGATCATCCCAAGTGAGGTAATATGCCTACATACGATGTGGGTTGTGCTCAATGTCAAGTATAGTTGGTACAAACGTTTTAGAAATATTCTAAATTCTAAAACGTCTTAAGGCACAACAGCCGCGTGAGATTATCCACAAGGATAGAATCGCTGGTAAATCACGATCCATAACGTTAACATAATTTTGAAGAAAAAGGAAAAAAAAAGTTAAAACGCGCGCAAGAAAAGATTATCCTATTTTTATCTGACTGATTATATCTGAGGAGAAAAGGGGGAGAACACTTGTTTGGTGTGATAAGTAGCCAGAGATGGCGCTATTTACTGATCTTCAAGGAAGATTAATGTTAACTTTCTTGCTAATGATTTATAATTTCTTTCATTTGAATTTTTTTCTCAGACGCCATTCACCACGTCCCAAGCGTCTTCATTTCTTCTTCTTCTTCTTCTTCTTCTTCTTCTTCTTCTTCTTCTTCTTCTTCTTCTTCTTCTTCTTCTTCTTCTTCTTCTTCTTCTTCTTCTTCTTCTTCTTCTTCTTCTTCTTCTTCTTCTTCTTCTTCTTCTTCTTCTTCTTCTTCTTCTTCTTCTTCTTCTTCTTCTTCTTCTTCTTCTTCTTCTTCTTCTTCTTCTTCTTCTTCTTCTTCTTCTTCTTCTTCTTCTTCTTCTTCTTCTTCTTCTTCTTCTTCTTCTTCTTCTTCTTCTTCTTCTTCTTTCTTCTTCTTCTTCTTCTTCTTCTTCTTCTTCTTCTTCTTCTTCTTCTTCTTCTTCTTCTTCTTCTTCTTCTTCTTCTTATTCTTCTTCTTCTTCTTCTTCTTCTTCTTCTTCTTCTTCTTCTTCTTCTTCTTCTTCTTCTTCTTCTTCTTCTTCTTCTTCTTCTTCTTCTTCTTCTTCTTCTTCTTCTTCTTCTTCCTCTTCCTCTTCTTCTTCTTCTTCTTCTTTATCAGTATATTGGTTTAATAGTGGTAATTTTTACACTGCACCTTCACTAGATCACAAGTTATAAGTTGTCTTATCTTTTAATTTTAACCTAGAGAAACTTTTCTAAGTAGTATATGTTTATCAGGGTTAATTTTAGTCTTTTAAGTTTTGTAGTATTTTTTTCTGTCCACGATACGAGTTGTGAGGTGTTTTATCATTCCAGCTCAATCCGTTTTCATAATGTTATGTTTCTTATCGTATCTAGATAATGAAAGTGAACATAAACTGGCGAATGGTCGCAAACTTTAGAAATATTTGTCAGCCAGGTCGACTTGCAAAAGAGTAATGGAGATATAGGAAAATCCTTTTAATGTGTTCACTTATCTATTCGTCATTTATTGATTAATTAACTAATTTATATATTCGTTTGTTTATTTATCTATGTACTTGTTTTTATTTGTTTTTATTTATCATTGAAAACCAGGAGAGCGAAAAAGTTCGTGTTATATCATTATCATCTTTTTTTATCAGAAAGTTTCACCTTATCATCTTTTTTTATCAGAAAGTTTCACCTTTCGTGTCAATGTTTCGATTTCTCGTTCGATTTTCGATTTTTTGTCGAATGTTTGTGTTACATTCCAACCTAGAGGCCATCATTATAAACCTTTCAGTCTATTCTGTAAGAGAAAATACGTATTATGTAAAGGATATTATTAGTCGGTGTGCATGATTCTTGGGTAAAGTGAAAATACTTACAAACTAGAATGCTGTATTTTTACTGGGGCTACTCTGACTGATTAATTTTTTTTTCAAACCTCAGTCCTCCTCTATTTCATTTTTCTCTACTCTTTCTTATTATTTCTTTTTTATTTTCTTCTCCTTTTCTTCTCCTCCTACTTTTCCTCTTCATCTTCTCCTCTTCCTCCTCCTCCTCCTCCTCCTCCTCCTCCTCCTCCTCCTCCTCTTCTTCTTTCCGTCTTCTTCTTCTCTCCTTCTTCTTCTTTCCTTCTTCTTCATCTCCTTCTTCTTCCTCTTCTTCTTCCTCTTCTCCTTCCTGTCCTTCCTCCTCTTCTTTGTCTTCTTGTTCCCCTTCTTCTTTCGCTTCTCCTCTTCTTCTCCTTCACTTCTTCTCCTCCTTCTTCTTCTTCTCTTCGTCTTCTCCTCTTCTTCTCCTCTTCTTCTTCTTCTCTTCTACGTCTTCTTCCTTTTCTTCTTCACTTCATCTTCTCCTTCGTCTTCTTTCTTTTCTTTTTCTCTTCATCTTCTCCTCCTCCTTTTTCTCGTCCCCTTCTTCTTCTTCCTCTTCATCTCCTTCTCCTTGTTGTTGTTCTTCTTTATTCAGAAAAGTCAAATGTTTCACTTCGTGTCCTGATTATTTGCATTTCTTCCGCTTTAAGTGTGCTTTCTCCTCTCCCCGAGTACCCTCAGCCTTCCTCCTGCAGCAGCTCTTCTTCTTCTTCCTCCTCTTCCTCCTCTTCTTCCTCTTCTTCCTTCTCCTCCTCTTCTTCTTCCTCCTCCTCTTCTTGTACTTCCTCCTCTTCTTCCTCCTCCTCCTCCTCCTCCTCCTCTTCTTGTACTTCCTCCTCTTCTTCCTCCTCCTCCTCCTCCTCCTCCTCTTATTCTTCCTCCTCTTCTTCCTCCTCTTCTTCTTCCTCTTCTTCTTCCTCCTCTTTCTCTTCTTCCTCCTCTTCCTCTTCTTCCTCCTCTTCTTTTTCCTCCTCCTCCTCTTCTTCCATTTCTCCTTCCGCTGGATATTGATTACTTCCTTCCTATGGGCGCTGACGATAGTTCCTGTGAGATTGCTGGCCAGAGCTCATTAACTTGCTGAATAGAATCGCCTGGCGATAGCTGTGTACGGTTTGTACACAGAATGAAATTGTGGTAGTAGGGGGATACCATTGGGATGAATTAAATCATGTGGCGAGTTGTAAAAGGACTACCAGGGACGTAAGTGCTTATTAGATTATGATGTCATGCTACCTTACGAGGTGTTTCTTCTGTTGTATTTATTTCTTGTTTATTATCATTGCAGAGACCATTGCTAAGTAATGTTTTTTCTTTCTTTATCGTTCAATTTTTCTTTACGTCGTCTAGCCTCTGTTTTCATTGAAGATAAGTAATCAAGCATAATACCCTTTGGTCCATAGTGAGGTCGGATGCTAGAATAAATTTATAAATTGATGAATAGGTCGATAAATAAATATATCACCCTCTCTGATGTGTGTATGTGTGTGCGTGTGTGTGTGTGTGCGTGTGTGCATGCGTGTGTACATGCGTGCGTGCGTGTGCGAGCGCTCAAAGTCAAGAAACTCCCTTTGCAAAGGCGTCGCCGAGGCTAATGAGGCCCTTGCCAACGCCGTCTCTGGTTCTCCATGGAGAGCCTCCTCTCCAAGAGGGGAAGTATTGGTCGGAGGTGATAATGAGAACCTCCAGTCCAATACTGACGAAGTGTTCCCCGAGCTCGTCATCAAGCTCCTCTAGACGAAGTGGTCGGTCTCTGGAAGGGCACTGAGCCACCAGATGACGAGGAAGTGAGACTCGAAGTGGCACTTCGAGACGTTTTGCGAGATCAGGTCCGGAGTGAAGACGAAGAAGACCTTACCCGGACGTCGAGTCCCTGGCCAAGGGTAACTTAGCCTCCAAGGTGGAGTCGGCGTCGTTGGGTAAAATGACCCCTCGTCGTCGCAAGTTGACCTCACATTCCGTGTAGCGTAAATAACAGTGTATGGAGATCATTCAGGTTTTAGGAAGTAAGATATATAATTATTGTTTATGATTCTCTAATAGTCATGATATTATGTGTATGTATATATAATATATATATGATATATATATATATATATATATATATATATATATATATATATATATATATATATCCTAATAAGAAACACTAGTAACCTGTGTTCAATTATACAAGAGTGACCACTAGGAAAGAGAAACAAAACGAAGCAAAGCTCTTTCATATATTATATTCGGTGCAAAGTACCGTTCCACTGGGTGTAGTATACGAAAGCGCTTTGCTACGTTGTTTCTTTTTCCCAGTGGTCACTCTTGCATATATATATGTGTGTGTGTGTGTGTGTGTGTGTGTGTGTGTGTGTGTGTGTGTGCGCGCGTGTACGTGTATGTGATAATTGGTTGGAAGTCAAACTCGTATCCACATCGACAACCTTCTCTATGTTCTTCTCACATCTGACACGTGTTTTTTTTTTTTTTTTTTTTAGCTTCAGTGGACAAACTAAAACTAGATAAGAATAATTGTGCGTCGTTCGACCAATCCTCAAGACATTTTGGAGTGAATGTGCTCTCCTCTAAGGTAAGTACGAGTTGTTTCGTAGTGGTTTATACTAGACTAACCATTCCCGCTTCGCTGGCCCTAAGTGTCCTAGACTCACGGGGCGGTTGCCAAATTGATTAGCTTCGCAAACCTTTCTACCAGAATGGCCCAATTTCATATGCCAATATAGGCGGTGCGTGTCAACACATCCACTGCTTATTGTTTACATTTATACTAAGTCATTCAGCATTGTGACAAATCCTGATTTTCCTCGACACCCATCAAACGCCTAAAATCAAGTAGTTGGTAGAAGGTTTCTTCCAGTAATTACCAAGTTAATCAAGCTGTTACAATTAGATTAGTGTACAAACATTTCCCAAGCACAAACGCATGCACATGCTGAGTTTCACACACCACCAAAACAGCGACCGCAGGAGGGATACATACAAACAAATTCTCCATATCATTTATTATTATTAAGTTTGATGAAACAGTAGGATCGGTAACTGCTACGGGGTCCCCAAGGGGAGACCGATAGAATTAGGAAGGATGTCGAGTGTAATGTGCCACTTTACCACTTTATATATGCATATACCACTTTAATATACCATAGTTACCAGTTTAAGCAAAGTGTTCCTATCTTAGAGTTTTGTATATCAGTAGTTTACCTGCAGAGGATAGTCTTCGAGTGTTATGATGCCTAGTGTAAGTTTGTAGAGCTTGGTGACTTTACAACTGAAAGACCAATCCAGGATTCTGGGAAAAATACAGCTTATTATTATCTATTAGCAGGCCGCTTATGCAGTCAAGAAAACGTTTATATTAAGACACATCAAGCAACCGGTGGAGCCTAGAACATAATATTTATAAGCGACCACACAGGGACTTCAAGAATGAATTAAGACATTTTTTAACTTCTGACAATCAGAAATCCCTCTTAAGGCAAATAAAATTGTTATCGTTAGAGAGAACGAAATGTTTAAATGTGACACTGGGAGTTCCAAGGGATAGATACCCCAGTAACTCTTCCTGATCCCAAGGCTCCTTATTCATTCTTCAGTAGCGTGTCCTCTTTCTATCTGCCGCCACATCCGTCGCCAGGTACCCGTTCATTGTCTCCTCTTAAATATTTCCGTTCAGACCCTCAGGTTGGGCTCTTCATCTCTTCTTCTTTTCTGTCCTCTTGAAGTCGTTCGTCTTTATAACCGTTCCTGTTTGAGACCGGTTTACTCTTGGAGGTGAGAGGGAGTGGGGTAACCGAAGATCACTAAGGAGTAGCGCCAGCCTAGACACAGTCAACAAGACATCGGGTGTTGGCGCAAAGCAAGAACATGAAGTACTGCCAATTCTAGCCTCAGGTACTTCCACATACTTTTCTGGATTCTAACATCAAACCCGGCAACTTGTCTTTATTGTCCTCCAAAGAAATTTTACCTGACCTCAACCATCACGCTTGAAATACCTTTCATATCTGTTTAAACAACCACGGCGACACTACGCACTACCCTCTACCTAAACCTACACACGCAGCAGCAGTTCCTCGCTTGTGATCATCTCAACCACCCTAAAAATGAATAGATAGATAAGTGAAATAAATAGATAAGAAAATAAATAGACAAATAGATAAATAATTAGATTCATGAATAATTAGACAGATTGACGAATAAATAAATGAATGGAAAAATAAACATAAAATAAGTAGATAGACAAATAGATGAACAATTGAATGAAATAATGGATAAATAAATAGATAAGCAAATAAATGAATAAATAAATAAGTAAAATTGTTACTATCGTGTCGCATGATTTTCCAAAGTCCACGAATACAACATACTGGGCCCTCCCTGACTCTGTCTACCTGTCGCAGGTCTGCTACATTGAAAAACTCCGGATCCACGTACCCTTGAACCCCCCCCCCCCACACACACACATATTCTCAAACTCCTCCCTCAGCCCTCCCCCGTTTCCCCCTTAACCCTCCCCCCTTCCCCCCTCACGCCCAATCATCACCCCACTGCCCAACTTTTCCGGAACCACTCAGCAAGTTCTCTCCTCTGCAATCTGCAAACGTCCCTTCCCCTGCGCAGAAGCACTACGCATGTTCTCGTCATGTGGTCAGGGGAGCCTGACCCTCCCCACCCCCACCCTAAAACTTCCCCCACCCCCAAGCTTCCCCCCACCTTTCGGCCCTGCAGCTTCCCCGAAAGTTCTCAGTTGTTGGTCACAACGCCATAATGAGATCATTTCGCAACACACACTCACACACGCACACACACACACACACACACACACACACACACACACACACACACACACACACACACACACACACACACACACACACACACGTGTATACGAACTCTATTAATTAACACACCATTCTCATTATTGATTATCTTTCTCTTGAGACTCAGTCTTCGTAGCCAACTAACTGTGGAAGTTTACAGTTGTCAGGGCTTCCCACGGAGCGCCAAGGAGAACAGAGGTGAACTCCACGGGACACTTCCTTTCCCAAGTTATCAGTTACTTCTGTATAGATATGATTGTAATTCATTCAATGCATTTGTGTCTTACTTGATGATGCCTGAGGTTGCAGGGGAAATGTTGTATCACGTATTGTTATTCAGGTGTATTTCAATATGAATTATTTTCAGTAACGCTGTGTTTCTTCTCCCCACCTCACACACAGAAAGAAAGTTGGCAAGTATGATTAAGAATATATATATATACATATATATATATATATATATATATACATATATATATATATATATATATATATATATATATATGTATGTATGTTGAGACATTCTGACAGGTTGACGTAAATGGAGTAGGAAACATAGGAGTCTTAGTCCGAGTTTATTCCGGTCTAGTTTCTCAGGTATGCGAACCTAGTCAGGAATAAACTCAGACTAAGACTCATGTGTTTCCTACTCCACTTACGTCACATATATATATATATATATATATATATATATATATATATATATATATATATATATATATATATATATACATATGTATATATACATATGTATGTATATATATATGTATATATACATATATATATATATATATATATTCATATATATATATATATATATAATTAGTGTGCTGTGTTATTAAAGAATATTTGCTTCCAAAATTTACGAGTATATAAATTTGCATCCTATATGTATATAGGATGTTCCAAAAGTATATGTCACATTCTAAGAACTCGTGTATCATGAACTACAAATGGTAGCAAGATGAAACTGATACCATTTAAAAGCTAAAATCATAATTTTTTTTTCTGTTAATCCTGTTATGGATCGGACATTCCGGAAGAACTGATCGCCTGCTCCTGCAGTGGCCCCCTAGGTCTCCAGATCTCATTCCATGTGACTTCTTCTTCTGGGGGGTATTTGAAAGGCTTGGTGTATGTACCTCGTGGATGACCTGAAGACTCTAATGACAGAAGCCTTGGCAACCAATGACCAACGCTGTGCTAGGTCGCGTTTGGCAAGAAATGGATTATCGTTTGGATGTGTGCAGTGTACCCCAAGGCACACACATTGAAAAAAGAAGTAAATTTAATTTCTTGCACTTTTGGAATCATATTTCTGGTACAGAAACTTGAAATTATAAGCTTTCAGGATAAATCGATTTTTAATATCCTCGATAGTTTTTATTAAGATATAAAATGTCGTAATGTGACATATAATTTTGGAACCATATATATATATATATATATATATATATATATATATATATATATATATATATATATATATGTATATATATATATATGTATATATATATATATATATATATATATATAGCTGTCATATACCTGGGTACTTCATCTCCCTCACCGCCATCCGGTGCCCCTTCCTTACTGGGTTGCACTTTATCCTCCATTTCGTCTGCCGTCAAGCTATTTTATTCAGCTCCGTGACTGCCTCTCTGCAGTGAAGTGGAGGAGAGAATCTCTCTCTAAGTCCATCCCGAATGGGGGCATTGATTAGCGTCCCACCGATTAATCGACAGATAATCGGTAATCGGTCATATAGGCCCATTTGCCGAATAATTGGGATCGGATTTTCGGCCGGTGAATCGGTGTGTAGTATCAGCCATTCTTGTTTTTAATTACTGTCGATAAGCGCGTAGGTTCGCGCAAGAAATCCATGGATGACAGAGAAAATAAAAAAATACACTTTTAATTCAACAAGTTAGAATACAAGTAATTAAACAAATAAAAAAAAAAGACACAATATATACTCAATAGTGGAATGAAAACCATTAATCGAATGTGCTAATGTGCTACTCTGTTTAGCTAGAAATCACTAAATCTGTCCCAGGGACGGAACCCCCCGTAGGTAAATGGGTGTCAGAGTAGAATGAATACCCCCTTACCCTCCTGAGAGGATATGAGATTAATCTTTCGAAAACGAATTAATTTAAGAAAATATATAAAAAATTCAGATTGAAGTAGTCTTAGCCTTACATAGATCCATAATGGTAATTAATACTAGAATATTGTGTTTCCCACATTTAATTACTTTACACATTTTCATGTCACATATATATATTACAGGTATATATATGTATTACATTTTATGAATAATCAGAAACCTATTAATCTGTAATCGGCCGATAAGGCAAGACCGATTAATCTGTAATCCGCCGATTTGTTTATCATTGCATTCCTAGTATTGACTGTATGTTTCACACATTCAATATTTTAGATATTCTGGTAACGTCCCTACGGAGCAGAGTCACGGAGGAATGCAAGGATAATCTCCATTTTAAGAAGAATGTTAATCACTTGTGTGAGTCCTGTTCGTGTGGTGCCAAGGATAGAAGCGCTGGTTAGGTTAGGTTAGGCGTGGCACTCCTCTGGAGTCGTTAGAACTTGTCCGCAGGTAGCGTAATAGGAATCGTGCCGGTCTCGCATTCGCTTAAGTTTTCGTTCGAATCCCGCACTTCTCTCCGATTCCCAGTAGTGACTGTTTATCACCTGCCCCAACAGTACAAGTAGAGCACAGGGCAAAGGTGACGGCTTCACCCGGAGCTACTCAGCGCCTCCTGGCGTCGGCTCCTCACTTAGATAGGAACTCGTCAAGACAGCAAAGGAAAGTACTGGAAGTCCTATACGTAGCTTCCTGTGAAAGCACAAGCCAAAGAACGGTTGATATAAAATGGACAAAATTCCACCTGAACAGCAGTAGCAAGAGCGGACAGAGGCTCTATAGTGACCACCCGGAGGACAGAAACCCACAGGAGCAGTCGCTACCCTGGGATGAACTATCCTCGCAATCTCCCCACATGTCCACGTCCCCCTGACCCTTGTGTATGCATTGTCCCTGTTTTACCCTTGGTGCGTTATTCGAGCTCATAACATCGTTTAAACATAGATATACTTTAATTTGCTCACAGACTTTTCTCCCTCTTCCACAAGAACCAATCCCGTGAGAGCGGGTGGTCTGACATCGGTGTTCCTGATGCTAATTCCCTTTACGGTGTACGAAACTAGCCAGGAATTATCTTGTGTCCTCATGCATGTCTTCCTTACCCACGTTTAGCATATGTATATGGTGTCTGCATAGATATATAGGTATGTAAACGCATTTACTCCAAAAACACATTCGTCATACACAACTTGGGTGAATACTCACGGACTTCGTCATTAGTATTCATCCCAAGAATCTATAACTTAAGCATAATTCATTGAAAAAAGGGGATGGATAGTTATGCACTTCTGGTATGCGACCTGCTTGATCCAGATGTGAAACTCTTATGTAGAACAGGTTAATCTAGCCATACTGAAACGTGAGTTTGTTCCCAGTCGTCGCGTCCCTGCCCCCCTCCCTCCCATGGGAGAGCGAATATCAGGATAAAGTTGATGGTCGGACAAGGCGCGAATTGGATAGGATATTGGCACACTGAGGGACAAAGAGATCAAAGAAGAGGATAAAATCGAAATGGGAGTTGAACTGCATCGGTGGAGAGCCATCACAGGCGACGGAAAGTAAGAAGAGACTGTTCAGCCTTGATGCTCCTGTGCAGGACCACCGGCCTGTCCCGTAGGGAAATGTGCAGCCTTTGTAACTCACCCGCTTAGTCAGGCTTGGTAAGGCTGCGAAGTTCATGTCAGGAGTCCAATGTGTTGGGATGCCTTCGGTTGTGGAGTTTGAAACCATAATCAGTTCGACCATATTGATGATGGGCCAGAATTGAAACGTGACGTTGGTATACTGCACCTCTGAAGTCCGTCGTCAGGAAACAACCCAGAATTGTCAAAAAAAAAATCATAACTATAATGTTAAATCTAGCCAATTATGGACAATGAACAGATTTCGAAGGTTTTTTTTTTTTTTTTTTTTTTTTTTTTTTTTTTTTTTTAGAGTAATACTAGAAAATAACTGGCAAGAGTGTCGAGGTCAGAGGAATTCTGATGGAACGTGAAAGAAAGATCTACCAGGAATAAGAACCACTCATCATTTATATCCTATCAACTTAGTAAACGTCGAAGCTAACACAAGTCCACTCTGCCTGACTGGCTCCATCACAAAATCAAACACATATCTAGTCTTCAGCAGTGGAAGGACACATGAACGACCACAACATAATTGGGGTGGAGGCGATTGGTCTCCAACAATTGCGTCATGATCCATTGCTATTATGTGTTCCCCGACAACAACAACAACAACAATAAACGGAAACAAGAAACACCGCCCGGACTGTATAGAGACCGTTAGAGATCGAAAGTGAGCGAAGATGTTCTTGTTAGGAAAACTTCGATTGAGACGTGAGGGAACACAGGGCAGCCAACCCTTCGGAGAGAAAAAAATTTCCCGGAAGGGTTGGTAGTTCTGACAAAAAATGTTTGCTTAAAAGCAGAAAGAGGACCACCATAATTTTTCGCGTTATTTTTTCCGTTATTTATTTTTATTTATTTTTATTCATTTATCTGTTAATTTGTTTATTTACGCGTTTATCGGTATGATGGAATTTGTACTATTTCGAGTGACGGTAAAATGACCACGATGGAATGCTTAAAAAAAAAAAAAAAAAAAAAAAAAAAATTAAGAGGGCCCCCAAAGAAGCATAACAAGGGGAAGAAGGAAAACCTTGACGCCCTAATCTTCAACACAGATCTCGATCTGTTAAGAACCACCTGCCGAAGGGAGAGGTCTCCTGAAGGAGGCTGAAGATGAAGGACGGACTCCAGAAGGAAAAGGGGCAGTGATCCGGCCCTTCGGCGTTAGGTCTTAAGCCGAATAAAATGGTCTGCCGTTAGTACGAAGTCAAAAGAACGTTGACGTAGTAACGGGGTTCGTGGAAATGGGATGAACCCCTTTAGAGCGAACTCTTGCTTTCAACCGAATAAAACCGTATGGCTAAATGATTAACTCATTGAAAAATGACTGGTATATAGTATATTAACGTAGCCGAACTCAGTCAAAAATGAAATAGAACAAAATAGAAAAAAAAAATGGATAAATAAATAAGCTGATGGACAGTCTTTGATACAGGGAAGTTTCACTTGGCTGGATAAAATCACCTGGCGACAGGTGGTAATGGACATGGAACTGCCTAGTGTAGGCCTTATGGTCTCTTGCAGTCTTCTTCATTCTTATGGTCTTATGCACACGTCGCTTTCCTCAGGGAAAGAGCTCCCCATCCCTACCGAGGTGGTGCCACGGAGATTAATAAAATCACCTGGCGGCAGCCAGAAGTAAATAAGGAACATTGACATCAGGTATCGGAGGAATTTTCTGTCGCCGTTAGTCATCCCATGGGGTGCCACAGAGTAAAAAAAAAAAAAGGATAAAGATAATAATGACAATAAAAAAGTACCTCTCGGAGTTAGCTCACTCCTAGTTTGGGTTTTAGATATTCTAAAGTAACAAAACTACGACACCTCCCCCTCTCCCTCCACCTCGTCCACTTTTTTTTTTTTTCTTTTTTTTTATTCCACGGACATTTCTAGTGATAAGTGTTGTAGAGCAGTGTCACTTCGCTATCTTGTCCTTATCCCCCATTACACCTTTTGCAGAAAGAAAACGAAAAAAGGTAAATAGATAGCACAGTAATTAAGGATGAAACAAGGGAGGTATGAGTATTCATTCTTTGCTCGATTTCTTACGCTTTTAGAGAATTTATCAAATTGTCTATAACCCGTGAATTAATATGGTTAGAGATCGAAGAAGCTTTATTCTTTTTAGATTAGGTGTTAGGAAGATAGTTCTATACATTTGTAGA
>NC_134778.1:60129802-60142302 GCF_046742065.1 Oratosquilla oratoria | reverse complement strand
CCCGAGAGGTCTTCCCCCGGCGAGGTGCGGTCTCGGACTCCTTCCTCCTTTCTTCCTTCTTCCCCAACGTCACCAGAAGGAAGTCCTCGTCCCGCCGCCCGGGGGGCCGTCGCCGCAGCCAAGAAATGTGCGTCCCGCGGGCTTAAATGCATTGCCGCCGCCGCCGACGTGTGATTCATCACCATGGTCTTGGATCACGTGTTGGACTCGTGATCGATAGCTATTACCTTCCCGGAAGAGAGCTCAGAGATCATATATATGACCGATCTATGGGTGATGCTGTGACCTTACACACACACACGGAAGTTGGAGTAACGACTCGCAGCGCAGCGATACTGAAATTATTTCAGCCCTGGGTGAGATTCGAACTCGGACCGCCGTAGTGGCGGCCGCTAACGATACCACTGCGCCGCCGATGTGTGATTCACCATGGTCTTGGATAACGTGTTGGACTCGTGGTCGTTAGCTATTACCTTCCCGGAAGAGAGCTCAAAGCTCATATAAATGACCGATCTATGGGTGATGCTGTGACCTTACACGCACACACACACCCAGCTTCCCGCCCACGAGAGTTGGAGTAACGACTCGCGGCGCAACGATACTGAAACGATTTTAGCCTTGGTTGGGAATCCGAATTTGGACCGACGTAGTGGCGGCTACGAACGCTACTACTGCGCCGTCGAGTCGTGTGCTATCCGCACTGTGCAGTAATCGCATCAGCTGACTTACTCTTACTAGCACCTACTTCCTGCCCCATAGGATGATTATCTACACACTTAAAATCCACTATCGGAGAAAAAATATCAGAAGCACAGGAGATCCGTATATTTCGACTACTATCTGTAGTCCTCTTCAGCAGAATAGTAGTCGAAATATACGGATCTCCTGTATTTCTGATATTATTTCCCCGATAGTGGGTTTTAAGTGTACATTTACAAATGTGTTATAACATTACAGTTTCCCATGATTATTATCTACTGTTCCAGGACTTCGTTGATGTGGTCCTTCCCTTGCATCTGTTCGTCTACTGCATTGCGTCACACCTCTCGTTGTCCAGAGGGCTCTCCTTCCTTTCGCCTTCGCTCCAGTCACTCGCCTCCTCGCTCTTCGGCTTGTTAGTACCCCGTCCCGGCGAGCTGGCCTGGCCACTGTGCTCATTACTGGCCCTCTGCCTCCTCCCCAGGGCCAACTGCGGACGTACAAGGAAATCAAGGATGTCCGCTTCTTCCTTCCGAGTGGATAATCTAATTTGTTTTTTCTCGAAGAGTTTTTTTTCTTGCGTTTTATTCTTTAATGTAAATCTTTGTTCCGATCTAATCTGCCCTCGTGGTTTGTTCTGTCTTTGTTTCATTGTCCGTCTTCTCCATATTTGTAGCTCTATAACCCGTTGATCTATCATGTACTATTTTTATCCCACCTGTCGCCTGGTGATTTTATTCAAATCAGTGAACCCTTTGAGTCCCAACGTTCATCTTGTCTGTCTCTAAAGGGACATCTGCACAGTCAAACGGTTTGTCAAACAAGTGTTTGAGGTGATGTTTGACCGTGTGAACGGGGTATTTGGTTGTCAAACACGTTTGACAAATTTGTTTGACAACCAGATACCCCATTCACACATTCAAACATCACTTCAACACTTGTTTGACGAACCGGGTTTGACAAACAGTTTGACCGTGTAAATGGTCCTTAAGTGATTCCATTCACCTCAGTGGGGGAAGGCTCCAGAGAACCAAAGAATTAAGTGTATTCCAGGTAGACATCCGGTACTCACTCCGGTGGTCGTAACCCCGGATGACCGAAGCCTCTTGTTATTCGGCTGGCCCGGAATCGTCACCCGGTAGTAGGTGTGTAGCAGTCTTCCGGGAAGCTCAGTAATGCAGACCGTTTCTGGGCAGCTTCTGTTCCCAGACAACACGATTCCGGTGACCGGGAATTGGCCGGCCATCCCTCGTCCCGGCCTTTTGTCCGGCCATCCTTGTCCGGCTCCTCCGGGCGCAGAATTTCATTAGTCTCCTGCATGTGATGTATTTTCCCTCCTCGGCGTCATTTCCAGAAATTTCCCGGGAACCTTCCTGGAAGGTTCCTCGAAGATAAGGTTCGATTTGGGAGTTCGAATGGACGAGAAGTCCTCTTAAGGTGGTGTGCGGGCCTTATTCCCGAAAGAGCTGCCCTTTGTAGCGTGGAAGCCTTTGTAGCTGTTGCAGCAGAGTAGGAGTACCACTGTTAATAGGTCTCCGTAAGACCTTGGGGGAAGATTCTGCGGTATTTTGGCGGCGGGGGTCCTATTAACGAAATTCGCTGTCCAGCCTTTTGTTGAGTGCTCGTCTCTCTCTCTCTCTCTCTCTCTCTCTCTCTCTCTCTCTCTCTCTCTCTCTCTCTCTCTCTCTCTCTCTCGCTGCTCTCTCTCGTTCTCGCTTTTTCTATATATTTTTCTCTCCTCTCCCCTCCTTCTCCTCTCTCTCCTTCTTCTCCTCTCTCTCTCCTCTCTCTCTCCTCTCTCTCTCTCTCTCTCTCCTCTCTCTCTCCTCTCTCTCTCCTCTCTCTCTCATCTCTCTCCTCTCTCTCTCTCCTCTCTCTCTCTCAAACAGACAGACACATAAACACACAGACAGATACACACACACACACACACACACACACACACACACACACACACACACACACACACAGACACACACACATACACCGAGAAATTGTGAGCTATTTTTATATACTATTACTCGTTTCTAATATTATTAGATTTCTCCTGTGCCACTCCTAGAACATCAGCTCTTCTTTTCTCGTGCTTCTGTATCAGAATGGATAAGAATGACGATATCGTGTTCCCGTGCGTGTGACGGAATTATGGGACTATTTTTTTTTTTCTTTCTTTTTAGTCTCTAGCCATGTTTTTGAATTGACTACTCCCCTTACAAGGGGGGAGGAAGCGATCGTTGCATTTGTATATATCTTTTAACTAGAGGATATATTTGCTTTTTTTGTGTGTGTTTAATGGATGACCAAATGTCATCATAGCATTGGAAGTTGTAAACACATTTAATCTGTGGTACAATGATTTCCGTCGGATATGTTTTGGTCAGCCCGTCAGCGGTCGAGGATCCGGGGCTTCCGACACGTGGGTTTTCGTCTGGTTAGAAACAAATGAGCGCAGACTATAAAGCCTCTCTGTTCATATGTGGTACGCAAAGTCAATTTGGTTATTCAGAGATGCACAGGGTAAGTAATAGTGTAGCTTACGTAGTTTGCCGTCAGGTAAGAATGGCTTTCGGGTAACCAAAAATGGGGGACATAAATACTCAGGTACTTAGTCAGCTCGCTCATTCATTCACATATTCACTCTTTTCTTCACTCACTCACTCTTTCCCTCACTCATTCACTCACTCTTTCCCTCACTCACTCTTTCACTTATTCACCATTTCCCCTCACCCACCCACCCACTCACTCATTCCCTGCCTCACTCATTCACTCAGTCTTTCCCTTATCTGTTGTTTCCCTCACTCACTGAGTCTTTTACTCACTCTTTCCCTCACCCACTCACTCACTCACTCTTTCCCTCATTTATTGTTGCCTTCACTCATTCACTCTTTTATTCACTTTCCCTCACCCACTCACTCAGTCTTTTACTCACTCTTTCCCTCATCCATTTTTTACCTCACCCACCCACCCACCCACTCACTCATTCCTCTGACACAAGATGTGCCACTTTCACAAGACTTCTTCTCTCTGGTGTTGACCACAGGCTGCCAGGGTCTCCGCTCCACGTCGTGGTGTGATTGGTCTTCTCAAGTCATCGCTCGCACCATCGCATCACCTTTCCCTACAGTCCCAGCTTTTTTTTTTTTTTTTTTTTTTTTTTTTTTCTGTCAGTACTTCGGAACTATTTTTAACCTTGCACCCACTTTTGGTACTATCCTAACCCATTCTCCCGCCCCCTCACTATCCCTATTTTGTGAGTAGCAGGAGGTGATTACGTCACAAAAATGAGAACAATTCACATGGAACTCGTTGGAATGAAGACTAATCCAGGTCTTTTCCGCCCGCCTGAGAAACTGAATAGGGAAGGGGAATATGCGAAAGGGGACCTAGTCTGAAGACGGTGGTGAGGATAAACGGCCATTGCTACAGTTTTCGTTCTTATACCAGATGCAGCAACGGAGAGATGAAGAAGAATGTGGGAAGGAACGTAAAAGGGATGGGTGGAAGGTACTTTCAAAAGTCTAAATATATTTTCATAAAATGTATCCGCTGTTTTATAAAAAGAAAATAAATGAAATGAAAATTAATAACCTCAGAGTGACTGTGATATTACGCAGTTTTCAGTTTTTCCTGGATTTCGGACTTCAACAAGGCGACATGACGTCACGCATAGGCCCCGCCTACCTGCGTGGGGAAGAACCTTGTTTAAAGGATACATTCGAAAGTATACGCACACCACCCGCCCTGTTTCACGTCGTGTTCGTCCAAAGATACGCGAGAAGCTGGAGAAGCCATGGAACGAAATTAGTGGAGGACAAAACTCGAACCTTAAGAAAGGGAAATGCTGGGACGAATTCGCCTCTCTATCCATATCCTTCTCCCTCTATCCCTCCCATTTTGTGTCTCGGGCTTCCTTGTATGCTCACCCACTGTCCCTCTCCTATTCCACGTGTAGCTGACGTTGTGATGAGATTGTCAACATATTCCACGGATATTTTGGTCCACTGGTGGCGTAATCGGAAACGTGCTGGTCTCGCAATCACTTATTTGTAGTTTCGAATCCCGCACTCCTCGTCGATTACCAACAGTTACTATTTTGTTACCTTCCCCTGCAGTCCAAGCGCATAATAGGGCAAAGATGACGGGTTCGGCTGCAGCTAATCAGCGCCTCCTGGGGTATGGCTCTCACCTTCTTTGTATAGATATATCTAGTTCTATATTCTTCTCACTCAGTCTTCCTCCCTCCCAACCTCTTTGATTTCAAACCTTTATCATAAAGGATCAAGAATGCGGGGCTGGGGAGGGAGAGGAGACGGGGATGGAAGGAGAGAAATGAATAAAGAGAGGGGAAATGGGGCAGTTGGAAGAGAAGAACGAGTGGAAGAGAAAGGGAAACAAGCAAGAAGGAAGGGAGCGGAAAGGAAGAGGGAGAGAGGGAGCGGAAAGGAAGAGGGAGAAGGGAGGGAGAGAGGGAGCGGAAAGGAAGAGGGAGAAGGGAGGGAGAGAGGGAGCGGAAAGGAAGAGGGAGAAGGGAGGGAGAGAGGGAGCGGAAAGGAAGAGGGTGAAGGGAGGGAGAGAGGGAGCGGAAAGGAAGATGGAGAAGGGAGGGAGAGAGGGAGCGGAAAGGAAGAGGGAGAGAGGGAGCGGAAAGGAAGATGGAGAAGGGAGGGAGAGAGGGAGCGGAAAGGAAGAGGGAGAGAGGGAGCGGAAAGGAAGAGGGAGAAGGGAGGGAGAGAAGGAGCGGAAAGGAAGAGGGAGAAGGGAGGGAGAGAAGGAGCGGAAAGGAAGAGGAAGATTTATGTTATCGGGTAGACAAGACAAGGAAACATTTGGCCGGGCCTCACGGGGGGGGGGTGGAGGGGGGAGGAAAACATAGTGCAAATGGCGCGCAAGGTGTCGGCCGCAGACTGGAGTGGGATTGTGGGAAGGACGAGAAGGGGGGGGGAATGGGGGCATAACGGGCTTGGAGGGATGAGGGGGAGGATACAGACATGTTGGGGCGAGGTGAGTGGTTCCCTGTGAAAGGCTACCTGCTTTTATATACATACATATATACACACACATATATATGTGTGTGTATATATATATATATATATATATATATATATGTATATATATATGTGTGTGTGTGTGTGTATTCTTCATCTCGCTTTGCATGACGCAAACCCGTGTTCGAGGCCCATATCTACCTATGATTGTTACCCTAGCCATCGTAGCACATAGGGCATATGCGACGGGTTTGTCCATAGCTAGGCGCCTCCTGTCGTAGTCTCCTCAGCTCGCTCCTGCAGTTGGAGAAATGTTCTTTGGGCCTCAGAAGAACATTAACCTCCCCCGACCCGGCAGCTCCCCCCCCCCGACAGCTTCCCCCCCCCCAACAGCTTCCCCCCTCTTCAGGTAAGATTACAAGCCTAAGGATGAGGTTGTCTTAAAGGTGAGGGATTTTACCCCTTCCACCTTCCCTCTACACCTACCCTCCTCCATCTCCCCCTTACCCCCTTCCCTTTCCCTTTTCCCCTCCCTCTTTCCTCTCCCCCCCTTCCCTCCTCATTATCCCTCTCCCTCTCACCCCTTGCTCTCCATTCTCCCTCTTCTTCCCTTCTCTCCTCCCGTTCCCCCTCCCCCTTTCCCTTTCCCTCCTCCCTCTCCCCTTTCCCCCTTCCCTTTCTCCCTTACTCCCTTTCCCTACCTCCTCCCTCTTCTCCCTCTCCCTCTCCCTCTTCTCCCTTTTCCTCTTCCCTCTCCTTCTCTCTCCCTTCCTTCCTCCCTCTCTCTCTTTCCCCCTTTCCTTCTCCCCCGTACCCCATTCCCTCTTTCCTCTCCCTCTCTCTTCCTTTCCCTTCTCCCTTTCCCTCTCTCTCCCTTTCTCTCCTCTCTCTCCCTCTCTTCCTTTTCCCTTCTCCCTCCCCCTCTCTCTCCTTTTCCCTTCTCGCTCTCCCTCTCTCTTCCTTTCCCTCTTCCCTCTTCCTCTCTCCCTTTTCCTCTCCCTTTTCCTCTCCCTTGAAGACCTTTCGTCTTCTCCCTGCAGGTTTGGGAGAGTGTCGGGCCTGTGGGGAGGTTGCCACGCTGGTGGTGGACGTAAGTCAGGGAACGACCTCGGATCCTTTTCTCATGCAAATGTAGTTCCACGCGGCGTTATTCTAAGATTGGAAATTAATCTCCTCCCAAAAGGAAAATGCTGACCACTTTTAAGGTTCTGATGTCCTTCTCGAATTTCTCCTTTATCTCCTCTCCGCCTCATCGGTAATGTATAGAAGTGCTAGTTATCGTTGGTTTGGTTTTCTTAAGCCGATTAGTATTGTCTGGTGTTAACCAAGATAAAACTCTTGCACGGGTTTGATTCATTTTATGTAGTCATTATACTCGTTTCTTTCATGTTTATTCTAATGTCAGTTTGAAGGCGCTTTACTCATGTGTTGTTTGTATATCATCGATCATAACTTTCAGAACTTCATTTGTGAAAAATTTTCGCGCCAAATTTTCCTCCTCTTGTCCCTCTTATTTGATTTCTTATATATGATGAACTCTTGTTTCTTCAAAGTTTCAAAGTCACATGTTTCCTAAAAGTTATATTTTCTTTTTTTAGTTCGACAAAATATAGATTAAGTTATTTACGTCTTCGATTGGGTAGACGTTGACATAATGAACCAGATTCTCGGAGACGACTCGCAAGATGGCGCTTGAGTCAGTTCATTTGAATTTGGCGGGAAAGTTTGCCACAAAATTGCTCGACAATTGTTTTGTTTTGTGACAAAGTCGAATTACATTTTCAGATAATATCCCATATATTTTTCCTTTCTTGCTCTTATGCCAACGTGCATTCCGCTAAGAGTTTTAGCGATTTTTTTTCTACGTTGAATCGTCACGCCAAGAGTCCAGGTAAACAGTGTGACGAGAGGCCCTGAATTCATTGTGTGACGGGAGTAAGCGAATTAATAGAGTGCCCAGGAGAGCCGTCGTAATGAGACGGCACATAATTTGTATAATTTGTCATGCGAATTACGATGATGTTTGCGCATTAACATTTACGGCATTTGTGAGAATGCTAGCAATGTGCTTAGTTATGTATATAGGTATATACTGTATATATATATATTATATATATATATATAATATATATATATATATATTATATATATGTATATATATATATATATATATATATATTTTTTCACAGGTAGCCGTTGGGAATCAAACTCGGCCCTTGTGTTCACGAGACGGGGCTAATGCCGAACACGCTACATGACAAACATGTATTGTGAATGAGGCAGGCGGAGTGAAAATCACACAGTATCTAATTATCTCCTTAGCGTGCGTGTGTGTTACCTAACCATACAGGGAAGGAGTTAGCCTTTACGCATGTAATCTGTGTATATATATATATGTATATATATATATATATATATATATATATATATATATATATATGTGTATATCTGTTCGTTTATGGATTTATTTTATTTATATGAATCGATATTTGTTCTCATAATCTCGCGACGCTCTTTTATCTCAAAGCAATAGATCTTCTTTTCATTGATAACATCACCTCTCTCTCTTCTTTCTTCTAGCAATGACGTATCAGTAATTTTAATTCTTGCGTACAGGTTAGAAATTAGTATGGTTGCTGCCCTTTGTGTTGTGTTGATCTTATTTTATAATCTATGTTTATGTGTGGGGGACCATACCATTGCTGCATATTCTGATGTAGGGCGGATTAGGTTCTCAATTTATTTATTTATTTATTTATTTATTTATTTATTTAATCATTGATCTGAATACCGCAATCATATTACCTATTTTTCTCTCTCTCCCTCTCTCTCTCTCTCTCTCTCTCTCTCTCTCTCTCTCTCTCTCTCTCTCTCTCTCTCTCTCTCTCTCTCTCTCTTGTAAAGATGACAAATCCAGTAATTTGATTTTTTCTTATGCATTCCTGAAATTAAAGGAAAATTGCAGTAAAATTGAACGTAACATATTTTATTGGAAGGAAATATCATATTACGTATACATGGTAAAAAAAATGGAGGTAGGAAAAATGAAAATGACACCTAAAAAAAAAAAAAAAATCTTGTATTCCAGTACTATGAAGGTAACCCAGACATATATTCCTATTTTTGTTCCCGCAAAACTCAAAAACACAACGAAAAGAAAAACGAAAAACGAAAAAGAAAATGAACGTTGATTCTAATCTTCTTTCGGCAATAAGATGCATTTCATAATGCTCAGATCTTGTAATTCCTAATCCACTTCTTAATCTTGATTACGTAGAAGTTGACGTAGAGGAAGGTGTTTCCCAGCGTATGCAGCCAGAACCACAGCATGGCCATGTTTATCATTGACTTTGAGGCCTCTTATCACTGCTGGCCTAATCGGAAGCGTGTTGGTCTCGTATTCGCTCAGTACTGGGTTCGAATCCCGCACTCCTGTCCGATTCCCAGCAGTGACCGTTTGTTACCTGTTCCAACAGTCCGCCAAAGCGCATCATAGGGCAAAGGTGACGGCTTCGGCCGCAGATACTCAGCGCCCCTTGGCGGAAGCTCTTCACCATCTTCTTCAATTTCCTATGAGATTAAAAATTACTAAATAAATAAATGAGTTAATTAATAAAATGAAATAAAATCGATTTCACCAAAAGGTTCTGCAAAGCTCACAGATCCCAGATTAAAAGATAAAAAAAAATGTTCATCCAGGAACAAAAATCTATAAACGACTGGTCACCGAATGAAGTTTTTGTGGGAAGGGGGAATTTGAGAGTTTACAAAAACGAGAGAAGTCGTATGTAAATAATAGAGTTGCTTGTGTTGTTTTAAGGACTCTATTTTAAGAAATAGTATAAAAGTAATTAGAGATAATATCATATAGACCTACTAAATTTTTTATAATTTGTTAGATATTCATAAAGATGAATTTTATCTCTTTTTACGAAAATGTCATGCCAAGATATTAATTTTCATTTTATTTCTACACAGCGTTGTTAAATGCAGACTTAAATCACTATTCAGAATTAAAAAATAAAAGAGGTAATGAATTTAATTTAACAGAACCGTGATATCATTAGCATTATGATCATCATCATCGCCTTTGTTAACGAGGAGCCCTTGGCTCTGATATGATGTGATGAGGCTCGTTCATTTATGGTGCTCCCAACACACTCCCCCCCCCCTCCACCGTGGCTTCGAGTACTGACGGGCTGGATTTAAAGCAGATTAATCACAGATTGTTCGTTGTAGGTTCCGTCATTATGTTATCTAATTAGCAGCCAGCAGAGGGAGGTAGGGTGGGTTAAGGGGAGGGGGAGTTGATAGTTGATGCGGGAGGATTGACGCGGGGAAGTGTTGACCTTCCACTATGGTCGGGTCGACGGCTCGATGAGGTCACATTGCTCATATTTCGAGTTGTATCTTAACGTCGTTAAGGTGATGATGTCGACATGTTGTCAGCATGTTTTTAGACCATGTTGTTGGTTTTGTAGACATGTGTTCGGGACCGTGTTAGAATGTGGCTATGGAATGGGGCTGCGCCTTTTGGTGTGCGTTGTCATGATGAAGAGACACACGATGGTGACCAGTTTAGGATTTGACTAGGGAATGCGTGGCGATGTTTGGTCGTTCTCTTTTCGCCGTATGTACAATGACTTTTATTTATTTATTTATTTGTTTGCCATCATGTGGTCAACATAATTTTCTATCTATATGCCTAGAGCTTTTTCCCCTATATAAGGAGGGTAGCCAAGACAAAGGCACGTACCTACTCCCACCCATTCCACTCCCATGCACCACCCTTCCCTTCCCTCATCTTTTTTTACTAGAGCTAATTTTGAGATCGCGTAAAATTTGAACACACGTTACATCTAATAGTAGTACATAACATTTTCCCTGTACTTTGTTCGGCAGAATATACTTTTATATGTTTCTTCTCTTTACTAATATCCCTTTGCTGTTTGCACTTATGCCACCGTGTCTTATTCTATATACTTATTTATTTAATTTTTGTTTATCTATTTATTTATTTTGTTTATGTGTTTATCTATTCTACTTAATTATACTTCTACATGCGAACAACTTTTTTTTCGAACGATGACATATATTTTCTACTGCATAATAGTCCAGGAAATGTTTGTTCCTATACACACATGCTTCTGTTCATATGTATACATTATGTGTTAACTTGTGTGCCTGTGAGTGTGTATGTGTGTGTGTGTGTGTGTGTGTGTGTGTGTGTGTGCATGTGTGTGTGTGTATATGCGCTACACACTAATTACTACTCGCTCTCATAGACAGTCCATCAAGGATCTCCGAGGTCGGTAGGGCCAATTGACTCTTTTTTATTTATTTATTTTTTTAAATTTTGGTTTCGAAAACTACGCACATGTACGCGTAAGCCACTTTTCAAAACAGCAATCTTGATAAGGTTAATGAATATGCAATGGTTATCAGCAGTAATGATGTGGCTTGTGGAAATGATAATGAAATTAGTTACAGTGACCCTGATCATGATAAATGAGGTAGTATATCGTTCTCGGCGCGATAAATAATACTGGTAATGGGTTCTGATAGTATGGTAATTGCCAACACAACGGGAGCACGCGACCTTCGTTGCAGGTTATGTCAACAATAACCGCAGACGCGACGTGAAGATGGTAATTTTATTCAGAAAGGAAGCTGTGAATAGGATCAGATTGATCATTTCAACACCTTTGTCTACAACGTTTGGGGGGTTCCGTCTGAATAATATCGTTTGACGGCAGGTAGAAGATGAATAGACAAATAATACCCAGGAAAGGGGTAATGGAGGTAGATGTGAATAAAATGGCCTGGCGACAGTTGTAATTAATATTAGATTTACAAAACGCAGGGAGATAGAAAACATGGCTATGTCGCTACTGGCTCATGACCATCCCAAGAAAAGGGGGAGTTATTTTACAAAGGCGGAACATGCCGACGGGAGACCTTTTGGTCCATAACTAGGTCGGATGATATTTCGATAATTATGGTGAATGTGATAATGGTTATGGTTACCATGGTAATGGTGGTGGTGGTGATGGTGATGGTAGGGTTATGATGATATTGATAACGGTGGAAATGGTGATGATTGTGGTGGTTATAATGGTGATAATGATGATGATGGTGGTGATTATAAAGATGATGATGGTGATGGTAGTGATGATAATGATGATATGGTGATGATGATAATAGTGGTGATTATAGTAATGAGGATAAAAATGGTGGTGGTAATGATAATGATATGATGATTATTATGATAATGATATGGTGATGATGATAATAGTGATGGTGACAACAATGATGATGATAATGATGTTGATAAAGATAGTGATGATGATGATGACAATGATAATGATGTCGATAAAGATAGTGATGATGATAATGATGTTGATAAAGATAGTGATGGTGATGACGGTGGTGGTGGTGATGATAATGATGATAAAGATGGGAATGATGATGATAATGATGTTGATAAAGATAGTGATGGTGATGATGTTGATAAAGATAGTGATGATGGTGATGACTGTGTTGATGCGGACGTCAGCACCGTAGGCGTCGGCGACGGGCGGCCATTTCCAGCGCGTTCGACACCGGTCGGGTCTCAAATTACAATGATCGCAATGTTTAAACAGAGGTTCATTACACTAATGTTTACAAAATTCATTATGACATTAAAAGGTAATAGAATAATGGAAAAATAACACATTGCGACCTGAGCTTCCATGTATTGTAAATTAATACTCGCACGCATATATACATTTCTGACCGTGTGACTATTGGCTATTCCCAGTGTGTGTGTATGCG
>NC_134778.1:60082302-60127302 GCF_046742065.1 Oratosquilla oratoria | reverse complement strand
TATTAAGAACGGAAGCAGGAAAAATGGATAGTAGAAGCTTGAGGGGCGATAGGTCACACGTAGGTTGGATAGAAACGCTAGCACTAGCGACTCGGAGAGTGAGGAGGAGGAAGAGCTCACGGTGGGAGACGCTTCACCACAACCGATACCGTCACCTTTGCCTTGTGTGCTTGAAACTCACAGGAAACGGAAAACATTACTGATAATAAACAGCAAAGATGATGATGATGATGGTAAACATTATGGTAATTATTGTAGTAATCGTTTGGATTACTACTAAGCTTATGGGTGGGTGGTTGGGGTGGGATGGCGGTGGTGACTGTGGAGGGGGGGGTGTGGGGGCTAATCCCCCCCCACCCCCGTGTTGTCAGGTGTTGTCTGTTTTCACAATTTTTGACAGAAATCTGACAACGTAATTACCGAATTGCCAATAAAACTTCCAAACTGTTTCTGTGTGTGCACCGCACGCATATATACATTTCCGACAATGTGACTGTTGGCCAGTTCATTTGTGTGTACGTGTGTATACGTGTGTACGTGTTCTTGTGTGTACTTTTATGTAATTAGGGTGAGCTCACCGCGGTGAGGTACATAGGCTGTATCGTCCGCGAGAGGATAGACAGGGGTCTTGCATGGGTTTATCAAGGCGGAACACACCTTTTCGCTGTTCAGGGGATTTCCCGTAACTGAATAAAATTACCTGGCGACAGCCAGAATTGATGGTATATGTCATTAAGTCCGAGATATATTTTCAACGTGTTGCTGTGTAGGGATTTCCCTCGGCTGAATAAAATCGCCTGGCGACAGCCATGCGTTCAGGTTGACAGGAACAGTGAGGGGATGAGGTGTGACAGGAGTGGGCCAAATCTTTTGGCATCTGGAGCCAAACATGGGTTCGTTTGTTGGCGCCAAATCTTTCGATCCACACTCGATCCGACTTAGCATTTAGCAAACTGAGCAAATCCCCATCCACGGCACCCCAACATAGACAATGTCGTTGTGGCATAGTTCTAAGTTTAACAATTCGTTTAGAGTTTAGATAAATATTTAGGCGAATCATACTACGAAGTAATCGTCTCACCTCTTCAGTAGAGCCGATTTTATTTACGATCGTTTGTGTCGTAGGTTCATGCGCGTGGGTTTTTTGTCTTTTTTTTTCCGAGAAGTGTGTTGTCGCAGGGTCGCACACAAATTGAATTATTAGCGTTTACGAGCAGCCAGCGAATGAGAGCCCTTAATTACCCAGAATGCCCGGAACAGGGAATAAAAAAAGGAGCGCTTTTCCGCTTATGTCAATTGATTGTTTGGCCTCCACACACACAATTCCATAATTTTCCGGCCCTGATTGTCATCCACGTTGGATGCTGTTCGGGGCTCGTCGGAAAAAAGTATAGTGATTGCTACTAGCCTTGGCTATCGAAGCGCACTCTCTCTCCGTCCTGCAGTTATTACGTGCCACTTATCCACAAATGTCTCTCTCTCTCTTTCTCTCTCTCTCTCACTCTCTCTCTCTCTCTCTCTCACTCTATCTCACTCTCTCTCTCTCTCTCTCTCTCTCTCTTTCTTTCATTGCAGTTGTTACGTGTCACTTATCCACTAGTGATTAATATGAAATTGCCTATATTTATTTGTTTGTTTATTTATTTATCTATTTATATATTGACTTGTTTTAACTTGCCCATGTTGATGAGAACCATTAGATGTCTTACTGTTATGTTCACGCCACAGTCATGGTACCAAAGTTTATTTATTTATTTATTTAGCTCTTGGGAGCTAGTTCCTTTTGGATAAACCAGAATATATTGTTTATTTACTTATCTACTGTTTACGATTTTATAGTTATTACCTATACATTCATCCATTTATATATATTTTGTTTATTAAAGCTCTTCCAGTTATTAACTTATTGTTGTTTTATTGAGTGATTGATAAATGTATGTATTTATTCATATCCATTGTAATTATTTTTCTCTTATTTATTTGTTACCTTTCGCGGTTGTTTTCCATCCACTTATCCACATCCCTCAACCCTCCACTTCCACCTCCACTTCCACTCAAGTGGTGCCTTCGAGTGGAGGATGAACCATTTGTCACCATGGTTACTTTCGTCCCGTCTCAAATGGATGTCGGGTTGGCCAACCGAGGGGCGAAATTGTTCGTAATTAATTTCGCCGGTTTATAATTGATTAAAAAGCATTTGATTGGTTTCAACACTTTGCTACTAATTGATTTCATGGCGGTTTTAACCGACCATCGACGGAAGAGTTCATTTGGGGACGCGGCCGAGGGCTCCGGCAGTAGGTGATTAGATGTCCGGGGAGCAGTGGTTTCTGAACATTTTGGGATCATGTCCCACGCACCCCCACTCCCCACCTCACGCTTCCCCTCCCCTCCACCCTCCACTCATCCCCAAAATTAAGGATTACGGTACCTCCATTTGTGTGTTTACAAGATTATTACCAACTGTTGGAAAATCAAATGAAAACTGATGTATCCATAAGAAATTGGAGTGGTTTTTGAGGAAAATTAAGAATCACAGATAAATTGTGTAGCTTTGGCTGATTATGTTAAGCACGTTATGCCTTTCACAGAACTATCATAGACTTGTAGCAGGTGATTACCAGAGCTGGGCGCGTTACCGCCGGACAGGTAGTGCGTTACCGAAAAATTTAGGGGTGCATTTCGGTCATTGCGTTACCGATATTAATTTCCTTAGTGTGTGTATATATATATATATATATATATATATATATATATATATATATATATATATATATATATATATATATATATATATATATATATATATATACTTAGTAACGCGGACCGCTCTAAGGAAATTAAAATTGGTAATGTATTGATGTAAATGCACCCCAGATTTTTCGTTAACGCACTATCTGTATGGCGGTAACGCACTACCTGTATGGCGGTAACGCACTACCTGTCCGGCGGTAACGCGCCCAGCTCTGATGATTAGTACTTCAAACACTGACTTTCTTAGTTAATTGACTCTATTCGATAACCAGTGTGTATCGACCTGAGATGTAAGGGACATATATAAGCGTGTGACATCTTGTGACCCCCAGCCGTGTTGCGACATCTGGAAACCGTCGGTCGTGTTGATTTCGGAAGGATCGGTTCACACGTATCGACTTTTCGCCGTGCGCCGTCCACGACACGACGTCGTGCTCTCAAATAACCATGGGTGTCTATGGACGCTTTCACAGGTCACGACCACATGTGAAAAAGCGTCCATAGACACCCATGGCTGTTTGAGAGCACGACGTCGTGTCGTGGACGGCGCACGGCGAAAAGTCGATAAGTGTGAAAGGAGCCGGAATTTCTTTCGAGGTCTTTCATTGGTCCGACCGCTGTGTCGGATTCAAATCACCAGAGTAATAATATTTTGTATTTTTATTTATTTGTTTATTTATTTATGTATTTGTCATTATTTTTGTGGACTACCCTTGTATTGTTTTTTCTTCTGTGTTGCGATGTTTAATGCCGGATTGTCATGATTTGCTGTTTGTTCGATTTTATGTATAACAGTGTATTCCTTGTGTATGCTCGTTCTGTAGTCAGTAAGACATATCTTCTTACCTCTTACCTATCTAACAGTGATTGCCAAAGAGTTCCTCCGATTGACCTTCTATCCTCAAAATAACTGCAACGTCTTCACCTCAATTTGGAGTTTTGTGCTGTGCATGCCGGGGTTGTCGCGTGTACTACATTTGCTGAAAAATTGCTCGTCTTTCTTACACGCAAGAACCTCCTCCTCCTCCTCCTCCTCCTCCTTCTCCTCCTCCCACACCCCCTCCCCTCCCACCTCCTCCCACTTCCTTACATTACTTGAAATTCCGATCATTTTCTTGTTAATTGGTCTTTTTTTTTTTTTTGCCTTCCGTTCCCGCGCCACTGTTAAAATTTCCTTAATTAGTGGAATGTTTGCAAAATATAACTTGAGGAGTTGTCAGGAGGGGCTCTCCTGAGTATGAGGTCGTCACCTGTGCCCTGGTTGTTCGGACAGCCGAGGATTGAACACGGGTCTTGGTGGTTGGGTGCAGTTGTGGAAGTTTTCGCAAGTTCTGGAAATTGTAACATTTCCACCCCTTGGAAGACTTCGATTTTCTATCTTATGTTATTTTATTTTATTTTATTTTTATTTCTAATCGAAAATTATCGTCTTCTCCTCCCCCTCCACACACACACACACTTGGGTGCAATCCACCACAACAACTACAACTACCGTTACCGTCATTACCACTACCATAACCATCACTACACTCACTACCACCAACTACTACCATCACCATCAATATTACCATTACCCTAACCACCACTACCACTGCCACCACCATCACTACCATCACCATAACTATCACTCCCACTAACCACCACCCCCTATCACTACTACCACTACCCCCTACCACTACTACCCTCTACCACTGCTACCCACTATCACCACTACCACCACCCCTACCCCTACCACCACCACTACTACCCCCTACCACTACAACTCCCTACCAGTACTATCCCCTACCACTACTGCCCCCTACCACCACCACTACCCCCTACCACTACTACTCCCTACCAGTACTACCCCCTACCACTACAACTTCCTACCACTACTGGCCCCTACCACTACAACTCCCTACCAGTACTACCCCCTACCACTACCACTACTACTATCCAACCAAGCAGCACCACCACAACGGGTGTCCGCCAGGACCACTTTTTGATATGCAAGTTATCGCCACATCAATGTTTGTTTACGTTACTGAAATGCGAATAGAAATGAATATTAATCGTCAGGACACGCTGGCTTCGATTTGATCTCTTGTCACGTTTTGTTTTTACGAGTGGGCGATATTGTTTTTCGATATTGTCATAAGTGTCCCAAATCCCCCCTCACCCCCCCTCAACGTGACAGAGTTACCCCGACCGTAGATAGTGCATCTCTCTCTCTCTCTCTCTCTCTCTCTCTCTCTCCTTTTTCAGTATCTACACCACCTAAACATCTTTCATAATCAGAGAAGATTCTGTTTCTTCTATAAATTCCAATTTTCTAATTATTAATACAATCCTTCCGTCAGTGTTCCTTCAGGAGTCTTAACCCCTTCAGTATTGTGACGTCACAGCTCCCTTGAGCTGAAGGGAATGGTGAAGGGTGTCAGCTAATGAACATATTGTATTTTGATTGAGGTCCGTGTTGTGTGAGACTCTGTTCACTTGTCTTCATTACGGGGGGGGGGCAGGGATTCTACGGAGATGGATAAAATCGTATGGCGACAGGAGTTGCGGGCTGAAAAGGGACCACCAGATACGGAAGGAAATCGTTTAGGTGGACTGTGACCCCATGGACGTGGCGCCAATGTGAATAGAATAGCCTGGCGTCAAGATGAAAAGAATCGTCTGGCGCCATCGCGAGAAGAATCGCCTGGCGCCAACGTGGATAGAATCGCCTCGCCTGGTGCCAGCGTGAATAAAATCGCTTGGCGCCAACGTGAATAGAATCGCCTGGCGTCAATGTGAATAGAATCGCTTGGGGCCAACGTGAATAGAATCGCCTGGCGCTAACGTGAATAGAATCGCCTGGCGCCAACGTGAATAGAATCGCCTGGCGCCAACGTGAATAGAATCGCCTGGAGCCAACGTGAATAGAATCGCCTGGCGCCAACCTGAATAGAATCGCCTGGCGCCAACCTGAATAGAATCGCCTGGCGACAGCCTGAAGAGAATCGTCTGGCCCCAACCTGAATAGAATCGCCTGGCGCCAGCCTGAATAGAATCGCCTGGTGCCAACGTGAATAAAATTGCTTGGCGCCAACGTGGATAGAATCACCTGGCGCCAACGTGAATAGAATCGCCTGGCGCCAACATGAATAGAACCGCCTGGCATCAATGTGAATCGAATCGCCTGTCATCAACGTGAATAAAATCGCCTGGCGCCAACGTGAATAGAATCGCCTGGCATCAACGTGAAAAGAATCCCCTGGAGCCAATGTGAATAGACTCGTCTGGCGCCAACGTGAATAGAACCGCCTGACGCCAACGTGAAAAGAATCGCTTGTCGCCAACGTCAGTAGAATCGCCTGGCGCCAACGTGAATAGAATCGCCTGACACCAAGATGAAAGGAATCGCCTGGCGCCAACGTGAATAGAGTCGCCTGGTTCCAACGTGAAAAGAATCGCCTGTCGCCAACGTGAATAGAATCGCCCGGCGCCAACGTGAAAAGAATCGCCTGCGCCAGGAAGAATAGAAAGAAAAGGACCACACGGCAAGGAAGGCGTTGGAGCTATTCTTTTGCCCCCCTCTCCTTTCACACCATCTTCAATTTACTTTTATTTCATTTTTTTTTCTTTTCTTTTCTTTTTCTGCCCCGATAAGTCTTTTGCGTTAATTATTTTTTGTTCCCCGTTTTCCGCCTGAGAACACAGGCTTACCTTGTCGTTTGAATCACTCGCCAACTTACTTTTTTCAACTTTTTCTCCATAATTTCATTCTCCACTTACCTCTTCACACGTTCAGAACGTATCTTTCCATTCCTTTTTTATTATACGTATTTTAATACACGATATATATATATATATATATATATATATATATATATATATATATATATATATATATATGCACACACATATACATACACACACACATACACTGTAAGAGGTTACTCCAACTCTCGTGGGCGGGGAGTTGGTGTGTGTGTGTGTGTGTGTGTGTGTGTGTGTGTGTGTGTGTGTGTGTGTGCGTGTGAGGTCACAGCATTACCCATAGATCGGTCATATATGAGCTCAGAGCTCTTTTCCGGGAGGGTAATAGCTGTCGATCACGTGATCCAAGACCATGGTGAATCATAGTGAATCACACACCAATTGCCCTCTCCCACTTATAAGGGGGTAGCCAATCAAAACACATATATCGTAAACATTCCTTCTCAGCTCCTCGTGGCTGAAGGCCCACCACTGTCTCCCGCCACACGGTTCGGGTCGATGGCAATGCAGCGAGGCACAGAAAAGCAGGGCCTGACAGCGATCCGGATGCACTCTTGAAATGGTGAATTATCCTAGAGTGACCTTTACACAATCAGTATAATTGAGACAATATTCTAATATAATACCCTTGTTCTCCCTATATGGTTTTCTAATACCCTAATCTGATGCAAACAACATTATTTAGGGATATATTAGTAGCAAGGGGTACTGTACAGTTGGCAAGACAGCGGTGCGAGATTGTTGATAAGGACAGAAGCGCTGGTAAGCTGCAATGCCAGTAGCAATAGCTCTGTTGTCTACATGTCTGAACGTCGCCCCACACTCTGATCTGACTATTGTCGAAGGGAGGAGATTGGTTCCACACTTTCTTCAGCACTATTTTAGGTCGTTGTGGTCAGCAAATAACTTCAGTCGTTATCAACTCAGTTACAGTTATTTTCGAATTGCAGTCTTATTCACTTAGGGGAAACTCAACTTTGTAGCTAAAGAGTTTAACAAGGGTGGTGACGCAAACAAGGTCATCATATTAAGACAGGACAGGACTTGCAGTAATAGGTTTTAGATTGGACAAATTTAGATTTGAGAAGGAATTAAGCAAGAACTGGTTTACCAGTAGAGTGATCAACTAATGAAATAGACTTAGTAACCATGTAGTGAGCGCTGAAACTATCGGTTGTTTTGAGAAAAGGTTAGACAACTGTATGGATGGGGATGACAGGTGGTAATGGACATGGAATTGTCCAGTGTAGGCCTTATAGTCTCTTGCAGTCTCTTCGTCCTTATGTTCTTTTGTTCTTGATTGAATATTTCACTGTCATTGACATGAATTTCTTGTGGCTGCCCTTTTTTTTTTTTTTTTTTTTTCGTCGTGAGTGCTTCCTATGTTACGCGGGATAGTGGTAACCCCTCAACCCTCAAGTAGGGTTGCCAATTGTTGGAAATTCGGCTTGTTCCGAGGATTACAAGTAGCGAAGTGATAGCGGATGTGGGAGGTAAAGAAGAAATCCACATTCCAGATATGTGTTTCTTCCATCTCATTTTTATTATTACTTATTTATTTTATATATATATATTTATTTATTTATTTTACTTTTTTCACTCTTACAACTCACCTAGTTCTGGAATTGAGTTCATGTTAATGAATTTTCCACTATTAATTCTTAGACTGTAGGGTTCCCCCATCAGCTGAATAAAATCGCTTGGTGGCAGCCAGAATAGAAATTCCAAATTGGCCGTGGGAGTGAAAGGGCTCAGGTGTGTTTGTGTATGTGTTCATGGTCTACTGCAGAACAGTCGGCCTATCCCCTGGAGGAGGATACAGCCTCACTTCTCCACAGTAGCTTACTCTGGCTTGGTAGGATTGTTTGTTTGGTGTGAAGTGTTCCGCGTGTTGGACCCACTGCGGTTGTGAATGGAGGCTGAAACCAGTGCTCCATTATCTCTTATCATTCTATGTAAGTGCCAACACTGAAATGCAACACTGGTATACTGCACCTCTGATATCAGTCCGCTGTTGCTGTGAGGGGTTGGGAAGCAAAGAACAAGAAAGGGTTACAGCCAATGCAGAAATACGATACTGATAACCAAACCTCGGCTCCATAAGGACAGAAGCGATGGTAAATTATGGTCCGTGACAACTGAAACGAAACTTGAGTGTGTCGGCCTTCAGTTCGAGGAGGAGGTTAGGTTTCGCACGTCCTCCTCCGACGGCGTCCATGTCGAACTGAAAAGGTTCCTCTGACTTTTAGTAACGTGGCATTTAAGTTGGGCTTGGCGCCATGGTGATGGACACATTTATCGTGGCATAATAGATAACTAAGGTGTTTACATTCCACTCTGGCTCACAAAGGCCTCTCTGAAATACTTTTCAGTGACACTTGATTTTTTTTTTTTTTTTTTTTTTTTTTTTCTCGGTGATAGTTATGCTTCGTTGACTCGCAGAGAATGGCACTTGGAACCCTGTTGTATGCTTCCTCTAAATCAAGAAATTGCCATCTATTTATCTATTTACTTTTTTAAATTATTGTTTATTTATTTTCTGTATCCACCTTCATTATAGAGCAAAAAGTCTTCGCCGTCTTGGTGAATTGAGCTTCGCACTTACATCGTAGCTCCAGATCTACCGGTGACTACCATTTACCCGGATCTCCGAGTACGCAGGGCAAAGGTTTCGGCCAATGCTAAGCGCCTCCTGACGTAAACACACTTGTATTTGGGGAGGATGTATAGGCACTTCACCGAAGAAAAAAGATTAACCTTCGCTGGGAATGGTCACGGAGATGTATTAAGTCGTCTGGCGCCAGCAGAAATAAATAAAAGAAGGGTTGACTCGCTACGGAAGCCTTTGGTCTTTGAGAAACAGAAGACCTTGAGGAGACTCTTCGACGCTGCGAACTCCGACTTCGACAGACTTTCGCGATCTCGCACATCGCCTGTGATCAGGACTTCAGCAAGAACTTGGTCCGAGTCCTTCAGTCCTGAAGGACGAAGACGAAGCTGGACCTCGCTGAAGACCCTTACCCCTTCGAGAGACTTTGTTTTTCTTGGCGCCAAGCGATTCTGGGTTCGACTCAGAAGTGTCTCCTTTTAGAGCGCTGGAGGATCAGAAGTCGGCCTCGACTCTCAGCCTCCCAGTGCGTCATCCTTGAAGGATTCTATTCACCTGGGAGAGGCTTCTACTCCTCATAGGGTGAAGGGCGTTCTCGAATGCCCCTCCGGAAGAGTGCCGTCCATTTTGAATCAGGCAAGTGTCGTCAAGTGATTTTATTAATTGAGAAGATAGCTCAGAGAAAGAAAGACTGGCTTTCCTAATCTGTAAACCTATGTCGGCTAATTGGTGACGCCAGATTATATGTATATATATATATATATATATATATATATATATATATATATATAGATATATATATATATACTGTATGTATATAACTTCCTTCCGGAGGACTTTTTAAGGCATTGACTTTAATTCAGTATTAGGCTGCGCCTCACTGCATTGCTTCTGGCCCGGGGTTAGTAATGGCCCTTCATCCACAAGGAGCTAAGACAAAAAGGGAAACAGATGGGTCTTTGGTGGGAGTGGGATGGGTGAGGGGTGGCTACCTCCCTTGTGAGCGGGAAGAGGCCATTTGGTCCATAGATGGGCTCTTACTACGAACTCGCTTGCTGCCAGGTAGACTCAATCAGCCTCCTATATCAACTCAGTCCAAGAAGCGAGGCTCTAACCTTTAATGAGGGGATTAATTAGTTGTTAGTTAATGATTATGCAAAGGCCAGCTTAGGGTTAGTTAGGTCTCGGCCGAAGATTAAGACAATTTAGCCTATCTCGATTAACCTCGAAGGGGCTTTATTCAGGTTAACAAGCTAGACGATTTTACTCAGTTACGAGTAACCTTCAACGACCGAATGGGGGTCGGGGGGGGGGGTTAGGGGGAAGACCGACCACGGGCACGATCCCGGGAAGGGTGCGTCCTACCCGATATTACTCTGTGTTGCTGATCAATACGGCAGTCCCCCCCAGCCTGTCCAAGACTCGTTCAAGATTAATTACGATCTCTCGTGGCGAGTTCGATAGAAATATTTAAGTTCGGGAGGAATAAAGGTGAGCTCTTGTGCGGATTGTTTCAGGGTGTTGTGGTGTGCTAAGAGTGCCTGTGGTGGTGGTGGTGGTGGTGGTGATGTGCTGTGGTAGAGAGAGGGAAATGGTGATGTGAAAGGAATGTGTTGGGTGTTGTTGTGTAGAAAATGGCAGAGCATGTTCTTGATTAGGTAGTTGGTTTGTGTATATATATATATATATATATATATATATATATATATATATATATATATATATATATATATATGTATTTGTATGTATGTATATGTGCATTCGTCTATCTGTTTATTCATATATCTTTCATTTATTTGTTGATTCCTCTCCTTGTTTACCTGTTTATATTAAATCACATGTGAATGTTCAAATTATTTTGATTTGTTTGTCTATTTATATATTTATTTGTACTTTTGTTTTTTGGGTAATTTTTATTTATTTATTTATACATTTATTCATTTATTATTTATTTTATTTACTTACATGTTTATGTGTTTATTGACGTACTTATTTTTGTCTATTAATGTATCTTTTATCTATTTACTTATTTATTTATTTACTTATACTCATATTTCTATACATCTAATTTTTTTATGGTGGAACACTGGCGATGCTGAATAACCGCCTGGGTTTTAGGATGACCTAAGTTAAGGCGAATTGGGGGGGTGAGGGGAGAATTGGCGCCGCTTGGGTATTAGGATGACCTAAGTTAAGGTGAATGGGGGTGAGGGGAGAATTGGCGCCGCTTGGGTTTTAGGATGACCTAAGTTAAGGTGAAAAGGGGTGAGGGGAGAATTGGCGCCGCTTGGGTTTTGGGATTACCTTAGTTAAGGTGAATAGGGGGGGGTGAGGGGAGAATTGGCGCCGTTTGGGTTTTAGGATGACCTTACTTAAGGTGAATGGGGGTGAGGGGAGAATTGGCGCCGCCTGCTAGAGCGATTGTTGTGCTGCTGGGCGGAGCCTCGAAAGGGGTGAATCGGAAGCCACCGGACAGGGTGACGGGTGATCAATAGGAACGGCGGACTCCGCCGCGGATCCGAATAGTAATGTTGCCGATTGGTGTGCGCAGTAGGAGAAGGAGGAAGACCGAGTAGTGTGTGCTGCATTTTGCCGCCGGAAAGGAAGAAGGCACTTCGAAGAAAACTAGTGCCGAGTTAGAGAGTCGTTCCCAGGGTGCTAGTTAGCCAGGGTTAGGGGGGAGGGGAGGAAGGGAAAAGGGGTTTAGGGGAGTTGATTTGTTTTTGGTACTTTTTTTTCACCCTGGGATAATAATTGTGTAAGAGGTGTTAAGTAAGGGTAATTAAGTTTTATGGCCACTGTGCGCTTGTGATTAACGTTCATGGCGTGAGGTGGGTGGCGGGAGCAAGGGCGGGGGGGGGGCGTTGTTCGTAGGTGCCGAGGTGAACAGGTGCAGATTTTTTTTTTTTTTTTTTTTTTTTTAAGAGTTGCCAAGGCCGCGTCTGCCGTGTTCAAAACATGGCGAGGGTTCTTCGTCCGGTCCTGGAAGTTTCTCTCTCTTCCTTTCTCTCTCCTCTCTCTCTCTCTCTCTCTCTCTCTCTATCTATCTATCTCATCGCGTAACAGATGACGAACACTGCAAGGGTGATGCATATGCATCTAGTGTGTCGATGGGTGTCCTTTTTTTTTTTTTTTTTTTTTTTTTTGAGTGAGGTGATGAGTCATCGATTTTCATGGCAGTGTGCGGGGGGCGGGGGGTGGGGAGCTACCATGAGGTGAGTGATGCTCGCAGTGGCTTTTGTCGTCAGCCATGTGGCGTTGTGGACTAATTAATGCATGTGGTGTCCGTTGTAAAGTGTTGGTAGTGCGGCTTTAGGGGTGCGCGCCACCGCCGAAAGGGCCTGTGGTGTCAATGTAAGTGTACAAGTTTACTGGATACTTATTTTTTCCTTTATTTATTTATTTATCATTATTATTATTATTGATATTATTATTGTTATTATTATTATTATTATCATTATTTATTGTATTTATTTATCTATTTATTTTTATTTTATTTATATATTTATTTATTTATTTATTTTATTCCGAGGCTGAACGTTTCATGTCTGAAGATGAAGACGATGCGATGAAGGATGCTGAAGTTGTATGTACAAGATTTTTTTCTTTCTACAATTTTCTCTTTTTCTGTCTCCTTTCTCTCTCCATTTTCTCTTTGTCTCCTTTCTCTCTCTCTTCTCTTCTTCAGCCCTGTCCGTTTCTGGCAAAGTGGAGAATCGGTGGGTGTTGCCTGCCTCCTACATTGCACCTCTTATTGCCCGAGGTGAAGGTGCTGTGTAGGATGCGACTGAAGGCGATTAGGGTGGAGATGCCGACTCCAAGTAATGGCGGTATTGTGGGGGCAAGAGCAGCGTTTTTTTTTTTTTTCTTTTTTTTCTTTTTTGCGTCGAAAGCAAAGAAGACATTGTCCAACTGTCACTGACTGGTATTACCACCGAAGGACGCGGTGTTACAGACGCAGCCACCGCCTCTGAAGGAGCAAGTGCTGGTGATAACACTATGAAAGGTGTTGGTGGGTTGTGTCGTGGCGACAGAATAGGCGGCGGGAACCAGTCGACGCTAGGAAAGAAGCGCGAGTTAAAAGAGAACAAAAGCGAGACAAAAAAAAAAAGAGGACGACGAGAAGAAAAGAGGAAGGATCCAGAGGAAGAAAAAAAAAGAAGAGGAGGAGGAGGAGGAGCAAGCGCTGAGGTGGGAAAGAGCAAATGGACTTGAAAAAATAAGGGAAAAAAGAAAGAAAAAAGAAAAAGAAAATGAAGAATAGAATGTAGGGGCTTGGGAAGAGCAGGACCGCTTGCTATAGAAGAATCGGATAAAGACCAAAGTCACATGAAGGGAAGATGTCAGCCATATTTGTTTATTCAAGTGTTAAATGTGTTGCTATGACCATATATACATCTGTTCCTAGTGAACAATACATATTCACCACCGCACTGGGATGTCACTAGAAATAGGAATTAAGTCTTTCTATGCATTGCTGTAATGGGAATATACTAATGTACCTTACCACGTTATGACTTGACTGAATATTACCGTGCAAGGCCTTACGAGAAAGGCGATTAGGAGGAAGAGGATTAAGACTTCTGTGCAGATGTGGCTTAACCCTCTCACTCCTGAGGTCCTCCTCCAGGTGGTTAGAATCTCCTGGCGCCAAGACTTCGTGAAAGATAGTTCAAGGGTTAAAAAGGGTGGAAGTGGTGTATGCATACTTCTCTCTCTTCCCCAGCCTTAGGCTGATGGGGGAAGTGGTGAAGAAGGAGGCGGTGGAGGAGGAGGAGGAGGAGGAGGACAGCGAGGGGCGAACAGGCGTAGGCGTTGGTGGATAGCTACAGCTTCGCAGCAGCAGCAGCAGCAGCAACAGCAGCAAGAGCGGGCTGGGCAACGCAAGCCAGGTGGACATCCAAATGATTTGCGTCTTAAATCCTCCTCCTCCTCCTCCTCCTCCTCCTCGTCTGCATCATCCCCCTCCACTCCTCCCCCTCCCTCCTTTCCTCTCCTCCTCCCCGGTAGTCAAGGTCCTCCTCGGGGGAAGCACCGGGAGTAGGACGGATGCTTGCACTCGAGTGTGGGTCCGACCACCTGCAGCGGCGGTTTCGTTAGTGCCACATTGGTGGTCGGAAGACCTCCAGAAACTTAGAGAACTCATCAGACGCATTTGATTGATGGAGAGATATAAACAACGAGAGACATGAAGGACGAAGAAGGAGAGAAAGAATGAAGAGAAAAAGGAAGAGGAAGGGATGACGATGAGTGGGAGAGGAATGGGGATTAACAAAGGTTAATTGGAGAGCTCTGGGGTTAGAGAATGACCATTCAGTGGAAGTTGGGTTAAGTGCAGAAATCAACCGGGCGCTTTACCGTTATGGCCGTTATTTCGGTTATTTCGGTTTTTTCAAACGCAACCGAAATAATTTGCGCAAATTTTCAGCTTGTCCTTCATCCAGTCCCTAGCCCATGCCCTCCCGCTCGCCCTCAACCCCCCCTTCCCCCTTTCCATTCGCCCCTTCTCCCCTCCATTGGCGCACATTCGGAAAACCGGTTGTTAAATCATGGATTCCTAAATGTAAAAATATCAGTATTGGAGACAAAGAGAGAGAGGGAAGGTCGGAGGTGTGTTTCAGGGAAGCAAAGGGAGAGGGGGGGAGGGAGTGGGGTTATGGTGGGGGGGGAAGCGAGTGCAGAGGGAGTGGAAAGGAAGGAGAGGGGGATTGAGCGGCGAGATGGAGAGGAGGAGGAGGAGAAAAGGGGTTCGAACGGGGGAGGGCGGGTGGGGTGGGTGGGGGAGTATAAGGGGAAGGGCGGTCGGTCGGTCGGCCGGAGGGACAAGAAGAGGTGCGGCGGCGGCGGCGTCAGTGGGTTGGTTGGTTGGTCTGGCGGCGGCGGCGGCGGCGGCGGCGGCGGCGGCGGCGATGGGGAGACTAGAGAGCGCAGAATGACGGTTGCATGCGTGCGGCCCTCTGCTCCTGTATTGATCACCCCGTTCTCAGGGGAATGTTGAAGGTAAAGGCGGGTGTGTGTGTGTGTGTGTGTGGGGAGGGGGGTGGGAAGAGAGGAAGGTCGGGGCAGGGGGAGGGAAGACTCCATCTGCTGAGGGAATAGGGTCGGTGGTTGAGGGGTGGAGGGAAGGGGGGGAAAGAGACTGAAGGGGGGGGTGATATGGTGGTGGTAAATGATAGGGTGTTAAAGAGATGAGCGAAGTGCAGGTGTGCAGATGAAAAAAAGGGGGGTGAAGATGGGGAGAGAAAGAAAAAGGGAGAGAGCGTCACTAGGATGGGGAGATCGTGCCTGAATTTTTTTTTTTTTCAGAAACGGACCAGTGACGGCGACGACGAAGACGACAACGAAGACGACACCGAAGACGATAGGTTCGCCTCGCTCGGTGCTGCTGCCCACCCGCCCTTGCATTGCTACAAAACCTCACGCGTTATTCAGGCTTCCTCCTCCTCCTCTTCCTCCTCCTCCTCCTCCTCTTCCTCACACCGCCGACGGAAAACGGCACCGGACCTCCTGGCACTAAAAATGGCCCTCCCACTGACACTTACCCTGGCTTGTCTCTCGAAGACTTCCACGACCAATCGGCCTCAGCATCACTTTTGACCCCCCTCCCTTCCTCCCTCCCTCTCTCCTTCCCTCACCACCACCACCCTAGTCATCATCTCATCTATCTCCACTCCCATGCCACAGAAACTGATTGCAAAAAAAAAAAAAAAAAAAAAAAAAAAAAATAATAGGATCAAGGTCTCTGTGGCGATTTTCTTTATCCCCTGGTCAGTCCACTGCCTCCATAACCACGCCATTCCTAGTTCTTACAGTTGAGTCATCACCATTGTCATCATTTCAGTCATCCGAACATCGATAGCATCATCATCATCATCAGTCATCATCATCACCACTTTCTGGCATCACTGTGAAATCGAACTCGTGATCTCAGACTTGTCCGAAGACTTGGCATCAATAGACTCTGTGAACTCGTTCCACACAGAGACAGACATTGTTGATTTTCTTCTGGCTAAGATGCCAGTCGTGAAGGAAGGAAAATCACAACAAGAAGAAAAATATCATAAGGAAGTCAACTTTGGTTGAGAGGGGTTAGGTTAGGTCAGGTGTACAGGTTAGGTTGGATTAAGATTTTTCCTTTTTTTTCAATTTTGCCTTTTTCTCATCTCAAGATAGAAACTCATAGAACCTGACTCCCAAAATTCACAAACTCTGACATTTGCTATAAAACTACACTGCAAAATTTAAGATAATTATTATTATTTAATATTATTATTATTGTTATTTTCAATATTTCAGTAATTATCAGACGTGGGCGTAACATAGATTCCATACAGACACTGGGGCGCCATCTCTTATCAATTGATGACAACACAAGGCCGTCGTCAAACTTTGGAGTATGACTATAGTTTGCACTCCCACACTCCAAAAAAAAAAAAGAAATTACCTACATTTTTGGTGGTACTTAGTACACAGTAACTTGCTCTGTGCTTTCCTGTATACGCCAACGCAGTGTTTTTCTCTTCACATTTTTCCATGGAGCCATGGTCCTCCATTTTGTATTTTTTCTTTATTTTACTTATTCATTGATTTGTTTATTAATTATTTATTATTCGTTTGAGAGTTCTCTCCTCAGACTCATATTCTCTTAAAAATCATTATGCCCCCCCCCCAAAAAAAAAATGGTCCTTAGTTGATACCATCATCCATTTTTTTTCTGATCCCGGCTAGTAACGACATATGTAAAAAGAGAGAGAGGAGAGAGAGAGAGAGAAAGAGGGGAGAAAGAGAGGAAGAGAGAGAGAGAGAGGGAGGGAAATTCGGCGAACCTTAGAAATTTCCCAAAGTCCCCAAAAACCATCTGTTTTTCGGAGTCTGCCTTTCCGTGCAGGCGCCCGAGGGTCAGGGGCAGTCACCCTCCTCCCATCTCGCCGCTGCATTTGGACTCTGAGCGCCGTCAACTGTTGGGGGGGAGGGAACCCCCCGTTGCAGTCACTTGAAGGAAGAACTCCCATCTGGATTATCTTCCAATGAATGTTTCCTGACTGTCGGTAGGTGAATCTTTTTTCAGCTTGGAAATACCCGCCATCCTCCGTTTATAGACTGAAAAAGAAAAAGGAAAAATACATATATATATATATATATATATATATATATATATATATATATATATGTGTGTGTGTGTGTGTGTGTGTGTGTGTGTGTGTGTGCGTGTGTGTGTGTGTGTGTGTGTGCAGTATATGCACATATACATACACATGTCCCATAACCCTTTTGCTGTGGGAAAGTTGAGTTTCCCTCAGCCGAATAAAATCGCCTGGAGACAGCAAGAACAAGTGAATAAAATCATAAAATGCATCGAAAGGGCTACTCCCCCATCTGGATAAAATCGGCTGGTCCCAGCCAAAATAAAATTGATAAAGTATGCTATCTCACCCCCCGGTGGGCAAAATCATCTTACTTGAAACCGACAGTCCTAGGAAGCACCTGCTAGTTAAAACTAGTTTTATTGACTCGTGCTGCCCTCTCCTTCTCTCTCTCTTTCTCTCTCTCTCTCTCTCTCTCTCTCTCTCTCTCTCTCTCTCTCTCTCTCTCTCTCTCTCTCACTCTCTCACACACACAAACTCCCTCCTTCAGACAGTACAGTAATGCCTTCAGGTCCTAACATTTCTAAGAAGCAACTTTACTTCCGTCACGTAAATAGAAAATAAATAAATAAATAGAACAAAACAAATGTAAAATTAATATATAGTAACATAAAACATAAACTATGAACAAATACAATCAGTCTACTTGGTAGGTTAAACTTCTTGGAAACTCTTCTCACTAACGATCTGATTTAAATAATTTGGAATTAACCAGAGGAAAGGCTCTAATGTGTGCCATGGTAGCGGTGGGGGGGGGGGAAGGGTCAGCTTCCTTCAATGAAAAAAAAAAAAAAAAAAAATTAGAAACCTTATTCTGGGTGGCCCCGGACAAATCGCAACAATCTCGCTCAGGCTACTCAGTTCCCGGTGACACACTTTCAGTATCTTATTCTGCCTAACGCCAGACGATTTTATTCAGCAGAGGAGATACCCTCGTTATCAGTGTAAAGGTTTCATGAGATGTTTTATTCGCCTGTTCTCTCAGATGCGCTGTACCAGCTTCTCAGCTGGTCCAAATGCTCTTCAGAGCCACCTGACTGGGAGTAAAGGATGTGTAGTTGTCAAAAAAAGAAAAAACGAATAGAATCGCCTGGCGACAGGATAAAGTGACACCCGGTACGGAAGGGCGGTTAGAGGGATGTGAACCTCCTGTGCCACGGGGAGGTTGATTTAAATCGCCTGCCGGCAGCGGAAAGAGGAAGGAAAGTACCCTCCGTTACGTAAGGACTCAGAACATCGGATCTCCAGGTAGCACATTTCCCTTCTGTTCTGGCTGCCGTCAGGTGATTTTATTCACCTTAGGGGAGGAGTTATACCCTTCCTTGACGGGTGGTGCCTTATTTTTAATTCTGGCTGCCGCCAAGCGATTTTATTCATCTTTGAGATACGTCATCGGGAGCGAAGGGGTTGCTCAAAAAAAAAAAAAAAAAAAAAATAAAAAAACTTCTGGTTCTTGGGTTGTGCCTAATGGCGAATTGGTTTCAATCGTGGTCTCCACGAAGGAAAACCCACTTTCGACTTTTGCCACATTTGCCCGGAAATCCCAAACACGTAGGGCAAAGGTGACGACCTTGTGCCGCCGCTCAGCGCCTCCTGGCGTGAACGAACGCTTCGCTTTTTTTTTTCTATTTCCCCCGAGCAGCACACAAAAATAGTCACCCCAACGTAGGCCATCGGCTCTTTGCAGCCATTTTGTCGTCCACGTCTATCTGTTCTTTAAATCTATCCGTTTTTAAAACACCTGAATGTAGATCCTTCTTGCTAGCTTGGGGCAGGGTAATAACAATAACCTCAATTTTCTTTTTTTCCTTTTTTTTCAGTCTTGATATTTTTATTGAACTGGAGAACGGCCCCCCAATAAAAAAAGAAATAAGAAAAGAAAGGAAAGAAAGATGTTGTGCGTCCTGGCAACCAAACTACATCCGGCGTCACCCAGAATGAATTATATCAAGTGTGCCGGCGTCTTTAGGGACTTGATGGGGATTATTTCCCTAAAAAAAGTCACGGAAATCCCTGAAACTCTCTGACCTTTCGACTCGTTTCACTCTTCAAATTTATTTCTTTTTTTTAATCGTGGGCACCAGGACTAAAGGTCAAGAGGACGTGAAGTCGTGTGTGTGTGTGTGTGTGTGTATGTATGCATGCGTGTATGTGTTTTCCTAATTATGTTTATCTAATTGTAGTATATAGGATAACAGCTATGACCGTATGGTCGGTCTCATCTCTGTTATTCCATTTTGTGTGTGTGTGTGTGTGTGTGTGTGTGTGTGTGTGTGTGTGTGTGTGTGTGTGTGTATGCATGCGTGTATGTGTTTTCCTAATTATGTTTATCTAATTGTAGTATATAGGATAACAGCTATGACCCTATGGTCGGTCTCATCTCTGTTATTCCATTTTGTGTGTGTGTGTATGTGTATGCATGCGTGTATGTATTTTCCTAATTATGTTTATCTAATTGTAGTATATAGGATAACAGCTATGACCGTATGGTCGGTCTCATCTCTGTTATTCCATTTTGTGTGTGTGTGTGTGTGTGTATGTATGCATGCGTGTATGCGTTTTCCTAATTATGTTTATCTAATTGTAGTATATAGGATAACAGCTATGACCGTATGGTCGGTCTCATCTCTTATTCCATTTTGTATGTGTGTGCGTGTGTGTATGCATGCGTGTGTGCGTTTTCCTAATTATGTTTATCTAATTGTAGTATATAGGATAACAGCTATGACCGTATGGTCGGTCTCATCTCTGTTATTCCATTTTGTGTGTGTGTGTGTGTGTGTATGTATGCATGCGTGTATGCGTTTTCTTAATTATGTTTATCTAATTGTAGTATATAGGATAACAGCTATGACTGTAGGGTCGGTCTCATCTCTTATTCCATTTTGTATGTGTGTGCGTGTGTGTATGCATGCGTGTGTGCGTTTTCCTAATTATGTTTATCTAATTGTAGTATATAGGATAACAGCTATGACTGTAGGGTCGGTCTCATCTCTGTTATTCCATTTTGTATGTGTGTGTGTGTGTGTGTGTGTATGCATGCGTGTGTGCGTTTTCCTAATTATGTTTATCTAATTGTAGTATATAGGATAACAGCTATGACTGTAGGGTCGGTCTCATCTCTGTTATTCCATTTTGTATGTGTGTGTGTGTGTGTGTGTGTATGTATGCGTGTGTGCGTTTTCCTAATTATGCTTATCTAATTGTAGTATATAGGATAACAGCTATGACCGTATGGTCGGTCTCATCTCTGTTATTCCATTTTGTGTGTGTGTGTGTGTGTGTGTGTGTGTGTGTGTGTGTGTGTGTGTGTGTGTGTGTGTGTGTGTGTTAGGAAGTCTGTAGTTATGCACCGTCTCCCGCAATCCCATCCTCCGTTTATCATAAGCTGGCGAAAAATATATTCACCCATCCTCCCGAGTTGCTGGCTCGTCATTTTTAATACGTCTTGGTATTACAGGTGTTCGTCATTGTTTCTGTTTCTTATTATAAATGTACGAATTTTGCCAAGATTCCTCTCCCAACGGGCAATATGATTTATTTCCTTTTTTTAGGTAAAATTCTGCCATGTTAAAATAAACAGTGAGGCGAACTTGATAAAAGCTAATTACTTGGTCTCACATCTTCGTCTTGTGCGCATGTGCGGGCCCCATATACAGAATATACTGTATATATGATATTGAAGTGGATGGCGTTGTGTTATATTTACACATACAGGCACGACTGAAACAGTGAAAAAGGTCATTTTATACTCGAGACGCCCTAGATCAGAATATGCATCAGAAGTGTTATCTCCAAATAAAGTCAAAGGGGAAACAAGACTGAGAGAATGCCCAGGAGCAGCGACCAAATTGGTTTAGAGTTTTGCAGGTGAATTGTATTAAGGGGGATTGAAAGTATTGGGTCTTTCAACCTTGAAAGAAAGAAGAGAAAGGGGTCTTCAGGCCATTAAGGGGGATAGTCTTGGGTGAGAGAGAATCGCGAAGTCATGAGAACAAGTTGAAAATAAAAAAGTGTAAAAGATTTCAAGAAACAAAAAATTCAATATACAGATGCATAAAATCCAGGAATATATTTGATATAGCCCAGGCAAACAGCATAAGTGAATTCAGAACTAGGTATGATAGTTGGAAAAAAAGAGGTAGGATTCTACAAGTGTAACTCTTTTACTGTATATTACAATTATGTAAATACAGAAACGAATGCATACGCACACACACACACACACACACACACACACACACACACACACACACACACACACCGGTACACACAAACACAATTACGCACACAATTTTTCACAACAAAGTCTTGTTTTTCCACTACGAGAGTCACTCACCAATCCTCTTACGAAGACAAATCTCGTATACATGTAAAAGACATGCAAACACACACACACACACACACACACACACACACACACACACACACACACACACACACACACACACACACACACACACACAGCGCACAAAGCACGTGTCTACTGGTATGTGCATGTCCATGGGAGTGCCTAGTGTAGGCCTTATGGTCTCTTGCAATTTCCTCCATTCCTATGTTGTTATGGTAAATGCATATGTGTATATACAATAATTTTATACACTTTAAATACCCTTTCCCTCCTGATAAAGTAGGTGGCTGGGTCAAAACACATATCCATTATACATACATACTAAAGGCTTTTTTTCCCCCTTGCACGGGAGGTAGCCAAAAGACAAAGGCATAGAAACCACTCCCACCCATACCATCCCGAACATAATCCACTCCCCTCTACCCTCTTCCCTCCCTCTTACCTTGGCACCTCCATTACTTGCACATTTTTTACACATCTTTTTTCACATTAAAATCCATTTAATGTGTCCCTCGTCTCAGCACGTACAGCGCTGGTGGAGTCAACGAGTGCGTGCTGGTCTCGCATACGCTTAATTGTGGGTTCGATTCCCGCACTCCTCTCTAGTTCCCAGCAGCGACGATTACCTACCCACAACAGTGCAAGCGTGTAGAGCAAAGGTGACGTTTCGGCCGCAGCTACTCAGCGCCTCCTGGCGTAGGTTTCTTACTTTTTTTTCCATCTCAGCACTGCGTGGATAGAGGGTCATCCCTGACTCACGCCACATATGTTGTAAGGCAATGCAGCGCGACGCGCGCGCGCGCACACACACACACACACACACACACACACACACACACACACACACACACACACACACACACACAAGCACGCACATATATATATATATATATATATATATATATATATATATATATATATATATATATATATATTGCAGGATTAACCACTTGAAGTTCAAACTGAAAAGAGCGCTTTCGTGTATTAAATCCACGTAGACTCGGGTCACTTGATACAGGTTTAAGATTCTATATGGAATTAACAGCATAAAAATTACGAAATTTTCACACTGGATGGGAATCAGACAAGAAATAATTGTCTCAAACTGTCAGGAATTATATTTGATTTGGAAGTGGGTAGAAACAACTTTGCCAACCATGTAGTAAATGAATGGAATAAACTTCCTGCAGAGGGAGTGCAATGTAGTGCACTTGAAGTTTTACGATTCTTTTAGATAAAGACCTAAGCAATATGCAGTAGTGCCATTTATTTATTCATTTATTATTATTATTATTTGTTTATTTATATATTTTTCATTATTTACTTATGTATTGTTTATGACAAATTATTATTATTTATCTGTTTGTTTATTATTTACCATTATCTGTTTATTCTATTTAGTGATTTACTTTTCCTCTCGCATCCGACCTAGTTATGAACCAAAAGGTCTCCTGTTGACATGCATCTTCCTTTGTAAATCCTTTGTAAATCCTTTGTAAATCCTTAGTTCAAAGCACAAAAAAGGAGTATTCCTCTGAACAGAACACCCATTCAAGACACCGTAACAGAGTTAGGAAAATAAATGAATAAGTAAATAAGAAGAAACAGAAAACTCTTATGGGTTCTTGACCGAGTATGTAGTTTATTATACACTTTTATTTGTACTGTGCCCTGAAGATGTAATACACGAAAGCGCTTTGCCCTATTTGTATAACTTTACGAGTGCTCCATCTTGCATTGTTTAAATTCATGTTTCCAGTGTTTTATTACACACACACACACACACACACACACACACACAAATGCACACACACACATAGAGGGAGGGAGAGGGGTGAATGGGAGTGTAGTATGTGGGGATAGAATGGGTGGGAGTGGATTTTATACCTTTGTTTTTTGGATACTTCCCTTGTAGGGGGAAAAAGCCGTTGGTATATGTATGTATATGTGTATATATATATATTTGTGTGTGTGCGTGTGTGTGTGTGTGTGATTCACTATTTCATCATAGTTTTTGGATCACGTGATGGACTTGCGAACGACAGCTATTATCTTCCCGGATGGGAACTCATAGGTATATATTGTAGAATGACATGATCTACGAGTAATACACGCTCTCTCTCTCTCTCTATCTATCTATCTATCTCTCTATCTCTCTCTTTCTCTCTCTCCCCCTTTCTCTCTCTATCTCTCTCCCCTCTCTCTCTTTCTCTCTCCCCTCTCTCTCTCTCCTCTCTCTCTTTCTCTCTCCCCCCTCTCTCTCTTTCTCTCTCTCTCTCTCTCTCTCTCTCTCTCTCTCTCTCTCTCTCTCTCCCTCTCCCTCTCTCTCTCCGTCCCCTTGTTCTAGGGCGAGAGTAACGGATTGCAGTATTAATGAAGCTTCCAAGCCCTGACCGGGCCTTGATCTCGGGTCTGTGTCGTTACGAGCCCTCGACGCTAACTGCTACACCTGCAAGTCGTGTGTGTGTGTGTGTGTGTGTGTGTATGTGTGTGCATTTATGTGTGTGCTTGCGTATAATAGCACTCCTGTTTGATTGTGTGTGTATGTGTGTGTGTGTGTGTTTGTATGTGTGCGCTTGCGTATAATACTACACTTGTATGGTTGTGTGTGTGTGTGTATGTGTGTGTGTACGTGTATGTATGCGTGTGTGTGCATGACACCGCGCCAGTATATGTGTGTGCCAATGTGTTTATATGTGGACGTGTGTATGGGTGAGGGTGTATAATACCGTGTCTGTATAAATACATGTGTGTATGTGCATGTGTACATGCATGTATGCACGCATAGATGTATGTGTTCTTCTCTGTGTATGCATCCATATGCGTTGGCATCCACTACAGCTTCCGCCCACGTCTCCCCTCGCCATCTCGCATTCGCATCTTCTTCTTCATTCGCTCGTCACTTCCTCGCGCTCCGTGGGGGCCACAGGGCTAAACGGAGTTCCTATGGAGACGCGACGACGTGCAGCCTCAAGACGTCATGGCTAGGTGGGATGCTGGCACGGCGGGCGTGTGGGCGTGGTCGAGTGTTGTGTTGGTATGAATGCGTGAGACCACGGCGATTTTACTTACACATGCAAACATTTTTGTGTGTGTGTGTATATATATCTATAGATATATATATATATATATATATATACACATATATAATCATTTATACATTGTTTTCCAACGCATAGCTCAGCAGAGGATGCAGACCACAACTGAAGATTGTTTCTATCATTCAGTATCCATTCCTAGTCAGAATAGAATATACAAAAAACTGACGTCGTGTTGTGATTAAAGTTTAAGATATGATCGTTTGCAGTGTGTGCGTAGATATTCATAAGTATTCCCTCAGACTGTAGGTGTTAATATTACGTTCCATTATTGCTGAAGATGTCATCTAAATCGACATAACATCATATTCTTCAGTCGTCGCGTTTTGGGACTAGAAGAGAAAACGACATGACGTCATTAACCCCGCCTCTAAGTACGAAGACCAGATTGTGCTCTCATACATTTCGGTAATAATATCCACGGTCTATGGCCACCCGCAGCGCAACTTGGGACTATTTCCTGCTCTACAAAACTCTGCCAACCCAGCCAGCCGGTTGAGGCTCCCGCTGCGGGAAGGAAGCAAAGGGTTTGCTGCTGTTGCTGTTGCTGCTGCTGCTGCTGCTGGATCCACGCGTCGCACGACGCGTCGACCTACCCCGCCAACCACACTCAGCCAAACTTGCCACCTATCACAATTTTTTTACATTTCTCCAGTTTCGCCATGCCCGCAATGAACATCGCCATCATCACCCTAATGTGAATAAGAGCCATCACCACTATCACCAGAATCACCATTTCATCTTAACCCATATCCATCGTCACAACCGCTATCATAGCGACAATCTCGCATCACCGGAACCGTTATCATCACATTCGTCATTGTCACATTTGCCATCAACACTACAAACACCACCACGATCGTCATCACCGTATGCGTTATTATTTTTAATCTACACCATAGGTCAGCCAAACGCTGTCATATGCCCCTACAGGAAAAATGAAATTAAAAGAATAAATCTGAGTTATTCTTGTGTGCTCCCTTGACCATCTAAAGAATATTTTGCAAATAAAGGACCTTAACTTGCCCAGGCAGTTTGAACGTGCATGTTGGCTTCCCTCTAAACCCCCCTCTACTCTGTCAAATCGCCGTGTGATTACGATAATGGTAACTACTTTGTGTTTATACGATTCAATACTACTGTGCTCCATTTTAAATTAGACTTTCTTACTCACATTGTGATAACTGCAGTTTGTTTCCTATGATGTAAGTGATAGGTCGTTATTGTCAGTTATTTTATGTATTTCTTTATTTATCTATTTATGTAATTGTTTGTTGATTATCTATTTATTTGTTTGTTTATTCTAGAAAATATGGCCTAGGTTTGGATACGTTTCGGTAACTAGCCAGCACGAATCGGAACGGAATATGCACAATCTTGTCGACGAGCCTATCATTCGTAATTATTTACCGTGGATAAATTGATTTCCTCGTCATTTGGCGATGTGCAGTCCTGATATTCAGTCACGAAATTATTAGATTTTTTTTTAATAATTCATCAGAAAAAACGAAATCCCTCGTATGTTAACCAGGACTAGTAATATGTAAATTAGAAAAGGTCTAGCACTTTTTGGTTAAGTACTGATGAGGTTATTTTCTCAGCCGGCTCGCATACACTGTGCACGCGTGCATGACTTAAACCGAGAGTAGCAAAGCTGCCTTTTCATGTAATAATAACCTTTGAACATTTTCACTGGTATGAGCGTTTTTTTTTTTTATGTTTAAGTGGACCAGGGATTTTCGTGGCCAAGAGGAAAGCTTTAGAAGGATGGACAAAAATTATCTTCATTTTGCCTCTATGTATGTCCATATGTTTTATTCAGTCAGTGTGTATATATATTTTTTTCTGAGTACGCAAGTTTTTTTTTCGTCTTCGTCGTCGGAAGGCCGGGCGGTTAAGCTTCATGGGCTGTAATCAAGTCCCACGCATCGAACCCAACGATTTTCAGCCTTCTGTCATTGACCCCTGCTAGATGCGTTTGTCCAAATTCTCCGTTACTCACATGAAAAAAACACATAATCGGCATATACAAAAAAAAAAAGTTCATAACTACCTCTCATATGGAGGTGGTGTACAAAAAAAAAAATCACGTGACTAGTCAGAGAGAGCGTATTTCAGAATCAATACTACATTTTCAGGCGTGATATATTTACCCCCCTACATGTTATATCTCTACTCCCAGGCGGTAAATTTATACCCCCCCCCTCTGGTTGAGAGTCACTCTACTAACCTCTATTACTCCTTTTAATCCTTAACAGAACTCAGTAACACAAGACTTCCTCTCACATTTTCCCTGTCCGTGGAAAAGATTGAGGTTACTACCAAAAAATCTCTCCCTTTTATGTCCCCCACCTCCCCCCCCCCAAGAGATATCTTTTCCATCTCATGCGTGTCACCTCATGTAACTCCTACCCCCATCCCACACATAAATATATATATATATATATATATATATATATATATATATGTATATATATGTATATATACTATATATATATGTATATATATATATATATATATATATATATATATATATATATATATATATATATATAAAGAAGGAGTGGGGAATGCCCAAGACACTTTCCAGTTACACTACACTTGATTTTGCATTGGTATGTTTACCTTCCTTATCTCTACAGAATGGCCTTAATTTTTTTTATCTTGTGCCTTTATATTTCATCCTCTTTTTATTGTCCCTAGGAAATGTGTAGTTCCAGTAAAATCTCTACGCCGTTAGCTCGTTTCACATATACCGACTTTTGGCTCTCCGCCGTCCACGACACGACGTCGTGTTCTCAGATATCCATGGGTGTCTATGGACGCTTTGACACGACCACGAACATCCATAGACACCCAAGGTTGTGTGAGAGCACGACGTCGTGTCGTGGACGGCGCACGGCGAAAAGTCGATATGTGTACTTTTTTTTTCTAACTTAATCACCTTAGCGTAGTCTCTTCGGCTTCCCCACATCAGCAGACCGACATTGTTTTTTCATGAACTCTATCCATATTCATGCCTCACTCACTCTGATTTCCCAGTTCTGATAGTACCCATCTGAAAAAGTCACTCTATTATTTCCATATCTCTTATCAGTTACTCATTCGTATCTTCCTTAGTCTCGGGTTCGAGTCCCGCACTTCTTCAAGCAAAGGTGGCGGCTTCGGTCGCAGCTACTCAGCGCCTCTTTGCGTAATCCCCTCACCTTATGACTTCCTTCGCCACGTTGAATTTTTTTAATGTAATATTTTGTAATATGTAATATATATTACTGTAATCTATAATGTAATATTTTGTATTAATCTCTGCTACCTGGTGAAGCACTTTATGTATTTTATTCTGTCTCAGAAAACTCCTTCATTATGATGTACTTCAGAGGCTCTATTATGGTGAAGACCAGGCGACTTTATTCGGGTGAGGGAAGGACTCCACAATGCAATAGGAACTCGCCTTATGTCGCGCTGTCGCCAGATGATTTTATTCACTCGTGGCCTCTTCGGTATAGTGTCCCGCTATGTCACCGAAGTAAAGAGCCCAAATGACGGACTCTGCTGATTTTATTATGGCTGAGTTCAGACGTTTTTATTCAGGTCTTCAGTAGACCACTTTTCCTGGCACTGACGGCTCTCCTCCTCCTCGTCGTCTTCCTCCTCCTCCTCCTCCTCCTCTTCCTCGTCTTCCTCTTCTTCCTCTTCTCCTCTTTCTCCTCCTCCTCCTCTTCCTCCTTCTCTCATCTTCCTCCTCTTCCTCTTCTTCCTCCTATTCCTCTCCCTCCTCCTCATCTTCCTCTTCTTCCTTGTACTCCTCTTCCCTTCTTCCTCTTCCTCCTCTTCCCTTCTTCCTTTTCTTCCTCTTCTTCCTCTTCCTCCTCTTCCCTTCCTCCACCTCTTCTCATCTTCCTCTTCTTCTTCCTACTCCTCATTCCTTCCTCTTCCTCCTTCTCCTCCTCCTCCTCCTCCTCCTCCTCCTCATTCGTCGTCGACCTCAAACAGTCGATCTCGTCAACTCGTTATCCCTTGTGGACTTAACGGCTTCCTCTCACCAGAGCAAAATGGCTAAAGATGTCCGCTCGGGGTAAACGGATTATTTGATATTATTCTCAGCTCTCATAGCACATGGAGGGATCCTCTCAGCCGAATAAAATCAAGTGGCGTTAGCCAGAATGAAATGACTAAGTGCGTGGTCAACAGGCTGCTCTTCATGAGGAACATCTGCACTCTAGTTAGGGGACGCCAGCCAATTCTCTTGTGTGGTCCATATCTATGGATTGCTGTTGTTTGTCCACCTGTGGAAGACCAATTCAACACTGAATCGTATCGCTAATCATCCACTAACTACCACTAGTTTCCGGCTTGTGCCACCCCTCCCCCCCACAAAACACACACACACACACACACGTGAAATTCTCTGGCACACTAGAGGGTCACTGGACCACTGCGGGGGTCCACAGGTAGTGATCCACTGACCCTGTTCTTTGTTACGTACGTACGTTTGAACAGAGAAGCACACAAACTGTATCCATATATACTTAGACTAAGAAACGCGACCGCTGTTGTGTGTGCGTACATTCTTAGGGCTGCGTCCAGCCTCTGCTTGAGACTTTTATGCAAAGACCTTCTTTTATGTGTTTGCCTCAGACTTAAAGCAAGTGCCATGTTTGCGCGTGCACTCGCGTGCATGTACAGTCATGCTTGTACACAGACATGTATAAACATGTTTTCATACCGATCCACGTGTGGGTATACGTGCATATACGCACGCTGAGGCATATACGGTGTACACACACATACGCAAGCACACACACGCACACACACACACACACACACACACACACACACACACACACACACACACACACACACACTGTTACAAGTGTTTCTGTTAACAGTTCCACTACAGAGGAGTCAACCCAGGTGCTAGCATATATTTTTTATCAGGTGTTAACAGGTGCGTTAACAGGTGTACTCATCCTTGCTCAAGAACGATACTCACCCGAGTTTGTTCTGCCCAGCGCCAGACTGTTTTATTCAGCTGAGGCTGGATCCTTGTCCTGAGAGGGCTGATATTTTTCCAGACTGAAATCTTAGCGATAAGAACGCCTTAATACATCTTGTTCTGGCTAACACTAAACTGTTTTATTCCTCAGAGGGCTCGTTATGATGGGGTTTACCATATCAGGGTAATTGCGTTTGAGAGATATACACACTCTCCACGCAGTTGCGTAATCAAGAATGTACATATGCGCGCGCATAAGGAGACCAGATGTTAGCATAATTATGCTAGATTTAACACCTTTTCCCCAGGAGTAAAACAAGTTTAATCAAGAAATGTAACTGAAACCGAACGTATGAAGAGGAACAAAATGTCTAGCAAATTGTTTTTGTCAGTCTAGCATAATGTTAGCTCCTGTCTAGCATATTCCCGCTTGAGAAATCTGGACACGCTGGTCATGTATGGGGCTCTAGAGTTTCTGTATATACATGTTTAGGAGACACCACGAACTGCCCAAGATATGCATCGGAAATATGCGAATATGTCTTTCGTTCAAAGTATTTCCATTGTACAGGAGTTTCTTTATGATTGATTTATTTTGAATGAATTTGTATTAATGTTTTGATTAATATTTTGATCAAGTAGTTTTGATATAGAGCACATCCGAGTGCCTGTAATAATGTATATATTTATGTTATTTATTTATGTACGTATTCATTTATCATTTTAATCCAGTAAGCTTTTGTCCGCAGAGCGAGGTGGTTAGGCATGGGTGAGACGCATCCTCACCACGCAAAAATGGCGTCTCAGCACTAACCCAGCGATACTGCCGGTTCATCCCTGCTGAGTCCCTCACACTGAATAAGTTCGCTACCTTCTATACATTCTCCTTCAACTCTGTGCCATTCTCACACATTTTTGCTTGTTCGACATCCTGACCGCGTGCTCGTAGGGCTTCCCTCAACCACCCATTGTCTGTCCCTTGTCTTCCCTCCCGGCATCATCGATGCGTGCATCCTCTGAGGGTATCTACTTTCGTCCATTCTCGTAACGTGCCCATCCCACGTCCGGTTGGAACTGTTTTAGTTTTTCTCCCAGTCACTTTACTAATCCCAACTCTTCCTTGCCATACTTCGTCACTTCTTACAAACTAACACAAAGGAAGAACAAACAACAGCAGGCCTACTGGCCCTAACGAGGTTGTTTGTATTAACTAAACCAAACTACAGTTAAGAAAACAGGGCAACTAGGCGATAGAAGATGAACTAGCACTACTGTTACGACTATCCTATCCAATTGCAATTAAATTAAATTACATAGACCTAAAGAACGTTTAGCCTTTCAATTCAGTTCAGCTGAAGAAGTTTAACGATATATTTAAACATCAAAAACCATATATCACATAAATCGACTCCAACACTCCCTTTAGAACTATGTTAATATTTCAGATCTACATAAAATAGTCAGACTAAATTGATCACTGACTATGTTAGGACATTAACATGTCTTTAGATACTGTACAGTACATTCTGGTAAGGCAAACAGGCAGCTCTCTGTTATCTGTACAAACTGAACACGGAGATACACACGGAGATAGAGAAACCGTGCCTCCAGAATCATTAACAGAAATAAAAGAGGAAAGAAATGAAAGAAGAAGAGTCCTATGGAACTGCCTCCACGGTCAGATCGCCACTGAAGACCGTGTAATGACGTACGTAACGAGGATAATAGTGAGAGTGAGCGGGCAGAGGGATTAAGGAAGATCACATAAGCTCTCCGCGCATTATGGTGGGGTTTCCCTCGGCTGAATGAAAGTTCCTGGTTACGACCAGAACGTGTGAATAAGTCGCTAATATTCGTGCCAGTGAAACGGTGGACATGTAACTTCACTACCCCCCCTCCTTGTAGGAACGGCTGCAACCCGCAACAGCCACCGGCCATATCCTCAGATCGCCTAAATAAAATCCCGTTGTCGGTCCGGATATCGTGTACCGGCCTATGGGGGTACAGCCTCATCAGGGAAGAGGAGAGGTGGATGCAGTGGTACCAGATCCAGGTATTTCCAGTGAAGATAAGATAGTAAGGTAGGTACCTGCTGGGGCAGGTAACAGTCACTGATGAGAATAGGAGAGTGCGGGGCTCGAACCTATAGCTAAGCGAATGCGAGAACAATATGCTTCTGATTACGTTACTAGCGAAGGTAAGACAGTCTGAATAACAGTGGTACCTCCCCCCATTACTATCGACGGGAATGGGGCGTGGGCACAGGGATGAATAAAATCGCCTGACGGCAGCCATGACAGAAGGAAAAGTGCCACCCGGCACGGAAGGAAATAATCCTTTACACGTGCCACGATCCGCGACTATATCATAACTTTGTTCACCAAAGTTCAGTTATAACTTTTATTGGCAAGGACAAGTGTTCTTCTGCTGGGCCGAGTGGGCGATGATCTACCCACGGCTCCATCTGGTGGACAAAAGATCATAATCTTTATAAAAGCCTTACACGTCCACTTTCGTTGCCTACACTCGTGAGCCCCCGTCATAAAGGATTTGTCGTCCCTTTGCTGGCACAGTGGTAATGTGCGCGCGCAACGCTTCAGAAGTCCTGTGGTCGAATCTGGTCTGTTGTTAACTGTGAAACAGTGTTTTGTCTTTCCAGTTACCGTAGGACTTAATGTGGTATATTTCATTCAACAACGAGGGAAAAAAATGGCCAGCTAATTTCACTCCTATAAAATTACAATTAGGGTAATGTAATTAGGTAAACTGGAACACACACTCACGTACGCGTGCTTGTGTGTGTGTGTGTGTATTTGTGTGCGTCTGTTTGTGTGATTCACAACAATGATATTGGATTACGTGTTGGCATCGTGATCGACAACTATTAAACCTCTCGGATGAGAGATCAGAGATCATATGTGGCTCGATCTATGGGTGGTGTTGTGATTTTACACATACACACACATGCACGCACGCACACAAACATATATTTCTTTGCCCTCCAGACCTAGGTAACCGGCTTGCACTGCTGTGTTGCTTTTACATCCCTGGGCAGTAACCGAGTTCAAATAGCTGAACTAGCTCAGTGTGTGTGTATGTGTGTGTGTGTGTGTGCGTGCGTTTGTTTACATTTACATGTAGATTACAGAAAGGGTATATATATATATATATATATATATATATATATATATATATATATATATATATATATGTATATATATATATATATATATATATATATATATATATATATATATATATATATATATACTCGTAATACTGCGTCTCTTGGCATTAGTTCAGCTCAAGTTTATCACAAATTTTCTTGAATTCTTGTATGCTGTGCCCACACGCTCTCTTTTTTTTGTTGGTGTCTCGCGCTCTCTCTCTCTCTCTCTATATATATATATATATATATATATATATATATATATATTACCCGTGTGTATGTGTGTGCTAAGAATTGCGCGTGTATACATGTGCGTAGGCGTAGGTGTGTGTGTGTGTGTGTGTTCCGAATTACCGACCATAAAGGTGCACAGCTGCAAAGCGGATGTGTTCACATTCACATTCGTTCTCTGATACAACTCCAAAATGCTGACTGTCTCTCTCTGTGAGCACAATGCCCCATTCGCGCTGCCTGCACGTTTGTAGTAATGATTTATTCTGTACATATATACACAAGTTTGCACTCACCTGCCCATATGAGGGGGGGAATAACAAATGGATATTATTTGTACCCTAGCCTATGTCGACGACCTCTTCACTTTTGTCCAGAAAGTCGTTGGGAGTTTGGGATCTCGGACGTGGCATAGACGACATGACGTCACAAGCCACGCCCATTCAATATGTAGAATCGTAGTCTATTTTGGGTTTGGTAACCACATATACTGATATTAATTGTTTCTTTTACATAATTAAGGTGATTCAGGTACAGCGACTCACATTTGATTACTTGTATTTTGGAAAACTGAACATGAAGTCCAGTAATTATATTTAAGTGCACAGGTTTGTTTAAAAAATATATTCAGATCCTAAGATAGACGTACAGTACAAAAACAAAAGGATTGTTGGAAAAATAGTCTTAGAAGATGTCTTGAAGAATAAACGATTGAAATAACTATAAAGATGAAATAGTCGAATAAAAAGGCACCGGATATTTTAAAGATAAGTTAAAGTAAAAAAAAAAAAAAAGACGGGACTTTACCAGTGTTGTGTTTTTCTTGTTGATTATTATGAATAAATAATTGAGGAAAATACACAAACACGCATGCACACATGCAGAAAATGGTGACAAATGAACTATAGATAAGATAGTACAGACTCAAACTATAAGATGAATAAAGAAAATAGAAACAAGAAAATGAAAATAGAAAATTAATCTGGCATCCAACAAGAAACATATACACAGAACTACAATAAGTAAAGCAATTGATGAAACAAATATATACAAGATAAATGTTTCAATAAACAAGTAAGTATAAAATAAAAACGAAATATGAAGCATGGACAATATATATATATATATATATATATATATATATATATATATATATATATATAAACTAACAGACGAACTGTAAAATAACTTGGTCATATGAGTAGGTACACAGATGAAAAACTGTGTACGCATAAATACATATTTATGTTTAGAATAATTGCACATACACACACGCGAAGCGCACACTTACACGTATATATGCACACGAACGCGCGCCCGCACGCCCACAGACATATACACGTGTACATATGCATTACATATATAGATACGAATATAAATATAAATACACACTCGCATACACATTCACACACATGTATACACACACACACACACACACACACATATATATATATATATATATTTATATATATATATATATATATATATAATATGCATTGCTTTAGAATATACAGTTCCGCAAGCACTCATACTAATGGAAGTATGAAGTACAATGGTAACTGGAGCTCAAATAGGACACGTAGATGCAAATCTGCAGATGGTAAAACATACGAAGAACATGTACACTTTATGAACAAATTGAATGTGGTTTGAGTTGAACTAAGAGAAGAAATGCTGAGGGGTATTAGCATATTGACTTCCATGTAACACTCAGCAAGATGAATGTAAAGATGTTATTGGAAAACACGCAGAGATATACACACAGATACACACACACACATAGATACACGCGCACAGATACACACACACACACAGATACACACGCACATATACATACACACAGATACACACACACACACACACACACACATGAATTTGAGCTCGGAGCTCAATCTGTTGGTGATGCTGTGCCCTTAAATACACAGACACACACACAGACACCTCCTTGCCCAACAGAAACGGGTGCCAGCACGCAATACCGTGATTCTTCTCAGCCCTGGGCGGGGACCGAGCTCAAGACCGCTTAGTTAGCAGGCGAACCCGCTACTACAACAGCAGCAAGTCGATGTACGCGTGCAAGTGTTTGTGTATTCATGTATGTGCGCTAGTATTCATATATACTGCATATGCATGGATGTATATATACAATATCCAAAGATATACGTGTTCTCTATGTAGGGATGCTTGTTCGTACATGTGTATACATGTGAGTATTATGTTCGTTATTGTGTGCTCACCTCTATATGAATCTGGTGAGAAGAAGGATGAAAATTTTGTTCCCGCTTTGCACTTTACAAGGAACCAAGCCGGTGTTTCTCTTGTGGACGGAGCGATTCCTTTTCATTGCATTGGAAGTCAGGGACTATATGTGCTGCGAGGAGATTGGTTACGCCCTACCCCAGGCTGGCCTTCGAGCTGTGGGTTATCTTTATGTGCGTGTGTACGTATGTGTGTGTGTGTGCGTGTGTACGTATGTGTGTGCGTGCGTACGTATGTGTGTGTGCGTGTTTATATATGTATGCTTGAGTGAAGTCAGATTGTGACCTATCCCGGTTATCTTCGTTATCTTTTTTTCTTGTTAATATATTTTTTGTTTATCGTTTTTCTAGGTACCCTGAAGAGGTCTTAATAGACGAAAACGTTTGAACCATTATTTCCCAATAGTTGTCAGGAATAATAGTATCACTTGTGAATGTGATATGATTTGAGTATATATGCATACAAGTATGTATACATGAGAGTGTGGTAGAAAGAAGATATAATCAGAGGTGGGCTGGAATATTTCGTTGCTTTAATGTTCCTTCCAGATTTGTGTTCATTTTCTGAAAGCGTTCTGAAAATGACCAAGTTGGTCGGAACGTTGAAACAGTTTCAGCACATCCCCATAGTCTTCCTCCACACACTCATTTATATAGTTTATTCACTACACACACACACACACACACATACACACACACATATACACACACACACACACACATACACTCATGTATATATATATATATATATATATATATATATATATATATATAAATATATATATATATTACGTAAGTGGGAGTAGGAAACACAGGAGTCTTAGTCTGAGTTTTTTCCTGAGTATTTTTTCAGTTATGCCTTCTCAAAGGCTTGGTGTATAAAATGAGAAAGCATACCTACGAAACTAGTCAGGAATAAACTCGGACTAAGACTCCCGTGTTTCCTACGCCCACTCACGTCAACCTCTCAAAATGGCTCAACATATATATAATATATATATATATATATATATATATATACACACCAGAGCATATACTCGTATTATAGTAGCCATACTTATAAGAATCCGTTTTCTACAAAGGGGGTACTACAGAGATGAGTGAGAGAGCTGGTCGGAGGTAGGCTAAATGAGAGCGTACCACCCGGCACTGAAGGGGTTAATCCAGCCACTGGGCTATCTCCCCCTTTCGCTGTCGAGGAGGGAGCCACGGAAATGAATCTTGTAGCATCTGCAATAAAAGAAAAAAAAGTTCCATCCGAATCAGAGATTGTTGATATATATGTATATGCATATATATACGTGCACACACACGCGCACACACACACGAACACACACACACACAAACACACACACACGCGCACACACACACGCACACACACACACATATATAATATATATATAATATATATATATATATATATATACATTTGTGTGTGCGTGTATATAGAGATGTATACATATGCACATATAGCCACCCAGCTGCACACTCAGTTGCACACTCAGCTGCACAGTTGCATACACAAATCAATACGGAGCCAAGCGGCCCTCACGCCTCCAAGTCATCCATCCAACACTCTGTACTGCGCCTCCTACATCGTCATCCTCATCCTTTCCCCCAAGCCTCCTCCTCCGTCCCCGCCCCCCTCCTCCTCCTCCTCCTCGCTCTCTCGCTCTTCAATGTCCTCTTTTTTTCTTCTCATCATCCTCATCGCTGTTTTTTGTTTTTTCTCTTTCTCCTTCTCTCTTCTCTCCCTCTTCTTCTTCTTCTTTCCTTTTGTCTTTTCCTTTTCCGCATCCTCCTCTTTCTCTACCTCCGTTTCTCTTTTTTTCTCTCTCTTTTTCTCCACGCTCTTTCCCACCTACTTCTTCTCCCCCTTTCTCGTTCTCTTTTTCTTCCCCCACTGACTCCCCCGTTCTCTCTCTCTCTCCCCCCCCCCCCATCGTTTCTACTCAAACCCGACCTTTTTCCCTGTTGGTCCACCTGCTAGCTTCCCCCCTCCCCCTCCCCACATACCTGTCCCTGTTCCGTTTTTTCTAATATTCCCCCTTCTTCCTCTCCGTCTCTTCCCTGATGTGCCACAACGGCTCCCCCCTCCCCCTCCCTTCCCCCCCTCCCTGCCTCTTGCGTTCACTTCGCCGTCCTCTAGGTTTCCGCCGATATTCTATCACGAAGCAGCCAGGCTCTCTTCTCCCTCTCTCTCTCTCTCTCTTTCTCTCTCTGGAGGTCGAGCGCCTCCCATCCCCCCCTACCCCACTTCCCCCCACCCCCACCCATCCCGCCTCCCTCCCTCCCTCCCTCCCTCCGCCCGTCAAGGCAAGGCAAGGCACAGCAAGGCAAGGGCAAGGTAAAGACGAGACAACATAGCTTGTGTTCGCTCCGCGTGAGGGGGGGGGGCCCCCCCACCCCCCTCCCCAATACAAACCCGCCGATGCTACCTTCCTTCCTTCCATCCATCCTTCCTTCATTTTCGTCTTTCCTTCCTTCTCTCCTCGCTACTTCTCTCCTTCCTTCCGTCTCTCATTTTCTTCTTTCCCTTCTTTTTTCTTTTCTCCTTTTCTTTTCCATCCTCTCTCTCTCTCTCTCCCTCCTTTCCTCCCTTCCTCCTTACCTTCCCTCCCTCCTCCCTTCTTTCCTTCCCTGTCCAACAACAACAACAACAAGAACCTTTCTGTCTTGGAAACAGGAGAGGCGGCGTGCGTGATGGCCCCCGTCCAGAGGCGGCGGCAGCCCAATCCCCAGCATAAAGCCACCTCCTCCTCCTCCCCCTCTTCCTCCTCCTCTTCCTCCTCCCATCCTCCTCCTCCTCCTCCTCCTCCTCCTCCTCCTCGTCCTCCTCCTGTCTCCATCATAGCTCTTCTTCTTCTTCTTCTTCTGCCGCCCTCCGACCTTCCGCCCTCCTTTCTCTTTATGCTATTGTTGACCTTCCATTACGTCAGCATCTATCTTCCTTCTTTCCTTCCTTCTTTCCTTCCTTCCTTCCTTCCTTCCTTCTTCTTTTTCTTCTTCTTCTATCTTTTCTTTTCTTTCACTTTCCTTCCTTTTTTCCTTCCTCCCTCATTCCCTCTCTTTCTTCTTTTCTCCTTCATCCATCCCTTTCCCTGTTTCTTCCTTCTCCCTTTCCTCCTCTTCACCCACTTTCTCCTCCTCCTCCTCTTCCATTTCCTCCCCCTCGCCCATTTTCTCCCACTCCTCCTCCTCCTCCTTCTTCACCACTTCCTCCTCTTTTTTCTCCCTACTCTTACTCCTTCTAACATCCTTCTTCCCCTCCTCCTCCTCCTCTGCTCCACCTTCACCTCCCACCCCCGAATGGGGGAGTGACTGCTCAGGATTTATGCAGAGAATATTTTTGGGACTTCAGTGACACCCCTACGGACCAGAGTTGTATAGCATTCTTATTATGGCTGTAGAATTATCTCCACTCAAAAAAAAAAAAAGAAAAAAAAAATGCTGACCATTTATACCTTCCCTCCATTCTCCTGGTGCCCTCCATAATAGATCTCCCCTTGACCACCTCCTCCTCCTCCTCCTCGGTGACTCCACCTATTTGGCTCGATATTGTCCCCAAGGAAAGAAGCGCTGGGTATTGCCGGCGAAATACTAAATACTCCTCCTCCTCGTCCATCCTTGTCCTTTTAATCCTCCTCCTCCTCCTCCTCCTCCTCCCTCACCGTCGTCCTCCTCTTCCTCCTCCACCCTCCCATCCACCTCCTCCTCCTCCATCTTCTTATCCACCTCCTCCTCCTCTACTCTTCTCCTCCGCATTCTTCGTCCTCCTTCACTTCCTCCTCTACTCTTCCTCCTTCTTCTCCTCCTCCTCCTCCTCCTCCTCCTGCACTTCCTCCTCCTCCTCCTCCCTCTTCTGTCTGGTTCCAGGGCCAGCAGAAATGACCGCTTGGAATGCCGCGCTGCTCTCCCTCTGTTTCTTCGCTTTCTCTCCGTTTCTCTTTCTATTTCTTCTCGCCCCTCGCCCCCCCCACCCCCCACCCCCTTCTCTCCCTCTCTCTCTCTCCTTTTCTCTCCCATCCTCCTCTCTCTCTTCCTCTCCTTCTGCTCTTCTCTCTCTCCTCCCTCCCCTCCTCCCCTTTCTCCTCTTCTCCTCTCCATCTCCTTCCCCCCCTCTTCCCTCCTCTTCACCCTCTCCTCTCCCCTCCACCCCCTCTTCTCTTTTCTCTTCTCCCCTCCCATCCTCACCGCCTTCTCTCTTTCCCTTCTCTCCTTCTGCTCTCCTCTCTCTTCTCATCTCCCTGTCCTTCCCCTACCTCCTCTTCTCCCCCTCTCCATCCACTCCCTCCTCTCTTTTCTTTCCTTCTTCTCTCTTCTCCTCTCCTAATCTTCCCCCTTTTCCTCTCTTCTCCTCTTATGCCTTCACTCCTCCTTTACTCATTTCCCCTCCCCTCATCTCCTTTCCTCTCCTCTACTCTCCTCATCCCTTCCCTCCTCTTCTCCCCCTCTCATCTTCCCCTTCTTCTTCCCTCTTGTTTTTCCCTCTCTTTTCCTCTTCTTCTCTCTTGTCTCTGGTCCCCACCTCCTCTTTTCCGCCTCCTCTCTACTGTGCTCTCTTCGCTCTTCCTCCTCCTATGTGTCACCACATTCCAAGTCTTCCTCCTTTTTTTCTTCTTCCTCCTCCCTTTCTTCTTCCCTCTCTACCTCCTCTCTTTCCTCCTCCCTCCTCCTCCTCCTCCTCCTCCTCCTCCTCCCGGTCTCCTTTTTCCTTCCTCTTCTTTTTTCCTTTACCTCCTCTCCTTCATCTATTTTTTTTCCTCTCCACTTCCGCTTCTTTTCCTACTTACTCTTTTTCTTCTCTCCTTCTTCTTCGTCTCTTTATTTCTCTTTTTCTTCTTTTTTATCATCTCCTCCTCCTCCTCCTCTTCCTCCTTTTTCATCTTCTCCCCTTCTTATTCATCATCATTTTCTTCTTCATTTACGCCTTCTTCCTCTTCTTCTTCATCTTCCCCTTCTTCATCATCATTTTCTTCTTCCACTTCATCTTTGCCTTCTTCATCTTCTTCATATTCATCTTCCCCTTCCCCTTCCTCTTCCCCTTCATCTTCATCATCATCGTCTTCATCTCCCCTTTCAGCTTCTTCTGTCTTCTCTCCCCCCCTCTTCCATTAATCCCCCTCCCTCCTTCCTCCTCCCACGCCTCCTCCTCCTCCTCCTCCTCCTCCTCCGACCCATCGTGGGAGGCCACCTTTGGTGCCGCTAATTAATACCCGACTCACTCCTAGACTCTAGATAAGCCCAACTGAGATCGTTACACTGTGCTATGTGTGTGTGTGTGTGTGTGTGTGTGTGTGTGTGTGTGTGTACGTGTGCGTGATATTCACTGTGGTCTTGAATCACGTGCTGGATTTGTGGTCAACAATTTTTCACTTCCGGATAAGAGCTCAGAGCTCATGCAATCATGCAGAATCAAGGGAAAAGTTTATCAAGGGAAAATTTTACGCCGTGAGTGAGGCACGAACTCGGCACCACCAGGTTGGGACCCCAAGACGCTATCCACCAAAAGCACCAAACCTTGTATATGTGCGTGTATTTCATATATGTGTGTGCGCACGTGCGTGCAGGGTCGTGTGTGTGTGTGTTTGTGTGTGTGTGTGTTTAGAGGTGCGCTTTCTTCTGCGTCTTTGGCTAATCAGGCTTCTTGCATCCCCTTTGAATGCCTCTGTGATGATGCATGCGTGTTGGCTTGCATGCATTTCATTTGGATGCATGGAATTGTGTGTCCGTGTGTGTGTGCGTGTGTGTGTGTGTGTGTGTGTGTGTGTGTTCAGAAAATGCGCCAACGTCCATTTGGACACATGTATATTTGTACGTTTGTGTTTGCTGTTGGTGAAATGACCTAAAATATATATGCAAATATATGTATATGTACATATATATAGATAGATAGATAGAATGAAATAAGATAGAATTATTAGATATATAGATAAAATAAAACAGAAATAGAAGAAATGGGGACCAAGGAGTTTGTGTGACGTCAGAACTGGCTCTCGGAACAGTTCCGTGTCCAGCACCGGATTCTGAAGAACTGGTACCGGTAAGTTGGTACTGAACGACGATGATGAGTACCAGGCATCCAGAACCATTCGGGTATCCATCCGGGAAGCCACGGCATCCGGGACAATTGCTCCTGACCCAAATACTACGTAGGACACGCGAGGCCTTTGGGCGCATGCGTTGTCCATCATTTTCGGTAAACATAAAACATCTCCCACCCCACCTCAGAAGAGGAGGGGGGAGAGGAGGAGGGGGGGTGGTACCTGATCCTTCTTCCACTGCCCCTCTCCCACCCTCCCACCCTCCCCCCACTCATCCAGGTGTCCGGGAAAGCGAGGTTTCCAGCCGGACTCCCGGATTTGCAGAAATACCCGGAGAATAGCCCACCAGGTTGTCGTTCTGACCTCTTGCTCCTCCTCTTCTTCCTTCTCTTTCTCCTCCTCCTCGTCCTCCGCTTCATCACACTCCTCCTCCAGTTCCTCCGGTTCCTTCTCCACTTCCCCCTTCTTCTTCATCTCCTCCTCTTCCTCCTCCTACTCTTCGTTCTCCTCTTCCTTGTCTTTCTCCTCCTCCTCGACCTCCGCTTCATCACACTCCTCCTCCAGTTCCTCCGGTTCCTTCTCCAATTCCTCCTTCTTCTTCATCTCTTCCTCCTCCTCTTCCTCTTCCTCCTCCTCTTCGTTCTCCTTTTCCTTCGCTTTCTCCTCCTTGTCCTCCTCTTCATCACACTCCTCCTCCAGTTCCTCCGGTTCCTTCTCCACTTCTCCCTTCCTCTTCATCTCCTCCTCCTCCTCCTCTTCGTTCTCTTCTTCCTTGTCTTTCTCCTCCTCCTCGTCCTCCTTTTCATCCTACTCCTCCTCCAGTTCCTCCGGTTCCTTCTCCACTTCTCCCCTCTTCTTCATCTCCTCCTCCTCCTCCTCCTCATCCTCTTCGTCATCCTCTTCCTTTTCTTTCTCCCCCTCCTCGTCCTCCTCTTCGTCACGCTCCTCCTCCAGTTCCTCCAGTTCCTTCTCCACTCCCCCCTTCTCCTCCTCCTCCTCCTCCACCTCTTCCTCCTCTTCCTTCTCTTCTTCCCCCTCCACCTTGCCTCCTCGTCTTCTTCACCTCTGGCTCCTCCTCCTCCTCCTTCACCTTTTTCTTATCCTATATCTTCAAATATTCCTCCTCCTCGTCGTCATCTCCCTATTCTTTCTCGTCATCATCATCATCACCATCATCATCATTCTCTTCCTTCCCTCCCCCGTCCTCTTCCTCCTCTTCCTCTTCCTCCTCATTGTCTTCCCTATAGTATGGTGGTCCATCCCCTCCCCTCCCTTCGCCTCTCTCTTGTAACCTCCGTTTTTCCTCCTCGTCTCCTGTTCCCCTTCCTTCCCCTCCTCCCTCCTACTACACAGTTTCCATGATTTCATGTCCCTGTGTTTTATCTACTCTTCCTCTTCCTTCTCCTCTTCATCGTCCACTCCTTTCCTCGTTCTCTTCCTCCTCTCCTTCCGTCTCCTGCATCTCCTCTTCATTCTTCACCTCGTCCACCTCATTTCCTCTGACCTCTCATTTTTACCTCATCTCCCTCACGTTCTTCGCATGCCTGTCTTCACTTCGTTACCTCCATCTTTCCCTCCATCCTGACCTCCCTCTTCCTCCTCCTCCTCCTCCTCCTCCTCCTCCTCCTCTTCTTCTTCTTCTTCCTCCTCCTCCTCCTCCTCCACCACCTTCGTTAAACTCCTTCAACCTTCCCTCTCTCATTCTTCCCCCTCACCTTCCCCGCCCCTCATTCTGTATCATTTTTCAAGTCGTTTATCTTACCTTAAAGGAAAAAAAAAATCGCAAATTTCATTTCTTTTTCCTAAAATTCTTTGTTGCCAACCTGTGATGAATAAAATCACAAGGCGTCAACGAGATAAATAGGAAAGAGGATAATCCCCACCCAGTAACTGAGGGTGTGATGGCGACATAAAAAGCGAGTCACGTCTAACAGCCTGTGGGGGGATTGAATGGATTAAATTAATTAGATATTTTAATATTTAAGTAGAATGAAATAAAAAACGTGAAAAGATAAATATCTCATTTAGATGTTAATCTCGGTCAAACCTTGAAATGTGTTTCATGAGATCTCCTTCGAATGATTATTTTTTTTCCAAAACAAATACTTTGGGGGGAAATTTTTACCTATCAATTCATTTTGACTTTGTGGAAATTTCTTAAAGGGGATTATTTTTCTATTGAATGAAAAAATAACCATACTTTATTAATACATTTCCCTTTGTTAGGCCTTTATCAAGTAGACTGTGGACTACCTAGGACAGAACACCTGCTCACGCGGGATCGATTTCTTATGCGAGGGGAAGAGAAGTCTGTAGGAAAATTAAATTACAGTCGCGTTTAAAAAGGGGACAATTGCCACTGAGCACAAGTACATAGTCATGGCACACAAACCTCTGAGGAAACAGGAGGACGAGGGGGAGAGGTCACTGTGGACGATTAAGGAGGACGGGGGAGTAATTGTCCGTGTGCAGGAGGACATTTGTCCATCGCTGATGGACAAATGCGTGAGTGAAAGAAATCACGTGACAGGGTCATTTGTCCACTATTGATGGACAAAATGGCCGAGGGAAGGAATAAGGCGAGAGGGGCAACAAGGAATGGATTTTCAATATTTACAAAGGATTACAAAGGCGGAGCATGCCGACAGGAGACCTTTTGGTCCATAACTAGGTCGGATGCGAAAAAGATATGATAATGATAAAAAAGTATATATATAATAATATGAATTATAATGAATAAAATAAATAAATGCATAGGTATAGTTAAATAATAAACAAACAGGTAAATAGTAAATAATGATAAATTGACAGACAAATGATAATAAATGACAACCAAGCAAATAATAAACAGACAAATAATAACAAACAAATAAACAACTAATATAAAATAAATGGCAGTCATTACCGCATCTTGGAAGCAAAGGAATCGGTGGTGGGGGTGAAATGTTCATCTTGCCTCATGAGGGTCAGGAAATGAGGAGCAAAAGGTTTCTTCTTTGGGGTCAAATGATTTATCATTATAACCTTATTGAAGCTGACGAATGATGTGTTTTTCTTTTAACCTCCCTTGTGTTGATTACAAAGGATTACAAAGGCGGAGCATGCCGACAGGAGACCTTTTGATCCATATCTAGGTCGGATGCAAAAAAAAAAAAAAAAAAAAAAAAAAAAAATCTTATTAATAATAAAATAGTAAATAAAAACTATAATAATGTAAATAACAAATAAAATACATTGGTTTAACTCTGAGTGACGTCAGGCGATTTTGTTTTGTTTCACGACCGGACGTCGTACTGTATCAGGTCCCCCCAAGAAATAACCTCCCTTTCCCCCTCCCTCCCTTTTTTTTATACACCTTCGCTGCGGAGCCGTTTCTCCCTTAGCTGAATAAAACCGCCTAGTGGGTAGTTAGAATGAAAGTTTAAGTCCTGATACGCGGCGGATGGTTTGAGAGGAAACTTAATCCAATGCATTTCAAACGACATTTTTTCTCTCTCTTCACGCGGATTTCCTCAAGTGTTTGACATGAGATCATTAGCTCGCGGTTTTGCATTTTGTGATGCGTCGTTTCATCAAACCGCTTTCTTATTGGTGTTTGATCAG